>NC_138344.1:10553774-11211438 GCF_046562875.1 Panthera onca | reverse complement strand
CTGGCTGGCCTGGAAATGCTACCCATGTTAGTGCACCTTGGATCTTAGCTGCTTGGAACAAGTGCCAAAATTGTCGTTATCCTTTTATCCTTCTGGTGCAACAGATGGTTGTTATTGTTAGCTTTAGGCAAATGCTTAAGAGGAGGATAAGCCCACAAGGTCTGGAGAGAAGGGAAAAAGTAGAATGCTAAGATCTGAACTTAATTTCTTAGAAACTGAGCAGGGTTAGGCATGATGGCTTATTCTTTTCATTGCTGTTTTTGTTTCAGGTTGTTTCCATTCTAAATAGAGACCATTCTAGGGATGATTAATGGGTTATTTGAGCAACACCCTTTTCTGTTTTTGGCTTCCTGAGTATAGAGCCTCCCTGATCACAAACCTTTGATGTAGGAACGGATTTACAGTGTTTCTTTTTCAAATAAGTCTAAGCCTGGTAGGAGAAATGAAAGATCTTTGTTGGGTAGTGTAGGGTTGATCTGAGGAAAAATCTGTTTTTGTTAGAGGAAAGAAATGTATCAGGTTAAATGAGAATGTAAGATTAGCTAGTTAGAGGATCCGCGGAGGTTTGGCCATGCAGTTCTGTGTGCTTTATTTACTTAGAGTGCGCATTGGTCTCAGTACTAACACTGTTCCAGGTGCTTGGGGTCCATCTGAGCAAAAACTTAAAGGAGGAGAGGATATTATCCAGGGAGAAATCTGGAAAAGGCTATTCCAGGCAGAAGGAATAGCCAGTGACAGGCATCAAGGCTAGAGTGTGCCTCCCATGTTCCAGGGACCCCTACGAGGCCAGTGTGGCTGGAGTTGGTACATAAGGAGTGAGTGGGGTACAGAGGCAATAAAGGGTTCCAAGCCTCACAAAGCCTTATAGGTCAATGAATGTCTTCAGCTTTTACCCTGGGAGAAGTGGGGAGCCATGCAGGGTTCTGGGCAGAGGAGTGATGTCATCTGACTTCTATTTTAAAGGGATTAGTTTGCCTGCTCTGTTACACAAATAGACTGTTGTGGGACAAAGACAGAAGGAGGGAACCAGTTAGAAAGCTGTTGTAGTAATTGGAGCCAGCGTGGCAGCAAGGAGACAGCAGAAAGAGACCAGATCAGAGGCATATCCTGAAGGTAGAACCAGCTTGATTTCTTGATGGATTGGGTATGAGGAAAAGAGGGAATTGGATGACTGTATTCTGTTTGGCCCAAGCATCTGGAATATGGAGCTGGCATCACCAAGATAGGGGAAACTGAGGTAAAACTTAGCTTACCCACAACATGTCCAAAACAAAGGCTTTCTGGGGAAGACCATGTATATCTATTAGACATGCAAGTGATGGTCAGATAGGAGTTGGATATACAAGTCTGGAGTTTGGGAGAGCAGCTCCACTGCAGATGTAAGTTTGAGAGCCATAAACAAATGGATAGTATTATATCCTTGGAAACCAGATTGGCTGGAGGAGAGAGAAGGTCCAAGGACTGAGCTTTGGGGCAGCCTAACATTGAGACACTGGAAGAAGAAGATGAGAAAGTGCTGCTAGGGAAATAAGAAGGAAGAAAACCATGAGCGTGGTGTCCTGGAAACCATATGAAGGGAAGGAGTCACTGGCTGTCCTGAATGCTGCTGATGCAAGCTGAGGACTGTGAAATCTGAGACAGCAAACATAGGCACCTTTGTTGGTTGAAGAGTTTTGTGTAAAGGAGAGCAAGGAAATGGGCTGGAAGCTTATAACAGAGAAAGAAGTTAGGTCAAGGAAAGGATATTTTTCAGAAGAGGGGAAAAAATGCAGGGTTGAATATTCAATAAAGAAGAAGATAGGTGGCACACAAGAGACCAGAAAGAATTGCTGGAATGCTAGGAGTGTCCTACTGGGTGGAATACAGATGAAATGCTGAGTGATGTAGCAGCCATCATGGGCCATGAGGTGGCATGCAAGGAAAGCAGAACAACAAAATGGAAAGAGCCTGGATTGCTAATCATTATGGAGCTGCCAAGCAAGCTCTCCATTGCCAAATTCTGGACCAACCTTTATATAGCCAAGAGCAATAGACCTATTTTCTTCTAAAATGTTCTCCTTCATGTTTATTTTATTTTTTACATTTTGAGAGAGAGTGAGCCGGGGAGGGGTAGAGAGAGAGGGAGACAGAGAATCCCAAGCAGGCTCTGCAATGTCAGTTCCGAGACCAATGTGAGACTCCAACTCATGAACCATGAAATCATGACCTGAGCTGAAATCAAGAGTTGGACACTTAAGGGGCACTTGGGTGGCTCAGTCAGTTTTCTAAAACCTTCTTAAGAAAAACCTCAAACATAAAGCTAAAAATCTCACAGTAAATACCCACCATCTAATTTCTATAATTTTTTTCTATACTTGTTCTATATATCGATCTCTCTGCCCATCCATTGATCCATCTTTTTTTGCGGGGGGGGGGGGGGTGGGTGGGTGGGGCATTCAAGAGTGAATTTAGGCATCTGTACATTCCACCTTCAGTCACTTAAGTATGTACACCCACTACCTAGAGTTTAATACCTGTTTACATTTCTGACATTTTTGTTTAATGGTAAAATTTACATTAAATGTTTAAATCTTACTGTAACATTAAAAAAATTTTAATACCAGTATAGTAAACATAGTGTTAGTTTCCGTTGTACAATTCAACAATTTAATATATCACATGCTTCTCATCACAGCAAATGTACTTCTTAATCCCCATCATGTATTTTACCCATCCCCTCACCTCCTCCCCTCCAGTAACTATCCACTTTTTCTTAGTAGTTAAGAGTCTGTTTCTTGGCTTCTTTTTCTTTGCTCCTTTTTTTTGTTTGTTTGTTTCTTAAATTTCTAACTTAGCATAATCTCTACCTCCATCCATGTTGTTGCAAATGGCAAGATTTCATTCTTAATGGCTGAATATTTCATTGTGTATATATATATATACACACACATACATATTTGTATATATATGTATACACAGTGTATACATTATATATATACACACATTGTGTGTATATATATACATTGTGTGTGTGTGTGTATAATCCATCTTACTGTAACATTTGATGACTGGGTTTTTTTTTTTTTGAGGTATAATTAATACATTATATATTAGTTTCAGGTATTCCAAAACAGGTCCTTTATATACAATCATGAAATTATCACAATAAGTCTAGTTATACCCACTACCACATATAGTTACAAAAATTGTTTGCTTGCAATAACTAAGATATTCTCTTAGTAACTTTCAGATATGAAATACATTGTCATCATATTGTGCGTTATATTCACAGACTTAATTCATAACTGGAGGTTTTTAACCTTTTGACTTATTTGGCCTACCTCCTACCCACCTCCATCCCTCACCCCTGGCAACCACTAATATGTTCTCTCTATATAGGGTGAGATCATAAGGTATTTGTCTTTCTCTTTCTAACTTCACATAGCATAATGCCCTCTAGGTCCATCTATGTTGTTGAAGATGGCAGGATTTCCTTTTTATGGCTGAAAAATATTCTACTGTATATATTCATCACATTTTCATAATTTGTTGATCCATCATTGGACCTTTGGTTTGTTTCTGTATTTTGGCTATTTTAAATAATTCTGTTCATGGAGGTACATATATCTTGTGGAGTTACTGTTCAGTTTCTTTAGATAAATACACAGAAATGGGATTGCTAGATCATATGATACTTCTATTTTTAATTTTTTGAGAACATCCTTACTGTTTTCCATAGTGGCTACACAGTTTGCATTCCCACCAACAGTGCACAAGATTTCTCTTTCTCCACACCCTCACCAACACTTGTTTTTTCTTTTCTTGATAATAGCCATTCTGACAGGTGTGGAGTGGTATCTCATGATTTTTGACTTTCATTTCCCTGAGGAGTGATGTTAAGCAGCTTGTCATGTACTTATTGTCTATTGATAGGTCTTCTTCAGAAAAACATCTATTCATATTCTCTGCCCAGTTTTAATTAAGTTATTTATTAATGTTTGTTTTTGAGAGAGTGAGTCGGGGAGGGGGAGATAGAGACAGACAGAGGATCCAAAGCAGGCTCCATGCTGACAGCAGAGAGCCTGATGCGGGGTTCGAACTCATGAATGTGAGATCATGTCCTGAGCCAAAGTCTGATGCTTAATCGACTGAGCTACCCAGGTGCCTCCACATCCTCTGCCTATTAAAAAAAATTTCTTTTAATGTCTGTTTATTTTTTAGGGGGGAGGGGCAGAGAGAGAGAGGGGGAGACACAGAATCAGAAGCAGGCTCCAGGCTCTGAGCTGTCAGCACAAAGCCCAACTTGGGGCTCAAACCCACGGACCATGAGATCATGACCTGAACCAAAATCAGACGCCCAACTGACTGAGCCACCCAGGTGCCCCTACTCTGCCTTTTAAAATTAAAAAAAAAATCTTTTACTGTTGAGTTGCAGGAGTTCCTTATATATTTTGGATATTACTCTTATTGGAGATATGGTTTGGAAAATTTTCTTAAGTAGTTTGCCTTTTCATTTTGTTAACAGTTTTCTTTGCTGTTCAAAAGTTTCTTAGTTTGTAATCCCACTTTTCTTTCTTTCTTTCTTTCTTTCTTTCTTTCTTTCTTTCTTTCTTTTTTTTTTTTTTTTTTTTGCCTTGTTGCCTTTATTTTTGGTGTCAGATTCAGAAACTCCTCACGAAGACCAGTGTCAAGCTTATTGCCTATGTTTTCTTAATTTTATGGTTTCAGGTCTCACATTTAGGTCTTTCATCTATTTTAAGTTAACTTTTGAGTATGGTGTTAAGGTGGTGGCCAGTTTCATTCTTTTGCATGTGGGTCCAGTTTTACCAACACCATTTATTTATTTATTTATTTATTTATTTATTTTTTAATATATGAAATTTACTGTCAAATTGGTTTCCATACAACACCCAGTGCTCATCCCAAAAGGTGCCCTCCTCAATACCCATCACCCACCCTGCCCTCCCTCCCACCCCCCATCAACCCTCAATTTGTTCTCAGTTTTTAACAGTCTCTTATGCTTTGGCTCTCTCCCACTCTAACCTCTTTTTTTTTTTTTTTTTTTTTTTTCCTTCCCCTCCCCCATGGGTTTCTGTTATGTTTCTCAGGATCCACATAAGAGTGAAACCATATGGTATCTGTCTTTCTCTGTATGGCTTATTTCACTTAGCATCACACTCTCCAGTTCCATCCATGTTGCTACAAAAGGCCATATTTCATTTTTTCTCATTGCCACGTAGTATTCCATTGTGTATATAAACCACAATTTCTTTATCCATTCATCAGTTGATGGACATTTAGGCTCTTTCCATAATTTGGCTATTGTTGAGAGTGCCGCTATAAACATTGGGGTACAGGTGCCCCTATGCATCAGTACTCCTGTATCCCTTGGATAAATTCCTAGCAGTGCTATTGCTGGGTCATAGGGTAGGTCTATTTTTAATTTTCTGAGGAACCTCCACACTGCTTTCCAGAGCGGCTGCACCAATTTGCATTCCCACCAACAGTGCAAGAGGGTTCCTGTTTCTCCACATCCTCTCCAGCATCTATAGTCTCCTGATTTCTTCATTTTGGCCACTCTGACTGGCGTGAGGTGATATCTGAGTGTGGTTTTGATTTGTATTTCCCTGATAAGGAGTGACGTTGAACATCTTTTCATGTGCCTGACCAACACCATTTATTGAAGAGACTGTCATTTCCTAATTGCACATTCTCATCTCCTTTGTAATACAGTTTGAAATCAGGATATTGGTGCCTTCAGCATTGTTTTTCTTAAGATTGCTTTGGCTGTTTAGGATATTTTGTGGCTTCATACAAATTTAGGTGTACTTGTAGTTCTGTGAAAAAAAAATGCCATTAGAATTCTGAGGATTGCATGGAATCTGTAGATTGTGTTAATAGTATGGACATTGTAACTGTATTCTTCCAGTCCATAAGAATGGCATGTCTTTTCATTTATTTGTGTCAACTTCCATTTTTTTTTTTCATTGACGGTTTATAGTTTTCAGTGTAGAGGTCTTTCATGCTCTGGTTAAATTCATTCCTAGATACTTAATTCTTTATGATGTAGTTGGAAATGAGAGTGTTTTCTTATTTTCTTTCTCCTAATTTGTTGTTGGTGTATAGAAATGTAACAATTTTTTGCATACCTGTGTGTGTGTGTGTGTGTGTGTGTGTGTGTGTGTTCTGCAATTTAATTCAGTTTTTAGTTCTAACAGGGTGTGCGTGCTCACGCGCGCGCATAGTTTTGAGACCACATCTGTGAATAGTGACAGTTTTACTTTTCCAACTTGGAATATCTTTTTTTTTTTTCTTGCCCAATTGCTCTGACTAGGACTTGTTTTTATTAAAAAAAATTTTTTTTCTAATGTTTATTTTTGAGACAGAGAGAGACAGAGCATGAATGAGGGAGGTCAGAGAGAGAGAGAGAGAGGGAGACACAGAATCTGAAAGAGGCTCTAGGCTCTGAGCTGTCAGCACAGAGCCCGACTGCGGGCTCGAGCTCACCGACCACGAGATCATGACCTGAGCCGAAGTGGAACCTTTAACCGACTGAGCCACCCAGGCGCCCCTTCTCTGACTAGGACTTGTAATATTACATGTTGAATAAAAGTAACAAATGTGCACAACCTTGTCCTATTCCTGATCTTAGAGGAAAAGATTTCCACTCTTCACCGAGTATGATGTTAGCTGTGGGCTTGTTATATAAGTCCTTTATAATGTTGAGTTACATTTCTTCTATACCCACTTTTTTGAGAGAACAAAAAACCATATTGGGCAATATCATTACCCCAGAAATCTTCTTCATGCCCATTCCCAATAAACCCTTGCCTACACTTCCTTCCACAGAGGCAACTATTTTTGTTTTGATCGTATATTTTCCCTATTCTAAAACTTCAGATAAACGAAATCATGTGTATATACCCTTTTGTGTAAGGTTATTTTTCTGGCAGAAAAGTGTTTTTGCACTTAGCCATGCTGTTGATTTATCAACAGTTAATTCCTTTTATTGGCAAGCAATATTCGATTATATGAATATACTGAAGATTATTCTCCTGTTGGGCACCTCGTCTATCTGCATTTTTTACCTATTATAAACAAAAATGTGATTCTTATACAATTTATAGGCATGTATTTTCTTGTATGGAATTGCTGGGTCATAGAATAAGTATATTCTGGGAGATACTTTCCAGACAGGTGGCACTATTTTACTTTTGTACCAAAAACGTATGCAGGTTCCAGTTGTTCCACATCTTTATCCACCATTGGTGCTGCTGTTTTACTTTATATTTACTTATTTTTTAAATGCAGCCACACCAGTTTGTGTATAGTGGTATTTCATTGTGACTCTAATTTGCATTTCCCTCATAACTAATAATGTTGATCTTTTTTTTTTTTTAATATATGAAATTTATTGCCGAATTGGTTTCCATACAACACCCAGTGCTCATCCCAACAGGTGCCCTCCTCAATACCCATCACCCACCCTCCCCTCCCTCCCACCCCCCATCAACCCTCAGTTTGTTCTCAGTGTTTAAGAGTCTCTTATGCTTTGGCTCTCTCCCACCTTAACCTCTTTTTTTTTTTTTTCCCTTCCCCTCCCCCATGGGTTTCTGTTGATCTTTTTAAGTGCCTTTTGGCTATACATGTATCTTCCTTTGTAAACTGTTTATATCTTTTCTCCACTTATTTATTTAGCATTTTGGTTTTTGAGTTTTTATTGAGTTGCATTCATGAGATATTCATTTTGCAAATATCGTTTCCCTATCTATAATTTGTCCATAATTAATGATGTCTTATAATCAAAAGTTTTTTATTTATGAAATTTTTCTCATTTGTGATCACTTCTGTCTTAAAACTTTTGCCTACCCATAGGTTGCAGAGATGGTATGCGGGTTTTTTTTCCAGGAAGTTTTATAGCTTTGCAATTAGGATTATAATCCATCTTGAGTTAGTGTTTGTGTATGATATGAGGTAAGAGGCCAAGACCCATTGTTTTCCATATGGATATTCTTCCAGTCCCATTAGTTGAAAATTGTATATTTCTTCATTCTTAAAATTCTCATCAATGTTTCATAATTTTCAATATAGAGGTCTTGTATGTCTTTTATTTATAAACTAAATATTAAGGGTTTTGTCTTCTGATGCTATTATAAATTGTTTTTATTCTATTCAATTGTTTGCACATTAGTGTATAAAATTTTATTTTTGCCTACTTTATATGATCCGGACTTGGTAAACTCGCTTGTTCTAGTTGTTTATAGATTTTTAAAGGACTTTTCTATGCAAATAATGTCATCTCCATATAAAAACTTTAAATTTTTTAAACTTCTGTTATTGCTGCAAGTAACAGAAAGCAACATTGTATTGAACCCTATTTAATCACAGAAGTAGCACTAGTGGAATTTGATCAAGAACTAATGCCAAACACAGCGAAGCTCATAACAATATTTATAGTTTCCAAAAAAGCTTCAATAGGGGATTAGTTCAGTAAATACATGGTACATAAATTTGCAATAAAATATGGAGCCATTAAACTTGTTTTTGGGTAATATTTAAAGGTATGGAGAAATAATGGTATATTATGCAGGGGATAAACCAGGATACAAAATAATCAGACTAATGTATTCAAA
Source organism: Panthera onca (assembly GCF_046562875.1). Classification (NCBI taxonomy): domain Eukaryota; kingdom Metazoa; phylum Chordata; class Mammalia; order Carnivora; family Felidae; genus Panthera; species Panthera onca. Next base: position 11,202,826 of record NC_138344.1, on the reverse strand, counting down.
AACGATTTCAAATTCTTGGTGTCATAACACACAGTTTGACTCATGTGGATTAATAGTCATGTAGGAATCCAAGACTGATTACGCCCCACCATACTTCTAAAAATTGAAGTAGAGTTAGCATACATTATTTTATTAGTTTCAGGTATACAACATAATGATTGGACACTTACGTATGTTATGAAATGATCACAATAAGTCTAGTTATGTCTGTCATCCTAGTTACCACAATATTGACTATATTTCCTATACTATATTTTCCATCCCTGTGACTTAGTTATTATGTAAGTAGAAGTTTGTACCACGTAGTTCCCTTCACCTATTTTGCTCAACCCAACCTCCCTTGCCCCAACAATGGCCAGTTTATTTTCTGTATTGGAGTCCGTTTCTGGTTTGTTTTTTTGTTTTTTAGATTCCACATATAAGTAAAATTATATGGTATTTACCTTTCTCTGACTTAATTAGCATAATATTCTCTGGGTCCATCCATGTTGTCACAAATGGCAAGATCTCATTATTTTATGTCCGACTAATACTCCACTGTGTATATGTGTGTACCATATCTTCCTTATCCATTTATCTATTGATAGACATTTGGGTTGCTCCATATCTCAACTGTTGTAAATAATGCTGCAATGAACATAGGTGTACATATGTCTTTTCAGATTACTATTTTTGTTCAGATAAATACCCAGAAGTGGAATTTCTGGACTACATGGTAGTTATATCCTTAATGTTTTGGGAGACCTCCATACTGTTTTCCATATTGGCTGCACAAACTTACATTCTCACAGAGCACGAGGGTTCCCTTTTCTCCATATCCTCACCAACACTTGTTATTTTTTTCTTTTCTTTTTAACTTCAAATTAGTTAACATACAGTGTAGTCTTGGCTTCAGGAGTAGAACTCAGTGATTCATCTTACATATGACACCCATTGCTCATCCTAACAAGTGCCCTCCTTAATGTTCATCACCATTTAACCCATCACCCCACCTACCTGTCCTCCAGCACCCTTCAGTTCTTCTCTGTATTTAAAAGTCTTTTATCATTTGCCTCCCTCTCTGTTTTTCTTATTCTAGTTATTGTCTTTTTGACGTGAGCCATTTTGACAGGTGTCGGGTGATGTCTCACTGTGGTTTTGATTTGCATTTCCTTGATCATTATGATTAGTGATACTAAACATTCACGTTCATCAAGGAAATTGGTCTATAGCTCTCCTTTTTAGTGGCGTTTTTGGTTTTGGAATCAAGGTAATGCTGGCTTCATAAAGTTTGGAAGTTTTCCTTCCATTCCTATTTTTTGGAACAGCTTCAAAAGAAAAGGAGTTAATTCTTTAAATGTTTGGCATACTTCCCCTGGAAAGCCATCTGGTGCTGGACTCTTGTTTTTTGGGAGGTTTTTCATAAGTAAATCAATTTCCTTATTGGTTATAGGTCTGTTCAAATTTTCCATTTAGTCCTGTTTGTTTTGGGAGTTTATACGTTTCTAGGAATCTGTTGATTTCTTCCAGGTTGCCCAATTTATTGGTATACAATTGCTCATAATATTCTCTTATTACTGTTTTTCTGCAGTCTTGGTTGTGATCTCTCCTCTTCCATTCTTGATTTTATTTATATGGGTCCTTTCTTTTTGATCAAACTGGCTAGGGGTTTATCAATTTTGCTAATTCTTCCAAAGAACCAGCTCCTGCTTTCATTGATCTGTTCTACCATTTCTTTTTCTTCTTTCTTTTCCTTGTTTTTTTTTTTTTATTTTGATAGCATTGATTTCTGCTCTAATCTTTATTATTTCCCATCTTCTGCTGTTTTTAGGCTTTATTTACTGTTCTTGTCCAGCTTTTAAAGTGTAAAGTTAGGTTGTGTATCTGAGACCTTTCTTCCTTTTTTTTTTTTTTTTAAATGTTGATTTATTTTTGACAGAGAGAGAGACAGAGCATGAGTGGTGGAGGGGCAGAGATAGAGGGAGACACAGAATCCGAAACAGGCTCCAGGCTCTGAGCTGTCAGCACAGAGCCCAACGCGGGGCTTGAACTCAGGGACAGAGAGATCATTACTTGAGCTGAAGTCGGATGCTCAACCGACTGAGCCACCCAGGTGCCCCCTTTCTTCTTTAGAAAGGCCTCGATTGCTATATACTTCCTTCTTATGACTGCTTTTGTTGCATCCCAGAGGTTTTGGACTGTGATGTTATTTTCATTGGCTTCCATGTATTTAATTTCCTCTTTAGTTTCTTGGTTAACTCATTCATTCTTTAGTAGGATGTTCTTTAATCCCCAAGTATTTGTTGTCGTTCCAATTTTTTTCTTGTGATCTAGTTTCATAGCACTGTAGTCTGAAAATATGTACAGTATGATCTCGATCTTCTTGAACTTGTTGAGGGTTGATTTGTGTCCCAAGTATGTGATCTATTCTGGAGAATGTTCTCTGTGCACTCGAGAAGAATAATGTATTCTATTTTAGGATGAAATAGTCTAAATATATGTTAAGTCCACCCAGTCCAGTGTGTCATTCAAAGCCATTGCTTTTTTGTTGATTTTTCTGTTTAGATGATTTGTCCACAGCTGTAAGTGGGTGCTGAAGTCCCCTACTATTGTATTATTATCAATGAGTTTCTTTATGCTTGATTTATAGATTTGGGTTGCCTCATGTTGAGAGCATAAATGTTTACAATTGTTGGATCTTCTTTGTGGATAGACCCCTTAATTATGATATAATGCCCTTCTTCATCTATTGTTACAATATTTAAAGTCTAGATTTTCTGATAGAAGTATGGCTACTCTGGCTTTCTTTTGATGACCGTTAGCATGATAGATGGTTCTCCATCCCCTTACTTTCAAGCTGAAAGTGTCTTTAGGTCTAAAGTGGGTCTCTAGTAAATAGCATATAGATGGATCTTGTTTTCTTATCCATTCTGTTACCCTATGTCTTTTTTTTTAACGTTTATTTATTTTTGAGACAGAGAGAGACAAAGCATGAATGGGGGAGGGTCAGAGAGAGGGAGACACAGAATCCGAAACAGGCTCCAGGTTCTGAGCTGTCAGCACAGAGCCTGACACGGGGCCCGAACCCACGGACTGCAAGGTCATGACCTGAGCCGAAGTCGGCTGCTTAACTGACTGAGCCACCCAGGTGCCCCGTGATTGGAGCATTTAGTCCATTGATGTTTAGAGTGAAATATATGGATTTATTTCCATTATGATGCTTGTAGAGTTGGAGTTTCTGGTGGTGTTCTCTGGTCCTTTCTAGTCTTTGTTGCTTTTGGTCTCTCTTGTTTCATCTTTTCTCCTCTCAGAAAGTCCCCCTTAAAATTTCTTGCAGGGCTGGTTTAGTGGTCACAAACTCCTTTAATTTTTGTTTGGGGAAACTCTTTATTGTCTATTTTGAATGACAGCCTTGCTGGATAAAGAAATCTTGACAAATATTTTTCTGATTGAGCATGTTGAATATATCCTGCTACTCCTTTCTGGTCTGCCAAGTTTCTGTGGATAGGTTTGCTGTGAACCTGATCTGTCTTTCCATATAGGTTAAAGACTTTTTTTCCCTTGCTGTTTTCAAAATTCTTTGTGTATTTTGTGAATTTGACTATTATATGCTTTGTTGATGGTTGGCTTTCATTGAATCTAATGGGAGTTCTCTGTGCTTTTTGGATCTTGATGTCTGTGTGTTTCCCCAGATTAGGAAAGTTTTACTCTATGATTTGCTTGCATAAACCTTTCTTATGGGACTCCTATGGTTCAGATGTTGTTCCTTTTTATTGAGTCACTGAGTTTTCTAATTCTTATATTGTGCTCTTTTGCCTTAGTTTCCCTCTTTTTCTGCTTCATTATTGTCCACAATTTTGTCTTCTGTATCTCCAATTCACTGGTGTGTTTCATCCATCCTTGCCACTGTGGCATTGATTTGAGATTGCATCTCAGTTGTAGCATTTTTAATTTCATCCTGACTAGATTTTACTACTGTCATCTCTGTAGAGAGGGATTCTATGCTTTTTTTCAACCCCAGCTAGTATTCTTATTATCCTGGTTCTAAATTCTAGTTCAGACATCTTCATTATATCTGTATTAAGTCCCTGGCTGTCATTTCTTCCTGATCTTTTGGGGTTAATTCCTTCATTTTGTTATTTTGGAGGAAGAAAAACAATAAAGCAAAAAATTAAAATTATTAAAAACAACACAAAAAATCAAAGGAAGTTAGATCTGAGGTATTGGTTAGTCTGGTTGTTGAAAGAAGCTTGATTGAATAGAGAAAAAATGGAAAGATAAAAGAAAAAAGTAAGAAAATGCTTAAAAATTCAAAACTGTATACAATAAAATAGAACAAAATTAATTGAAGGTAAAATAGTCAATTTAGAAAAAATAAAAATAAGAGTAAAATAAATTATACAAACAGAAATTTTTTTCTCATTTATATACAAGAAAAATAAAAAAAAATTGACCAGTGAACAGAATGAAATCTGAATGAAATTATATCCAATTTCCCCCAGAAGTCAAACTATAAAGCACTTTATAGTCTGTACACTAAGTGGAGAGACTGGTGGGGTCCTCTGGGGCTTGGATGGCACAGTTGGGTGGTGCTGGTGTAACAGTTCTATTCTCTACTAGGTGGAGCATGTGCTTGTGGGTGAGAGGTGAAAATGACCTCACCCAGTTTCCCAGTCTCTGGTTCTGGAACTCTGAGCTCTACCCTACTGGCAATCAAGCACCCCTCCTTTGTCTCTGTCTTCCCTCTACTCCCGGCTTCTATACTGTCTGCATTCAAGCCATCAGCCTGCCAGGTGGTATCTTCTTCCCAAATTTTATCTCAGATGGGGCTGTGTTTTCAAACCCTCCACTTCTGAGGGCCCTGCGGCTTGGACCTGCTCTGACCCTCTGGAGGAGGGTCTCACTGAGCAATGGCTGGGTGCTGGCTTGCCCCCGGGAATGTTCCTGTGACAGCACTGCTGCAGAGGCTCAGAGGTTGTGTCTGGGTGCTGGCTTTCCTCAGAATAAGTTCCTGTGATCCTGTAGCAGCAGCAGTTCAGGGATTATGGTAAATCACAGCACCCAACCAGTGCCAGGTTTCATGACACTGTGGTGGTTTTGTTCTGATAAAAGCAATTGTGTTCTCTGGGGTCTGCTGGGAACTTTGCCTATGGGGAGGCCATAAGGCCTCTACCAGATGACCTCCTAGTGAAGTAGCAGGGGAACTGTTTCTCCCTGTTTGGCCCATGATCCCCTTGGACCTTGCTGCAAGCTCCTGAGGATTTGCTCATCCCACCAGAGGGCTACCAAGTATTGGGCTGTGGAATTTCTCATGCTGCTCTGACCTGTTTATAGAGTCCTAATAGTACTGAAAACCTCTCTCTTTTCTCCCTTCTCCATTCAGTCACTTGTGGGTGTTTCCATTCTTTCTTTCAAGCTACTTTGTTGGGGGTGGTGAGTGCTTTTCCTGTACTCTCCTTCCTTTCTCCGTCCTCTCAGCAAATACTGCTCCCTACCCTCCACGGCTTCTCTCTCCCCCAGTTCATCTCTTCATGCTGCATACATGCTGAGTTGTGTGGCTCAAGTTACGCAGATTATTGTGTTAATCCTTGGATCAATTTTCTACCGATGAGAGAAGCAGAGAATTTCCACGCTGCTCCACCATCTTGGCCCCTTATCCTCAAGTGATTCTAATATGAACCCAAACAACCTATCTCAATTTTCTTTGTAAAGTGAACAAACAAAAACCAGCAGTTTGAAGAGGTGAATCAAGCTTGAGTGGCCAGAAAATGAGAAAGAATGCAAAAGCATTAAATTTATATTTTCCATGAGATTGGAGAGGATATCACATAAGAGGACTGCTATGGGGAAGGATAATCCTAAAAATGAAAGATCTTGGAAATCATAATTTCTGCAAGACAAAATAGAATAAACATCACAATGGATACTTAAGAAAACCATATTATAAATCAGACCAACAAATATCATCCTCGCAGAACACAAAACCAAAAGTCAGAGGTGGGAATTAAAAGTGAAAATAGGAAGAAACCTCAAGAATAGAGCCAGGGAATCAATATCTGTAGAACAGAAGTATTAGGAGAAGAAACTAAAGAAGATTAATAGGCATTAAAAGAAATGATCTCAACTGAATAGACTGGGATTGTATTACTACATGAAACCTCAGGTGTTCTAAATTGAGATTACAAGGGGTGAAACATGGGAGACCAAGGACAGTACATAACATATGGCAGCTATTCCAGCTCCTGCTTCTGTAACTGGCCAAGAGTCCTAAGTTAATAACCGTAACTTTCTTTTTCACCACCCCTTCCATGTTCTCCTTACCTCTTGCTAGGGTGGGTGGGATTTCATTGTATCGAAATTATTCCCACTGTCATTTTCACAAGATCAAGTTCTTTGTGGATTGCTGCAACTTCGCACCAATACAGTGAATCCCTGCCTCCCAGAGATAGTCCCACTCACTCCTATTGCATAGAAGCAACCCAATTTCCCCTGGGTAATTTGATCAATCACTCCAGTCAGTAGAATGACTCCTTCTCCACTTATTAGTTTGGTGGTATGAGGAATTAAAAATGGCCAGAGTTAGTTAGTGTCAGGTGTTATTTCATTGAAATAGGTTGGTGATCCCTGGTGGAAGCTTTTTTATTTGGGGCACTAGCAATGCCAATTCACTCAAACCCAAGGTCCTAGCAGAGGAAAGCAGTTTCTTCATTGAACCGTTAGATAAAACAGGGAGAGCAACAAGTTCACTTTCACATTTTACTTCCCAGACCCATGCATTCTGGCAATTAGAGTGGCCCCACATATTGACTGCTGATTTAAGGAATATACTACACATCTTATAAGGCAGCTCCCAACATTGCTGAATGTGGTTTCCCCACTGGCTCTGCAACTAAAGCCTTTACCATTTTATCAAGCCTGCTGCCTCTGGGTAATGGGACACATTTGTAATTTCCTGGGTTTGAACCCATTGATGTATTCTTTTACCATAAAATATTGCTTTTTTGGAGAGGTTATTTGGGATACTGTGGTAGTAGATAATGTATCAATCATGGTCCTAGCCAAAGTACTACAGACGAGAAAGCAAATCCATTGATAGAATGTACAGAACCTTTATCCTGGTGAGGTCAATTTGCTTTCCTTTTCATAATGTAAGGACCAATGTAATCAACTCATCCCAGGTGGCTCTCTGTTATACCCAGGGCTTAGGGCCATATTGAGCACAGCTTGCTAGTGGCAGGTAGGGCACTCAATAGTAGCAGGAACTAAATGAGTCTCCTGAGGGGAAGTCCTTGATTTTGAGCCTATCCTCCAACCATGCCTCCATGGCTACTTTGAACATGAGCCCATTGAGCAAGCACTGGGGTTGCTGGGGAAAGAGGCTGACTGATATCCATACTTTAAGTGATTATTAAGAGCCTGCTCTGTACTGGGTGCCTTCTGGCGGGCATTTTTGTAAGAGATTGTATCTTCTCTGTGCCCATTCTGAGAAATCTGTCCACACGTCTCTAGTCTACAGTTCCTTATCACCAGTTTTCCAATCTTGATATTCCCATGTTCCCAGTGAGCCACCCAGGTTTAACTACCACTAAGGACTTCATCTGGAGCCTCACTTATGTCTTTTCTACACAAATTACGCAGTCATATATACTATCCAAAGTCTGTCCTTCATGACTCTTTCAAAGCCACCCCCCAGTTGAGCTGTATATCCTGCAGACCCATCCTTAAACTTTGCTCCTATCTTTTCTCTTCTGCTAATTAGTGATCAGGAATTCCCAATAAGGCAATCAGCATGGGTAAAAGAAAAAGGGAAGTATTAGGAAGAGGTGCCTTGGGACTAGTGAGCTACATACTCATGACATTTTCTTGGGCCTTCTGTACCTACTTGAGCCCAGGCTCATATTAGATCATTTACACTTAATAATGGATGCTGTGTCTAACTCTATCATTTGGTGAATCATGCACCATCCAGTTCACGATGGGCAGTTTTCCTTGTGTACAATTACTATGCGATCACCAAGGCAATGGCCTACCATGATGTTATGTAGAATATCAAAGTCCTGAAGGTCCCTGAAGATTAGAGTATTACATAAGGAATTAGCATGATCTTGAGATAAGACATGTGAAGGCAAACCATTCTAATTATCAATGGAAATTGGAGAAATGGCATTTTCCAGGCTGCTACAAACCCATGGCCAGAGACTGTGGTATTTCTAAGTAATTTACCACATCTGGAACCAAAGGTAAAATTTGTTTGTGATCATTTTTTAAAACATTTTTTTAATGTTTACTTTTGAGAGGGAGACTGAGTATGAGTGGGGAGGGGCAGAGAGAGAGGGAGACACAGAATCTGAAGCAGGCTCCAGGCTTTGAGCTGTTAGCACAGAGCCCAGTGCGGAGCTCAAACCCATGAACCATGAGATTATGACCTGATCCGAAGTTGGATCCTTAATGAACTGAGACACTAAGGTGCCCCAGTTTGTGATCATTTTTTAAAATGTTTGTTTATTTTTGAGAGAGAGAACATGAGCAGCGGAGTGGGGAGAGAGCAGGAGACAGAGAATCTGAAGGAGCCTCAGGCTCAGAGCTTGATGTGGGGCTTGAACTCAGTGAGATCATGACCTTAGCTGAAGTCAGACACTTAACTGACTGAGCTACCGAGGCACCCCAATGTGATCATTTTTAAGTTTGTGATAAGGTACAACAACTATTCTCCACATCTATTTGGGTTCTGTACAGCCTAGTTACATAGGGCTGTAGTAAGAACTACCACCCCTGTGTCATAAGTCTTTGGTAGTGGCCTTCTACATGCTGAAACTGGACAAGTAAATCATGATGGGTTCCTCTAGACTGAGAGGTGAATCAATCCCCAAATCCCTCTATCTTCCATAAGTTACCACTCAAACTGTAGAGCATGGTGGCAATTCACTCTCCAGGGCTTGATATCCAGAGGTAGAATTTTATAATTTTTGAAATACCTGAATATTCTTTCCCTAAGGTACATCTATCCTCTAAATACATGTAGGCCCCTCTAGGGAAGGTCTGGAGGTATATTTGCAGTATATACCTGTGGCTGCATTGCGGAGTCCTTCCTCAAAGCATGCAGCCTACTGTGTCTGTGAACCAGCTTATGACTTACAAATGGACAAAAGGCCATAGAAAATCATGATAGTGACTTACATTAGGATTTTGCCTACGAAAGCCAGAATATCAAGTACACCTGAGCTCAGCCCATCTATTTTATTTCTAGGGGCCCCATAATCAAATCAGTTAATGTCACAGGTTTCATGGGTCAAAATACTTCCATTTTCATAAAAGACATCTCTGCTAATTCTAGAAATTGTGTCCACAATGTCTCTGATGGTTAAGTGTTGCCACCCAGACCCTGGTACCAACTACCATGTCAGTCCAAGCCTATCAAGCAACAGGTGGAACACTCAGAAGGGTGAGCAGAGGTGTTTGAGGTTGGAACTCTGCAGATGTGTGGGTTGGGTTAAGGGATTCCAACAAGGCACAGCAACACCCCCCCCCCCCAGGAACTTGCAAGAATGGAGAGCTGCTATTTGCATATTCCTTGCCCCTCAAAGTCTGAAGGGTGAGGGTCTTTGGTAGACAAATGCAGCTACTGACAAGGTACTAGGGAGGATGCCAGGGGAGTATATGTGCTGAGCTGCTTCCTTCTCCCTCTACCAGCACCTCTTGGGGTTTTCTAAAGGTTTCTCTCATTGGCTGAACCCAACCAATAGCCAGAGGGCAAGGGAGACCCCTTCCACACTGAGCAGGCTGGAAAAGGTGAAGAGAGGATTCAAGGGTCCAGTGGAGGAGAGGCTGAGCCTGCAGGCAGAAAATGAATTGGATGAAACCAATCAAACTTTCAATAACAAAACTAACTGTAAATAGAAACTTGAGCGTACTCACTTGAGTTGCATATAGCTAATAGGTAGAATTTTTGCTTTTGTTTTCTATTTTGAGAAACATTAGAATTCTCACATGGAAGTATCAATTTGTTTAAATTCTTAAAAACACATATGCCCATTTGTGGGTCAAGTTGTCTTCAATAGTTTATTCTAAAGTAATAATCCCATAAAATTGATAGTACATTTACATTCTCAATTAAAAAGTGCAGGAAGGCAGGGGAGCTTGGCTGGCTGAGTGGGTTAAGCGTCTGACTTCAGTTTATGTCATAATCTTGTGGTCTGTGAGTTCAAGCCCTGTGTCGGGCTCTGTGGTGTCAGCTCAGAGCCAGGAGCCTGCTTCAGATTCTGTGTCATCTCCTCTCTCTGTTCCTCTCCTGCTCTCACTCCGTCTCTCTGTTCCTCAAAAATAAACATTAAAAAAAAATGCTAGAAAGCATTCAGTAATTAGAGGCTGATTAAAGTATGGGCTAGCCATACAATGGAATACTATAGAAAAGAAAAATATCTTATTTTTTTGTTTTTTCAGGTTTAAATTCCATTAGCCCTTTCCTGCACCCAATTATGGGTCAGGTACTCAATCACTTTCTCAAAGTTCCATTTATTATTTATTTTGTTTGGTTTAACATCAGTCATTTGCTTTTCAATTAAAACACTTTAATGAAAGGACATCTCTTTGGAAGACAGAATGTACAGCATGGGAACTAGACTTAATATTGTATTATACGTTTGAAAGTTGCTAAGAGTAGATCTTAAAAGTTCCTATCACAAGAAAAATTGTGACTGATGACGGATGCTAACTAGACTTACTATGATCATTTTGTAATACATACAAGTATTGCATCATTATTTTGTACTCCTGAAACCATATCTCAAAAAAGCTCCAGGAGCATAAGGGGAGAGAGTTTTCTTTTGTCTGAGGTTGTAAGGAAGGCTTCATGGAGGAAGGAGGTACCTGTTCTGAGTCTCGATAATGAAGTAGGATTTGATAGGTAGACACATGTGGAGGGCATCCAGAAAACAGAAGTAGGGAAGAGAACCGTGTTGTAGAACAGAGAATGCTATGGTTTGGTAGTAGTGTTCTTCAGTTTAATTACCTATGTATAACACTTTATTGACTCACCTGGGACCTTAATTATCATTGTTTCTATCAAAAGGAAGTATTCTTTTTTATATAATTCACTTTCAAGTTAACACCTCTTCAGAAACCAGGGCTTAAGAAAAACATCTGAGTCGTTTGTGAGCACAGCTTAAATCTGCCAATATTGATTTTCTTCAGCATCCTACTTCTTGTTAGGTTTCATCGGCTGATTTTTAAAAGTGGGTGCCTCCTTATTGCTTATGTTGGAGATTTGGTCACAGAGTTTCTCCCTGGAATCATCCCTGTGGGGCCAATGGTTCCTTAGCAGCAGTGTGTCATTTTATATGGTGTTGATCACATGTGTTTAACAAGGCATTCAGTTGGAAATCTATCTCATAATTTTAATTGTCAATCACCACTCCTGGTGGAGGGCCTTCCTTTTACCATATGGAATACAGGCATGGAAACGAATGACGGGGGAAGATATGACAGTCAAGACTGTTTGGGTCTGTGGGAGGGGGAGATACTCGAATGTTACTTAGATGTGTGAATATGACTGCTATTGGCCACAGGCTAGTTAAGATGCAAAAGCAGTGAACACGGAGACATGTAAACATGGTGGAATGAAAAGTTCTTTGAGAAAAACAATATTTGGAACAGGACTTGTTCATGGAGGCATGCATGGGGTACTTTGCTCCCTTCTCAGCAGCAGGGGGTGTGGAGAGCATGCAGAAGATGCAGAAAAGAAGCAGGTGCTGCTTTTCCACAGCTGTTACCCTGATTCTGCCAAGCAGAGGCCAGGAGTGTGGCTGCCTTTTGTAATTAGTCATCCCCAGGCCTGCTCTGTTGCAGGTGTGCTGCAGTTCTGAGTCCTGGATCTTAATTGTGTCTTTGGCCACATTGCCTGGGATGGGTCAGTGGCATGGGTCCTCATGCCTGGGGAGTGTGGCAGCAGTTTTCTGGAATGCAATGAGGAGAGAGGGGGCCAGGTGTGTAGCAACCAAGGATGGAAATAGGACAATTGCTCTTTGAATATACTTGGTGGGAGGTCTGGCCTGGCACTCCATCACAGGGCACCAAAAATGCAAATTGATACAATGGCCATAAGTATTTATTTGAGACCACATTCACCCACCACATCCAGTCCTGCTACAGTGTCCTCAGATGCCCCCACTGGAGCAGGATGGAGAGGCATGAAAGGCTGGCCCTGTAGTCCTGCCGTCACTTGATCCGAATGGACCTTTCCAACTGACCTTCTTTGGTTCTAACATTTGATGTATCTCTTGAGCAATCCAACACAACTGCTTTCTCTTTTCCATTTCCTTCCTCCCTATATTGGCTCACTCTGTTCCCTTTACCCTGAAATCCAAACCCTACCCCTCCCTCAAAAGCCCCTTCCTCCATGAAGCCTTCTATAACTTTCTCACCTGGGAGGGAGGGGGGGGATCTTCAAGTTGTTACCTTTCTTGGCTCTTTATGTACATGTATTTCAAGTCACCAGTCATGTCATTTGTGTGGATTTCTCTCACCACCGGACTGACAGGTTCCCAAAGGAAAAGTATTTGCATGGTTTGCAAGCCTTTGCACAAGGCCTAACAAAAAAATGGGTCTTAATTGTTAAGGTACAATTATCTGTTTCCCCCCTAAAATATTCACATCTGTTATTCTCTTTAGGGCTCCTCTTGTGGATTGGAGCTAATTTCCAAAGCAGACATTAATTGGCCATGTTTTTGTGAATTCTAGAGCTCAGTGGTGAAGGGGGTTGAGAAGAAGAATGCATTTACTAAGCATCTAATCTGAGGCAGAGTCTAGTATTATCTCATTGTCACAATCCCTCTCCAAGAAAGGACTAAGCAATCCTTCCACTTGGGTATATTCAAATTACACATAGCCCATTATTTGCTACACTGACTCTCTAGCTGCCTTCTACGCATCCAGTTTTTGTGTTACCTGGTGAGCGAACATTTGTAGCTCTCATGTGAAGGCAGGCAACCAGCCAAAGCTCCCTGAGCAGATAGTAGACAGGTATAAGGGTCTGGGGGTTGCCTCCTTTCCCTTGGGTTCCACGCTACTTCACACTTGGTCTCTGCAGGGCAAAGACCTTCTAGAATATGAGACAGTTCCAGGCACCCCTTAGATACCAGTTGCTCTAAGAAAAAAGGAATCCAAGAGAAAAGGGAAGATTCCAAAAAAGATTCCAAGGAGCAGAATGGCAAGCAGTCAAGCCCAAGACAACGTGCCAACAGGCTGGACCATTTCAAGCTCCTTGTATTTACAAAGAAGGCTCCACGCCAGTTATATTGACCCAGATGTGTCCTGGGATTTGACCAACATCCTCTCCCTTCCTCCCCCACTCCTAGGAGTATCAGGTGGTGGAGGCAGGCAGCTTTGAAACATGCTACCATGACAACATGGCTTAGAAAGCTTTTATGACCCCTGCCCCCCTCTGTTTACTTCCTGAGCTGTCTTTTATCACTTTGCTCTTGAACTCTGCTTTGCTGTCATGCTGTTCTACTTAAAAGTCTCATGAACAGATCACATTCTTGTCCTTCTAGGCCTTTGACCCTGCTGTTCTTTCTAGAAAGCTCTTCCCCCTACCACTCCCCAACTTGCCCTCCCTTTGCCAGGTTAACTGCTACCCATGCTTCCCTTCTCAGCTTAGACATCATTTCCTCCAGGAAGTCTTCTGTCCCCCAGCCCTCTGTTCTTATTCCTTATGTTGACCTCATAGAGGTCTTTGTCACCTGTTGAACCTCCCTCTTTCCTGTTGTCTCTAATCTAGACTTTGGCCTCTTTGAGGATGGCTACTGTGTCTTATACAGCACTTTATCTACAGCATCTCGCATGCTGTTTGCACACAGAAGTCACTTAAGGAGAATTTGAGTGCATGAAAGAAAGAATTAATGAATTCCCTGTCCTCATGCATACTTTCAATAAATTATTTGCCATGTGGCATTGTGAGCCATTAGAGAAAAGTTATCTAAAGACTGGCCAGAAGACACCTTAACATCTCTGTGGGGCTCATAACATGAGAAAGAATTCAATTTTCCCAAGATTGCTGGCAAAATTCCTAGACCTTTAGGACTTATGGTGAAAGAACCTTTTGTATTTGAGAAAAGCCCTACAAAGAGTCATCAGATGGGGTCTTGACTGCTAAATACAGGAGAGCCTACTTTGAAATGGTTGATTGAAAGTAGTCTTTTTGGGGGCACCTGGGTGGTTCAGTCAGTTAAGCATCTGACTTCGGCTCAGGTCATGATCTCATGGCTTGTGGGTTCAAGCCCCGTGTCGGGCTCTGTGCTGACAGCTTAAAGACTGGAGCCTATTTCAGATTCTGTGTCTCCTCTCTCTGCCCCTGCCCTTCTCATGCTCTGTCTTTCTCTCTGTGTCTCAAACATTAAAAAATTAAAAATAAGTAAATAAAAGCAATCTTTTCTATTTTCTGCACTTTTCCTGAGCCCCAGATATGTAGTCACTTATCACATGAAGTTGGTATGTTGCATAGCTGATGGGCACAAAGCCATGTTGGCTAATGGCCATGGGAGTGGGGCTGCTAGGGACCTAGGCTGGCCTCTGAGTCAGGTGACAGGATTCTGGCTGACAGGCTTGTGACCACTCCTGAAGCTCTTAAAAGTAAGGCATGCTCCTCCACTGGGCTTCCATCCAAGTGCGAAGAACAATGAGCTTCCTGTTCATGCTGACCCCATGTGGGAGCACAGGCTCAGGCATGGGGATGACCGAGGGAGGCCAGGATGTGGTCTCCAAGCTCTTCAGTGAGAGATGCCAAGGAGCAAGCTGTTGTTGACATTTTATTTTAAATAAACTGCAAATCTACTCCCAGGAACATTTACGTCCCCATTACATTTTACATTTGTTTCATTCTAAATCACACTGAAAAAATTCGACAACCAGATAAACACCACCCCCCTTCTCAACTGCCCTAAGTCTCAATAAAAGCAATCACTATTAATGCATTGAATTCTTTTTTTTAACACGTAGGTGTTTTAGCATGACTGTAATTAGAGTAAAATATCTTTTCTTTTTTTTACTCTTGCCAACATTATGCCTTTTAAATTGTTAATTTTAATTTTTAAAAGGCTCATTTTTCATTATGAATTTCGTGCATACTTATGAAACAACAAATTTTGAAGTGTACTATACTGCAAATACAGCCAATGCCTCCGTTTTGCAGTGCTTTCTTTCAGGTGCTTCTTGGGCACAGAATTTTAAAAAATATATATCTATAGTTAAGCCCTAGATAAAATGTAGTATTTAATTTAAAAATTTTGCCATAATACCATAATTATAATTTGGTTTCATGGACCTAATTATTAGCGGCTGTATAATATTCTATTGACTAAATGCTGAGCATTTATAACTATGTGCATTGCCCTTATTTTCTCAGAATGGATTCTATAAGATTTTAAAATGATCATTTGCACTTACTTGATCCCCCAATTCGGAGACATCAGCTCACTTTTTAGGAGATGGGGTAGCTTCCCTTTGAAGTATAAAAACCTTTATTGAACATCCACTGGCTTGCTTGAATCAAAGGGGTGTTAGGGCTTTCTTATACCTGCAGGGAAGTTTGCATTGAAGTGCTAGGGGCCTTGGGCCTGGACATGCCAGGCCCTGCGCAATCTGTGCTCACAGGAGACAGCTGCCTCTCTGCAAAGTCTAGCACCTAGCTCACAGCTCCCCTGCCAATGAAGGGCAATGATGGTGAATCTTGGTATTGTTTCCGGCACCACAAAAACTTACTATTCCAAAATTTGCTACCTTCAGGTTGATGAAGCTGAGATGCATTTTCAAAATATTTTTTAAAACCTTTTAGGAACAAAGGTGGGACATAACAAAACAAATGGTGAGTACTATGGCCACAACCACCTTGCTAAATCTGTGAGGACACCCAAAATTCAGCATGCTCACCCATTTACTCATTTATGCCTACTGTTTTAATCACTGCCTCCCCTGTTCTTACTAGTCTCCTCTCTTTTTCACTCCAAATCAACCTGTCTGTCTCTAAAGGCCAGTAGCCTCTTGTGTAACTGGGAAAGGTCGGGAGCTCTAAGGAGCTGCTGCTTCTGGGACTCTGCAACCTAGGAAGGCAGAAGTGGTTTGATAGGGGACAATCTTTCACTGTCAGTTACACTTGGCAAACAGAAAATACTCCAAATTCCATAAAAGAATGTCTACTGTGTATTTCCTTCTAGATTTTGTAACACCTAGATTATAACTAAAAATCATATAGTGTTTGTCTTGTTTCTCCTTATTCTGTCATAGTTAATCCTTTGTTTTCCACACAAGTCTGTAGACCAATGATGCTCAAAATGTGATCCCTGGACCAGCAGCATCAGTATCATCTGGGAACTTGTTAGAAATGCAAAGTATGGGACTTACCAGACCTACTGAATCAGAAGCTCTGGGGGTGAGGCTGATCCATCCATGGTTGAACAAGCCCTCTAGGTGATCTTGATGCACCAAGTTTGAAAACCAACGCTGGAGGCTATTAAGCACCTCCAGTGTGCCAGCCATTCTTTCAATCTTGCTACCCAGCATGTGGTCCCTGGATGAAGAGCTGGGGAGCTTGTTAGGAATGCAGAACCTCAGCCCACATCCAGACCTGAATCATAATCTGCATTTTAAGACTGATTCAAATCACCTGAGTCTGGTTAAAATGCAGAATCTGATTAGGTTTGGAGTGAGGTCTGAGAGTACATTTCTAATGAGCTTTTGGTGATTGTAGAAGCTGCTGGTTTATGGACCACACCTTGAACGACAAGGATCCATTGGGCATTTCAAAATACTTATTAAAAATGTGAGCTTTAACAAAACACCAGTTGATTTACCTAAGTATCTTATAGGTTATGCACTAACAACTCCCTTTTATAGATGAGAAAAAATGAGGCCAAGAGAGGTAAACAACTTACTTGAGGTTGCACAACTTATTCCTGCAAAAGCCAGGAAAACAGACATGAATCTCTTTGTCTTTTACTATATGGTTTTGACTGTTGAATAAATCTAAAACACATTCAGGATAATGAACCAAGCCAACATCCAATCTTCTGGGGCCATTATCTTCTATTCTGTTAACATAGTATTTGTATCTCTAGATGATTATTTGACTGTAGTAATCTTCACATTGACCATATATTTAAATTATAGCAGTACAGGAGGTCATCAATGTTTACAGATAGGTTGGTAACAAATCACACATTTCATGTATTGTTTCTACCAGAGACTGAGATGATCTAGCTCTATCTTTTGAGCTTTGTTAATATTTTACTACACAATTACCACTTTCTTCTCAAATATGTGAATTTAAAACTATTAGCTCTCCTAAAAAGTATAACTATTAGCTGTCCTACAAAGTATAACTTATCTTGACTGTGAAAATTTCCAGAAGATGACATTTCCAGCCTTGCCCAGTGCTGCCAATTCCTGCAGCACTCAGGAATCCCTCTAGGGGGATACTATCCCTCAAGGGGTAACAAACACTGTTCATGTACCTGGCATCTTTGGATCAGAATCAGCTGCTCTATTTCAGAGTCCTGGAAGAAAGGCATACTATTTTCTAAAGTGGGTGAGGGGAGGAAAAGGGAAAGGAATGTGGTTTGAGCTGCCTCTTAGTGTCTCATTTTGGAGTTATCCTAATATGCATGTATTTTAAAACTCCTCTTTGATTATGAACCTGGTTTTGTGTGGAGCCCAGAGTAATGTATCCTGAATCTTTTGGGAGATGAGCTCAAGGCATAGGCACTGTCTTCAAAGACTCACGCCATTCCTGCTTTCTGTCCAGCTCTCTCAGCGGACACTCATTTTCTGAAAGGAATAGGTCTCATTTTGTACCTGTTACTGATGTGTCAGTCAGCTGCATGCAGAGTCTGAAGCTATTACCAACCGAGGAGAAAAGAAAAAAAAAGCCCCATTGCACTTTTAAATTATATTTCATGTTAAACAATCTCATTACTTCCAAAGTAAGATGAAATACAATATAATTTTAGCATATGTCTTGGCAACCTCTTTTCAATAGGGTGTGTTGGTGCTTGGGAGATGATGGATAAGTGGGGAGGAAGAAAGACCCAGCTTGCTCCATGCCATCAGGATCTCAGTCAATATTCAGTGATAAACATAAATAGATCACCTTGCCACCCCTGAGGTAGGTTGGTGCATTTATCCAGACTGATACATGAGGGGTTTCACAATATGAGCAATTTGAAGATCAAGCTGAAGAGATGCATAAGAGGATTCTGTCTGGCATTCTCAGCATCAATAACCTGCTGCTTGTCTGGTAGAAAATCTGGTACATTCCTTCTTTGGAGCTCATTGCTCAGCAAAGGCAAATCCATCCTCTACTGGACATCACACTCTTGGGTTACACACCACATGGCTGTGTACATTTCTGTAGTCTGTACTTTGAAAACAGGGTCCTTCAGACTTGTGGCCACAGCTCCAGTGGTTATTCCTGTAAAAGGGAATGTGTATTTCCCCATAGCTGGTAATGACCTCTCTCCTAGCATTATACCACCCAATTATCAATTCAACTTCTAGTATGCTGAGCAAGGCATAAATTTATGATCTGACTTTGTACTTTGGGCACTTGGCTGGTTATTCACACCGATTCTAACCAAATAAGGAAACCACACTCTAGAGACCTGTTTCAGGGAGGCTGGAAAAGTGTCCTGTTGCTTTAGCCTTTTCCCTTGATTATGTTCTTTGACTCCAACTGGATTATGAGTCACTAGGGCAAGATCATATCTTCAGTCTTTTTGGTTTTTTGCACCCCCACCTCACAGACGCACATGCAGTGCCTTTTTCATAGTAAATGCTCAAGAGTAATTATTTAAATCTTCATAGAGAGCTCTGGTCATGTCAATCTTTACTCATCAACCCTCAGTGGTGTCTCATATTCTAAAGAATAAAGAGAATTCTTTAACATGCCATCCTAACCTCATGCTATTCTCTCAATCCAATTTTTCTCACCTGCCTTTTTTCTTCTGTGAATGAGTCAACCCCAAAGACTCAGTGTTCCAGAAGCCGTCTAGTGTTCTCTCATGATGCTATTTCCTTCTGCAGGGAATGTTCATTGTCTTACCCATCAAAATTCCACCCACTTTTTGAAGTCCTGTTCTATTGCTGCCTTTTGCTCAAAGCCTTACCTTAACCTCTAGCCTGATTCCCATTCCCCTTATTTGTTTCCCCTGGTGGACCCTGTTTGTTTCGTGATTGCTAACACATATGCTTACAGGGATCTGTCCAACACAGCATTCAGTCTGTGCTGTTGGAAAGCTGCCAGAGAACCATTTGATCCACTCTGAGGATGCCAGGGGAAAATTTGTAAAAGGAAGGCAGGCAAACTGAAGAGGGTCTACTTTCTGCAGTGGCAGTAGTGGAGTGGGGGAATTTGGTGAGTGTTGAGAGTTTATGCAAGAAAAAGAAGGCAGTGGAAGCAATCTGGAGCATCATGGAAAGATGGGCTTTATCTGAAGTGAGAGGACTCCTTCACACCAGCTGTGTGAGAGGCTCCTAGAAGTTGCAGGGCAAAGATAAGTAACAATAGGTGTTTTTTTCATTTTTATGAAGTTCATCATGCAAAATTTAAACTGTAATATATTTAAAACTTTGAAGCATAAGCATGAAATACTCAAGTTCACTTCCCAAATTAAGATAGCAAGCATTACAAAAACCATTCAAACCGTCTAATGTTCTTCTCCAGTCCCATCTCCCCATCTGCCCCACTAACAGGAGTAACCACTCTTCTGAAATCTTTATCATTCCATTGCTTTCATTATAGTTGTTTCACATATGCATGCATGTTTAAAAGTATCTTTATTTCTTTTTTCCTTGTTTTTTACTTTGTATAAATTGTGATACTGTTTGAATTCCTTGATTTTTCACTTAAATTTTATTTCAAAGATTCATCCGTGCTCACGAGTATAGTTATAATTCATTTATTTGTATCTCTGCATGGATTTCTTTTCTGTAACTGACTATACCACACTTAATTGCCTATTTTATTGATGGAAACTTGGATTGTTTCTACCTTTTTGCCATGAACAATATGCCTCCTAGTATTCTTTCACATATCTATCTGAGCATAAGCGTAAGAGTCCTTACAATACCTGAATTTGATTTTGGTATATGATGTGAAGTAAGTTGAATTTCTTTTTTCCAAATTGGTAGTAAATCCTAGTGCTATTTATTAAATAATTCATCCATTCCCCAGATATGTCAAATTTTATATACATTTGGTCCATTTCATTGTTTTTTTTAAATTTATTTTCCCATTTATCACAACTAGACTGTCTTAATCACTTTTACTTATGACAAGCCCTGACATATAGTAGGAAAGTCTTACCTATTTGATGATTCTTCAAGAGTATTCTTGTTACTCCTGGTCTTTTTCTTTTCCATATTCATTTAAAATTTTGTGTGTGAGAAGAATGATGGAAGAAAGAGGACTAGACTTATTATACCTAATATTAGAAAATGTATCATACTAAAAATGTAATGATGGTTTTCAGATAGTGGACAGAAGAGAACATGGTACAGTGATCCCTGAGAGCAAGGGGGGAAAAAAGACAAGGCGAACCCTTTAAGTGCCATACTTGACTGCCTAAAGTTTTCAGATGACAGTGCAAGGAGGGGAAAGACAAATGGAGTCTAGCATTTTGGCTAAGTTCCTAGTTTAGAAAAGTCAAGGAAGCTAGAATTTATGGAGCAAAATCCTGTAGAGCAGGCAACTGAAAAGAGAAGAGTCCTAAAGCTCTTCTGATAGGTCCTCTTAAGCCATTTCCTAAATATGGATCTGCAAATCCACACAAACTACTGAGGCTGGGGAAATAACCACTAAAAGGAATAGGAAGGTCAATTTCCATAGTTTACACAGGACCAAAAATAGTTTTCATTTCTATCAGCTAAATTGTAAAGACTTCTTAACAGACATGGCAAATACTAGCATCATACAAAGGATAGTGCCTCAGTAGTGAAGTCAAATTAGCTCTAGACTAAAGGCTGTTCTGGATCTTCTATAACAAAGCTTAAAAACCAAAATAGATAACATTAATTACAAATAACTTTACTGCATCCCAAATAAAGCCCAACAATATTTAGCAGCAAAAAACCTAATATACCTAGGAATAAACCTAACCAAACAGGTAAAAGATCTGTATGCTAAAAACTGTAGAAAGCTTATGAAAGAAATTGTAGACACAAAGAATTGGGAAAACATTGCATGCTCATGGATTGGAAGAACAAATATTGTTAAAATGTTGATACTACCCAAAGAAATCTACATACAAATGTAATTCCTATCAGAATAATACCAGCATTCTTCACAGAGCTAGAAAAAAACAATCCTAAAATTTGTATGGACCCAGAAAAGACCCCAAATAGCCAAAGTAATGTTGAAAGAGAAAGCCAAAGCTGGAGGCATCACAATCCTGGACTTTAACCTATATTACAAAGCTATAATCATCAAGGTAGTATGGTATTGGCACAAAAACAGACACAAGATCAATGGAGTAGAGAACCCAGAAATGGACCCACAAATATATGGCCAACTAATCTTCAACAAGCAGGAAAGAATAGCCAATGGAAAAAATACAGTCTCTTCAGCAAATGGTGCTGGGAGAAAATGAAACTGGACCACTTTGTTAATATCATACACAAAAATAAATTCAAAACAGATGAAAGGCCTTTTGTGAGACAGAAAACCATCAAAATCCTACAGGAGAAAACAGGCAACAACCTCTTTGACTTCTGCTGCAGCAACTTCTTGACATGTCTCTGGAGACAAGGGAAATAAAAGCAAAAATGAACCATTGGGACCTCAAGATAAAAATCTCCTGCAAAGCAAAGGAAACAACAAACAAAAGTAAAATAAAACTGAAGGAATGGGAGAAGATATTTGCAAATGACCTATCAGATAAAAGGTTAGTATCCAAAGTCTATAAAGAATTTATCAAACTCAACACCTAAAGAACAAATAATCCAGTGAAAAAATGGGCAAAATACATGAATAGACACTTTTCTGAAGAAGGCCTCCAGATGGCTAACAGACACACGAAAAGATGCTCAACATCACTCATCATCAGGGAAATACAAATCAAAACTACAATGAGATACCACCTCCCACCTGTCAGAATGGCTATAGTTAACTCAGGAAACCACAGATGTTGGCAAGGATGTGGAGAAAGGGGAACCCTTTTTCACTGTTGGTGAGAATGCAAACTGGTGCAGTCACTCTGGAAAACAGTATGGTGATTCCTCAAATTACAAATGGAACTACCATATGACCCAGCAATTGTACTACTAGGTATTTATTCAAAGGAGACAAAAATGTTGATTTGAAGGGGCACATGCACCCCAATGTTTATATAAGTACTATCAACAATAGCCAAATTATGTAAAGAGCCCAAATGTCCATTGACTGATGAATGGATAAAGAAGATGTGGTACATATATACAATGGAATACTACTTGGCCATCGAAAAGAAGGAAATCTTGCCATTTGCAACAACATGGTTGGAACTGGAGGATATTATGCTAAGTCAGAGAAAGATAACATGATTACACTCATATGTGGAGTTTGAGAAACTCAACAGATGAACATAGGGTAAGGAAAGGAAAAATAAGATAAAAACAGAGTGAGACAAACCATAAGAGATTCTACAATACAGTGAACAAACTGGGGTGGTGGTGAAGGGGGAGTGGGTTAAGTGGGTGATGGGGATTGAGAAAGGCACTTTTAAGGATGAGTACTGGGTGTCATATGTAAGAGATGAATCATTGGGTTCTACTCCTGAAGCCATGACTACCCTGTATGTTAACTAACTTAAATACAAATTAAAAGAAAAAAAAGTGGAAAGAATCCACATAGTAACAAGAGATATAAAAAAGACCCAAATTGAATTTCTAAATATTAAGAAATGCAATAACTGAAATAAAAAATTTCCTGGATGGGATTAACAGCACCTTAGGTAATGGACAACAAAATATTACTGAACTTAAAAACCTAGCAATAGAAACTACCCAAAATGAAAGAGAAAAAAGACAAAAGAATAAGGAAGCATTAGTGAGCTGTGGGACAATATCAAATGACCTAAATGTGTATAATTTGAATGTCATAAAAATGAGTAAGAAAAGTACTTGAAACAATGTCAGATTTTTCCCCCAAAATTGGTGAAAACTAAAAACAGACCAAAGAAACTAGAAAAAAAGACCATCCAGAGTAAATATGAAGAAAACACCATAGAACATCATAATCAAATGACTGTTGTAAAATAAAAATATTAAAAGCAGTCAAGGAAGAAAGACATATTACACATAGATGACCACAAATAAGAATAAGGACAAACTTATCATTGGAAACAATGAAAGCTAGAATACAGAGGAGTGACATTTTAAAATATTGAAAGAAAAACTCAACCTAAAATTCTGTAGCTTGAAAAAGTCATTCAAAATGAAGGAAAAGTAAAGACCTTTTCAGACCTAAAAAGCTACACTACAAGAATTCATTACCAATAGACTGGAGCTACAAAAAAAAGTCAAATGAAACCCTCCAGGCTTAGGAAAATATACCATATGGATATTTGAGTTTATTCAAATGAAGAAAACTAGAGATGGTAAATATGTAGAAAAATAAACTTTTTTCCCCAATTTTTAAAATTTAAAAAAATGACTCTTTAAAGCAAGAATTATATTCACATATATGAATATAATTATATGTAAAAATATATATATTACAGGGTCCAAAACATTTATAAAATTAAAATGTATGACAGTAATAGCACAAAGACCAAGAGGGAAAGTGGAAGAATATTTTTATAATGTTTCATACTACACATGAAGGGATATAATATTTGTAAGATAGCTCATAAAGAATGTATATTATAAGCTCTATATAACCACTACAATTGTAACTAATGGGTTGATTATGGAAATAAAAAGTAATATAAATGCTCACTTAAAAGGAGAGAAGAAGAAAGAACATATGGGGCAAATAAAAAACAACTATGAAGATGGTGGATTTAAACCAAACAATACTGATAATCTTATTAAATATAAATGATCTAAACACCCAAGTTAAAGGTAGAGAATGTCTAATTGAATGTAAAAACACAACTGTGTACTATTTGCAACACACTTATTTAGTTAGAAAGACAGGAAAATTAAAAATAGATCTGCCCTATGACCCAGCAATAGCACTGCTAGGAATTTACCCAAGGGATACAGGAGTGCTGATGCATAGGGGCACTTTACCCCAATGTTTATAGCAGCACTTTCAACAATAGCCAAATTATGGAAAGAGCCTAAATGTCCATCAACTGATGGATAAAGAAATTGTGGTTTATATACACAATGGAATACTACATGGCAATGAGAAAGAATGAAATCTGGCCTTTGTAGCAACGTGGATGGAACTGGAGAGTGTTATGCTAAGTGAAATAAATCATACATAGAAAGACAGATACCATATGTTTTCACTCTTATGTGGAGAAACTTAACAGAGGACAATGGAGGAGGTGAAGGAAAAAAAAAAGTTAGAGAGGGAGAGAGCCAAACCATAAGAGACTCTTGAAAACGGAGAATAGACTGAGAGTTGATGGGGGGTGGGAGGGAGGGAAGGGTGGGTGATAGGCATTGAGGAGGGCACCTGTTGGGAGGAGTACTGGGTGTTGTATGGAAACCAATTTGACAATAAATTTCATATTTAAAAAAATAGGAGATGTTAAAGCAAAGCATCAGGAAATAAATACTATGTTAACACTAATCCAAAGAAATCTATAGAGGCTATATTAATATCAAAGTAGATTTCAAAGCAATAAATATTATCAGGGATCACTTCATAATGATAAAGAGATAAATTCATGAAGACAACGTAACAATCCTAAATGTGTATGTATCTAATATCAGATTCAAATTTCATAAAGCAAACACTGAAGAACTGAAAGGAGAAATAGAAATGCATAATTGTAGGGGCACCTGGGTGGCTCAGTTAGTTAACATCTGACTCTTGATTTTGGCTCTTGTCATGATCTCAGTGTAATGGGATCGAGCCCTGAGTCAGGCTCTGAGTTGAGCATGGAGTCTGCTTAAGATTCTCACTCTCCCTCTGCCCTTTCCCCAGCTTGAATGCATGCTCTCTCTCTAAACTAAAAAATAATAAAAACAAAAAAAATTAAATGTGTAATTTTAAATGGAAATTTAAGTACTCTTCTTTCAATAATTTAATGGAACTAGTAGACAGAGAATCAGTTCTTAACAAAATCCTGAAAGATGTAACTAATCAAATTCAAGAAGAAACAAATAACATGACTTCTCTTAAATTTATTAAAGATGTTGAATTTACATTTAGAATCTTCTCACAAATAAGTCACTGAGTCCATAGGGATTTAGTAATAATTTCTATTGAACATTTAGAAAATAGTAATACCAAACTTCTCAATGGGGCACCTGGATTGGTTAACTGTCCAACTTTTGATTTTGGCTCAGGTCATGATCTCACAGTTTGTGAGATTGAGCCTCACGTAGGGCTCTGCACTGATAGTGTGGGGCCTACTTGGGATTCTGGCTCACTTGCTTGCTCTCTGCCCCTCCCCCATTTGCACACTCACTCTCCTCTCAAAAAACATTTTAAAAAATGCTTTAAAACTTCTCCAGAAAATGGACAATTTCTTTTTTTTTAACTTTGGAAAATCTAAACCATTATACCTTCAAATATTGCCTTTTCTTCATTCTTTACTTTGAATTCTAGCTAGATGTTTGTTGGATTTTTCTGTATTTCAGGCCCTGTAATCTATTTTCCAACACTTAATCTAAGTGCTGACATGTTTAAGGGTGAAATTTCATATTTGCAGTTTGCTATCAGATGGTTCAGGAGTAATATATGTGTATAAATTTACATATACACATACCATTTTTAAATATGTGTATAAATTTACATCTATACATACATTTTTTTTACTTTGTGTTATTCTTTAATATAAAAAAGTTTAGGGGCACCTGGGTGGCTTAGTCAGTTAAGCATCCAACTCTTGATTTCGGCGCAAGTCATGATCTCACAGTTGTGAGACTGAGCTCTGGGTCAAGCTCCGTGCTGGGTGTGGATCCTGCTTGAGATTCTCTCCCTCCCTCTCTGCCCCCACCTTCAACACTCTCTCTCTCTCTCTCAAAAAATCTATATATTTTATTTTTATTCTTTTCACTGTCATATTTTAAACATCTTTTTATTTTTAATTTTATTTTTTTTAAGTTTACTTGTGAGAGAGAGAGAGAGAGAGTGTGCAAGTGAGCACATGTTGGAGAGGAGCAGAGAGAGGGGTGGGATTCTCAGCTCTAACAGTGTGGAGCCTGATGTGGGGCTCAAACTCATGAGCTGGGAGATCATGACCTGAGCCAAAATCAAGAGGTGTGTGCTTAACTGACTGAGCCACCCTGGCACCCCAAAGATTTTATTTTTAAATAATCTCTATACCCAGCATGGGACTTGAACTCACACCCCCAAGACTGAGTCACATGCTTTACTGACTGAGCCAGCTAGGCACCCCAAACATTTTAATAATAAAAAGTTAGAAATAAAAAGAATGAGGCTAAAATAAGAACGTTTTTTAGATTAAAAAAAGAGCTTGTTGGCTAGAATTCTTTTGTACAGAATACTTGTTATCTTAAAGAAGATGGGAGAATAAATGGAGACAAAAGAAAATAGTTAACATGTGGATATTTAAACACTGAATGGAGTTAAAATGCTACCAAAAATGAAGACAATTTCTTGATTCTCTTTTAATCCTTCAACACATTTAACATACCAACTTATATCTGATAATTCTGATGTGTAGTCTTTATATATACAGCCTGTGGTTGTGGCTTTTTCTTTGCACTTCCTCTTACTTATGATGGCTTTTTTTTTTTTTTTTATGGTTTGTGATATGTTTGTTTGGGATCTTCTACTTCTCAGATCACTTCCTACACTTTCTCTCCTAGGTCTCATTTCTCTAGAGAGGATTTGTTTGTTTTCACCAGAGACCTGGGGTCAGTAAGACGCAGGTCCCTGTTAAGTAGATTTCTCCTTGAGACGTTTTGGGCCACGAGTGTGTTGTATGACTTCTGTGTGTGGGCTAGTTTATGACTGTAGAAGATCAGAAGAGACTATTTTTTAAACCCATTATTTTATTTTTATTTTTTAAGCATTTTTTTAGTGTTTATTGATTTTTGAGAGAGAGGGACAGAACGTGAGTGGGGGAGGGGCAGAGAGAGAGGGAGATACAGACTCGGAAGCAGGCTCCAGGCTCTGAACTGTCAGACCAGAGCCCAACGCGGGGCTTGAACTCACAAGCGGTGAGATCACAACCTGAGCCGAAGTTGGATGCTTAACCGGCTGAGTCACCCAGGTGTCCCTTTTTATTTATTTTTTTAAGTTTATTTATTTTGAGAGGGAAAGAGAGAGCACACAAGCACGAGCTCGAGAGGGAGGGCATAGAGCAGGGGAGGGAGAGAGAACCCCAAGCAGGCTCTGCATTGTCAATACAGAGCCCAACCTGGAGCTCAAACTCATGAACTATGAGACTACCTGAGCTGAAATCAAGAGCTGGATGTTCAACCTACTAAGCCACCCAAGCACCCCCACCCATTATTTTATTTTTAAGCATAGACTGAGAACCTAGACTTAGTAAAGTAGTTATTCATAGAGGCCTTTGTGGCAATGATTGTGACTCGCTTCTCTCCTTAGTCTCTGACTCACTATCTCAAAGGATTTCTTTTTCTTAATGTATTGTCCATTCACATAAAAGTGTGTGTGTGTGTGTGTGTGTGTGTGTGTGTGTGTGTGTGTTTGTGTGATGTAGAACTATTACCTAATTTGCAATCAGAATTTCAGAATCTCTAGTCTGTCAGTGTCAGAGATAATAGTATTCTAAGACTCCGAGTTGTTTTATGCTACATCCTTGGATGTGTATAATGTTCTTATAGGGCAGACGATAGGGATTCTTTTGTGAGTCTATTTCTTTTAATGCAGTGCAGCTCTAGGTGGAGACTTGTGTATCATTACATATAGCTTCTAGCCCTTACATGGTGTCTTGTGCTCTGACCATTGTTGTACCCGTCTTATCCCCCAACTAGGAAGGCAGCTCCTAGGGACTCAGAATGCATCTTACTCATGATTACACTTCTAGTGGCATGCTAGGACACTGGCTTCCTGAAACTAAAAAACCCTCTTTTGTAGTGTTTGCCAATTTCTGCACTGTAAATACCCCAACTTTGGCCAGTTCCCAGTTATCAATGGCCTAACAACCGGATCAAAAATTTTCCGAAATTTTAAGTATCCTCTTTTGCCAGCTGACAGGGCTGGATCCAGCTTACCACTGCCACAGCTCCTCACATGACAAGTAACAGAGAGGATGTTCAATAAATACTTGAATTAAAGTACAAAATGATTTTTCACACCTTGTACAGTATTAAGAATAGTCAGCAATTCCTCCCACTTTTCAGATTTTTTCAAAGTGGCTACTCAAGTAAAATCGCCTCAAAATTGCCTCACCATATGTCCTGTCCCTCCATTATCCTTCCAGTTAAAGGCAATGAAATAACTAAGTGCCTTTGTTCTTTAATGTCATCTTTCAATTTCCTATAAGACTGCAAAAAAAAAAAAAAAAAAAAAAAAAAAAAAGACGACAATGGGTGATAGCTCCAAAACTATATAGAAACCAAAGTTTTTCATAAGTTTCAATGTCTTGGGTGCCTCTTTCGATAATACAAAAAATGAAGAGTTGGCTCTAATGTCCAACACAAATTCTGTTTTTCAAAACTGAGAGAAAAGAAAAAAGCCTAGATCAGAGAAAGTTCTTCACGGAGTGAGTTAATTGGTTTTATGCATATGTACAGTATTCCTAGTTGATTTAATTGGCCCAGATAAATCGACTACTGGGTAAAGATATCCAATAAAGTCTTAAAAGTATATAAGTTTGGAGAAGTTAGAGCTGCTTCCAGCTTTAGTGATAAAAATGGGCTTCATAAAACATAATCTTCAAGTTGGGTCTCAAAATACGTGCAAGATTAGGCCATGTCAGGTTGGGGAATGTTTCAGGAATAGAGGAAACGTCTAAACCCATACCAATTCTTTGTCATTTCCCTGAGTTTATGTGCATCCCCAAAGGACTGTAAATGCTATGAGAATGTGTAGATTTATGTCCATGAAAATGTCTTAGCTGTTGAAGGATGGATAGCTTCCTTTGAAGAATATGGTCTGTATTAAACTACTAAAGTCTCCATTTTTATCTTTTGCTCAACTAATTTAGGTTTTACTTTAAAGGGGACAAGGAAGGGGTGCCTGGCTGGCTCAGTAGAGCATGTGACTCTTGATCTTGAGGCCATGAGTTCAAGCCCCACATTGGGCACAGAACTTACTTAAAAAAATTTTTTTTAAAGGGATAGAGAACTATGGAAAGAAATTCCACCATAGAATTTTCATAGCACATTTAACTTTTGAGGAAAAAATCTTCCTTGAAGTTAAAGACTTTTAAGTCTCAGAGAGTCTGGGGATGTGATTTAAAAAAAAAAAATGTTAGAGAAAGTGGGCACACACACATGCAGAGAAGGGGCAGAAAGAGGGAGAGAGAGAAAAGGGGATATAATTTGATAAGATTGATTCAAAAGTTTGCTTAGAACCATATGGAGTTTATTACATGTTTTGTTGGGAGAGGGCATGGTTGAAAGTTGAGCATACATCTGGGTTTTTGAGTTTTTCAAGTTGGCTAAGTGTCAGCATCAAACATTTTGGAAGTTTGTTATAAACAGGTAATGGTTGAGCAATCTCATTTTCTTTTTTTTTTTTTTTATGAAATTTATTGTCAAATTGGTTTCCATACAACACCCAGTGCTCACCCCGACAGGTGCCCTCCTCAACGCCCATCATCCACTTTCCCCTCCCTCCCACCTCCCATCAACTCTCAGTTTATTCTCAGTTTTTAAGAGTCTCTTATGATTGCATTTTCTAAAGCCAGAAACTTGGGGTGCCATTCCCCCTCACCACCTGCCACAAATCACCAGTATTATTCATCATACCTCATATTACCCTAATCCATCCACTCCAGAGTCCATCCCTTTTACTACTGCATGGAGACCACTACCTAGTTTCATGCAGAAAACTGCCAGTGCGTCTGTTCTAGCTTTGTTTTCCCTCTCTTACCACTTATGATTACTTTCTGCTGCCTCTAATAGAAAATGCATATCACAACAACTTAAAATAAATATGTGATTTTTTTTCCCCTCAAATAAAAGAGGTCTGGAGTTAAGCAGACGTTTAGGGCTGGTGTGGCAGCTCCATGAACAACAGGACAGATTCAGTTTCTGGTTTGAGATTCTCAGCATGTGGCTTCCATCCTCAGGACGGCCTCGTGATAAGCTAGATGAACGCTGGTGCTGCACCCATCGCATCCACAGTGCAGGTAGCAGCAAGAAGGGAGATAGCAAGGGCAAAATAATTTGTCATCTAATCAGTCTCCTTTTAAAGAGCTTTTCCAGAAACCCTAACTTTTATTTATAGCTCATGGAGCGCCCCTATTTGCAAAGGCCAGGCTATGTCACTTTTACGTAGAAATATTGCTTTTACCTATAAAGATTATGTTATGAGAGAAGAGGAAAATAGAGACTGGGGAGGCAACAGCCATCCTTGCTACATGTGTCAGTCTTTGCCACCCTAACTAAAATGCAAATTGGTCATATCAGTCATCCAAACAAAATCCTTCTATTATTCCCTTTTATTTCTGTACAAGGCCCTACATGATCGGCCTCTTCTGTTTTATCTCTTGCCATTCCCCAGCTCGTACTTTGTGGATCCATGGACTCAAACCCCTTCCCCTGCCAAAATTCTAGGATTTGGCCCAATTTCCTCCTTACTTTCCCCAAACCCCTTTGCCCGTTGACTTCCTACTTCTCTTTCAGATTGTCTCGGCTTTGTCAGAAGTCTTCTGTAACCATTTGCTGGTGGGTTAAGTGTTCCATTTCTGTGTTCAAATGGCATCTTTTCCATACCCCCATTCATGCATTTGGCATATTGTATTCTGCATATCTTTTACTTGTCTCTCTCCCCAAATAGATTGTAGATCCATGGAGTAAAATTGTTTCAGTGATCTTTGCATGTCATACAACTAGCACAGTGATAACCTATCAAAGCACTTAATTCATCTTGATTGAACAAATAAATAAATCAATTGGGAGTAATGGGATCTTTGTCTTAATGTGTTCAGTGATGGTTACCAGTCCAGGAGTGGCAGCTGAGGGAAATGTAAGGGGGAGGTATGGCAGAAAAATAAAAGGAATCAAGGGGACAGTGAAATGACCCATCAGAATTGACTGCTTTAAGCTTCAGATTGCATAGTTTACACATGAAGTTGTTAAAAACAAAAGCAAAAAAAACTTTGAAGTGGAGTTTTTTTTGTTTTGTTTTGTTTTTTTTGTAAGGCCATCAAAAGATAAAATGCATTATCAGGGGTTAGTTAATCAAGTAGATTTTGACATCAGTGGAGATTGCTGAAGGCTGTCTGGGAGTCCTTGACCTGAACCAGATGTGTGAGCTAGTCTCTTGATCTGAATGTATATGTAATATATGTATATTATAATTTTATTACTGATATTAAACCTTTGAGATTTCTTCTGGAGCATCTCATAGAAGCAATGTCATTTTTTCTATCCAT
This sequence comes from Panthera onca, assembly GCF_046562875.1. Taxonomy (NCBI): domain Eukaryota; kingdom Metazoa; phylum Chordata; class Mammalia; order Carnivora; family Felidae; genus Panthera; species Panthera onca. The sequence goes on along the minus strand of NC_138344.1, from coordinate 11,171,165 downwards.
TATGACAAATTATGCTATCATAGAACATGGTTTTTGCTCAGGATTAAGGGGTTGGTGGAAAGTGGGTTTTTTTCTGTTACCCTCTGAGATCAGAGGGTGTCTGCACCAAGGATAAGAACAATGAATGTGGGGCATCCCCCTGTGGACTGTAGAGGCATCACACCCTGTAGGACCTCTTGTTAATAAGGGAAATATTATAGAATTTTCCCCTAGAACCATTTGATATTTAAGTTTTAGGCATGTCTCCTGAAGAAGATAAAGGGAAAAGAAACAGCTCCAACCACTGAAAGGATGGAAGTAGAGCCTTGTGGAATTTATAAAACCTAATATGACAGAAAGGCAGTGGAGCAGCTGGACACCCCTTGCTTGAGAGCTAAGCCCTGTGTCTGGCACAAAGTAAAGATGATTCAAAAAATACGTATTGAATGGAGGAATGAGTGGTTTCATAGTACTGATTAGGTGTTTTAATGAATGAATCATATTATCTTTCCCCTGCTGAAGAGATCCCCAAACTATGAAATTTGGGTGTTCTGTGCCTTCTAACAAGACCCAAATGTGCCTGATTTTACCCCGTGTCTTTAGCCTCTTAGAAAGATATGGTTGAATACTAATTTTATTAGAGGCCTTAATTTTAGCCTTAGTTTTTCATTCCTCTGTGTCATGTTGGTGTATGAAAGGTTAAATTGGGCATTTTGTAACATGCCTTAATCGTACTTCTACATTTCCAGTGGAGAAATAAATCATTTTATCATAAGTGGGAGGTTCATGGCCAAAGAAGAGTAAGAACCAGAAGATAGACCAGAGTCTAATGAATATATTTACCATTTTGTTTAGAAATGTGTACATTTAACTTCCAGTTGCCTGCATTAATAAAGGGAGGGGCTCTCTACAATATAACCAGTTTATAGTATAAGGGAAGATTTTCAAATAAAAACCCATGAAGTCTGTCATTCACAATTTGGAATTTCTGATCATCCAACTAGAGTCTAAAACTTCAGTGGCTATGAAAAATTTAAATATGCTATTTCAGAAAATCTTCCATGTTTATTAGAACTGCTCTCATTGAATATCCCCTGTGAACCCCTTTGTAGTTGTTGGTAGAAGTTATTAAACTCAGGGGCACCTGGGTGGCTCAGTCGGTTAAGCATCCGACTTCGGCTCAGGTCATGATCTCACGGTCCATGAGTTCGAGCCCCGCGTCGGGCTCTGTGCCGACAGCTCAGAGCCTGGAGCCTGTTTCAGATTCTGTGTCTCCCTCTCTCTCTGCCCCTCCCCTGTTCATGCTCTGTCTCTCTCTGTCTCAAAAAAAAGTAAACATTTAAAAAATAATTAAAAAAAGAAGTTTTTAAACTCAGGAAGCATAAAGCTACATTTCTTGAAACATGGTCGATAATTCGGAGGAAACTTCTTTATAATTACTATGAATTCGTAAGGCCTTCTTTAGTCTTAGAAAGCATGATAAGATTTTTAAAGGCCCATATTTATCATCCTGAATTTTCTTGGGCTTAAGCTAAATATTAAAATTACTTTACCTTCTTGGAGTGTCCTAGGTGACCTGGACAAGGGGCCCATATAACCTCTTCACTGGTAATTGTGCCAGTCCTATTTTTCATTGTTCATGGGGTCTGTGTAAATATGAAGGGTAATGCCAAGTCACAGCATTACTCACAGGAAAATCTATCATTTTAGCTGGCCAGTCTGCCTAATTAAGGAAAGAAGACTTGGTCCTTATGAGAAAGTGAAATCATATTAAGAGCCCTTCAAGAGTTCAGAGGATCCCTGTTTGATGTAGCTGAAGTAGGGTGAGTTCAAAGCAGCTTTGTTCTCCTCAGTGTGGTTTAGCTGTAGACCGCCCAGAGCATCAACCTAAATAGCTTCCTGTTCCCTAAATCCAACTGCCCACATAACTCACTGCTTGAAAAGGCCTCAGAGGCAGGATGTGGCACTGTTAGCCAAGGTTAAAATGCTGTTAGTGATGGTACAAAGTGAAGACCAGGACTCCAGAATTCTAGAATGCTTCTTTCCATAAATTTGCTACCAGTTCTTTACTCCACAGAAGTATTTGGAGTCACACAGGTCCGGCTTTGAACTGGGTAAATTGCTTTATCACTCGAAGCCAAAGATTCAAACTGGGGTCAGTTTTCCTCCCCAGGGGACATTTGGCAATGTCTGAAGACCCTACCAGCATCTAGTGCTCTGGATGCAGCTAAATCTCCTACAATGCATAGAACGGTCCTCCTAAAAAAGAATTATCTAGCCTCACATGTCAATAGTGCTGAGTTTCAGACTGCTCTAAGCTTTAGCTTCTTCCTCAGCAATAGGGAAACAACAATATTCCCTTCATAGGGTTGTTGAAATAATTAAGAGATCATGAAAAACAATTTAATACCTGGAACACAATGAATGCTCAATGGGAAGGTGCCATGAAATGTAAATTTGGTGGGGTATAAACAACGCACTGTTATTAACATCTTTTTGGAACACTACTTGGCTTCCTGTAGCCTGGTCATGTCTGGTTCACATCCAATCCATAAAGCTTTATGCCTATTGTTTTTTGTTTGTTCTGAGTGAGAGAGAGGGAGCAGGGCAGAGGGGCAGAGGGGGAGAGAGAGAGACTGAGAATCTTAGGCAGGTTCCATGCTCAACGTGGAGCCTAACATGGGGCTCAGTCCCACAACCCTGGGATCATGACCTGAGCTGAAGTCAAGAGTTGGATGCTCAACCAACTGAGCCACCTAGGTGGCACTATGCCTGTTCTTATATGTGATATCTCCCTGTGCTTTAGGATATTAATTTTAAAGTCAATTCTTTGGTAGGTAGAAGAATTTATCAGGTAACTGCTTTCAGCACGAGTGTGTGTATAAATGTGTTAGGTCTCTGCTTCTCTAGGAGTCATTTTCTACTCTTCCTGTGTGCGCACATCAACCCCCAAACCTAGAAACAAGGCTTTTATGTCATTTTCTTGTGTTTAGAATTAAGAGAAATCTGATGCCAATATCATTCTTTTCCTTTTTAAGTAATCTAGATTTTTCTACCTGGATTTGTAAGACATTTATTTACCGTGCTTGAAAAAAAATGATTATTATAATTCACCAGAGCATGTTTACCTGTTTTTCATTAATATTTTGGGAAACTTGATCATACCTTAAAAGTTAAGATGTTATTTGGACATATAATTTTTTTAGATAATAGTTTTGAGGAGATATAAACCACATTCCATATAATTGACTTATTAAAATGCTTCATTCAATTTTTTATGGTATATTTTCTGAGTAGTGCAACCATCTTCACAATCCATTTTAAAAAATAATTGCATCTCCTCTCTGTAAAACCCCAATGCTAATTGGCAGTCACCCTTCATTTCCCGTCTTCCCCACTCCTGCCCTAGACAACCACTAATGTACTTTCTCACTCTAGATTTGTCTATTCTCAATATTTCATATAAATGGAATCCTACAATATGTGGTCTTTTGTTACTGGCTTTTTTTTTTTTTTTTTTTTTTTTGCTTAGCATAATGGTCCATCCATGTTATAGCATGTATCAACACTTTCTTTTTACAGCCAAATATTCCATTGCATCGGTATACCAGCTTTGGTTTATTCATTAATCAGTTGATGGGCATTGGATTTTTTTCACTTTTTGGCTATTATAAATAACATTTGCTATAATAATTCATGTACAAGTTTTTATATAAACCTGTTTTCACTTCTCTTGGATATATAGGAATGATTCTGAGGAATAGAACTCTAAGTCATAACTCTGTGTTTATTTAAACATTTAAGGCACTATCAGTTTTCCAAACTGGCTACACCATTTTACATTCAAATCAGTAGTCTATGTGGGCTCATTTCCTGATATCTTCATAACCTGTTATCTTCATCAACTGTTTCTTTTGTTATTTTGGCCTTCAAAGTGGGAATAAAGAGGCAAGGGATTTTTTTAAGATTTTTTTTTCTGGCTTTATTGAGATATAATTGAAATATAACATTGTGTGAATTTAAGGTGTACAACATGATGATTTGATATATGTTGTGAAATGATAACCACAATAAGGTTAGTTAACACTTTCCTCACTTCACAGTTACTGTTTGGGTGTGGTGGGAACTTTTAAGATCTACTTGCTCAGCATCTTGTATACAATACAGTATTGTTAACTACAGTCATCATTCTGTACATTAGATTCCTAGAACTATTAATCTTATGACTGGAAGTTTGTGCTCTTTGACCATTTCCTCCACCCCCTGGAAACCACCACTGTACCTTCCAGTTTTAAAGTTTGGACTTCTTATATCTCACATATAAGTAAGATCATACAGTATTTATCTTTGATTTTACTTGAAAGAATACCCTCAAGGTCCATCCATGTTGGTGCAAATGGCAGGATTTCCTTCTTTTTATGGATGAACAATATTCTAGTGTGTGTGTGTGTGTGTGTGTGTGTGTGTGTGTATAAGTAATTGTGATATGTGGGTATATCTATATCATTATTTCCATGTCTTGGCTATTATAAGTAATGCTATAATAGGCGTGGAAGTGTAGATATCACTTCAATATCCTCTTTTCATTTCCTTCGGATATATACACTCAGAAGTAGGATTACTGGCTCATAAGGTAGTTCTTTCTAATTTTTTGAGGACCCTCCATAATGTTTTCCATAGTGGCTGTGCCAATTTACATTCCCACCAACAGTGCATGCGGGTTCCATTTTCTACATGTCTTCACCAAAAGACCATCTGGTCTTTTTAATAACACTCATTCTAACAGGTGTGAGATATCTCATTGGGGTTTTGATTTGCATTTCCCTGATGATGAGTGATGTTGGGCACTTTTTCATGTGCATGTTGGTCATTTGTACATGTTCTTTGGAAAAATATCTATTCCTATCTTTGGCTCATTTTTTTAAATTGGATTATTTTTTCCCTATTGAGTTGTATGAATTTCTTATATATTTCAGAGATTAATTTTTTTATCAAATACATGATTCACAAATATTTTCTCCCATTCTATAGGTTGCCTTTTAAATTTGTTGATTGTTTCCTTTGGTGTGCAGAAGCTTTTTAGTTAAATGTAATTCTACTTGTTTGTTTTTGCTTTGTTGCTTGTGCTTTTGGTACAACATCCAGAAAATCAGTGCCAAGACTAATGGAGATTTTTCAAGCACGTTTTGATCTGGATTTTTATGGTTCATGTCTCTCATTTAAGTCTTTAATCCATTTTGAGTTAATTTTTGTGAGTAGTATAAGATAGAGTTTCATTCTTTTTGTATGTGGATATCCAGATTTGCCATCACCATTTATTGAAGACACTGTCTTTCCCCATTGAGTAGTCTTGGCTCCCTTATTCAGTATTACTTGACCATCTATGTGTCAGTTTATTTCTGGGCTCTCGATTGGTTTTTATGTCTATGTTTATGCCAGTAGCATACTGTTTTGATTGCCTCAGATTTGTAGTGTAGTTTTCAAATCAGGAAACATGATGCCTCCAACTTTGTTTTTCTTTCTGAAGATTGCTTTGGCTATTTGGGGTCTTATGTGGTTCCATACAAATTTTAGGAATTTTGTTTCTATATTTGTAAAATTGTCATTAGAATCGTGATAGGGATTGCATTGAATCTAAAGATGGCGTTGGGTGGTATGGGCATTTTAACAATATTAACTATTGCAATCCATGAACATGAGCTATCTTTCAATTTATTTACATCTTTAATTGGAGGAAGAGAGAGAGAGAGAGAGAGGGAGGATTCAAGCAGGCTCCATGCTATCAGCACAGAGGCCCATTCAAGGCTCAAACTCGGGAGCTATAAGATCATGACCTGAGCCAAAGTCAGACACTGAACTGAGCCACCCAGATGCTCCTGTTTATTTCTTTTTCAAATATTTCATTATTCATACAAATGAGAGTGACTTTTGTGTGTTGATTTTTATATCCCGCAACCTTACTGAATTTGATTCTTAATTCTAATGGTGGAGCCTTTAGGGTTTTCTCTACAGAAAATCATGTAATCTGCAAACAGGGACAGTTTTAATTCTTTCCCTCTGATCTGAATGCCTTTTCTTTTTCTTGCCTGATTGCTCTGGCTATAACTTCCAGTATTATGTTGAATAGAAGTGGTAAAAGTGGGCATCCTTGCCATGTTCCTGATCTTAGAGGAAAAGCTTTCAAACTTTTACCATGGAGTATGGTGTTAGGTGTGGGCTTGTCATATATGGCCTTTATTATGTTGAAGTACATTTCTTCTATGCCCAATTTGTTGAGAGTTTTTATCATTAAAAGATGTTGAATTTTGTCAATTTTTTTCTGTGCTGAGATGATCATGTGATTTTTATCTTTTATTCCATTAATGTGGTGTATCACATTTATTGATTTGTATATGTTTAACCACCCTTGTATACTAAGGATGAATCCCACTTGACCATGGAGTATGATCTTTTTAATGTGCTATTGAATTCAGTTTATTCAGAATTTTTGCATCTATTTCATCAGGGATATTGGTCTATAGTTTTCTCGTAGTGTCCTTATCTGACTTTGGTCTCAGGATAATGCTGGCCTGGTAAAATTAGTTTGACACTGTTCCCTCCTCTTCTATCTTTTTTGGGATAGTTTGAGAAGGAATGGTATTCATTCTTCTTTAAATGTTTGGTAGATTTTACCAGTGAAAACATCTGGTCTTGGGACTTTCTTTGTTAGGAAGTTTATATTACTCAATCTCCTTGCTGGTCTTTTCAGATTTCTATTTCTTCATGATTCAGTCTTTGTAAGTGGTATGTTTTAAGAATTTGTCAATTTCTTCTAGATTGTCTAATTTATTAGTATATAAATGCTTGTAGTTGTCTCTTATGATACTTTGTATTTCTGTGATATCAGTTGTAATATCTACTTTCATTCATTTTTAGTTTTCTCTTATTTCCTTGGTTAGTCTAGTTAAGGTTCATCAATTTGGTTCATTTTTTTGATGAACCAACTCTTAATTATGTGAATCTTTTCTGTTATTTCCCTATTCTCTATTTCATTTATTTATATTCTAATTTTGTTATTTCATTTTTTCTTCAAACTTTGGGCTTCATTTGTTCTTTTTCTAGTTCCTTGGTGTGTAATGTTAGGTGGTTTGTGTAATACTATGATTTTATAATAAATATATATTTGGTCTTTATTTCCATTTCTGGCACAAAACTCCTAAAACTTTCAGTATTCCCTGTGATGAGAAAGACAGAGGTCTTTTGCTATGTTAATGAAGTGACTTTTGGAAAGCACCGAAGAATGGGGGCTGGTTGTAAGTGGAGCTAACCATGTGACTAACGGTTTCGAATTTTCAGTCCTATCCTCCAAAATCTGGGTAAGGCAGAGTGGAGATTGAATTCAATTGCCAATAATTTAATTAATCATGCCCATGTAATGAAACCTCCATAAAACCCCAAAAGGGTGGGGTTCAGATGTTTTCTGGGTTGATGAACATGTAGACATTTGAGGAGAGTGGCACAATCCGAGAACATGGAATCTCTGTGTCCCTTCCTACATACATTGCCATATGCATTTCTTCCATCTGGCTCTTCCTAAATTATATCCTTTTATAATTAACTTGTATTCTAATAAGTAAAATGTTTCTCTGAATTCTGTGAGCTGCTCTAGAAAATTAATTGAAACCCAAGGGGCAGATCATTGGAACCTTTGATCTGTAGCTGGTCTGAACTTGCAACTGGTATCTGAAGTAGAAGGGGACTGTCTTATTGGATTGAGCCCTTAACTTGTGAGATCGATGCTATCTATATGTAAATAATTTCAGAATTGAATTAAATTGTAGAACACCCAGTTGGTGTTAGAGGATTGCTTAGTGTGGGGGAAAAACCCACACATAAGAATTGAGTGCAGAATCATAATTTGAGATGATTTTTCTTAATACATGTATTTACAGATAGAAATTTTCCTCATAGAACTGCTTTTGCTGCATCCCATAAGTTTTGGTATTTTGTGTTTTCATTTTCTTTTGTCTTAAGATATGTTTTTATTTCCTTTTTCTTTGATCCATGATGTTGTTCAATTTTCATCCATTAGTAAATTTTCCAGCTTTCCTCCTGTTACTGATTTCTAGTTTCCAGATTTCTGATTTCTAGTTACTGATTTCTAGGTGGTTGGAAAGATATTTGATATTAGGTATTTTTTGTTTTATTTTGTGGAGGCTTGTTCTGTGGCCTAACATATAATCTGTCCTAGAAAATGTTCCCTGTACACTTGAGAAGAATGTGTATTCTGCCATTGGAAGAAATGTTCCGTATATGTTTGTTGTTTGTTAGTTCCATTTGGTTCTTTGTTCAAAATCCACCTTTTTAAAAAATTTTTTAAAAAATTTTTTAAAAGCTGATTCTCTTCTGGATGGAGCGGGTATTAAAGAATCCAACCACTATTGCGTTGTTTATTTCTTTTTAATTTAGTATTTGTTTTATGTATTTAGGTTATCCAATGTTGAGTGCATAAATATTTACCATGGTTATATCATCTTGATTAGTTGACCCTTTTATAATCTTCTTTGTGTCTTATAACCATTTTTAGCTTAAACATAAAACTTTTGCTTGATATAAATATAGCTACCCCTGATTGCTTTTGTTTACCATTTGCTTGGATATCTTTTTCCATCTTTTTACTCTCAGCCTATGTTTGTTTCCTTAAAGCTACAGTGAGTCTCTGGTAGGCAGCATATCATTGGATATTGGGTTTTTTAAAAATCCGTTCAGACATTCTGTCTTTTCATTGAAGAATTTAATCCATTTGTTTGCTTGCTTTCACTTTTCCTTCCTTCCATCCTTCCTGCCTTCCTTCCTTCCTTCCTTCCTTCCTTCCTTCCTTCCTTCCTTCCTTCCTCTTTTTCTGTCTTTCTGTCTTTCTTCTTTTTCTTCCTTTTCTTTCCTTCTTTCTTCACATGAGAGGAGGGGAAGAACCATAGAGGTGGGGGGAGAGAGAGAATCTGAAGCAGACTCCACCCTCAGCACAGAGCTGGATGCAGGGCTTAATCCCACGACCCCAGCTGGGATCATGACCTGAGCCAAAGACAAAAGTCAGACGCTAAACCTACTGAGCCAACAAGGCACCACTCCATTTGCATTTAAAGTAATTATTAAAAAAACAATAATAAAGTAATTATTGATAGGCCAGGGCATACTATTGACATTTTGTTAACTATTTCTGACTGTTTTGTAGATCCTTTGTTCCTTGCTTCCTTTCTTGCTGTCTTTGTGATTTGATGACTTCCCATGGCAGTATGCTTGACTCTTTTATCATAATCTTATTTTGTACCTACTGCAGGTTTTTGCTTTGTGGTTACCATGTGGCTTACCTAAAGTATCTTAGTTATAACATCCTATTTGAAACTTCTATTAACTTAACTTTGATATCATACAGGAATTTTATACTTCTCTGCCCCTTGCCCTTTGGTCACTGACATTACAATTTACATATTTTTTAATATTGTGTATCAAGTAATAAATTAATACAGCTATAGTTATTTTTATGTTTTCTAGCTTTAAAACTAGTTGTGTTATTATATTGTACACCTGAAACTAATATTACTCTGTATGTTAACTAGAATTTAAATAAAAACTTGAAAAGTCAACTACTGAGGGTTTCATACTACATCTAAAAATTTTCTTCACTTTTGCTATATTCTGTGTGCTGGAATTGGGTCAAAGTTTCTTCTAGCAATTTAGGTAAGGTGCTAGGAACAGGGAATTACACATAGGACTCTCAGGGTGGGGATCATGGAGTCTATCTTAGAATCTTATATACTATCCATGGACTAACTCAGCAACAGCCTTTTACCCCAAATAGTATTTGTCATTTCTGGTTCTTTGTTTCATTTCTTGAATTGCATGTGACAATGTAAAAGAAAAGGAAAAGCAAATTGTAAACTTGTGCATGTATGAAAACTTTCAAGTATACGAAAGGAAGACTCAGAATCAAAAAATTGAGAAAATAAGTTTACTTGGAGAAAATTTATAACAAAATTTGATTTCAGAAGAATTGGCCCATCAAATAAAACCCAATGTGAATTTAAAGGAAACAATGTAAAATTATTAAGGTCACCAAATTAGCATTAGTCTACAAGCTTTTTGTGTGGGTTTTTATGTTTGTTTGTTTTTTTTAATTTTTATCAATGTGTAAGAAATTTAAGACAGCACAAATGTATTCTATATGACTTGCATGAAATCACCATTAACTAAATGATACCTGTTGATTCATTAGAGATCTAATCAGGGAAAATAGAAATTCTTAGTTTATCCGTGTCTTAGGAAGATTACTTGTGCCATTAAATCCCTTTACTAAACCTCTTTTTAAAAAACTAGAATTGTAAGGGATTTGTATGCCATCATCACAAAATTAGAAAATCTGGTTTTCACTAGATCTTTACCTTTATTGGTGAGATTCACACATTCATATGTGTTAATTAACATTTTTTCATTTCAGCATATGGAATGCCCTGTAACATTTCTTGTAAGGCAAGTCTAATGGTGATGAACTCCCTCTGTTTTTGTTTCAGGAAGTCTTTTATTTCTCCTTTATTTTCTGAAGGACAGTTTTGCTGGGTATTCTTGGTTGACAGGATTTCTTTCCAAATGTTTAAATATATCCTCCTCCTGACCTACAAAATTTCTATTGAGAAGCTACCAATAGTCTTATGGGGACTCCCTTACATGTGATGAGTGGCTTTTCTTTTGCTGCTTTCAAAATTTTTTGTCTATGAGTTTTGAAAATGTAATTGTAATGAGTCTCAGAGTAGCCGTTTTTAGGCTGAATCTATTTGGTTTCATTTGAACTTTATGAATCTTGATGTTCATTTCTCTCAAGTTAGGGAAGTTTTTATTTATTATGGTTTTTAAGTAGTCTTTCTGTCCATTTTCTCCTTCTAGATTTCCATTATGCCTATATTGTTATCTCGATGCTATTCTATAAGTCCCTTACGCTTTATTCACTCTTTTAAATTCTTTTTTCTTTATGCTTGTCTGACTGGATAATTTTAAATGACCTGTCGTCAAGTTCTCTAAATCTTTATTCTGCTTGGTCCAGTCTTCAGTGAGGCTTTCTGCTGAATTCATCAGTCATTTTGTTCTTCAGTGCTAGGATTTCTGTTTGATAGTTTCTATTTGTTGAATTTCTCATTTTGTTCATGCATTGTTTTACTAATATCATTTAGATTTCTGCATGCTCTTGTAGTTCACTGAACTTTAAGAGGATTATTTTGAATTCTTTGTTAGCTTGTAGATCTCCATTTTTTTTTAAAGAGTTGGTTATTATAGCTTTATTAGTTTTCTTTGGGGTATTATGTCTTCTTGGTTCTTCATGATCCTGCAATGCTTTGCATTGGTATCTGCACATTCGAGCAAGCAGTTTTCTCTGGCATATTTATAGGTTTGTTTCAGCACAGAAAGAATTACATTAGTCAGCTCAGCTTGGGATACCAGATAGGTCAGCTGGTAGCATCCATGGGCAAGGAGGGCTTGATATTGGGGTCTTTTTTGGGCAAATTAACCGCTCGTACTCTGAGGTCAGGGTGCTGCTGGCTGGGTTCCATGATTGGGTAGTACTGCTAACTGGGCTCCATGTTCAAGGGGAACTGCTAGAGGGGGGCTTCTTCGTTTGGCAGTACTGATGGATGTGTTCTGTGGTTGGGTGAGGTCACTAACTTGGCTCTGCAATACCCTCTGATCAGTTTTGGTCTCAGGGTGTGTTCTATGGCAAGGTAATGCTTACTGATTGCATCCCACGGTTTGGCAGGGCTGCAGGTGACTACTCATTGAGTGGGCCTTCAGGCTATGCTTCCTAACTAGATGGTGCCATTCTGCTTTGTAATCAGGTAGGCCATTGGCTGTGCTCTACTTTTGGATGAGGTTGCTGGTTGGGCTTTCTCATGTAGCTGGTAACCATACTTGAGTGGGACTGGGGAGTCTGCTCAATGGTCATATGGAGTAGCTGTCTAGGCTCTCTGATCAGGTGGGGCCTCAGGCTATACTTTAAAGTTGTATGAGGTCACTGGCTGGGCTCTCTGGGTAGGCAAGGCCATGACTATGTTCAGTAATTAAGCAGGGATGTGTATACTGTGCTCTGTGGCTGGGCGGTACCATAGGCTTTGCTCTGAGAGGCTCAGGGCCACGATCAGGTTCCCTGGTTATTTGGCTATGCTCAATATTATTTAGCAGGGATGCTGGTTTTGCTCGATGTCTGAGCTGGCCATAGGATGTGCTCCATGGCCACTGTGCATCTGTGGCTTCCATGCATCTATGGCCATGATTCCTGGGGCAGAGGTGGTGATGGTACTGGAGGCTACTGAAGTTTGGTGTGACAGCGAATAAAATGGACTCTCTAGTTAGTACATTTCATTGGCTGGCAATCTAAATCAGGCAGAACTTCCAGTTGAGCTCAACCTGGCCACCAGTCTGGTTCTACAGATGGCCAGAGCTGCCACCTGGGATTTCTTCTTAGGTAGCACCACTAGCAAGATTGTGGCCTTCCAACATCTGAGCACTGGCTGCTATAAGCCCGACTCCCCTTTTATGTCTGATTTCTAGTGGCTGAGCTCCACAGTTTTCCCTAGTAAGCTTTGTGAGGTGGGACCTGAGTGAGCCTCCCAGGAAGCACTCCCTAATTCCGGGGAAGCTGGATGTCACCTTGGGTTGTTTTTTTCACACTTGATAAACTTTAGGCCCAGGGAAGCTCTTTATGCACAACACTATGCTTGCTTGGGGCAGTGGCAATGTGGTCAAAGTTACATTGCCCCCTTTACCCTTCTAATGCAGTTCTTCTCAGTCTCTTTTGTCCAGAGGAGTGCTTCAACCTTACCTCTAGGTTCTGAGATTTTCATGGTGGCGCCCTGTCTATAGATAGCTGTTGTTAGGCTTTCTTGTGTGTGGGGGCTGAAATTGGGTGGATATATGTTGCCATTTTGATGTCACCCCTGGGAATTTTTAAAATTAAATCTCTTATTATAATTTCTCTCTTTGCTCTAAAAGATGTGGTATATATAAACAATGGAATATTAGTCATAAGAAGAATGAAATCTTGCCATTGCCAGTGACATGGAAGGAGCTAGAGAGTTTTTTTTTTTATTTTGAATCATAGTCTTTTATCTGTTTACTACTCATCTTAATTTCTCAATCCTTTACCTCTAAATCTTGTAATACATTCTCAACTGAACAATATCACTTGACTTTTTTGTAATATCTATTCTTTTAACAAAAATACTTATTTTGACAGAGAGAGAGTAGGGGAGGGGAAGAGAGAAAGGAAGACAGGGAATCCCAAGCAGGGTCCATCCTGTCAACACAGAACCCGATGTGGGGGCTCAAACTCACAAACTGAGATCATGACCTGAGCCAAAACCAAGAGTCAGAGGTTTGATCGACTGAGCCACCCAGGTGCCCTGTATTTAATTCTTATTTCTTACTATATCCATTAATCTATTTCCGTTCATACCCCAAGGCACTTGATTCTTCAGTTTTTCATTGGAAAGCAATCTATTAGGTATAACCCTATAAAACTGCCAGTTTTGTTGCTCAAAAGTGACCTAGTATAAGCAATTTTATACAGTTCAACCTTGTGTCTTGATTTCAAATTTCTCTCTTTCCAGAGATGTAATGTTCTCTTGAACTATTTTGAAAGAATTGTATAGAGATTTTTATAATTTTTTTTATATGTTTCCTAGAGGAAACTTTTCATAGTGTAATGTTTATCTAATTCCTCAGGAAATCCTTCTGAAATACTGGGTCTATTGGGATCTTTTGATTTTTTTTCTTTGCTCATTCTTTAAAATGTAGGTCTTTTTAGTGTTAAAATTTATGATGGCTTTTTCCTCAGATTTTAAGGACTCCTGTTCAAATTTCTAAGTCTCTGGAAAAGAAAAACGGGCAAACCTTCAATTTCTTCTGTTTCTTTGTTTGCTTTGTTTTTAGTATATCAGAGGTTTTAGAGGGGAAGGATGAAATGACAAGGTATGTTTATAGCATTGCTGAGAATATCCCCTCCCCCCATAATCTTGTGTCTTAGTGGATGTTAGACCCTAGAAGGCTCATAAGTTCTTTATAAGGTTGAGTTTAACTCTTGATGTCTGATCCCTATACCTCCCTCTCCTTTGCAGCCTTGGGAATGGAGAGGTGGCTACATCTGGCCAGAGCTGTACTTTCAAAGGGAGTTATGAAGGAATACTGAAGAAATGCCCATTAAACCTAGGGGACATGGCTATCTCCTCTTTGTGTTTATTTTGGCCCTTTCCTGGTAGGACATGTGGACTCTCAAAATCTTCTGGGGAGAGTCTCAGGTCTTTCAAAATTTTGTAGTAGAGTCAATGAGACAGCGGGATTTCTTCAGTTAATTTTCATTCACCCACTGCATATTTTCAGATACATTATTATGCTGAGGCCTTTCCAAATAAGAATTTGAAGGGAAGGAAAAAGGTATAATGGGGACCAAGATGCCCATACTACCCCCATCAAGTTAGTTTGAGCACCAAGTTGCATTTCTGTCTGTCCATTGTCATCCCTCCCTTACACTGATCCCTGAGCAGAGGGAGTGAGGTGGAGAGAGTGGGAACTAAGGCAAGTGTCTACTTTATGTTCAAATTCTCAGTTCTTCCAAGATATCCCAGTTTTCCCTGATCATCCAGGCCTTGCTGATAAGATTTAGGCATATCCACATCTGGCCAGAACTTTAGTAGGAAGATAAGTAATGGATATGATAGGAGAATGTTCACTTAGTTGGTGCCCCCCTATTTTCTTTAACTGTCTATGTCAAGCAAATCTTGAGTGCAGATGCTGTGGCCAGAGCCACATGAAATCCTTTGTGAATTCTCCCAACTGCCCATAGCCTGGCCTGCTATTGCCTCCAGCGCTAAAGCTATAGATATTTTTTTTTTTTTCTCCAGGAGCTCTGGTGGAAACACTTCTTTGAAGGCAGAGGCAACCCCTCCCAACTGAGTTTGGTTGTGGAATCATGGTATGAACACTATAATCTGCCTTTCTTTTCCTAAAATCTCATTTGTTTTGTCTCTGGATAAATTTAAGTGGCAACTTGACTTGCCACAGTGTGCCCAGATATTTTCTCAAATATTCTGGATGTTTCTGGGAGGGTGTTCTGGATGAGGTTACTATAAATTGGTAGACTGAGTAAAGGGGATTGCTCTTGTTAACGTGGGTGGGCATTATTCAATCTGTCGAATAGAACAAAAAAGGCTGACCCTCCCCAGAGTAAGAGAGAATCTCTCCTTTTTGATGCCTTCAGACTTGAACATTATCATTTTTCTGCCTTAAGACTCAAGCTGTGACTTTGGCTCTTCCTGAGTCTCAACCTGCCAGACCCCACACTGGAACTATACCATTGGCTCCCCTGAATCTCCAGCTTGCTGACTTACCATACTGTTCTGGGCCTTGTCAGTCTCCATAATCCAGTCAATTCCTTATAATAAATCTATCTATCAAGAGTGCTATGTATATCCCATTGGTTTTGTTTCTCTGTAGAACCCTGCTACAAGCTTCATATCATTCAGAAGTCCCTCAAGATTTTGTGCCCTCTGTTTTCCCTTCTTTTTCCATGCTGCTATAGATGTTTTATGATTTTTTTTCTTTTTGGTCATTCTAATGAGTTTCTAGGAAGGAGGGGAGATATATATGTGAGTCAGATCTCCATTTTGAAACCCAAAGTCTACCAAAGCAGTGAAGACATCCTCTTTTCTCTTTCTGTTTCTTCTTTTTTTCCATGCCACCACACCTCTCCCAACCCCCTCATCTTTTTCTCCTATATCATGACACATTTTCTCTCCCTTCTCTCTCCTCACAGTCTGGGCCTCTTAAAAAATGCCTCCATTTCTGTGCTTTTGGGTAGTTAAATGCCAGCCATGTGTCTCCTCAAAGCCTGTCATTTTCCTTTTTATTCCACTCACTGACCCTGTAAATGACATTTGATGCACAAAAGCTGGAACAGTCATTAGCTTAAAATGATTTTTTTAGGAGAAAATCTTTCACAGCTCTGAATCATGTCTAAAAAAATTTTTTTTAAAGGCACCCTGCAGTAAACCCTCTTAATGTCCATTCCTGGCCCTGCTGGGGTCTGATTGCATAGGAAGAGAGAGAAACATTAGATAAAGTGACCATGTGCATGGTTAGGTGAATGACCAAAAGTACCTGCAACCCTAAGGAAAGGCTCCTAGAAGTGACTATTTCTTTTTTATTCCTGTAAAAATAATCTTAATCCTCCCTCTGAAATTTAAAATCCAAACTATTATATCTTTCCTCTTTGTTCAGTTTAAGTAGAATCCTTGGAGGAATCCAACATAAGGGAACGTCTGTTTGAAATCACATGTCTTTTGAAGTGAGCTGGATTATATCTTACAGTTATTGCTAAATGAATACAATAGGGAAGATCCCTCCCAGGCTGGAGCAAACAGGTAATATCAATACGATGTGATGACAGTATTCTGTGTTAGTTCCTATCTAGGTTACTTCAACTTGCACATTCTGCCAGGACATAATAGCATCTGCAAGTTAAATTACAGACTCCCCCATGGAACAGGGACATCCCTTCCTCTCTATCCATATTCAGGCTGTACCAGCAGGCCCCATTCCATTTCCAAGTTAGTCCTTGCACCTGTCTCCCACTCTGTTAGAACCTCAGAGGACCCTCAGAGCTCATGAAGTCCTGGAGTATTGCTTGGGAGAGGGCTTACCTGACACTAAATTGTTGTCAAGTTACATGTTAACCCATACACCAATGACCCAAGGTGTACATAATGAAAAGCTTTATTGATAAGAACTTAAAAGCAGGATGGTACAGGGCACACAGTATCCCCTCAGTGCCGATATTACTCTTTAGGAAGATGTGCTGAGGCAGAAGAACTGGATATGCACTCCAACTCCAAGAAATTCCTCCCTGCCACCACTTTACGTATCTACAGGCTAGATTGAAATAGAGTAGGGAATATTTAGTTTCTATGAAAGTAAATGTATTCCTGGCCCCCATAGCTGCCTTATTGATTAGATGCTCAGTGAGGGAGTTTGAATACTAAGGTTGCTAATAGAACTTGTTGTCCTTTCACGGTCTGATTGAGACCAGATGAACCAATTCAACCATTGGAACCATGCAACTCCCTATCCACTGGAAGGGGCTATCCCATCCCATGGCCATTGGAGACCAAAAGTTTGTCTTCAGTCTGTCTTCTGACCTTTGGTACTCATAAACTACACCCTTCTCCTTCAGGAAAATAATAAGACCTTAAATGGAGACTTTAAAGCTTACTGACAACATTAGCAGAGTTACCGTATGATGAGAGTGGTCTCAAAACATTCTATGAAGCACATCAAAGGTATCTGAAGAGCTCTTCTAGGCCAACACAGGCTAAGCCAAGAGGAAGAAAACCCGAAGGTACAGACTGAGAAATATCCAGCTACACAGTCTGATCCTGAAATAGTGCTTGGATTACTCACTGAGCCTGAGTTTGAGGGTCAGAGGTTTTCTACCACTTATACTTCTATTAGGGCTATCTGGTTAACTTACATGATCTGGGAAAGGCATCCAACGATGCCTGTTCAGGATTGATGTTCTAATTGCTCTGAGAAAGATGCTTGAGAGTACATGGTAGGTTGTAGATTATGTCTTGGTCTTAGAATTGCTAATCCAAGTCTGGAAGACTTAACCTAAAATGGTAAAAAATATTCCTAGATGCCAGGAGGGGATGCCCCAATACTGGTCCCAAAGACGATAATGACAGGTATTCTGGAGAGTTCTAAGTCACTGTGAAGAACATAAAGATATTTCTGGAGTGAGAGAGTTACTAAATCTAGAGGAAAGTAGAGGACAGCTGGATATCTACATAGAAAAAAGATGTCCTAAGATGGAGCACACCAAGGGAACCACCTTGGTGGTTCAAGGTGACATTCTGTAACCACTTGAAAATGGCAGTTGTCCATGGCGGTGGGCGAAATGACTTCTTTGCTTTTAGGGAATAGTTATGGGGTGGATTAGGCCTGATTGTAGTGTTGGGGTGGAGAACCACAGCACCAGATCCCTTAGGGATAGTTTCCAAGACTGCTGAGCAGTGAGTTGGTGGGATGAGAGCATCACTGCACACTGAAAGATGAAGATTGTTGAACTTTATGAGCATGGCTAACTGGAAGAACACCAAAGAGGGCAGAGCAAACAGGGACTCTGGAATCTGCCAGCCATTAGTGATTTCCTCAGCATTTTCTGTGCACAAGATGCCAATAAAGTCACCAGAACTCAGAGTGAGAATGACAAATTCAGCACCATAGTAAGTTTTCACTGTGAACTACTTTTTATAGTTAATATAAGACTATTCAGGGATCTCTGTCTTTATAGGCAGTATACCATTTGTCTTTTCCCTTTCTGCCTCTGTATACCTTTTTGACTTTCTTCCAGTCTCCTTACATATCTTCCATTATTTGCAGGTGGGAACTTGCTCAATTTGTGTTTTCTTAAGTCTCTTTTCATGATCCATAGTTGTATATCTTTGTGTATGGCCTTGAATACCTTTTGATATATATACCCTTGTGTAGTCCCCTCCTACATGGAGTCTTTGCTTCTTTAACAACAACAAAAAAAATACAGTAGAAGTGATAGTATGTAATTCGGGGCTAGGTTATAAAGTCGTGGTGGCCTCCACCTTATTCTTTTTTTTTTTTTTAATTTTTTTTCAACGTTTTTTATTTATTTTTGGGACAGAGAGAGGCAGAGCATGAACGGGGGAGGGGCAGAGAGAGAGGGAGACACAGAATCGGAAACAGGCTCCAGGCTCCGAGCCATCAGCCCAGAGCCTGACGCGGGGCTCGAACTCACGGACCGCGAGATCATGACCTGGCTGAAGTTGGACGCCTAACAGACTGCGCCACCCAGGCGCCCCGCCACCTTATTCTTTATTAGAGTGCTTGCTCTGGGGGAAGCCAGAACGTTAAAGAATTCCTGTGGAGAAGTTCCCAAAAAGAAGGACTGGGGATTCTAAACATTATCCAATACCAACTTGCTAGCCATATGAGTAAGCTACCTGGGAAGAGCATTCTCCAGCCTAGTTAAAGCCTTCAGATGACTACATCGCTGGCCAATATCTGACAGCAAGCCTACAAGAGGTCTTGAACCTGAGTCATCCAGCTGCCCCTGAATTCCTGACCTCCTAAAATATGAGAAATAATAGTAATTATTGTTTTAAGCCACAAAGTTTTGGAATTATTATACAACAGTTAACAAGAGCATTGGGGGAAGGTCAAAGAGCCAAAATGAATCACTCTGAGGTGGCAGGACTGAAACCTAATTGAAGAGCTGTTAATATGTGCTTGGCTAGATTTTAGAATTGCTATAGAACAGTGGTTCCTGTGTACCTCCAATTTTACCCCGTTGGTAGAAAAATAGCTATCCTATGCCTCTACTACCACCAAATATTGGGTCAATTGAGGTAAAAAACTGATCTCTTTAATTCATAAGTGTTCAACTCAAGACAAGTTTCATTTGACCAGCTATTCTCAAGGAGCCATACCTGAAGTATTTCACCCACACCTAGAGCCAATTAGAACAAATGATAATGCTGAGCCTGGTTCTATAATAAGTTAAAGTTGTAGGGGATCTTGGGTGGGTCTGAGTGTATTTTGTATGTGGGAATAATGTAAATAATTTGTGCCAGTGGACGGATGGTAGTGGTTATAAAACATATCCATAAATTGACTCTTACAAAAAGTGGAGTCTAATTCCCAACCCTTTGAATATAAATTAGCTTTAGGTTCTTTCTTTTAATTAATAAAATGCAGGGGAAATGATGTTATATGACTTAGAAAGCTAGGTTAGAAAAGATGAGAGTTCCCATCTGGCTCTCAGTCTATACTGTTGCCCTTGGAGCCCTTGAAATCCAGTCACCATATTGTGAGGAAGCCCAGACCACATAGAAAAACCACATATGGGTTTTCAATCTAATAGCCCTAGCTGAGTTTTGAACAACATCTTCCCAACATATGAGTGAGGGGGCTTTCAGAAGGTTCCAGATCTAGCCTTTAGCTCTTCCAGTTCATGCCAGGTGGGGAAGACTGAACTATCCCCAGCAAACCCTGCTCAAATAGATTTATGAACAAAATATATGTTGTCATTATTTTCTGTACTGGAGTATAATTAACATTACATTGGTTTCAGGTGTACAACGTAGTGATTCAACAACTCTATGCATTGTGCTGTGCTCACCACATGTGTACATAACCTGTCACCATACAATGTTATCACAATACCATTGACTATATTTCCTTTGTGGTACCTTTCATCCCCATGACTGACTTACTTTGTAACTAGAAGCCTGAACCCTCTCATACCTCTTCACCCATTTTGCCCATCTCCCACACACATCCACACTCTGGCAACCACCAGTTCTCTGTATTTTATGGGTCTGTTTCTGTTTTTTCTTTATTTCTTTGTATTGGTTTTTATTTTTTTTAATTTTTTAGTGTTTATTTTTGAGAGAGAGAGAGAGAGAGTGTGTGTGTGTGAGAGAGAGAGAGAGAGCGAGAGAGCGCACAAATGAGCGGGGGAGGGGCAGAGAGACATAGAATCTGAAGCAGACTCAGCTCTGAGCTGTCAGCACAGAGACCGATGCTGGACTCAAACTCACAAACTGAGATCATTACCTGAGCCAAAGTTGGAGGCTCAACCGAATGAGCTATCCAGGCGCCCCTGTATTGGTTTTTAAATTCTACACATAAGTGAAATCATATGGTATTTGTCTTCTCTGACTTATGTCACTTAGCATAATACTCTCTAGGTCCATCCATATTGTCACAAATGGCAAGATCACAGGCTGAGTAATATTCAATTGTATGTATGTGTGTGTGTGTGTATTACATTTTCTTTATCCATTCATCTACTGACAAACACTTAGGTTGCTTCCATATTTTGGCTATTGTAAATAATGCTGCAGTAGACATAGGGGTACATATATCTTATTGAATTAGTTTTTTTTGTTTTGTTTTGTTTTCTTTAAATAAATATCCAGTAGTGGAATTACTGGATCATATGGTGTTTCTATTTTTGACTTTTTTGAGGAACTTCCATACTGTTTTCTACAGTAGTTGTACCAATTTACATTCCCACCAACAGTGAATTGAGGGCTTTTCTCCATGTCCTCATGAACACTTGCTATTTCTTGTCTTTTTGATTCTAGCCTTTCTTGTATGTGTAAGATGATATCTTATTGTGGTTTTGATTTGCATTTCCCTGATGATTAGTGATGTTGCGCATCTTTTCATGTGTCTGTTAACCATCTGAATCTCTTTGGAAAAATGTCTATTCAGGTCTCCTGCCCATTTTTAAATTGATTATTTGTGGGTTTGTTCGGATGTGTGGGGTTTTTTGTTTTTTGTTTTTGTTTTGTTTTGCTTTGGTGTTCTACCTGTTTCTTATAGATTTTGGATATTAACTCTTTATTGGATATATGATTTACAAACCTATTGTCTTATTCAGTAGCTCATGTTTTCATATTGTTTATGGCTTTGCTTGCTGTGCATATGCTTTGTTGTTTTGGTGTAGTTTTGGTAGGATTTTTGTTTTGTTTTGTTTTCCTTCCCTGGAGAGACATATCTAGAAAAAAAAATGTTGTTAGAGCTGATGTCAAAGAGATTCCTGCTTATATTTTCTACTGGTTTTATGGTTTTAGGTCTCCCATTTAGGTCTTTAATCCATTTTGAGTTTATCTGTGTATAATTTAAGAAAGTTGTCTAAGTTTCATCATTTTGCATGGAGATGTCTAGTTTTCCCAGCACCACTTATTGAAGAGACTGTATTTTCCCCATTGCATATTTTTTTGTTGTAGGTTAATTGACCATATAAGCAGGGGTATGTTTCTGTGCTGTCTATTCTATTGATGTGTGTGTCTATTTTTTGTGCAAACACTGTATGTTTTGATTTTACTATAGCTTTGTGGCATAGTGTGAAATTACGGGGCATGATATCTCCAGCTTTGTCCTTTTTCTCAAGATTGCTTTGGCTATTTGTCTTTTGTTTTTCCATAAAAATTTTAGAATTATTCTAGTTCTATGAAAAATGCTATTGGAACTTTCATAGTGATTGCACTGAATCTGTAGATTGCTTTGGGTAGTATGGACATTTTCACACTATTGATTCTCCTAATCCATGAGCATGGTATGTCTTTCCATTTGTTTGGTCATCTTTAGTTTCTTTCATCAATGTTTTATAGTTTTCAGAGTATAGGTCTTCACCTCCTTGGTTAATGTTATAGCTAGGTATTTTATTATTTTTTGGTGCAATTGTAAATAGAATTGTTTTCTTAATTTCTCTTACTGCTTCTTTTTTAGCATATAGAAATGCAACAGATTAATTTATATTAAACTTATATCCTGTAACTTTACTGAATTCATTTATTATTTCTAATAGGTTTTTGTTTTTGTTTTTGTTTTTGTTTTTTTTTGGTGGCATCTTTAGGGTTTTCTGTCTATAGTATCCTATCATCTGCATGTAGTGAGAGTTTTACTTCTTCCTTACCAATTTGGATGCCTTTTATTTCTTGTCTGATTACTATGGCTAGGACTTCCAGATACAGGGAGTATGAGTGAACATCCTTGTCTTGTTCCTGATCTTAGAAGAAAAGTTCTTTGATTTTCAATATTGAGTATGATAGCTGTGGGTTCCTCATATGACTTTTATAATGTTAAGGTACATTCTCTCTAAACCCACTTTGTTGAGAGTTTTTTTCATGAACCAATGTTGAATTTATTCAACTGCTTTTTCTGCAACTGGTGGTCATATCATTTTTCTCATTTATTCTGTTAATGTGACATATCACATGGGTTGATTTGCAAATATTGAACTCCCTTTATATCCCCCAAATAAATCTCACTTGATCATGGTGAATTTATTTATTTATTTATTTTTTATTTATTTTTATTTATTTATTTTTTTATGGTGAATTTTTTTAAATGTATTGTTGGATGTGGTTTGCTGATACTTTGTTGGATGTGGTTTGGTCTGCATCTATGTTCATCAAGGATATTGGAAAGTAGCTTTCTTTTTTTGTGAGTCTTTGTCTGGTTTGGGTACCGGGGTAACGCTGGCCTAATAAGATGTGTTTGGAGACTATGTTTTGGAATAGTCTGAGGATAGGTTTTAACCCTTACTTAAATATTGGGTAGCATTCACCTATGAATTCATCTGGTTCTGGACTTTTGTTGTAAGTTTTTTGATTACTGATTCAGTCTTATTACTAGTAATCAATCTGTTCAGACTATTTTTTTAGCTTTTTTTTAACACATTATTTATTTTAATTTTTTTAAATGTTTGTTAATTTTAGAGAGAGAGAGAGAGAGACAGAGTGGGGCAGGGGAGGGGCAGAGAGAGAAGGATACACAGAATCTGAAGCAGGGTCCAGGTTCTGAGCTGTCAGCACAGAGCCTGATGTGGGGCTTGAACTCATTCATATACTGTGAGATCATGACCTGAGCCAAAGTCGGACACTTAACCGACTGAGCCACCCAGGCGCCCCTTAACATTTATTTATTTTTGAGAGATGGAACATGAGTGGGAGAGGGACAGAGATAGAGGAAGACCCAGAATCCAAAGCAGGCTCCAGGCTCTGACCTGTCAGCACAGCTCATGAACCATGAGATCATGACCTGTGCTGAAGTCAGAAGCTTACCTGACTGAGCCACTCAGGTGCCCCTTCTATTTCTTCTTGATTCAGTTTAGAAGATGGTATGTTTCTAGGAATTTATTTATTTGTTTATAATTTTTCATAGTAGCCTTTTATAATCCTTGTGTTTTTGTGGTGTCAATGGTTACTTCTCTTTCATTTCTGATGTACTTTTGGGGTCATCTCTCTTTTTTGCTTGATGAGTCTGGCCAAAGGTTTATCATTTCTCTTATCTTTTCAAAGAACCAGCTCTTTTCTGTTCTCTTTATTTTTTAGTATCTATTTTATTTATTTCTACTCTGATCTTTATTATTTTCTTACTCTGACTTTGGGCTTTGTTCTTTTCTAGTTACTTTAGGTATGAGGTTAGATTGTTTAAGATTTTTCTTGTTTCTAGTGGTAGGCCTGTATCAGTATAAATTTTCCTCTGATAACTGTTTTTGCTGCATCCCAAAGATTTTAAACCATTATGTTTTCATTTTTGTCTCCATGAATTTTTTATTACATCTTGATTGCCTCATTGACCCATTGGTTATTTAGTAGAATGTTGTTTAGCTTTTAGGTTGTTTGTGTTTTTCCCAGTTTTTTTCCCCTTATAATTGATTTCTTGTTTCATATCACTGTGGTCACAAAAGATTCTTGTTATTATTTCAATATTATTAAACTTGACACGTGTTGTGGTCTACATGTGATCTATACTGAAGAACATTACATATGTATTTGAAAAAAATGCATATTCTATTGTTTTTAGATGGGATGCTTTGTATATACCTGTAAGGTCCATTTGGTCTAATGTGTCCTTCAAAAACACTATTTTCTTGCTGATTTTCTGCCTATATGATCTATCCATTGATGTCAGTGGGGGTGTTAGAGTCCCCTACTATTATTGTATTACTACCAATTTTCCCCTTTATGTCTGTTAATATTTTCCTTAGATATTTAGGTGTTCCCTTGTTGAGTGTATAGATATTTACAATGGTTATATCCTCCTTGTTGGGTTGATCCCTTTATCATTATGTAATGCTCTTCTTTGTCTGTTGTTGCAGTCTCTGTTTTAAAGTCTATTTCTGTGTCTTAAGTATTGCTGGCCCATCTTTTCTTTGCCCCACTTCCACTTGCATGGGATATCTTTTTCCATTTTTTCACTTTCAATCTGTATGAGTCTTTAGGTCTGAAATGAGTCATATGCATGGGCCTAGAGTTTGTTTTGCTTTGTTTTACCATTCATTCCTGTTGTGTCTTCTAATTGGAGCATTTAGTGGATTGACATTAATCATTGATAGATAGATACTTACTGACATTTTGTTAATTGTTTTCTGGTTGTTTTTGTAGTTTTCTGTTCCTATCTTCTTTTGTTTTCCTTCCTTGTGATTGATGACATTCTTTAGTGTTATGCTTTGCTTTTTAAATTTTTTTTCTGTATTATATGTTTTTGGTTTGTAGCTACCATGAGGTTCATATATACTATTCTAAGTATATAGCAGTTTGTGTTAAGTTGATGGTAACTTAAGTTTGTACACATTTATTTTTACTCTCCCCTTCATGTTTTACATATGTTGTCATATTTTACTTGTTTTTATTTTGTGACTTCCCTTAATTTTTTTATATATAATTGATTTTATTACTTTTGTATTTAAATCTTCATACTCACTTTATAAGTGATTGCTGTATTACATTTTTTTACTACATATTATTCTTACAATGACATTTTTCCTTTCATAATTTTCTTCTAGTTATGGACTTTTCCACTTAAACCTCTTTAACATTTATTGTGAGACTAGTTTAATTATGATGAACTCTCAACTTTGTTTGGGAAACTCTTTATCTTTTCTTCAATTCTGAATGATCTTTCCAGATAGAGCATACTTGGTTATAGATTGTTTCCTTTCAGAATTTTGAATATATCATGCTACTCCCTTCTTGCCTGCAAAGTTTCTACTGGAAAAAAATCACCTAATAGCCTTATAGGGTTTCCTTTGTATATAACTACTTTCTTCTTTGCTGCTGTTTTTAAGATTCTCTCTTTAATCTTTGACATCGTAACTATTGTGTGTTGTGGTGTGAACTTCCTTGGGTTTGTCTTGTTTGGAATTCTGTGCTTTCTGAACCTGGAAGTCTGTTTGATTTTCTAGGTTAAGGAAGGTTTCGGCTATTATTTCTTCAAATAACTTTTATGCCCCTTTTTTCACTCTCTTTTCTCCTTATGAGACCCCTATAATATGAATGTTTTACACGATATTGTCCAAGAGATCCCATAACCTAGTCTCATTTTGTAAATTCTTTTTTCTTTTTGCTCTTCAGTTTGTGTGCTATTACCCTGTCTTCTGGATCACTGGTCTATTCTACATTTTCTAATCTGATAACTTCTAGTTTTTCAGTTATTATAATCTTCAACTTTGTTTAGTTCTTTGTTATATTTTCTACCTCTTTGTTGGAAGTTCTCATTGAGTTTATTCATTCTTCTCTCCAGTTTAGTGACTAACTTTGTGATCATTACTTTGAACTCTTTGTCAGGTAGATTGCCTATCTCCCTTTAATTTTATTCTTTTTCTGAGGTCTTACCTTGTTCTTTCATTTGAAGCATATTCCTATGTCTCACTTTGTTTGACTTTCTGTGTTTGTTTCTACGAATCAGGAGGTAGAGCTATTTCTCCTAAACTGGAAGGAGTGGTGTTGTGTATGGTTATCCCATGTGTAGACTATGTGAGTCTGGTGACTTTGGCTGTAGCTGTGACTGGCATGGACTGGAGGTCCCGGGGCACTCTGTAGTGGGTCTGCCCTCCTGGGATGGTTGGAACTGAAATGGGCATGGGCCACGGTGATCCCAGGGCTTTCCACACAGGGGGCTCCCTGGCAGCACAGCTGAAGCTGAAGTGGGTCCAAGCTGGGGGGTCCTGGGGTGATCCATGAAGGGGCTGCCTGGCAAGTAAACTAGAGCCAAAGTGGTGTGGGACTAAAGGTTTCTGGGCTGCTTCATACCTGTCTCATTTTGGCAAAATGTCTGGAGCTATAGTGAATGCTGCTGACAGGAGGTGTCTTCCAGTGTGCAATGCTGGGGCCACCTTGGTGGGATGGCTTGAGCTGGAGTGGTTAGGGCCTGGGGCTCACTGAGATAGTAGGCTAATAAGGACACATGAACTCTGCTTCAGTCTATGCTATCAAGGAGAGAATGCAAATGGTGGTGCTTGCCAACCCCACTTACTAAGAGTTCCACCGTTCTGCCATTTGATTGAGTTCCAGGGGGTAGATCTAGTTGCTCTTTTAAACTGTGGCTTTTTGGGGCACCTGGGTGGCTCAGTCGGTTAAGCGTCCGACTTCAGCTCAGGTCACGATCTCGCGGTATGTGAGTTCGAGCCCCGCATCGGGCTCTGTGCTGACTGCTCAGAGCCTGGAGCCTGTTTCGGATTCTGTGTCTCCCTCTCTCTCTGACCCCCCCCCGTTCATGCTCTGTCTCTCTCTGTCTCAAAAATAAATAAACGTTAAAAAAAATAAAAAATAAATAAATAAACTGTGGCTTTTTTTTTTCTGTGCCCCTGGGCATCCAGGGCTACCTTGGGTATAGGGGTCCAGGGATCAGTGAGGAGGCAGGTTGACTGTGATACCCAGGACCTGCTCCCATCTGTACTATCAAGGTGAAGAGGTAATGTAAACTGTGGTAATCACCACCCCCTCCAACCAAGAGAGAGTTCAAGCAGCTCCTCCGCCATTTGTCAGAGTTCTAGAACTGGATCCTTTCAATTCTAGTTGCTTTTTTAAACCATGGCTTCCCCATCAGTCCCCATGTCCCAGGGCAGACTAATCTGCTCATGGTCCCTCAGTACTATTGCTTCCTACTTCTGTTCACGGTGTTGGGTGTAGGGGTTCCCTTTATTACCATTTCTCTGTCTCTCTTACCACTCTCTATGTGGTCTATTTTTATGCAGAAGGTGTTCAGCCATCCCGTAGTTCTTCTTCAGGAGGAATTGCTTTATAAATAGGTGTAAAGTTGGTGTGTCCATGGAAGACAGTTCAGGGTCTTCCTACATCATCATCTCGGACCCTCTCCCTTGTTTTCCTTGTTTTTAAAATAGTTAAGTTTAGTAGTCATTTGTTACAGCCTGTAACTGGGAAATGTCTTCTCTTTTATTTCTTGTTTCTCCCATTTTTTCCATCCTGGGTAGAAACCTAAGACACATTCTGGGGCCCTTTTCATTACTTTCTCCTTATTGCTTCATTATTTCTTAAGGTAGAGTAATATAAGTTTCTGCCAGTGAAAAGAGCAAATGCAAGGACATTGTCCATTTGAAAAGGACATGCTCATATTAAATCATCTTACATTGTCTGTATCAAGGATATATTGTGAAGAATTCTCACTTGATGCCCAGTTCTCATCTAACTATGTTAACACAACAATTTTAAAATGGCAAGTACCTCAGTGAGATAATCCATTTTATATTTATAATATCAGGAATATCTCCCAATGGGGTTATGTATTCCCAAATCCAACAAATTCTTGATTAAGAATTGGGCAGCAGTAGCCTTCCTTAGCATTATAGATAAACCCAAACAATTCTGTATCCAGGGTCATATGTTATTTTTCCTGTTGCTTACCATGCAGCTTCATGCAATAAAACTAATGTAGTAATCCATTCTTCATGCAAATGGACATCCTAAGCCTTTAAGGTCCCCTCTTCATGCTGATGATAGCACTCCTGGAGGGAGCTAGCTCTCATATTAATTTGGTGCCTCCTTCAGTCTCCTGAAGTAGTATAGTAATGTAGTGTATGATAATTAGTTTCTAACTGCCTCCATGGCTACAATAACAGCCATTCTATTTTCCCTTAGTGAGTAACTCTCCCTGTTTCTGAAGTAGCTAAGTGACTCTCCTGTTGGAAACACTGGAGGTGGTGGATGGGATTTGTGCTCATGACCTCTCTAGGGTGAATAACTAGTTCCAGTAGCTTCCCTGGATGCAGTGGCAGGCCCTTCCTGTTTTTCTTTACTTGAGGGCTCAAAAATACCTCCAAGTGCAGAGGAGGCAAGACATCAATTTATGAACCACAGTACCTCCCTTCATAGCCCTCTCAAAACACTTCCATCCTTTGCCACAACCCTTGGAAAACATCCAGTCACCAACCATCCAACCAAGTGACCTTGACACTGCTCCAGTGGGGGCTGTCTATCCTCCCACTTTACATGTAACACTTTTTCTTAGTTAAAACACACACACACACACACACACACACACACACACACGCACGCACGCACACACATTACCAGGTCAACTGGCACTGTCAGGGATCCACAGTGGATGCCAAATATTAGGACACACAGTGACCCACAGCATAATGCATTTGTGGTGTAAACAGTGATAGTATTTTTTGTGAACAAATTTGTAAATATATGGAAGAAGCAAAGTACACAGTAGAGAAAGTTTGCCTGCATTTCTGCATTGCCTTATTTATTGACTTGGCTGAAAGAGGTAAGGGAGATCCAGTTTTCTACATAATAAAGGGGTTTACCGTTAGGAGCCTGGAACTTAGCTATGGAGTATCCATACCAATGCTACTAATTGCACCTGGAGGCCTTGCTGAAGAAAGGGAAAAAAGAGGGAGATCTGCTTGGATATTGAGGACAAGGCTATTTTCTACTATTTAGGTGATGGGACTCTTGAAGTTCTGGTACTGCCTTTGTTGGGACTGAAAGAACAGGGGGAAAGGACTTGCTGGAAGCACATGCACAGTGAGGATTTTGTTTATATAGTGTAGGTTGCCCTATCAAGCCAATACAGGACATCTTCTAGCATCTAAGAGCTTCTAAGAATCCTTTTATCCCTGTCCTGGCCAAATTAACCATCTGATCATGCATGTTGTCTATCTTTTCCACTTGGCTATTAAAGTATTAATTATGGGGTGCCTGGGTGGCTCAGT
Organism: Panthera onca; assembly: GCF_046562875.1. NCBI lineage: Eukaryota > Metazoa > Chordata > Mammalia > Carnivora > Felidae > Panthera > Panthera onca. The sequence goes on along the minus strand of NC_138344.1, from coordinate 11,141,599 downwards.
CAGTTAAGTATCCAACTATGGTTCAGGTCATGATCTCACAATTCATGGGTTTAAGCCCCATGTCAGACTCTGTGCTGACAGCTCAGAGCCTGGAGCCTGCTTCAGATTCTGTGTCTCCCTCTCTCTCTGCCCCTTCCCTGCTCACTCTCTCTCTCTCTCTCTCTTTGAAAAATAAACATTAAAAATTTTTTTAAAAACATTAATTATGGTTAAGTTCTCTGTTTAATATTTCCAGAATTTGTGTAATATCTGAATCTACTGTTGATTGACTTGTCTTCTGATAATGTGTTTTTCTTTTTAAATGCCATGTAATTTTTTGTTGAAAATCAGATATCTTGTATAGGAAAGTAGAGACTGAGGTAAACAGTTCTTATGCCTGGAGCACACCTTTGTTTCTACTGGGCATTTAGTTCTGCACTGAGCCAATCAAATCAGGAATTAAACTAACCAGACACCACCTGTAGGTCTGTCTCCAGTACATATTCCCACCTTTCCCATTGGTGGAGGTTTTGTTCTGTTTTCTTTACTGCAGTATAAAAACCAGTGCCCTAAGAACAATGGAGTTTGTCATTCTTCTCCAGTGGCTTAAGCCTTTTGTTTGACAAGGAAAATAGAAGAGAAGGATCCAAATGGAAGTTTCATATTCTTTTCCTCAGTAAATACTGTTCCCATAAGGGATGCTTTATTAAAATTCTTTCCCTGCCTCCCATCTTTTTTTGTGAGTACCAAGTGAGGTATGTGGTAATAGGCTGCTAGTGGGTGCAAATTCCCTTTATGTCCATGCTCCATGGGGTTTTGTCTTTACCCACATTTGGTCTTTAGTAATTGACTTAAAAAATATATCCTCTGAATTCTTCTTACTGGCATCTGGCAAGGTCTATCCCAGTTAGAATGTTCTCATGCCACATATCCTTTTGAAGATACTTATTTCTTAGATTTTGTTGCCCTGAAACTTCAGCTTTTGATGGGTTCAGGTTGAGTTGTAAATTTGGCTGTCATCTTGCATTTTGTTGTTCTTGTTTTGAGGGTTAAAATGATGTTCTCTCTCCATTTTTCTACATTCTAAGAGGAAACCAGAAGTTTCTCCCACTCATTTTAAATCAACAGAACTACAGACCTCCTCCTCAGTAAGACCCTGAAGAGTCACTTCATGAATTAAACCTTTAATGTTATACCCTGCCTCATATTATTGATTACATACAGACACAATATTTTCAGTTAAGGTCAAAATTATTTCAGTTAAGGTCAAAAGTATTTAAAATCTATCCTTGATTTTCTCGATAGATTTATTTAAAATCTATCTTGATCCTGTGTAAATAGTTGAATCACTTATCTGTCATTATTTCTTTAAGGTGAATTTACTTAGAATGTATCCAATGTAACACTATTTTTAGCTTGTATTTTTCCTGTCCAGTTAATTGTTTATTCTTCTTTTTTTCCCCCAGTTAATTGCTTAAAAAAACTGTCCTAAGTCTCCCATTTTCCTAATCTACATTTTATGGCATTCCTATATAACAGTATGATTGGTAAAATTAGGTAACTTTTTTGTAAAATGTTTATTTATTTTGAGAAAGAGAGTGAGTAAGCAGGAAAGGGGCAGAGAGAGACAGAGACAGAGAATCTGAAGCAGGCTACAGGCTCTGAGCTGTCAGCACAGAGCTCGACGTGGGGCTCAAACCCATGAACCATGAGACCATGACCTGAGCCAAAGTCAGAGACTTAACTGACTGAGCCACCCAGGTGCCCCAAATTTAGGTAACTTGACATGTATAAAATCTTAGTATCTGAGGCACCAAGGAATCTAGAATGATTGAAAACTTTGACTTAATTACCTCATTTTGTCAATAAAATGAGATGATACCCTTTCTGCCCATTCTATTCATTTTGGAGTGTGAGTTATATGGTGATAGAGATATTTAGAAGAAGATTTCAGATAAGATATTTTAATATCATGTTATGTAATAATTTGTGAAATTTTCTGAGTCTGGTTTGGATGGAACACAACACATTTTTTTGTGTGATGTTGATGGCCATTATGTGATCAATAAAAATCTAAGATTCTACAACAGAAATTATCTTTGTCACTAAGAGATCATGGCTACCTAGGGAGTGAAGATTCTTGTATCCTAAATCCTGAGGAAAACTACATCCTTGACGTTTCCCCTTTAGACAGTTATGTCTGAAACGGTGTGGATCTGCAGCTGAATTAGACATGAAAAACAGATCTTATAATTCACTATAAAGGAAAACATTTTAAAATGATGTAATTTTATAAAGTTTATATATAAACCAGTTAACTGACAGAGTAATACTAGTTTCAAATGTACAATTCAGTGATTAAACACTTACATAGAGCACCTGATGCTCATCATGGCAAAACAATGTAATTTTTTCTGATTATAAAAGTAGTATAATTATTTTTCAAATGTGAAAAAGCTAGAAGATTTAAGAAACAGTTTAGGGGCGCCTGGGTGGCGCAGTCGGTTAAGCGTCCGACTTCAGCCAGGTCACGATCTCGCGGTCCGTGAGTTCGAGCCCCGCGTCAGGCTCTGGGCTGACGGCTCGGAGCCTGGAGCCTGTTTCCGATTCTGTGTCTCCCTCTCTCTCTGCCCCTCCCCCGTTCATGCTCTGTCTCTCTCTGTCCCAAAAATTAAAAAAAAAAAAAAAAAAAAAAAGTTGAAAAAAAAGGAAACAGTTTAATATTTTAAAAATGAAATGACAGAGTCTAGTCTGGTAGTCTTAATGGTTGTTTGTGTAAGTATGTGTGTGTGGATATATATATATATATATATATATATATATATATATATATATATATACATATATATCCATTGATATATAAATGATCCTAAAACTTTTAAAATCATACATATATACATGCTTATGTATATATTACCAGTATACATACATATATATATATATATAGTATTATAGTAGTGTGTGTGTATATATATATATATATATATATATATATATATATATACAATTTTCTATCCTGATTTTTTCACTTCATCAAAAGTATTCTCCCATGTCATCAAAAACACTTCATAAATGGCCAACAGGCACATGAAAAGATGTTCAACGTCGCTCCTTATCAGGGAAATACAAATCAAAACCACACTCAGATATCACCTCACGCCAGTCAGAGTGGCCAAAATTAAGAAATCAGGAGACTATAGATGCTGGAGAGGATGTGGAGAAACAGGAACCCTCTTGCACTGTTGGTGGGAATGCAAATTGGTGCAGCCGCTCTGGAAAGCAGTGTGGAGGTTCCTCAGAAAATTAAAAATAGACCTACCCTATGACCCAGCAATAGCACTGCTAGGAATTTATCCAAGGGATACAGGAGTACTGATGCATAGGGGCACCTGTACCCCAATGTTTATAGCGGCACTCTCAACAATAGCCAAATTATGGAAAGAGCCTAAATGTCCATCAACTGATGAATGGATAAAGAAATTGTGGTTTATATACACGATGGAATACTATGTGGCAATGAGAAAAAATGAAATATGGCCTTTTGTAGCAACGTGGATGGAACTGGAGAGTGTGATGCTAAGTGAAATAAGCCATACAGAGAAAGACAGATACCATATGGTTTCACTCTTATGTGGATCCTGAGAAACATAACAGAAACCCATGGGGGAGGGGAAGGAAAAAAAAAAAAAAAGAGGTTAGAGTGGGAGAGAGCCAAAGCATTAGAGACTGTTAAAAACTGAGAACAAACTGAGGGTTGATGGGGGGTGGGAGGGAGGGCAGGGTGGGAGGGAGGGCAGGGTGGGTGATGGGTATTGAGGAGGGCACCTTTTGGGATGAGCACTGGGTGTTGTATGGAAACCAATTTGACAGTAAATTTCATATATTAAAAAAAAAAAAAAAACACTTCATAAATATTTTTAATACTGAAAAATATTGTTTTATAGTTGTACCATAATTGAATATAAGCCTTTTGTGTATTAAAGTTGTTTCTAGTGTTTCTGTATTGAAGATACTGCCATGCTGAATTTCTTTATATATAAATCTTTGTCTTCACTTTTGATTACTTCCTTAGGATCCATTCATAGAGGTAAAATTACTGATTCAAAGAGGATGAAATTTTTTATAGCTTATGACAGATATTTACAAATCATGTTCTGGAGAGCTTTAACAAATTACATTGCCACCAGTAGTTTATGAGAATATATGTCTTAGTGAATCCTCACAAATATTGAGTACTGTTATTTTAAAAATCTGTGTCAGTGGTGAATTATGAATAGTAGGATCTTCCTGATATTTTACTTCTCATTTCTTACTACTGGAACTGAAAATTTCCTCACTTGTTTATGTGCCATTTGCATTTCACTTTTTATGAAGTGACTGACAATATATTTTCTTCTCTTTTTTCCACTGTTTTCATAATTTTTGTTTTTTCAGTGTAACTGTACCATTTTGCATTTCCAACAGCAATGTATGAGAGCTCCAAATGTCTTACACTTTTTCACCACCACACTTATATTTTTTAGTTAAGAAATATTTTAGATATTCTAGGGGTGCCTGGCATGCTTAGTTGGTGGAGCATGAGTCTCTGGATCTCAGGGTTGTAAGTTCAAGCCCCATGTTGGGTATAAAGACTACTTAAAAAAGTAAAATCTTAAAAAAATTCTAAAAAATTATTTTAGATAATCTAAAAGATGTATAGTGGTATCTTGTTTTAATTTGCATTTTCCTAATGACTAAGTATTCTGAATATTTTTTATTAGGTTGGTTGGTTGCTTGTTATTAGGTTTTGAGAGTTTGATACTTATTCTAGATAAAATTCCTTCTTTAATACATGACATGCAAATATTTTCTCCCAGTTTGTCGCTTGTGTTTTCTTTCTCTCAACAGTATGTTTTGCAGAGCAGAGGTTTTTAGTGTTGGAGTAATGTTACTTATTGTATTTTTAATGAAGTATAAGAACTCTTTGATATAACATCTCATTTGTCTAAAAGGTTTTTAGTTGTACATTTAAGTCTCTAATCCATTTTGAGTCCAATTTTTATATGTTGTGAAACATAGTTTGAAATAGTTTTTCCCCCCACATATGGACATACACTTGTTCCAGAAACATTGAAAAACATTATCCTTTCTCCATTGATCTGCTATGTGTTTGTCAAAAATCAATTGACCATTTTTGTGTGGGTTTATTGCTGGATTTTAAAACTCTGGGTGTTTTTGTTTTTGTTTTGATCTGTGCATCTACCTTTTAACTGGTACTACACTTTCTTGATGGTTGTAGCTTTAAAGTAGATTTAATGTGCCTGTTGGCCATCCGGATGTCTTCTTTAGAGAAGTGTCTATTCATGTTTTCTGCCCATTTCTTCACTGGGTTATTTGTTTTTCGGGTGTGGAGTTTGGTGAGCTCTTTATAGATTTTGGAGACTAGCCCTTTGTCCGATATGTCATTTGCAAATATCTTTTCCCATTCCGTTGGTTGCCTTTTAGTTTTGTTGGTTGTTTCCTTTGCTGTGCAGAAGCTTTTTATCTTCATAAGGTCCCAGTAATTCACTTTTGCTTTTAATTCCCTTGCCTTTGGGGATGTGTCGAGTAAGAGATTGCTACGGCTGAGGTCAGAGAGGTCTTTTCCTGCTTTCTCCTCTAAGGTTTTGATGGTTTCCTGTCTCACATTCAGGTCCTTTATCCATTTTGAGTTTATTTTTGTGAATGGTGTGAGAAAGTGGTCTAGTTTCAACCTTCTGCATGTTGCTGTCCAGTTCTCCCAGCACCATTTGTTAAAGAGACTTTTTTCCATTGGATGTTCTTTCCTGCTTTGTCAAAGATGAGTTGGCCATACGTTTGTGGGTCTAGTTCTGGGGTTTCTATTCTATTCCATTGGTCTATGTGTCCATCAACTGATGAATGGATAAAGAAATTGTGGTTTATATACACAATGGAATACTACGTGGCAATGAGAAAGAATGAAATATGGCCTTTTGTAGCAACGTGGATGGAACTGGAGAGTGTGATGCTAAGTGAAATAAGCCATACAGAGAAAGACAGATACCATATGGTTTCACTCTTATGTGGATCCTGAGAAACTTAACAGAAACCCATGGGGGAGGGGAAGGAAAAAAAAAAAAAAAGAGGTTAGAGTGGGAGAGAGCCAAAGCATAAGAGACTTAAAAACTGAGAACAAACTGAGGGTTGATGGGGGGTGGGAGGGAGGGGAGGGTGGGTGATGGGTATTGAGGAGGGCACCTTTTGGGATGAACACTGGGTGTTGTATGGAAACCAATTTGACAATAAATTTCATATATTAAAAAAAATAAAAAAATAAAAAAATAGACTTAAAACTAGGGGACATGAGCATTCTTTGTTTTTCATTTTTAAAATTATTTTGACTATTCTAGTTCTTTTGCTTTTCATATAAGTAATATCCTTATTTGGAAATGTATAAAAAAGAAATTATTCTTGGATTTTGAAAGGGGAACTTTTTTAAAAAGTTTTTTAAAATTTATTTTGAGAGAGAGAGAGAGACAGAGAGACAGACAGCAGGGGAGGGGTAGAGAGAGAGGGAGAGAGAGAGAATCCCAACCCGGCTTCATGCTGTCAGCACAGAGCACAATGTGGGGCTCAAACCCACAAATGATGAGATCATGACCTGAGACAAAACCAAGAGTTTGATGCCTAAATGACTGAGCCACCCAGGTGCCCCTGTAAGTAGTATATTTTAAAATTTCCTGTTGTTCATTGCTAATATTTAGAAATAGGATTGATTTCTGTTTGTTGATTTTGTATTCTGAGACCCTGCTAAACTTGTTAGTTCTATGTTTGTTTCTAGAGTCTTTAAAAATTTCTGTGTTATCTGTGAATAGAAAGTTTTATTTCTTCCTTTCCAATATACCTTCAATTTTTTTCTTGCTTTATTACACTGACAGTAAACTTCAGTATGTTTCATAGGAATGCTAAGAGTGAAACTAATTCTTTGTTCCAGATCTTAAGGGGAACACATTAATCATCCCATAGTAAGTATATTTTATCCAGCTAAAGAAATTCCTTCTGTGACCATATTGTTAGGAAATCTTGCCCAGCGCTATGATTTCAAATCAGTATAACTGGAGATGTCACTGTGAAAAGACAGACTCCTCTTGAATAACTATTGAAAAGTTAAGAATTTCTATACAAGATCATTAAATTTTTATGCATGAAGGTTTGAAATGAAGCATAAATTGTAAAAGAAATTCCTTATTTTGGTACCTCAAGAATAAATTGCATTTTCATGTCTACACAACAAAGAGGTCACCTTTAAAAGATAATAAAACTCATTGTCAAGTAGTATATTCCATTGTATATATAAACCACATCTTCTTTGTCCATTCATCAGTTGATCCATTTGTAGCAATGTAGATGAAACTGAAGAGTGTTATGCTAAGTGAAATAAATCAGGCAAAGAAAGACAGATGCCATGTGTTTTCACTCGTGTGGATCCTGAGAAACTTAACAGAAGACCATGGGGGAGGGGAAGGGGGTAAAAATGTTACAGAGAGGGAAAGAGGCAAACCATAAGAGACTCTTAAATACTGAGAACAAACTGAGGGTTGATGGGGGGTGGGGAGAGAGGGGAAAGTGGGTAACAGGCATTGAGGAGGGCACCTGTTGGGATGAGCACTGGGTGTTGTATGGAAACCAATTTGACAATCATAAAAGATAATAAAACTAGTACTTCAATCAGTTCAAAGCTTCTATATATCTAGATGGACTTCACATATAGAACAAAAAAATGTATTTTTTTTTAGTTTATTCACTTATTTTGAGAGAGAGTTGGGGAGGGGCAGAGAGAGAGGTATAAAGAGAATTCTAAGCAAGCTCTGTTCTCTGAGTGCAGAGCCTGATGTGGGGCTCGATCCCACAAACCATGAGACCATGACCTGAGACAAAATCAAGAGCCAGAAGCTCAACCAACTGAGCCACCTATGGGCATCCCATAGAACACCAAGATGTATTAAAAGAATTGCATAGCTTTCTACAGTATTAGCTACTCTAAATTTTCTTTAAAATTCAGTCTCTTTGTTCATTAAAAATAAATCTTTTACTTACAAAATAATTTCCCTTCTATTCCCAGTTTCCAGTGAGGTTTTAAAATTTTAATTCCAGTATAATTAACATACAGTGTTATATTAGTTTCAGGTATATAATACAATGATTCAGCAGTTCCATGTATTACTCTAATGCTCATTAAGATAAGTGTACTCTTAACCCCTTTCACCTATTTCACCCATCCCTCCACCCATCTCCCCTCTGGTAACCATCTGTTCTCTATAGTTCAGAGGTTCAGAGGTTTTGTTTTGTTTGATTTGGTTTGGTTTGTCTCTTTTCCCTTCTGTTCATTTGTTCATTAAATTCCACATATGAATGAGATTGTATAATATTTGTCTTTCTCTGAGTGGCTTATTTTGCTTATCATTATACTCTCTAGATCCATCCATGTCGTTGCAAATTTCATTCTTTTTTATGGCTAAATAATATTCCATTGTGTGTATATACCACATCTTCTTTTCCATTCACCTATCAATGGTACTTGGGCTGCTTCCATTGTAAATAATTGCTGCAGTAAACATAAGGGGGCATATATTCCTTCCATTTAGTGTTTTAGTATTCATTGAATAAATAGTCATGTCATTACTGGATTGTAAGGTAGTGCTATTTTTAACTTTATGAGGAAAGTCCATGCTGTTTTCTACAGTGGCTGTACCAGTTTGCATTTCCCCCAACAGTGCAGAATGTTTCCTTGTTCTCTACATCCTTGCCAACATTTGTTGTTTCTTCTGGTTTGTTTTTTTTTTTTTTTTTTTTTTTTTATTTTAGCTATCCTGACAAGTGTGAGGTGATCTCATTGTAGCTTTGTTTGCATTTCCCTGATGATGGGTGATACACATTCTTTCATGTGTCTGGTGGCCATCTGTATGTCTTATTTGGAGAAATGTCTATTTGTCTTCTGCCCATATTTAATGGGATTATTGTCTTTTCGAGTGTTAAGTTATGTAACTTCTTTATATATTTTAGATACTAACCCTTTATTGGATATGTCATTTGCAAATATCTTCTCCCATTCAGTAGGCTCTCTTTTAGTTTTGTTGGTTGTTTCTTTTACTATGCAGAAGCCTTTTATTTTGATGTAGTCCCAATAGTTTTTGCTTTTGTTTCTCTTGCCTTAGGAGACGTATCTAGAAAGTTGTTGCTATGGTGTATGTCAGAGAAAATATTGCCTGTTCTCTCTTCTACAGTTCTTAGGGTTTGAGGTCTTACATTTAGCTCCTTAATCCATTTTGAGTTTATCTTTGTGTATTATGTAAGAAATACATTTTTCATGTAGCTGTCTAGTTTTCTCAACACGATTTGTTGAAGAGACATTTTGCCTTTGAATATTTTTGCCTCTTTTGTCAAAGATTAATTGACCATATCAGTGTGGGTTTATTTCTGGGTTTTCTATTCTGTTGTATTGATCTATGTGTCTGTTTTTGTGCCAGTATCATACTGTTTTTATTAGTATAGTTTCATAATATAAATTGAAGTCTAGAATTGTGACATCTCCAGTTTTGTTTTTCTTTTTCAAGCTTTCTTTGGCTATTTGTGGTCTTGTATGGTTCCACACAAATTTTAGGATTGTTTGTTCTAGTTCTGTGAAAAATGCTGTTGGTATTTTGAGAGGGATTGCATTAAATCTGAGCATTGCTTTGGGTAGTATGGATATTAGAAAAATGTATATTCTTCTAATCCATGAGCAGGGGGTGTCTTTCCATTTCTTTGTGTCATCTTCAATTCCTTTCATCGGTATTTTATAGTTTTCAGACTACAGGCCTTTGACTTCTTTGGTTAATTTATTCTTAGTTATTTTACTATTTTGGGGTATAATTGTAAGTGGGATTGTTTTTAAAATTTCTTTTCCTACTGCTTTATTATTGTATAGAAATACAATGGATTTTGGTACATTGATTTTGTATCCTGTGATCTTACTGAATTCATTTAATAGTTCTAGTAGTTTTGGGGGGTGTCTTTAGGGTTTTCTATATATAATATATCATCTGCAAACAGGGAAAGTTTTACTTCTTCCTTACCAATTTGGATGCCTTTTATTTCTTTCTCTTGTCTGATTACTGTGGCTAGGACTTCCAGTATTATGTTGAATAAAAGTGGTGAAAGTAGACATCCTTATCTTGTTCCTGACCTCAGGGGAAAATCTCTATTGTTCACCATTGAGTATGATGTTAACTGTGAGTTTTCCTTATAAAACTTGTATTATGTTGATGTATATTTCCTCTAAACCTACATTGTTGAGAGATTTTATCATGAACAGATGTTGTACTTTGTCAATACCTTTTCTGCATCTATTGAAATGATCATATGGCATTTATCCTTTCTCTTATTGATATGATATATCATATTGATTTGCAAATATTGAACCGCACGGCATCCTGGGATGGGAATATTAAATCCCACTTGATTGTGTTAAATGATTTTTTTAATGTACTAAAAAAGTTAAAAAGTTAAAGACTCAGATTGCTAATATTTTGTTGAATTTTTGCATCTATTTTCATCAGAGATATTGGCTTATAGTTCTTTACTTTTGTGGTGACTTTATCTGGTGTTGGTATCAGGATAATGCTGGTCTCATTGAATGAATTTGGAAGATATGTATGTATGTATGTATGTATTTATGGAAAAGTTGAGAATTGGTATTAACTCTTTTTTTAAAAAAATTGGGGGGAATTCACCTGTGAAGCCATCTGATCCTGGACTATTTTTTGTTGGAAGTTTGATTACTGATTGCATTTCATTGCTGGTAATCAGCCTGTTCAAACTTTCTATTTCTTCTTGCTTCAAGTTTTGGGAGGTTATATGTTTCTAGAAATTTATCTGTTACTTCTCAGTTGTCCAATTTGTTGGCACATAATTTTTCATAATATTCTCTTACAATCCTTTTTATTTCTGTGCTGTTTGTTTAGCTCTCTTTCATTTGTGATTTTGAGTCTTTTTGTTTCTTGATGAATCTGACTAGAGGTTTGTCAATTTTGTTGATCTTTTCAAAAACCAGCTCCTGGTGTCATTGATCTGTTCTATTTTTTTTTTTTAATTTCTATATCACTTATTTCTGCTCTAATCTTTAGTATTTCCTTCCTTCTGAATTTTGGTTTTATTCATTTCTTTTCTAGCTCCTTTAGGTGTAAAGTTAGGTTGTTTATTTCATATTTTTCTTGCTTCTTGAGGTATACCTGTATTGCTAGAAACTTCCCTCTTACAAAAGCTGTGCTGCATCCCAAAGATTTTGGACCATTGCATTTTCATTTTCATCTGTCTCTCTATGTAAATTTTTATTTCTTCTTTGGTTTCTTGGGTGACCCATTCATTGTGTAGTAGCATGTTATTTAACCTCCATGTATTTGTGCTCTTTCCAGATTTTTTCTTGTTTGATTTTTAGTTTCATAGCATTATGGCCAGAAAATATGCATAGTATGGCTTCCATCTTCTTTAATTTGTTGAGGCTTGCTTTTTGGCCTCATACGTGATCTATTCTGGAGAATGTTCCCTGTGCACTTGAAAAGTATGTGCTTTCTTCTGTTTTTGGATGGAATGTTCTGAATATATCTGTTAAATCCATCTAGTATGTCAAAGCCATGTTTCCTTGTTTATTTTCTGTTTGGATGATCTGTCCATTGATGTAAGTGGGGTGTTAAAGTACCCTACTATTACTGTATTATTATTGATTAGTTCCTTTATGTTTGTTACTGTTTTACGTATCTGAGTGCTTTCATGTTGGGTGCAAAAATATTTATAGTTGTTATATTTTCTTGTTGGATTTCCCCTTTATTATTATATAGTGTCCTTCTTTGTCTCTTGTTACAATCTTTGTTTTAAAGTCTTTTTTGTCCAACTTTAGAATTGCTACCCTGCAGGGCGCCTAGGTGGCTCAGTTGGTTGGGCGTCTGACTTCAGCTCAGGTCATGATCTTGAGTCGCGAGGTTGAGCCCTGAATCGGGTTCTGTGCTGACAGCTCAGAGCCTGGAGCCTGCTTTAGATGCTGTGTCTCCCACTCTCTCTGCGCTTGCCCCACTCATACTCAGCCTCTCTCTGTCTCTCAAAAATGAATAAACGTTAAAAAAATTAAAAAAATTGCTATCCTGACTTTCTTTGGACATATATTTGCATGATAAATATTTCTCCATCCCCTCACTTTCAATCTACAGGTGTCTTTAGATCTGAAATGAGTGCCGAGTAGGCAGCATATAGATGGGTCTAATTTTTTTTTAATCCATTATGCCACTCTGTGTCTTTAGATTGGAGCTTTTAGTCCATTTACATTGTACATAATTATTGATAGGTATGTACTTACTGCAATTTTGTTACTTTATGGTTGTTTTTGTTTTTCTCTGTTCCTTTCTTCTCTTGCTCTCTTCTATCACGGTTTGCTGGCTTTCTTTAGTTATATACTTGGACTTCATTCTTATTTTTTGCATATTGATGAATGGTTTTTGATTTGTGGTTACCATTACATTTGTAGATAACATATTTTGCATCGAGTAAGTTGATAGTCACTTAAGTTTGAACCAATTCTTTACTCCTCTACACTCCCCTTTTTAGGTATGTGGTGTCATATTTTACATCCTTTTATTTTGTGAGTACCTTGACTGATTTTTACAGATACACTTATCTTTACTGCTTTTGTGCTTCCTACTTTTGTTATTCTTACTTATGGTCCTTTCTTTCCACTCAGAGTCCCCTTTAACATTTCTTATAGGGCTGGTCATGAACTCCTTTGAATTTTGTCTGTCTACAAAATGCTTTATTTCTCCTTCTATTCTAAATGATAGCTTTGGTGAAAAGAGTGTTCTTGGCTGCCTATTTTTTTTTTTTATCGGCATTTTGAATATATCATGCCACTCTCTTTTAGCCTGCAAAGTTTCTGCTAACAAATCCATTCATAGCCTTATGTATGCAGTTTCCCTTACATGTAACTGTCTTCTTTTCTCTTGTTGCTTTTAAAATTCTTTATCATGGCTTTTTGCCATCTTAATTACTATGTGTCTTGGTGTGGACTTCCTTGGGTTAATTTTGTTGAGGGATTTCTGTGCCTCCTAGATCTCCATACCTGTTTCTTACCCAGATTAGGAATTTTTTAGCTATTATTTCTTCAAATAAACCTTCTGCCCTTTTCCTCTCTCTTCTCTTCTGGGATCCCTATAACGCAAATGTTCTTACACTTGATAGAGTCATTAAGTTCTCTAAGTCTATTCTTACTTTGCAAATTTTTGTTTTCCTCTCATGTGCTCGTTGATTACTTTACATTAGACCTCCGGGTCACTAATTCATTTTTCTGCTTCATGTGGTATGCTATTAATTCCATCTAGTGCACTTTTAATTGCACTTACTGTGTGCTTCATCTCTGATTGGTTCTTTTTTTATCCTTTTGTTAAGAGTCTCACTGATGTCCTCTGCTCTTTTTCTCAAGTCCAGTAAGTATCTTTATGATCATTACTTTAAATTCTCTATCAGACATATTACTTCTATCAATTTCACTTAGCTCTCTTGCTGTAGTTTTATCATGTTGCTTCATTTGGGATATATTGCTCTGTCTCCTCATTATGTATAACTGTGTCTGTTTCTGCGTGTCTGAAATATCAGCACCTCCTGCCTTGCAAGTAATGGCCTTAATAAGAAGAGATCCTGGGTTGCCTGACTGGCTCAGTCAGTAGTACAGCATGCAACTCTTGATCTTAGGGTTGTGAGTTTGAGTCCCGCATTGGGTGTAGAGATTACTTAATAAAATCTTTGAGGTGCCTGGGTAGTTCAGTCAGTTAAGCTTCCTACTCTTGATTTTGGCTCAGGTCATGATCTCATGGTCATGAGATCCAGCCCAGCCTCAGGATCCGTGCTTTAACCCCCACGAGAGCACCCCTCTCTCTCTCTCAAAAGAAACTCTTTAAAAAATAAAATCTTTAAAAAGAAGACAAAGAAGAAGAAGAGGAGGAGGTCCTGGACTGCAATACAGTGTCCCCTGTTCACCAAAACCTGGCACTTCAGAGATGTCTCCTATATATGTTGCATGTGCCCTGCTGGTGTGTCCTGACCATATTTTCCTTCAGTCAAGTTGTCTGCAGTTATCTCGCTTTGACTGTTGTGGACCGTGTTTGATCCCCAGCCTTGTGGGGCATGCACTTTTAACAAGGTGGGCACTGGTATTCTTGGGAAAGGAGGCCTGCCCCTGCCACTTGGACGAGACTGGGGTGGATCTGCAAATTGTACATGGGCGGGGCATGCAATTTTAACAAAATGTGCATCAGTTTCCTGTGGGGCCCAATGCTGCTGCTGCCACTGTTGCTGGCACCACCAGTGCCACACAGGGGCCCTGCAAAGTGCACAGGTTCAGAGACACACTGCTGGTAAGTTTTGTGCCTGATCTTCTGAGGGAGTGACCTTTACTTAGCCTTGGGACTGAGGCAAGTGTAATTGGAAAGGTCCGATCCACCAGAGAGTTGGGGCTGGGGGTCTGTGTAAGCAAGTTAGATAGTGAGTGCCAGTGTTGTGCTGGTTCTTACAGGTTGCTGTGTGTTTATCCTGGCAAATGGGGGAGGGAAATGGTAGCTGCCAGCTCATTTGTTCCTGGAAAAGCCCTTCTCCACACTCTGAGAGTAGTAAATAACTCCCTCCTGTATGCCCCAGGCATTTTTCAACCTGCTCTTTCTATGCTTTATCTCCTTGGGGCTGTTTGTTGTTGTCTCTGTAAGGTTAGGGACTCAGTTTCCTGTTGCCCTCCAGGCTCTCCTGGAGGTGAACCCTCGGATTTTTAAAGTTCCAGGCTTTAAGTCCTGCTGGTTGTAAAACACATGAAATTTAGTCCCTATCTCTTTCAAAGCCAAATGTTAGGGGGATTTGTCTCCCTTGTGTAGTCTCCTCAGTGTGATAGTCTGTTTCTCTCCCCTCTCCATGCCCAGGGCTCCCTCTGCCCCATGGATTGCCCCAGTCAGTTTTTTGCTCCCCACCACATCTCTGTCCTTCCTACCTCTTTGATGTGGTCGCTTCTCTACGACTAATTGCAAAGTTTGTTCTGCCAGTCTTTGGGTCATTTTCTGGGTTATTTACACTGATGTGAGTATTATCTAGTTGTATCTGTGGGATGAGGTGAGCTTAGGGTCCTTGTATAATACCATTTCCCCAGCTTCTCTCAAGTTTTTTCCTTTGTAATCAAGAATAGGTTTGGGGGCGCCTGGGTGGCTCAGTCGGTTGGGCGTCCGACTTCAGCTCAGGTCATGATCTCGCAGTCCCTGAGTTCAGGCCCCGCCTCGGGCTCTGTGCTGACAGCTCAGAGCCTAGAGCCTGTTTTGGATTCTGTGTCTCCCCTTTCTCTGCCCCTCCCCTGCTCACGCTGTCTCTCTGTCTCTGAAAAATGAATAAACCTTAAAAAATTTTTTTAAAAAGAATAGGTTTTGAATTTTGTCTAATTTGTTTACTTCATCTATTTTTATGATCATATGGTTTCTTCTTTAACCTATTAATATTATGGTGTGTATTGATTGATTTTAAATTGTTGAATCAATCTCATTCCCAAAATAAGCTACACTTGACCACCAAATATTATCCTTTTTATATATTGCTGGATTTGATTTACTAATATTTCATTGAGGATTCTTGTGCTTATGTTCTTGAGAGATAATGATACGATGTTTTTTTTTTCCTTGCACTTTCTCAATCTATTTTCATATTGGGGTAATGTTTCTTTCATAAAACACATTGAGAAGTAGTCTCTAATTTTCTGTTTTCTGTTGAGACTATGTAGTATTGATGTTTTTCCTTAAGTGTTTGATAAAAATAGTAAAATAATCTGAGCCTGAGTGTACTTTATTGGAAAAAATTTAATTAGAAATTTATTGTTTATAGTAGGTATAGTACTTTTATTTCTTCTGGAATGTTTTGGTAGTTTATGTCTTTAAATAGATAGGTCATTTTCATCTAAATTTCATACTGATGAGTGTAGGGTTGTTCACAGTATTCCTTTATTATCTCTTTAACATCTGTAGTAATGTCCTCTCTCTCATTCCTGATATTGGAAATTTGTTTTTTCTTTCTTGTTCAGTGCAGTTAGAGGTTAATTTTATTGATCAACTAATCACCTTTTGTTGTATTTATTTTATATATTTTCTATTAACAATTTTATTGATTTATGGTCTTTATTGTAGACCTTTATATAATATAAGCATTTTTATTGGTATATAGAAATGCAATCCATTTCTGTATGTTGATTTTATTTTATTTTATTTTTAATTTTTTTAACGTTTATTCATTTTAGAGAGAGATAGAGACAGAGCATGAATGGGGGAAGGTCAGAGAGAGAGGAGACACAGAATCTGGAACAGGCTCTAGGCTCTGAGCTTGTCAGCACAGGGCCCGATGCGGGGCTCGAACTCACGGACCGCGAGATCATGACCTGAGCCGAAGTCGGTCGCCCAACCGACTGAGCCACCCAGGCGCCCCTGTATGTTGATTTTATATCCTGCAACTTTGCTGAATTCATGTAACAGTTCTAATTGTTTTTTGGTGGAGTATTTCTATTTCTATATACCAATAAAGAAACAGCAGAAAGAGAAATTAAAGAATCGATTCCATTTACAATTGCACCAAAAACTATAAGATACCTAGGAATAAACCTTACCAGAGAGGTAAAAGATCACACACTGAAAACTATAGAAAGCTTATGAAAGATGGGGTGTCTGGATGGCTCAGTTGGTTAAGCATCAATTTTAGCTCAGATCATGATCTCACAGCTTGTGAGTTCAAGCCCCACATTGGGTTCTGTGCTGACAGCTCAGAGCCTGGAGCCTGCTTCAGATTCTGCCTCCCTCTTTCCCTGCCTCTCTCCCACTCATGCTCTCTCTCTCTCTCTCTGTTTCTCTCTCAAATATAAATAAACACTAAACAAATAAAAAGTTTAGAAAGCTTATGAAAGAAATTGAAGAAGACACCAAAAATGGAAAAACATTCCATACTCATGGATTGGAAGAACAAATATTGTTAAAATGTCAATACTACCCAAAGCAATCTACACATTCAATGAAATCCCTATCAAAAAAACACGAGCTTTCTTCACAGAGTTAGAACAAACCATTCTAAAATTTGTGTAGAACCAGAAAAGTCCCCAAATAGCCAAAGTAATATTGAAAAAGAAAAACCAAAACCGGAGGCATCACAGTTCTGGAATTCAAGCTGTATTACAAAGCTGTAATCAGCAAAGCAGTATGGTACTGGCACAAAAACAGATACATAGATCAATGGAACAGAGTAGGGAACCCAGAAATGGACTCACAAATGTATGGCCAACTAACCTTCAACAAAGCAGAAAAGAACATCCAATTGGAAAAAGACAGTCTCTTCAGAATATGGTGTTGGGACACCTGGACAGCGACATGCAGAAGAATGAAGCTGGACTACTTTCTTAAACTATACACAAAGATAGATTCAAAATGGATGAAAGACCTAAGTGTGAGACAGGAAACCATAAAAGTCCTACAGAATAAAACAGGCAGCAACCTCTTTGACCTCGGCCACAGCAACTTCTTACTAGACATGTCTCTGGAGGCAAGGGAAACAAAAGCAAAAATGAACTATTAGGACCTCGTCAAGATAAAAAGCTTCTGCACAGTGAGGGAAACAAAAAAGGCAACTGAAGGAACAGGAGAAGATATTTGCAAATGACCTATCAGATAAAGGGTTAATATCCAAAATCTATAAAAGACTTATCAAACTCAACACCCAAAAAGTAAGTAACCCAGTGAAGAAATAGGCAGAAGACCTGAATAGACACTTTTCCAAAGAAGACATCCAGATGGCTAACAGACCCATGAAAAGTTGTTCACATCACGCATCATCAGAGACATACAAATCAAAACCACCTCACACCTGTCAGAATGGCTAAAATGAACAACTCAGAAAACAACAGATGTTGACGAAGATGTGGAGAAGGGGAGCCCTTTTTGCACTGTTGGGAATGCAAACTGGTGCAGCCACTTTGTAAAACAGTATGGAGTTTACTTAAAAATGAAACTACCCTACAACCCAGCAATTGAACTACTAGGTATTTATCCAAAGGATGCGAAAATGCTCTTTTGAAGGGTCATATGCATCCCAATGTTTATAGCAGTACTATCAACAATAGCCAAATTATGGAAAAAGCCCAAATGTCCATGAATGGATAAAGAAGATTTGGTGTGTGTATACACACACATAATGGATTACTCAGTGATCAAAAAGAATGAAATCATGCCTTTGGCAACACATGGATGGAACCAGAGTGTATTATGCTAAGTGAAATAAGTCAGAGAAAGACAAATATATGATTTCATTCATGTGGAATTTAAGAAACAAAACAGATGAATATAGAAGAAGGGAAGGAAAAATAAGATAAAAACAGAGAGTGAGGGACGCTTGGGTGGCTCAGTTGGCTAAGTGTCCTACCTTGGCTCAGGTCATGATCCTGACCTTGCGGTTCATGGGTTCAAGCTCTGTGTCGTACTCTGTGCTGATAGCTCAGAGCCTGGAGCCTGCTTTGGATTCTGTCTCCCTCTCTGTCTCCTTCTCCCCCTTCTCTCTCTCTCCCTCAAAAATATATAAACATCAAAAAATTTAAAAAGGGAGGCAAACCATAAAAGACTCTTAAATACATAGAACAATCTGAAAGTTGCTGGAGGGAAGGTAGGTGAACTGATGGGCTAAATGGGTGATGGCCATAAAGGAGGAGAGCCCTTGTTGGTATGAGCAACCAATGTAAGTGTTATATAAGTCACGAGTCACTGGGTTCTTCTCCTGAAACCAATACTACATTGTATGTTAACTAACTTGAATTTAAATAAATTAATTTTAAAAAAACAGATATTTTACTATAATTTTTTGTAAGCATTGATTTAGCTGCATTCTACAAATTTTGATGTTGTACTTTCATTTTCCTTAAGACCAAAATATTTTATAATTTTTTGAGACTCCCTCTTTTATCCATGGACTAGTTAGAAACATGTATTATCTCTAAGTATTTATAAATTTTCCGTATATATTTCTGCTATCAAATTCTAACTTAATTTTGTTTTGATCAGAGAATATGCTCTGTATGATTTCAGTTCCTTGAAATGTTTTAAGGATATGGTCGATCTTAATAAAAGTTCCACGTGCTTATTTTTTCAAAAAAAAAATGTTCCACGTGCACATAAAACATATGTATATTACTGTAGTTGGCTGGGTTGTTCTATCTGTATCTGTCAGGTCAAGATATTTTATAGTGCTGTTTATGTCTTCTATATCATTGTTAATTTTCTGTCTACTTGTTCAATTGATTACTGAGTTGCCATTGAAGTTTTCAGGTATACTTGTGGATTTTAAAAATTTCTCCTTTCATTTCTATCAATTTTTGCTTTATAAATCTTGAAGCTTCATTGTTAGGTACATACACATTTAGAGTTGTTATCTCTTCCTGATGGAATTACCCATGTATCACTCTGCTACAACTGCCATAACAAAATACCACAGACTGGATGGCTTATACAATAGACCTTTATTTTCTCATAGTTCTGGAGGCTAGAAGTCCGAGATCATTGTGCTATCAAGGTTGATTTCTGTGGAGGCCTTTTTTCCCCTGGCTTATAATTTCAAGTAAGCCATGAAAAAAAGCAATATGATTATTTACAGCATAACATTTCCAGGGGAAAAAAATTATATTTGTGTCCACCAGTATGTTTTCTCCTTCCTAAGAAAATTGTAGGTGGGCACATGACTAGAATACATTTCCCCACAAGTTCTTCCCAGTGTAATTGCCTTTAAGAATAGTTGAGCTCCCTCCATATTTCTTCTCTGCTTTTAATAGGTGTATGCCAATATTTATGAGGTCCTAGCTGGGGTAAAGCTACATGTGAAAGGTGCTTGAATCCCTGAAACATCACAAGTAGACCACTGCTAACTAGCAATATTTGCCTTGGACTTCTATGTGCATGAAAAATAGACTTCATTGTGTTTATAGTGTCCGTTTTTGCAATGATTTACCCTACCCTAACTAATGCAGTTGTGTGTTGAATAATACGGTGGTTGAAAGCAGGAAATTTCAGAAGTCCCAGAACTCAACTCACACAGAAACTTTTAAACCAGTTCCAATTTTGTATCTGACTCCTCTCCCTGATTGGGATGTTAAACAAACAAGGGGTGCCGGGGGGGGCTCAGTTGGTTCAGCGTCTGATTCTTGATTTCTGCGCAGGTCATGAACTCATGGTTCATAAGTTCGAGTGCCCTATCAGGCTTCATGCCAATAGAGTGGGGCCTGCTTGGATTTTTCTCTCTCCCTCTCTCTCTCTGCTCCTCCCCTGCTTGTGTGCTCTCTCTCTCTCTCAAACATAACTATATATATATATATATATATATATATATATATATATATATATATGTGTGTGTGTGTGTGTAAATTTTTATGCTCATATTTATACGTATATAAATTTTTATAAGTATATATGTATTTATACGTATATTTATACATATATATTTATACGCATATTTATATGTATATATATATATTTATACATATATATATATACACACACACATACTAAGTGACACAGAAATCCCAGAAATAATATGCTGAACTTAAAAAAGATGCCTAAGCCATGTACATAAATAAGAGTAAAAAAAAAAAAAGAATTATAAGTGGTTTCGAAAGACACCATCCTGGTGATAGACAAAGTGCAATTTATATTAGCTAGGAACAAAGAGGAGCACCAGGAATGGCCCTAAGCTAACCTCATGCCCATTACTCACTGAAGAGTGTGTCCTGGAATGGTTTTTCTTAGTTAATCTGAAGTTTTTCTCTGTTCATGGTGATTAAGACACAGATAATCAGAAGTAGAATAGGCATTGAAACATAGGCCGAATTATAGTAGAAAAGTAGCGTACAACAGTCTGAGAGATAAGAAAACGGAGGTTTAAGAAAAGTAACTTGCTCCAAATAACACAGTAGTGAGTGGCTGAATAAGGTTTTAAATCCATTTAGACCTGACTTCTTTTTTTAAATTTTAATTTAATTTTTTTTAAATGTACATCCAAATTAGTTAGCATATAGTGTGACAATGATTTCAGGCATAGATTCCTTAGTGCCCCTTACCCATTTAGCCCATCCCCCCTCCCACACCCCCTCCAGTAACCCTCTGTTTGTTCACCTGCCTTCTAAAGAATAAACATAAATGCTTGTGAAAGGTAGAAAAAGGAATCCCCATGGCATAGTCGTCTTGGATCCTTCATGTTGGGGTAAACAAGCCTATTAAATTGTTCATTAGATCCTGTGGGTAGTAAAACAGACCTAATAATGGATAGTTCCCATAATGAACAATAGTCTTCCAATATATGTGGAGACCACCTCTGTTTAAGAAGGCAGGGACTTGTGCTTTCAGAAAGTAAATAGACTTTTCTCTATTCCTTCCTCTAACTACAAACAAGAACTCTGGACATTATATACTAAACAAACCTAATAAAACTGGAAAGTGGGGAGAAATAGGCCCATGAGGAACTTCGGGACTCAAAGAACAAAAGGGCAATAAGTATCATCGATTTTCATTTTGCATGATATATTTCAGACTTGGCATGGAAGAAGCCAGCAACCTAGAAAGGCCAACCAGTAAAGAAAACACTAAAGCCCAAATAAAATCCTGGGGTCTCTAGTCCAAAGACCAAAGAAAAATATTTGAACATTAACAACTTTAGTACAGCCAAACACCACAGTTCTACTCCCATCTCTGCCAGCCAGCACTGAATGGGGAGCCTAGACCTCTACCCCTCACCAGGCTGTAATGAGGCAGCACCACATCTGAATGGTATCAGAGGAAGCCAAGCAGGGAGTCAGGGTTTTTATCCCTGTCAGTGCTAAGATGGCTCCCCCACATTGTGTCAGTGGAGCCAATATCCACTCCCATCTGGCCGTAATGAAGTGCCCCTGAATCTTTCTGTTGAGATACTATCAGAGAAGGCCTAGTAGAGAGTAAGAACTTTCACTACCATCCAGTGATAATGAGGCCACCCAAACAGGCATGGGGATAGTGGAGGCCATGTAGGGACCAATGATGAGATACTCCTACCCCTTCCAGCAAGGAATGGAGGCCTAGTGAGGAAATAAAATTCCCACATACACTCAGAAATAATGAGGACCTCACCATTGGTGTCAATGGAAACCAACTATGGGACCTGGACTTCTACCTCTGCCTCTTCCTTCTCCTCCTTTTCCCTGTGAGATTGACGTCAGATGAATTCAGCTAAAATTGAATATTTAAACAAGATTCAGCGGCTCATAAGGTAACACACAAAAAGCACCAGTTTAAATTGAAAAGCACTTTTTGTGTCAAGAACTAGGAAGATCTCAAGCTGAATTTAAACAGTCTATCAATAGATGTCAACATCAAGATAACAGCAATATTAGAATTAATGGATAAAAATTTTAAGTGGCCATTATAAAAATGCTTCAAACAATTAAAGACACATGAAACAGCAACAACAAAAGTTTCCACAAAGAAATAGAAGACATAAAGGAAAAAAACAAAAGTTTAGAACTGAAAAATACAATAACCAAAATAAAAAGCCCAGTGGATCAACTTAACAGCATAATGGAGGGAACGGAAAAGCAATCCATGAACTGAAAGATAGGACAATAAAATTTACCCAATCTGAACAACACAGAGAAAACAGCTGAATAAAACGAACAGTTTCAGGGACTTGTGGGACTATTGCAAAAGATCTAATATTCCATTATCAGAATCTTTGAAGAAGAGAAGGTGTGTCTTAAAAAGTAGTCAAGGGAATATGGCTGAAAATTTACCAAATTTGATAAAAGACGTAAACCTACATATTTAAGAAGCTGAGAGAACCCCAAACAGGAAAAGCTTAAAGAAAAACCCAACAAGCACATCATAGTCACTCTTCTGAAACCTAAAGACAGTCTTGAAATCAGCTTGAAAGAAAAACACCTTACAAACAATTATGACAACACATTTCTCAACAGAAAGCATGGAAGCTAAAGGGAAGTGGCATAAAACTTTTTCAAATACTGAGAGAAAAAAAGACTGTCAATCCAGAATTTTATATATAGTGAAAATACCCTTTAAGAATGAAGGGGAAATCAGGGGTGCCTGGGTGGCTCAGTCAGTTAAGTGTCTGACTTTGGCTCAGGTCATGATCTCACGGCTTATGAGTTGGAGCCCCACATCAGGTTCTGTGCTAAACAGCTCAGAGTCTGGAGACTGCTTCAGATTCTCTGTCTCTCTCTGCCCACCCCCCCACTCATGCACTGTGTGTGTGTGTGTGTGTGTGTGTGTGTCTCAAATATAAATAAACATTAAAAAATAATGAAGAATGAAGGGGAAATCAAGACATTATCAGATAAAGATAAACTAAGAATTTGTCACCAGCACACCTACCCTAAAAAAATAGGTAAATTTCTTAAAAATAATAAGAAAGAACTGGGAACGTCAGAATGTAAGAAAGAATATGGTCAGCAAAATTAAGGATAATTACAATAGTCTTTATTTCTCCTTTCAAGTTTTCTAAATTATATTGATGTTGAAGCAAAAATTATAACACTGGCAGATGTGTTCTAAATGTAGAGAAAATAGTTAATTATAAATGTAGGAGAGTAAAGAGATGTAAAGGGAAGTAAGATTGTTTGTACTTCATTGGTATTATAGAATGATGTTACTAGCAAACTGATCACTTATGTGTATATAATGTAATCCCTAGAACAGAGAATAGAACATTTAAAAAGAGATATGTACAAAAACACTAGAGATAAAGTAGAATTCTAGAAAATATTCAAGTAACCCACAAGAATACAGGATTAAGAAACAGAAACAAGAAGATACAGAAAGCAATAAATGAAATGGGTTTCCACATAGTACTGGAATGTTTAGTACTGGAATGTTTAGCACTTTTGTTCAACATAGTACTGGAAATCCTAGCCACAGCTATCCAACAAGAAAAAGGAAAGGAATAAACTGTTGGTACTTTCAGGTGACATGATACTATGTATAGAAAGCTCTAAAGACTTGACAAAAAAAAACCTATTAGAACTAATAAATTTAGTAAGGTTGCAGAAGACAAAATCAATATATAGAAATCTTTTTGCATTTCCATACACTAGTAACAAAACACTAGAAAGGAAAAGAAAAATTCCATTTACAATTCAAAGAGAAAAAAATACCTAGAAATTAATTTAACTAAAGAAGTGAAAGACCTGTACTGTACAAATAATAAGACATTGATAAAAGAAATAAAAGGTGACGTAAATAATAGAAATACACACAATGCTCAGGAATTGGAATAATATTGTTAAAATGACCATACTACAGAAAGCAATCTATAGATTCTATGCAACTCTTATGGAAATACTGATAGTGTTTTCACAGAACTAGAACAAAAAATTCTTAAATGGGTGGCCTGGGTGGCTCAGTCGGTTGAGCGTCTGACTTTGGCTCAGGTCATGATCTCACGGTTCGTGAGTTCGGGCCCCGCATCAGGCTCTGTGCTGACAGCTCAGAGCCTGGAGTCTGCTTCAGATTCTTTGTCTCCCTCTCTCTCTCTGTCCCTCCCCCACACGTGATCTGTCTCTCTCTGCCTCTCAAAAATAAAGAAAACTAATTTAAAATTTTTTTTTAAAATCCAAAATTTTTATGGAACCACAAAAGATCCTGAATAGCCAAAGCAATCTTGAGAAAGAACAACAAAGTCAGAGGTATCACAATTCCAGATTTCAAAGTATACTACAAAGCTATAATAATCAAGATGGTAATGACAAAAAAAAAAAAAAAAAGACACAAAGATCAATGGAAGAGAATTAAGTACCAAGAAATAAATCCACATATATATGGCCAATTAATTTACAACAAAGAAATCAAGAATATAAAATGGGGAAAAGACAGTTTCTTCAATAAATGGTGCTGGGAAAAATGGACAGCTACATTAAAAAGAATGAAACTGGACACCTTCCTTATACCATAGACAAAAATAAACTCAAAATGGATTAAACTCTTAAATTTGAGACTTGAAACCACGTAAGTCCAAAAAGAAACCATATGCAGTAATCTCTTGAACATCATCCTTAGCAATATTTTTATGGATCTGTCTCCTCAGGCAATGGAAACAAGTAAAATAACTAGGACTACATCAAAATAAAATGCTTTTTATAGTGAAGGAAACCATCAAGGAGATGAACATATACCAAAATAGAACATATCCTGATTGTAAAACAAATTTCAACCATTTTTAAAACAAAATCACACAGAGAATGTTCTTTGACCACAATAGAATCAAACTAGAAATTAATTGCAAAAAGCAGAATTATCCTAAACATTTGGAAACTAAACATCACACTTTTACGTAATCCATAGGTCAAAAAGGAAATCTCCAGGAAAATTTAAAAAATTGAAAGAAAATGAAAATACAACATATCAAAATTTGTGCGACCCAGTAAAGCCATGCTGGAAGTGTTATTTATAGCACTAAATACATACATTAGTGACAAGAAAAGGTCTCAAATCAATAATCTATGCTCCTAACTTGAGTACCTAGAAAAGACCAAAATAAATCAAAAGCAAGCAAAAGTAAGGAAATAATGAAAGTAAAAGGAGAAATCCATGAAAATGAACATAGGAAAATAATAAAGAAAATCAATGAAATAAAGAGCTGTTTCTTTGAAAACAGCAATAAACTTGACAATCTACTATCAAGATTGACAACAAAAAGAGAAGAAATGAATTACCTCTATCGGGGATGAAATAGGAACGTTACTGAAGACCCTACAAACATCAAAAGGATTGTAATGGAGTGCCAAAAACACCTCTACACATATAAATTCAACAGTTTAGATTAAAAAAATTAAAATTTCCCAATATGAACTAAATTAAATTGTTGTATAACTATCAAAGAAATTTAATTTATAATTTAAATCCTCACAAAAAAAAGAAATCTTCATGCCCAGTTGCTTTCACTGGATAATTATATAAAATATTTAAAGAGTGAGCACCAATTACACAACATCTCTTCTACAACCAATAAAACCTGCCATAATAATAGGCTAAAGAAGAGAAGCCTATCATAACATTAATCTTGATAAAAACAAAGCTAGGAACAGAGGTGTAACTTTTTCACCTTGAAAAAACAAAGCTAGGAACAGAGATGTAACTTCTTCACCTTGATGAAACACATCTATAAAAAACCCTACAGCTAACATTATTCTCAATGGTGGAAAAACTCAATCAAGTCTCTAAGTCAGGCAAGGAGGTCTTCCTTTGTTCCTGTCTCACCACTCTATTCAAAATAGTTATGGAAGTTCTACCCATGCAATAAAGTAAAAAATAAATAAATAAATAAAAATAAAGTATTTCAAAAATGAAAAAAAAGAAAATTTCCTCTAATTGCAGAAAACATGATTATCTACATAGAAAGTAACAAGAAATCTATTTTTTAAAAAATTTTTAACATTTATTTTTTGAGAGCACCAGTGGGAGAGGAGCAGAGGGTGACACAGAATCCAAAGCAGGCTCCAGGCTCTGAGCTGTCACCACAGAGCCCAATGCAGGGCTCAAACCCAGGAACCATGAGATCATGACCTGAGCCAAAGTTGAATGCTTAACCAACTGAGCCACCCAGGCACCCCACAGAAAATCTATTTTTTAAAACCTTCTAGAGGTGCCTGGGTGGCTCAGTTGGTTAAGTGTCTAACTCTTGATCTCAGCCCAGGTTCCGTCAGCCCAGAGCCTGCTTGGTACTCTCTCTCTCCCTCTCTCTCCCTGCCCCTCCCTTGCTTTCTCTTTCTTTCAAAATAAATATTAAACTTAAAAAATAATAAAAAAAAAAACCTTCTAGAACTAAAAATCATATCAGGAAGTTTGTAAGATATAAAATATTGGATAAACACACAAAAATCAATTGTATTTCTACATCCTAGTGATGAATACATGAATACCAAAATTTAAAATATATGACAATTAATAATCACTCAAAAGATGAAATACTTAAGTATAAATCTAACAAAATATGTGCAGGACTTGCATGCTAAAAGCTATAGTACTCTGGTGAAAGAAATAAAAGATCTGAATAAATGGTGAATATACTGTTGCTACATGACATAGTAAGGTTGCAATTCTCTCCAAATTGATATACGAGTTTAACACCATTCCTATCAAGTATCAGAAAGATTCTTGTCAATGTAGACTATTTTAATCCAACATTTATATGGAAAAGGAATGCATTAGCCAAAAAATATTTTTGAAAAACATGGGAAGAATCAGTCTACCTAATTTCAAGACTTACTATATAGCCACAATAATCAAAACTGTGACATTCACAAATGGATAGACAACATAGATCAATAGAAGAAAATAAAGAACACAATAATGGACCCATATGGAGACCAAAATGAGTTTTGATAAAATTTCAAAGCAATTCAGTGAAAAAAAGGATAGACTTTTCAACAAGGAGCACAGAACAACTGAAACTCTCTATCCAAAGAAAATTAAAAATTGGGGTGCCTGGGTGGCTCAGTCGGTTAAGCGTCCGACTTCGGCTCAGGTCACGATCTTGCTGTATGTGAGTTCGAGGCCCGCGTCGGGCTCTGTGCTGACTGCTCAGAGCCTGGAGCCTGTTTCAAATTCTGTGTCTCCCTCTCTCTCTGACCCTCCCCCGTTCATGCTCTGTCTCTCTTTGTCTCAAAAATAAATAAATGTTAAAAAAAAAATTTAGAAAATTAAAAATTAAACCACTTTCTAAGTTTCACAACTTATACAAAAATTAACTAAAAATAAACCATGGAATTAGCTATAAAATGTAAAAGTCTAAAACTTCCAGGAAAAAAATAAATAATTCTTTGGGATTTAGAGTTAGGATAATAGTTCTTAGATTTGACACCAAAAACATGAGCCATAAAACAGAAGTTGACAAATTAGACTTCATCAAAATTAAAAAACTTTGCTCCATAAAAGACCCTATTAAGAGAATAAAAAGTCAGGGAGAAAATAATTACAAATCATATTTTTTACAAAGGACTGGTATCTAGAAGATATCAAAGAATCCTTAAAAGGCAACACTAAAAAGAAAAATCTGATTAGAAAATGAGAGAGGGGCTCCTGGGTGGCTCAGTTGGTTAAGCATCTGACTTTGGCTCAGGTCATAATCTCATGGTTTGTGGGTTTGAGCCCTGCCTTGGGCTTTGTGCTGACAGCTCAGAGCCAGGAGCCTGCTTTGGGTTCTATGTCTCCCTCTCTCTCTGCCCCTCCCCTGTTCATGCTTTGTCTCTGTCTCTCAAAAATAAATAAAAACGTTAAAAAAAAAGAAAATGAGAGAAAACACGAATGGACATTTCATCAAAGATGATATACAGATGGCAAACACATGAAAAGTTATTTGATATCATTAACCATTTGCCTTTAGGGAAATGCAAATCAAAACCACAATTGGATATCGCTCTATACATCTTAAAATGGTTCCAGTAAAAAATGAAAACATCAAATCTGGTGAAAAATGCAGGAAAAGTAGATCACTTAAATATTTCTGGTGCAGAAAATAGTATAGCCAGTCTGGGGGAAAAAAATCTGTCAGTTTTTCAAAACCTAAAAGTGCCACTCCCATATGAATTGGAAATTGCACTCCAGGGCATTTATCAGAGGGAAGTAAAAACTCATTATCATAAAAACCTGTACATTATATTTTTATTGTAGTAAATATACGTAACATAAAATTTACCATCTTAAACATTTTTAAATGTGCACCTCAGTAGTAGTAAGCACATTCGCATTGTTGTGCAGTTATCACCACTGTCCCTTTCCAGAACTTTTTTCATATTCTCAAACTGAAACTTCTTTCCCATTAAACAATAATTCCCCATTTCTCTCTGCCCCCAGCCTCTGGCAGCACCATCCTTCTTTCTGTTTGTATGGGTTTGACTACCCTAGGCACCTCATACAAACGGAGTCATACGTTATTTGTCTTTTTATTTAACCTTCCAAAAAAAAAAAAAAACCACCCAAGTATAATTAACTTACAGTGTTATATTAGTTTCAGGTGTACAATATAATGATTCAACAACTCTGTACTTAGTGTTTATTGTGGTAAGTGTACTCTTAACCCCTCCACCTATTTCACCCATCCTTCCATCGACCTCCCCTCTGGGAACCATCTGTTCTCTACAGTTGGTTTTTTGATTTGTCTTTTTTTCTTTTTCTTTTTTCATTTGTTTCTTAAATTCCACATGAGTGAGGTCATATGGTATTTTTCTTTCTTGGACTGGCTTATATCACTTAGCATTATACTCTCTAGATCCGTCCACATTGTTGCAAGTGGCAAGCTTTCATCCTTTTTTATGGATGAATAAGGTTCTATTGTATATATATGCCATATCTTCTTCATCCATTCATCTATTGATGGACACTTAGGTTGCTTCCATAATTTGGCTTTTAAAAATAATACTGCAATAATCATAGGGGTGCATGTATCACTTTGAATTAGTGTTTTCATATTTTTAGGGTGAATACCCAGTAGTGTGATTACAGGATCATAGGTAGCTCTATTTTTAATGTTTTGAGGAACCTCCATACTGTCTTTCACAGTGGCTTCCGCAATATGCATTCCCACCAACAGTGTATGAGGGTTCCTATTTCTTCACATCCTCACCAACACTTGGTGTTTCTTGTATTGTTGATTTTAGCCATTCTGACATGTGTGAGGTGATACCTCGTTGTAGTTTTGCTTTGCATTTCTCTGATGAGTGATGTTGATATATATTGATGTGTCTCTAGGCAATCTATGTCTTCTTTGGAGAAATGCCTATTCGTGTCTTCTGCCCATTTTTTAATTGGATTATTTGGTGTTTTTGTTTGCATGGGGTTGTATAAGTTCTATATAGATTTTGCATACTAACTCTTTATCAGATATGTCATTTGCAAATAATATCTTCTCCCGTTCTGCAGGTTACCTTTTAGTTTTGTTGGTTCCTTTGCTGTGAGGACATTTTTGTTTTGATCTAGTCCCAATAGCTTATTGCTTTTGCTTCCCTTGCATTAGGAGACATATCTAGAAAGATGTGATTATGGCCAATGTCAGAGAAATTACTGCCTCTGCTCTCCTCTAGCAGTTTTATGGTTTTGGGTCTCACATTTAAGTCCTTAATCCATTTTGGATTTATTTATTTGTATGGTGTAGTAAAGTGGTCCAGTTTATTTCTTTTGATATAGCTGTCCAGTTTTCCCAACACCACTTGTTGAAGTGACTGTCATTTTCCCATTACATGCTCTTGCCTCCTTTGTCAAAGTTGAATTGACTATATAATTGTGGGTTTATTTCTGGGTTTTCTATTTTGTTCAATTGATCTATGTGTATATTTTTCTGCCAGTACCATACTGTTTTGATTACTACTGCTTTGTAATGTAGCTTGAAATCTGGAATTGTGATGCCTCCAGTTTTTCAAGATTGCTTTGGCTATTTGGGGTCTTTTGTGGTTCCACACAAATTTTAGCATTATCTGTTCTTGTTCTGTGAAAAATGCTGTTGGTATTTTGATAGGGATTACACTGAATCTGTAGGTTGGTTCGGTAGTATGGACATTTTAAAAATATGTGTTCTTCCAATCCCTGAGCAGGGGATGTCTTTCCATTTTTTGTGTTATCTTCAATTTCTTTCATCAGTGCTTTATAGTTTTCAGAGTACGGGCCTTTTACCTCTTTGGTTAAATTTATTCTGGGATGCCTGGGTGGCTCAGTTGGTTGAGTGTCTGGCTGCAGCTCAAGTCATGATCTCGTGGTTTGTGGGTTCGAGCCCCATGTCAGGGGGTACAGCTCAGAGCCTGGAGCCTACTTTGGATTCTGTCTCCCTTTCTCTGTCCCTCCCCCATTTGCACTCTGTCTCTCTCTCTCAAAAATAAATAACATTAAAAATTTTTTAAAATTATCCTTAGGTATTTTATTATTTTTGGTGCAATTGTAAACAGGAATATTTTCTTAATTTCTCTCTGCTGCTTCATTCATTCATGTATACAAATACAACAGATTTCTGTTAAGTGATTTTGTATCCTGCTATCTTACTGAATTCTTTTATCAGTTGTAGTAGTTTATTAGTGGAGTCTTTAAGATTTTTCTATATATAATATCACTTCATCCGCAAATAGTTAAAATTTTATTTTTTTCCTTACCAATTTGGATGTCTTATTTCTTTTTGTTGTCTGATTGCTGTAACTAGGACTTGCAGTACTATTTTGAATAAAAGTGGTGAGTGTGTACATCCTTTTCTCATTCCTGATGTTAGGGGAAAATTTGTTAGTTGTTCACCATTGAGTATGATGTTAGTTGTGGGCTTTTCATATAAGGACTTTATTATGTTGCAGTATGTTCCCTCTAACCCTACTTTGTTGAAGGTTTTTAATCATAAATGGATGTTGTACTTTTCAAATGCTTTTTCTGCATCTATTGAAATGATCATATAGTGTTTATCATTTGTCTTATTAATGTATCATGTTTGATTTCCAAATATTGAACCATATTTGCATCCTGGGAATACATCCCATTTTATCATGGTAAATGAGTTTTTTTTAATGTATTGCTAGATGTGAATTGCTAATATTTTGTTGAGGATTTTCATCTATGTTTATCAAAGATATTCACTTATAGTTTTCTGTTTTTGTGGTACTTTTATCTGGTTTTGGAATGAGGGTAATGGTGGCCTCATAGAATGAATTTGGAAGTTTTTCTTGCTCTTCTACTTTTTGTAAAAATTTAAGAAGACTAAGCATTAACTGTTCTTTAAATCATTTGTTAGAATTCGCCTATGAACCCATCTTGTCCTGGGCTTTTGTTTGTTAAGGGTTTTTTGATTACTGATTCAATTTCATAACTGGTAATTTGTTCAAATTTTCTATTTCTTCCTGTTTTATGTTGGGTAGGTTATGTTTCTAGGAATTTATCCATTTATTCTAGGTTGTCCAGTTTGGTCGCATATAACTTTTCATAATATTCTTTTATAATCCTTTGTTTGTATTTATGTGCTATTATTTGTTATTTCTCCTCTTTCATTTCTGGTTTTGTTTGAGTCCTCTTTGTATTTCTTTCTTTCTTTTTGTCTGTCCGTCTGGCTAGAGGTTTATCAATTTTGTTGATCTTTTTAAAGACAAGCTCCTGGTTTAATTGATTGATTCTATTGTTTTTTTAGTTTCTATATCATTTATTTATGCTCCAATCTTTATTATTTCCTTCCTTGTGCTGGATTTGGGTTTTGTCTGTTTTTCCTTTTTTACATCCTTTAAGGTTAGATTGTTTGATATTTTTCTTCTTAAGGTAGGCTTGTATTGCCTTCCCTCTTAGAATTTTTTTGCACACTAAAGATTTTGGATTGTTGTTTTTATTTTCATTTGTATCCATGTACTTTTTGATTTCCTCTTTGATTTCTTGTTTGACCCATGCACTGTTTAGTAGCATGTTATTTAACCTCCATGTATTTGTGCTCTTCCCAGATTTTTTCTTGTGGTTGATTTCTAATTTTATAGCATTGTGATCAGAAAAGATGCAGGGTATAACTTTGATCTTTTTGAAATTGTTGAGACTTGTTTTGTAACCTAATATGTGATCTATTCTGGACAAGGTTCCATATGCACTTGAATTTGTAATCTGCTCTTTTATGGTGGAATGTTCTGAAAATACTCATTAAAACTCTCTGGTCCAGTGTGTCATTCAAAGCCACTGTTTCCTTATTGATTCTCTGTTTGCATGATCTGTTCATTGATGTAGGTGGGGTGCTGAAGTCCCCTACTAGTCTTGTATTACTATCAATCAGTTCCTTTAACTTTTTTATTAACTGTTTTATGCACTTGGGTGCTCTCATATTGGGTGAATAAATATGTACAATTGTTATGTATTCTTGTTGGCTTGTCCTCTTAATGATTTTATAGTGTCCTTCTTTGTCTCTTAGTACAGTCTTTGGTTTAATGTCTATTTTGTCTGATATAAGTATTGCTACCCTGTTTTTCTTTCCATGTCCATTTGCATAATAAATGTCTCTCCATCCTCTCACATTCAATCTGCATGTGTCTTTAGGTCAGAAGTGAGTCTCTTGTAGGCAGCATATAGATGGGTCTTGTGTTTTTTTTATCCATTGTGTCACTGTCTTTTGATTGGAGTATTTAGTCCATTTACAATCAGAGTAATTATTGATAGGCATATATGTATTGCCATTGTATTGTTTGTTTTGTGGTTATTTTTGTGGATCTTCTCTGATCCTTGCTTCCCTTACTCTCTTCTCTTATCATAAGTTGGCTTACTTTAGTGATATACTTGGATTCATTCTCTTTATTTTTTGCATATCTATTACTGGTTTTTGATCTGTGGTTACCATTAAATTCATATATAACATTTGCATATAGCAGCCTATCTTTAGTTGTTGGTCGGTTGAGTTTGAACCCATTCTTTACTCCTCTCCTCCTCAGGTTTTAGGTATATGGTGTCATTCTTTACTTCCTTTTACTTTGTGAGTCCCTTGACTGATTTTTACAGATACTCTTATTTTTTGCCTTTTTGTGCTCCCTACTTTTGTTACGTTTACTTATGGTCTTTCCTCAAAAAGTCCCATTTAACACTTTTTGCAGGGCTGGTATAGTAGTCATGAACTTCTTTTAGCTTTTATCTGGGAAACTCTATTTCTCCTTCTATTCTGAATGATAGCCTTGCTGGGTAGAGCAAGATTTTGCCTACGGATTTTTTCCCTTCAGCACTTTGAATATATCATGCCTCTCTTGACTTGCCAAGTTTCTACTGAAAAATCTGCTGATAGCCTTATGGGGGGGAGGTTTCCCTTGTATGTAACTGTATTCTTTTCCATTACTGCTTTTAAAAATCTTTATCTTTGCTTTTTGCCATTTTAATTACTATGTGTTTTGGTGTGGGCGTCCTTTGGTTCATTTTGTTATGGAATCTCTGAGCCTCCTGGATTTGAATTTCTGTTACCTTCCCCAAATTCAGTAATTTTTACTATTATTTCTTCAAATAAATTTTCTGTTCCTTTTTTTCTCTCTTCTTCTTGGGTCTCTATAATGTGAACATCATTAAATTTGAAGTGGTTGATTTCTCTGTCTATTCTCATTTTGCATAATTTTTTTTCTCTTACCTGTTCAGCTCGAGTATTTTCCATTACTGTGTCCTCCAGATCATTGATTTATTCTTCTACTTCATCTAGCCTTCTATTTATTCCATCTAGTGCATTTTAAATTTAAATTATTGTGTTCTTCATCTGTGACTGATTCTTTTTTATCTCTTTGTTAAGGGTCGGTCTTACTGATATTTTCCATTCTTTTCTCAAGTCCAGTGAGTATCTTTATATTCATTACATTAAATTCTCTAGCAAGTACATTACTTATATTCCTTTCATTTAGGTCCCTTGCTGTGATTTTGTTTTGTTCTTTCATTTGAGATATATTCCTCTGTCTCCTCATCTTGTCTAACTTTCTATTTGTCTGTGTTAGGAAAGTCAGCTAAGTCTCTTGCTCTTGAAAGTAGTGGGTGGGGCACGCACTTTTAACAAGGTGGTACGGGTCTTTTTCCACAAAAGATGTGAAGCTGTGGATACCAGGCAGGGTGTGCCACCACATGCACACAGGTGTGCCATGACCCCAAGTTGTACATTGTGGTCCTCTTCCACAGGGCATGCACACCTGCTGCTGAGACCAGAGCCAGCTGGGACTGCTCCACAAAGTGTGAACAGACTAGGGGAGGGTGTGCAGTTTTAACAAGGCATGTGTCCCCTCTGTAGGAGGTGACAAGCTGCTGACACCAGGACCAAGGGCCATCCAAGAGCATAGTTGGGAGATGCAGTGTTGGCAAGGTTTGTGCAGATCTCTCACAAAGACTAAGGCAGCCCCCACTGGAGGCTTTGGAGTTTGGGGTGAGCAAGTTAAGTAGTGAATACCAGTGCTGTGCTGGTTCCTTCAGGTTACTGTGTGTTTATGCTGGGATGTGGAGGAGGGAAATGGTGTCTGCCATCTCCTTTGACCTTTCCTGGAAAGGTCCCTCAGCAAACTCTGAGTTTAGTAAGTAACTACCCCTCTGGTATGCCCCAGGTGTTTTTCAAACTACTGCTCCTATGCTGTATCTCTATGAGGCTATTTGTTGTGTTGGCTCTTTAAGGGCAGGAACTCAGTTTCTTATTGCCCTCCAGGCTCTCCTGGAGATGAGCCCACTAATTTTTAAGCTCCAGGCTTTAAGTCTCACTGGTTGTCAGAAGTCACGAAATTTGGCCCATCTGATTTTCAAAGCCAAATGCCATGCGGATTCATTTCCCCCATGTGGTCTCCCCAGTGTGATAGTCTTTTCCTAACCCCTCTGCATGCCTGTGACTTCCTCCCTTTGGTGGCCACCAATTAATTAATTCTTTTTATATTATTTTTTTAATGTTTATTTTTGAGAGAGAGAGAGAGAGAGCAAGCGAGAGAGTGCGCAAGTGGAGGAGGGGCAGAGAGAGGGAGACACAGAATCTGAAGCAAGCTCCAGGATCTGAGGTATCAGCACAGAATCCGATGTGGGCCTGGAACTCACGATCGGAGAGATCATGACCTGAGCGGAGGTTGGAAGCTTCACCAACTGAGCCACATGCCCCTAATTAATTAATTCTTTAATTAATTAATTCCTTTCTCCTTCTAACTTTGTTCTTCTTTGTTCTTCTTTGACGAGTTCCTTGAGGTAGATGGTGAGACTGAGATCTATCTCGTTCTTTTTTTGAAAAAATTTTTTAAATGTTTTTATTTATTTTTGAGACAGAGACAGAGCATGAGCAGGGGAGGGGCAGAGAGAGGGGGAGACACAGAATCTGAAGCAGGCTCCATCCAGGCTCCGAGCTGTCAGCATGGAGCCCAACTCAGGACTCAAGCCCACGGAGTGTGAGATCATGACCTGAGCTGAAATCGGACACTCAACCGACTGAGCCACCCAGGCACCCCAAGATCTATCTCGTTCTTAAAGTAGGTATTTTTTACTGTGAACTTCTCTCTTAGAATTGCTGTTGCTCCATTCCTTGGATTTTAGTATATTGTAGTTTCATTTTCCTTTCCTTAGGAACATCTATTCCTAAGATGTTTTATTTCCCCTTTAATTTCTTCTTGGCTGTATTAGTTGTTCAGAAGTGTTGTTTAGGGATGCCTAAGTGGCTCAGTCAGTTGAGCTTTGGACTTTGACTCAGGTCATAATCTCATGGTCATGGGTTCAAGACCCGCGTCGGGCTCTGTGCTGATAGCTCAGAGCCTGAAGCCTTCTTTGGACTTTGTGTCTCCCTCTCTTTCTGCCCCTCCCCTCCTCGAACTTTGTGTCTCTCTGTCTCTCTCAAAAATAAATAAAGTTTTTAAAAGTTAAACAAAAAGTGTTTAATTTCCTTATATTCATGAAATTTCCAGTTTTCTTCCTGTTATTAATTTCTAGTTTCATACCATTGTGGTTAATGGAAATACTTGTTTCAATTTTCTTAAACTGGCTAAGACTTGTTTTGTGACCTAACATATAGTCTATCCTAGGAAATTTTCCACGTGTGCCTGAAGAGAATGTGTACTCTGTAGTTGTTGGATGAAATGTCTATAAATGTCAGTCCCATTTGGTCTGTAGGGTTGTTCAAATCTACTTATGTTTCTTTTTGTTTTGTTTTAAATTTTATTTTGAATTCTAGTATACTTACCATACAGTGTTATATTGGTTTCAGATGTACAAATAGTGACTAATAATTCCACATATCACACAGTGCTCATCACAGGTGGATTGCCTCTTACCCATCCTCTTACTTACCTCCCCTCTGGTAACTATCAGTTTGTTGTCTATAGTTAAGAGTCTGTCTTGGTTTCTCTTTTTTCATTTGTGTTGTTGTTGTTGTTCCTTAAATTCCACATATAAGTGAAATCATGGTATTTGTCTTTCTCTGACTGATTTAAATTAGCATTATACTCTCTAGAATCATCCATATGTGCATGTATTCCTTTGAATTAGTGTTTTCATATTTTGGGGGTAAATACCCAGTAACATGATTATAGGGTATTAGAGTAATTCTATTTTTAATGGCTTGAGGAAACTTCATACTGTTTTCCACAGTGGCTGCTTAATATTTCATTCCCACCAACAGTGCATGAGGGTTTCTTTTCCTCTACCTCTTTGCCAATATTTGTTGTTTCTTATGTTCTGATTTTAACCATGCTGACAGGTGTGAGGTGATATCTCATAGTTTTTATTTGCATTTCCCTGATGATGAATGATGTTGAGTATCTTTTCATGTGTATGTTGGCCATCTGTATGTCTTCTTTGGGGAAATGTCTGTTCTTCTGCCCATTTTTAAATTGGATTATTAGTTTTTGGGGTGTTGAGTTGTATAAGTTATTTAATAGATTTTCGATACTAACACTTCATCAGATATGTCATTTGCAAATATCTTCTCCCATTCTGCAGGTTACTTTTCAGTTTTGTTGGTTATTTCCTTTGCTGTGTAGAAGCTTTATATTTAGATATAGTCCCAATAGTTTATTTTTGCTTTTATTTCCCTTGCCTCAGGAGAACTATCTAGAAAAATGTTTCTAAGTCCTATGTCAGAGAAATATAGAAATATATATGCCTGTGCTCTCTTCTAGAATGTTTATGGTTTCAAGTCTCACATTTAGTTCTTTAATTCATTTTGAATTTATTTTGGTGTATGGTGTAAGAAAGCAGTTCAGTTTCATTCTTTTGCATGAAGCTGTCTAGTTTTGCCAGCATCACTTATTTAAGAGACTGTCTTTTCCTGATTCTATATTCTTGCCTACTTTGTCATAAATTAACTGACCAGGTAAGTCTTGGTTTATTTCTGCATTCTCTATTCTGTTCCATTCATCTGTGTCTATTTTTGTGCCAGTACCATACTGTTTTGATTACTACAGCTTTGTAGTATATCTTGAAATCTGGGAATGGGATGCCTCCAGCTCTGCTGTTTTTCAAGATTAATTTGGTATTCAAGGTCTTTCGTGGTTCCACACAAATTTTAGCATTATTTGTTCTAGTTCTGTGAAAATGCTGTCAGTATTTTACAGGGATTGCATTGAATTGGTAGATTGCTTTGGGTAATAAAGACATGTTAACAATACATTTTCTTCCAGTTCTTGAAGATGGACATTCATTTTTGTTGTCTTAAATTTCTTTCATCAGTATTTTATGGTTTTTACAGTAAAGCACTTTCATCTCTTTGGTTAAATTTATGTCTATGTATCTTACTATTTTTGGTGCAACTGTAAAAGGGATTGTTGTCTGAATTTCTCTTTCTTCTGTTTATTATTAGTGCATAGAAATGCAACAGATTTCTGTACATTGATTTTGTATCCTGCAACATTATGGAATTAATTTATCAGTTCATTTATCAGTAGCTTTTTGGTGGAGTCTTTAAAGTTTTCTATATGTAGTTTCATGTCATCTGCAAAAAGTTAAAGTTTTACTTCTTTCTTACCAGTTTGGATGCCTTTATTTTTGTTGTTGCTGTTGTTGTTGTCTAATTGCTGTGGCTAGGACTTCCAGGACTATGTTGTCTAAAAGTGGTGAAAATGGACATCTTTGTCTTGTTCCTGACCTTAGTGGGGATAGCTCTTCATTTTTCCCTATTTTGTAGGTTAACTGCAGGTTTTTCATAGATGGCCTTTATTTTGTTGAGGTGTGTTCCCTTTAAACCCACTTTGTTGAAAGTTTTTATCATGAGTGGATGTTGTATATTGTCAAATGCTTTTTCTGCATCTATTAAGATGATCGTATGGTATTTATCCTTTCTCTTGTTAATGTGATATAGCACATTGATTGATTCACAAATATTGAACCACCCTTACATCTAAGGCATAAATCTTACCTTATCTTGGTGGGTAATTTCTTTTTAAAGTTTATTTATTTAAGAGAGAGAGTGAGGAGGCACACCTGAGTCGGGGAGGGGCGGAGGGAGAAAGAGACTCTCAAGCAGGCTCCGCACTCAGTGCAGAGCCCAACATGGGGCTCGATTTCATGACTCTGAGATCATGACCCAAGCCAAGGTGAAGAGTCCAATCCTTAACTGACTGAGCCACTCAGGTGCCCCAGTGGACGATTTTTTATATGTATTAAATTCACTGGGGTGCCTAGGTGGCTCAATCAGTTAAGCAACGGACTCTTGATTTGGGCTCAGGTCATATTCTCACAGTTTGTGAGTTCAAGTCCTGCATGGGCTCTGTGCTGTCAGACTGGAGCTTGCTTGGGATTCTCTGTCTCCTCTCTCTGCCTCTACCCCACTCATGCTGTCTTTCTCTCTCAAAAATAAATACACTTTAAAAAATAAATGTATTAAATTCAGTTAGCTAATATTTTGTTGAGGATTTCTCTATGTTCTTTAGAGATATTGGCATGGAGTCTTTCTTTCTCTCTGTCTTTCTGTCTTTCTCTCTTTGTGTGGTTTTGGTATCAAGGTGATGCTGGCCTCATAGAATAAATTTGGATGTTTTCCTTTCTCCTTTATTTTTCAGAATAGTTTGAGAAAGATAGATATTAAGTGTTGGTATAATTCAGCTGTGAAGCCATCTAGTCCTGTACTTTTGTTTGTTGAAGTTTTTGATTACTGATTTAACTGCATTACTAGTAATCAATCTGTTCAAATTTTCTATATCTCCTTGATTCAGTT
The DNA here is from genome assembly GCF_046562875.1 of Panthera onca. Lineage (NCBI taxonomy): Eukaryota > Metazoa > Chordata > Mammalia > Carnivora > Felidae > Panthera > Panthera onca. The sequence goes on along the minus strand of NC_138344.1, from coordinate 11,101,927 downwards.
TAGATTATATCTTTCTAGGAATTTATCCACTTCTTCCAGGTTGTCCAATTTATTGACATACAATTTTCCTTAGTAGTCTTTTATAATCCTTTGCCTTTTTCTGATGTTAGCTGTCATTCCTCCTTCACTTCTGTATTAATTTGAGTCCTGACTCTCTTTCTTTTGATGCATCTTATTAAAGGTTTATCATTTTTTCCTCCTTTCAAAGAACCATCTCATAATTATTGATTTTTTTAGCCTCTGTTTCATTTATTTCTGTTCTAATCTTCATTATTTCCTTCCTTCTGATAGTTTTAGACTTTTTCTTTTCTAGCTTTTTTTAGTTGTAATGTTAGATTATTTATGTGAAATTTTTTGTTTGTTTCTTATAGTAGGACTGTATTACCACAAACTTTCCTCTTAGAGCTGTTCTTTCTGTGTTCCATAGATTTTGGACCTTTGTGCTTTCATTTTCCTTTCTATGTATGTTTTTATTTCCTCTTTGATACCTTGGTTGATTCATTCATTGTTTAGTAGAATGTTGTTTAACTGATTTCTAGTTTCATACCATCATGGTTGGAAAAGATGCTTGAGAAGATTTCAATCTTAAATTTATTAAGACTTATTTTGTGGCTTAACATGTGATTGATTAATCTTGGAGAATATTCCATGTGTACTTGAAAAGAATATGTTTCTGTGTAGAGGTGGGTTTTTCTGTATGTATCTATTAGTTCCTTCTGGCCTAATGTGTCATTCAAAGTCACTGTTTCCTTGATTTTCTCTCTGGGCGGTCTATGCATTGATGAAATGAGTTGTTAAAGTCCTCTGCTATTGTTGTATTACTGTCACTTTCTCCCTTTATGTTAATAATTGCTTTATGTATTTAGGTGCTCCTCAGTTGCGTGCATAGATGTTTAGAGTTGTTATATCCTCTCCTTGGATTGTTCCCTTTATCATTATGTAATGCCCTTCTTGGTCTCTTACTATAGTTTTTGTTTTAAAGTCTGTTGTGTTTGATATATGTAGCGCTATACCAGTTCTTTTTTTTCTTTTTCTTTTTAACTTTCATTTGAGTGGTATGTATTTTTTCTAGTCCCTTACTTTCAGTTTATACTTCTCTGTAGGTCTGAAGGGGGTCTCTTGTAGGCAGTCTATAGAAGGGTCTTGTTTTTTTTTTTGTTTGTTTGTTTTTTTTTTCATTCACTCATCCTATGTCTTTTGTTTGGAGCATTCAGTGCATTTATATTTAATTATTTATGTGTGTAATTACTGCCATTGTAATTGTTTTCTTGTTTTTGTAGTTCTTCGTTTCTTTCTTCTTTTGATCTCTTCTCTCATGGTTTTATAGCTTGTCTAGCATTGTGCTTGGATTCTTTTCTCTTTAGTTTTGTGTGTACGTGTGTGTGTGTGTGTATGTATTTGTTATGGGTTTTTGATTCTTAGTTACCATTAGATTTACATGTAACATCTTGCGTGTACACCAGTCTATATTAAGTTGATGGTTGCTTAATTTTGAATACATTCTAAAAGCACTAACTTTTTATTTCTATGTTTTATGTATATGATGTTATAATTTATATATTTTTATTTTGTGTATCTCCTGACTGACTTTTATAGATAAAATTGATTTTACTACTTTTGTGGGTTTTTAAAAATTTTTTTTACATTTATTTATTTTTTGAGAGAGAGAGAGAGAGAGAGAGCACAAGTGGGGGAGGGGCAGAGAGAGAAGGAGACACAGAATCCGAAGCAGCTCCAGGCTCCAAGCTGGTCAGCACAGAGCCTGACGTGGGGCTCGAACCCACGAACTGTGAGATCATGACCTGAGCCGAGGTCGGCCGCTTAACCAACTGAGCCACCTAGGCGCCCATTAAAACTTTTGTGTTTTAATCTCCAAACTGGCTATGTAAGTGATTAATCTGCTATCTTTATTATACATTCACTTCTACCTGTGAGTTTTTTCCTTTTATAAAGTTCTAATGGTTATAGCCATTGTTGCTTTAAATATTCCTTTTGTCCTTTTCTCTTTGTCTTCTCCTGGAATTTCCATAATGAAGATATTGTTTCTTTTGATTATGTCTCATAAGTCCCTGTAGACTTTCTTCACTCTTTGTCATTTTTTTGTTTTTATTTTTGCTACTCTGACTTGATAATTTCAAATGTTATGTATTCTAGGTCACTGTTTCTTCTGCCTGGTCAAGTCTGCTTTTGAAGCTCTCTATTGAATTCTTCAGCTAAGTTTTATTTTTTAGCTCTATGATATCTCTCTGTCTCTCTCTTTTTTTTTTTTTTTTTGATAGTTTCTCTTTCTTTGTTAAACTTCTCATTTTGTTCAGGTTTTTAAAATTTTCTTGTCAGTGTGTTCTTATAGTTCACTTAACTTCTTTAAGAGGATTATTCTGAATTCTTTGCCAGACAGTTCATAGATCTCCATTTTTTTAGGGTCACTTATTGGAGCTTTATTAGTTTCCTTTGGTGTTGTCATGTTTACCTGACTTTTTTATTCCTTATCTTGGTATCTGAGCATTGGAATGCAATCTCTTCTTGCAGATTTTATTGGCTCACTTTGGCAGAGACCATTCTTCACCAAGCAGCTCAATTTGGACTTTTTTTTTAATGTGTCTGCTGGTAATATTCTTGGAGGAGGGGGGGCTTGCTATCATTTTTGGGTGAGGCCACTGCCAAAGCACTAAGGTCAGAGGTTGGTGCTTCTGGCTGAAAAGAGTTGGATAGGACTTCTGCTTGGTTCCCTGCATAGACGAAGGGCTGTAGAATAGGCTCCATGGTTACTTGGGTTCTCTAGTCAGGCCTCCTAAGCAGTTGTTACTGGGTACTATACTCAGCTGGGGCTATGAATTATCTTTCATACCCTGGGACAGTCCCCAGCACCTGCATGGCTCATTATTTGGGGACCAGAATCAGACAAAATTATCCAGTAAATTCTTTTGCTGGACAAGGCCACGGATTTTGCTCTGCAGATGGAGATAGGTATACACTGTACACTTTGTTTAAGTGCCACTGTAAGCAGGGTTGTTGGATGAGCTTCATAGCTTCCTGAGTGTTCTGGTTAGGTTCCCTGATCAGACAGGTTGACAGCTGTATTTAGCTATGGTCAGGGCTGCAAATTAGTTTTCTTGCCCAGGGAGAGTGGGAGAACTAGTTTTAAGGTTAGCAAGATTTTTTGTTTGTGGTATTCAGCCCAGGTAACCCACACTCCAAGTTCCCTGGCTGAATGGGGTTACTGGTTTTGTTCTGTGGACACTTAGCTCTTCCTGCCGTATTCTGCTTGAGCATTAGTGGGCAATGCAGCTTTTCAGTGGTCCAGCCAGTCTTTCTGGTCAGATGGGGCTGGCAGCTACTCAGCAGTTGGTATGAATTAGCTCCTCTGCCTGGGCATGGGCAGACCAGACTCTAGGGACCACAAAAAGCTCTTCATCTGAGGACTAAAATCAAGGAGATAGGAGTTCCTTAGTCAGGTTGCACCATTGACTTGATTCTGCAGGTTAGCAAAACCAATGACTTAGACTACTATTTGGTTGCTGCTGGTAGGAACTCAGTCTGCCAAGATCTGAGTGCTGGTTGTTGGAAGCTCCTCTTCCCTTCTCCACTACAATCATATTTCCAGTAGTCATGCGCCACAGATTCTCCTATAGTTGCCATGGAGTGATTGGAGTTGGGGCTCCCAGGAAGTGGTCCACACTCTGGGGGAGCTAGATGTGCACCCCCGGCTTTCTTTTCCTACTGGAGGAACTATAGTCTTAGAGGAAACCTCTCATTGTGATGCTGCACTGGCCTGGGGGAAGAGCATTTTAGTCAGCATGTAACTGATCCTGTTACCCCTCTAATGTGGTCTGTCTTGGTCTTTGTGGTGCAGAGGGGTGCTTCAGCACATCATATTCTAGGATTTTCTCAGTGGCGTCTTGTGCAAGAACTGTGCATGAATATTTGTTAGCTGTTTTTCTTGTAAAGGGGATCTAAGTCAGGAATGACCTATGGTGTCATTTTGGTGATGTCACTCCTACCATATTGTTTAATCAATTCATCCATCAGTGGACATTTGGGTTACTTCCACTTTTTGGCTATTGTGAATAATGCTGCTATGAACAAATATCAGTTTGAGTCCTGCTGCCAATTCTTTTGAGTATTTACCCAAAGTGAAATTGCAGGCTGTATGGGAATTCTATTTTTTAATTTTTTGAGGATCCATCAAGCTGTTTCTCATAGCAGTTGACTATTTCACATTTCCACTAGCAGTGCACAAAGGTTCCAGTTTTTCTACATCATTGTCAACACTTGTTATTTTTCTTTCTTTCTTTTTTTAATAGTTACCATCTTAATGGGTGTGAAGTTGTATCTTGTGGTTTTTAATTTGCATTTCCCTAATGATTAGTAATTTTGAGTTCTTTTTTATGTGCTTATTAGCCATTTGTATACCTTTGTTTGGAGAAATGTCTTTTCAAGTCCCCTGACCATTTTTTAATTGGTTGCTTATTTTCCTGTTGTTGAATTGTAGGTGTTCCTTTTATATTCTGTGTATTAATCATCTTTTAAGATATATGATTTGCAAGTATTTTCTTCCATTCCATAGGTTACTTCTTCACTTTGTTGATTATGTCCTTTGATGCATATAGTTTTAAATTTCAATATAGTCCAATTTGTCTGTATTTTCTTTTGTTTCCTGTGCTTTTGGTGTCCTAGTCATTGCAAAGTCCAATGTTAAGAAGTTGTTTCCTGTCTTCATTTAAGAATTTCATCATTATAGCTCTTATATTTAGGCCTTCGATCCATTTTGAGTTATATTTTTATATGGAGTAAGATAAAAGTCCAACTTCATTTTCATGCATATGGATATTCAGTTTTCCCAACATTCATTTTTGAAGATTGTCCTCTTCCCTTTAAATTGTCTTGGTGCTCTTGTCCAGAAGCATTTGACCATATATGCAAAGATTTATTTCTGTTTTCTACTCTGTTCTTTTGTTCTTTGGTGTTTTTGGTCTCTACGTTTGTTTTTATGCTGTTTTTGATTACTATAGCTTTGTCACAGCTATTGAAGTCGGGAAGTAGGACACATTTAAGCTTGTTCTTTTTCAAGACTGTTTGGCTATTCATAGTCCCTTGAGATTTTATATAAATTTTAGGATAAATTTTTTTCTTTTTTCAAAAAACTGTTGGGGTTTTGACAGGAATTGCACTGAATCTGAAGGTCACATTGGATAGTATTGATATCTTAACATTAAGTCTTGCAATTCATGAACACAGGATATCTTCCATTTGTTGATGTGTTTTAAGTTTCTTTCATAAATGTACATGAGCTGTTACAGTATTTTTATTCATAATATTAAAAAACTGGAAATCACACAGACATGCTTCAAAAAGTTAATGGTTGAATAAGCTGTGGTACATCCACACCATGAAATATTATTCAGAAATAAAAAGGAATAAACTATTGACATACTCAACAACCCAAATGAATCTCCAGAGAACTGTGCTGGGGAATGACAATCTGAAAATATTATGTACTATATGATTCCATTTATATAACCTTCTTGAAATGATACAGTTATAGAAATTAATAACAGATTAATGATTTCCAGGGATTAATGAGTGGATGAGAGTTAGAGGGAAGTGGGTGTGTTTACCAAAGGTTGACATAAGAGGTCATTGTGGTGATGGAAATGTTCTGTATCTTGACCATATCATTGTCAATATCCTGATTGTGATATTGTACTAAAGTTTTGCATGGCATCTCTGCATTATTTCTTACAACTGCATGCAAACCTCAAATTATTTAAAAATAAAGAGTACAATTTAGAAGAAAGAAAAAGACAAGGAAATATGTGATATCTTTGAGAAAGATTTCCATAAAATATTGTTGATAATAAAAGGAAATTTAATGCTGTTTGGGAAATGGCTGGCTATAATGATTCGCTTCTCAAGCTCTCTTGAGAATCAAGTTTTTTTTTTTCTTTTTGCCTTGTTTTAATGATGCTTAGAATACAAGTATCTTGCAGCAGTCACAGCTCTGGATGGCTTAGGAACACTGTTGCTATTAGAAACTAAGTGTCACCAAAGATACTATGGAGAATCTATCTAGTAGAGACTGTGACATCCTTAACTAAGTCAGATGACTATCTCTTCTAGCCTGGCTGGGTTACCTAGATGGCCCCAACCAGGTGAGCAGGTTGGCACCTTGCTTGTACTCACAGGAAAGTTTTCACTTGCATGACCCTGAGAGTCAGTTCCTCTTTAAATATTGAGCCCTAGGCACCTCACCTATACTATCCTAGACCTGGCCCTGTTCCCAGCCTTAAAAGTAAATACATAAATAAATTAATTAATTAAAATAAAATAAAATAAAATAAAATAAAGCTAGATGATCCAAACAAACTAGTTTCTTAGCTGTAAATTGGATAAATGATTCAAGATTATCTCTAGAGTTTTAATTCCAAGATTGATAATAAGAGCTACTGGGCATGCGCTTCTGCTTTAGGCTTAGGCATTGTATGAGCTAATTTATATCATCTTCACCACAACCTTTTGAGGAGGAGCTTCTTTCCATTTTCACTTTACAAATGAGAAAAACTGTGTCAGAAAGATGAAGGAAATTTCCTGAGAACACACAGTGAAAGGGTAAGGAGTCTGGGAAGAGGGGGACCAATCATCCCCATTTTCCCAAGACTGAAGGGTTTCCCCAGATGTGGGACTTTCAGTACTAAAACTGGGGAAGTCCCAAGTAAAATCAGATGAGTTGATCAACCTTTCTGGGAGGCCACTCCTAAACTCCTGTGATTAATTCCAGAGTGTATATTCTCTTGGCTGTACCACACCACCTCTCACTTTCTTAAGAGACTGCCGGAGAGTTGTCACTATTAAAACAAGCAAGACAAATTGTGTTTCTTTGGGGGGAAGTGGGAATAAAAATGCTACCCGGAAGAACAGGAGAAAGTGGTAGGCAAGGAAACCTATATTTATATTTTATATTGTTCATTTTCAAGAATAATTTGTATAGAAAGACTGGCAGACAAGCAATTAAACTTGAAATATATTAAAATGAGAAAACAAGGGAGATGAGCATGGAATTTATATATTTTTAAATGTCTTATGGAAGTTTTAATAAATAATGTATGCTTCTTAGAAACAAATGCTAATAAAATAAATCTAGGAGGATGGCTTGCAGTAGGATTTGAGATCAGCAGCAGGTGCAGCACATTAATCCAAAGATTGGCAGAGTTAATGGCCCCACACACAAGAGTGCTTGCTTTCTCAGAATTGCAGTTTGCACAGATTTAACCTCCCTTCTCTCCCTAACCCTGCCTTTTGAATAAGTGTTCCTTTGCTGAAAAAGTGTGATGCAATCCTTGGGGAGCAGAGTAGCAAATCAGGCAAAACACAGAACTGGCAACAGCTTGGAGGATGCCAAACCCAGTGACCGCTGGAGCAGAGTTGGGTAGCAGATGTTGTGTTACCATGGCAACCAGTGGGCGGCTCCAAATAAAGAAGGGACTCAATTTCCAAGGACTGAGACCGGAGGGAGTCTTTGACCCAGCCTTTTTCTAGAGCTCTGTGGCTTTGGAAATGTTGGGGGCAAAGGGAGACATAAAGGAGGGGCTATTACACTTTCCTTTCCTCACTGTTCTTGTACTATTGGTAAAAGAAAATGTATCTTTTTTTTTTTTTTTTTTTTTAAGTATCACCCTTCGACAGGAAACCTCCTGCCAGCTGTGTATTAATGAGTTGCCTTGCCTCCAGGAGACTTGATAATCCCTCTCCCAGTTGAACTGGTGGCCCCTCCTACAGCGGTTCCTCCACTTCCCTTTGCTTCCTAATTACTGTTGTTGGCGAAGGATACATAATCCTGCAGAATGACGGCTTGTAGGCACAAAGGAGGTTCCACAGGCCACTTCACTCCCCACTTTCTGGTTCTCTTGTCAGCCCCAAAGCACAAGCCATCACTGCAGGAGCCCAGGGTCCATTTAGTGTGGTTCACATACACATGAGAGCCTCGGTCACCATTGCCAAGTGAGGTTGTGCACATACTCGCCCAGAGACTGAGATGAACGGAGACATGAACACACAACCTCCGGTTCTCCAGTATTGTTCCACTGCCTCTGTGTGCTCAGAATTAATTTTTTCTAAAAAGATCTAATTATCTTGTGAATAGCACGGTTGTATTACATTCTGGTTTTTTTTTTCATGTCAGAAAGGCTTTATTTTTCAAGTGTAAACAATTAAAATGTTTCTCGGTATTTTAACATCGTTTTGACATTTCTTTGTTTTTGAATGCATTGTGAGCCTCAAAAAAACCCAAAAAGAAACCAAAAAAAAAAAAAAAACCCAAAAAAACAAAAACCAAACCAAACAAACAAAAAACAATAGCTGCTCCTAATCTTCCTCAGCCTCTGGGAAACCCTGGAATCTGCCTGCTGTGCTAGGAAGAAGAAAGACCCTGCAAACTTGGGGAGCCTCAGCTTTTTCTTCTAGAGCAGGGGTTTCCAAAAGCCATATACTGGGTCACAGAAAAAAATATTAAAATTTATATTTATTTTTATTCCAGTATAGTTGGCGTAGTGTTTCATTAGTTTCAGGTGTACAATATGGCGATTCAGAAGTTCCATACACCACCCAGGGCTCATCACAACAAGTGCCCTCCTTAATCCCCATCCCCTGTTTCTCCCATCCGCCCACCCCCCTCCTCTCTGGTAACCAGCAGTTCGTTCTCTACAGTTGAGTCTGTTTCTTGGCTTCTCTCTCTCTCTCTCTCTCTCTGTTTCCTTTGCTTATCTGTTTTGTTTCTTAAATTACACACATATAAAAACACTAATTCAAAAGGATACATGCACCCCTGTTTATAGCAGCATTATTTACAATGGCCAAATTATGAAAGCAGGCCACATGGCCATCTATAAATGGATAAAAAAAAAAAGGATGTATATACGAAATTTCTATTTTTCATCTCAGCCTATAAAAGTCTAGTTTCTGTATTTGTGTTATAGCATACATAATGCAATGGTGTATATGTGTGCATGTATGTATAATTTTAAATTTAGTGAAGATTTATGGAGGTTGTATCCTATAGCTTTTAAAACTGTTTTAATTCACATATCCTACAATTCATCCACTTAGAATACACAATTCAGTGACTTTTAGTATATTCAGAGTTTTACATTGATTACCAAAATCAACTTTTGAACATTTTCATTACCCCAAAAAGAAACCCCATTCCTCCCAGCCCCTAGCAGCCTCCTACTTTTTTGTCTCTATAGATTTTACTATTCTTGATATTTCATGTAAATGGAATTCTAATGTACCTTTTGTGTCTAGCTTTTTTCACTTGGCATAATGTTCTCAAGGTTCATCTGTGTTGTAGCATGTAACAGGACTTCATTCCTTTTTTTGACTGAGTAGGATGGATATATACCATATTTTATTTATCTATTTATCATTGCTCTTAGGGGTTAGCACCCAAATTTTGTGGTAGACCCCCGATCTATTAATCTATGCATTACATGCACTATGCATCAAAGACAATATTCAAAATATTCAGCAACAGCCAGATACTAACAACAACACATGTTTTAAGCTCTGGAATCTGGAATCTCTGATTAATGCCAAGTTACAGTTTTTATTTGCTGGGACCCAGGAAGCTGGGGGCAAAGTGCTCAGGGGGCCAAAGGGAGAGGCTCTTTACTACAACTGTCATAGAAGTATTTCGATATTTTACAGCTGCTGGTGCTACAGGTGTGTGCATGTAAGCTGACATCTCCCTGGTAGATCTGCTGTGAGGGTTAAGTGAGGCCAGGCACACAGAGAATCCAGGGGATCTTGTTTGGAAATATGTGGTAGCTTGTGACCTGTAGCAAGCACAACTGTCAGCCAAAAGTCACTGCTCCTCATTCCCTTCAATGTAGGACTGCTCCCCGCAGCTGAGTGAGTCCCTCTCCTAGAAGCCTATTTTATTATGCATCTAAAGGGAGTCCTAATGTCTATTGCATGTGCAAGTACATCCCGCTGAGATAGCAAAGGGAAAATCTCTTGCATGGTCCCCACGGTTCCTTCTCTGGAAAAGGAGGAGGATAAACCTGGCTGGAGTCTGAGGGAACAGCCTGAAGGTGAGGTCACTGGGATGCAGGAAGGAATAAACTTCAAATGAAATCCTACTCTTGCAATTCCCTGCTTGCCTCCCCTTGGTCTGTATCCCCAGAATGATCCCTGATTCAGTCTAGGACCTGATGATCACTTTCCATTTTTGCCATGAAATCACAAAGTTTAGGAGGAAACTAAGACCTGTGTAGGGAACGTTACTTGCTCAAGATCACTCATGGCTAGCTAGCTGATGCAAGAGCTGAATTGAGAGCAGAGGTTTCCTGACTATAGGCTAGACCCAACCTTACAAGAACAGCCAATGTGACAGAAAATAGTGAGCTTCACTGAGCTCCTTCTCTGTTGGGTAACAGTGTCCTGTGGGCCCTCAGTGTTTGCTTATCAGGGGATTTCAAATGCCCAAGCTCTTTCAGGACTCTCTGTCACCACGTTCAATGGAAAGAGTTTTAACTGCAGAAGACTGCTTGAGGATCTGGACTGGAATCAAATAATGGTTAAAAAGTTAGAAAACAATATTTAAGAGAAAAGACAGAGAGGATTTAGTCTGAAGGAGAGGAGGATGAGGGGCAGATTGATGGCACTTTTAGATGCTTTAGACAACAAAGATTGACTGCAAAGGGAAGGGGAAGCTACTCACTGCTGCAAGATGGTGGAGGAAGAGAACTCTGTGAGGTCCAGGCAGAATTTAAAGGCAAATGTGAGCCTTGTAAATGAAGAAGTTCCATGAAAGTCTGTGGTGGTACTGGTGGATTAGGACCTATCTTCCCAGGCAGGTCTGTCCCCATCCCTTTGGGTTACTTGAATGCCCCAACCTCTTTAGCAGTGTTCTTCCAAAAGGAGAGTTAAGATTTGGAAGCAGAATGGCAGAAATTGCTGCAGAATGGTGTGAAGAAAGTCACAGATCGCCATCTGCTCTTTTTCTCCCACCTCTGGATCATTAACTGGCATCATGTAGGGTATCCAGCTCCTCTGGGACTCCTCAGAGTGTTTGGAATCAGTAGGGACTTTGATCTGCAGGCAAGAGAAACCCCAGCTCCAGCTGGCTTGATCAGTAAGGAAAGGCATCATCTCCCGTAACAAGTTGTGGAGAACTGGGTCAGGATCCAGGCATGGAATGATGAAATGCTCATTGACACTATCAAGGCCCTGGGCTCTTCATCTTTCCGTGCTGGTGTCCTCCGTTTTGCCTTCCCCCTAAAACTCTTTCATGATTGTAAGGTGGCAACCAGGAGGATTTGGGCCATGTGTGTTCTTATTCCTGGGAGAGAGAAAGAAAATGGCCACTAGCTTTGTTTTTGACATAGCAGTCTTTCGTTTTCACATGATTGGGCTAAATTAGGTCACACATGCCCACTCTTGGGTCAAAATCCATCATCAGGGGAATTCCACAAGCCAACTGGTTCTCTCCTCTAGATCACAACCGTGTTCATGGAAGTTTAGGCTTTAACTGTGATGCCCACGACACTTCATCCCATCAGGACAAACCCACTGCACACAGCGCCTGCCTGGATGAGGCAGAAAACTGGGCTCCCCAGCTCTTGCAGTAACCAACAGAGGATGAGGGCATTTCTGAATCCAAATTCTATCTTTCTAGTATGATTTGTGTCACATCCTCAAACTGCTATCACTCAACACCTTCACATTCTTTTTTTTTTTTTTTGCAATATTTTTTGCAATATTCTTTTTTTTTTTTTTTTTGCAATCCATCTGTGGTATTCCTTACTAGTTTTCTTTAAACAACTCCTTTTTATAAGTTTTTTTTTAAAGTGAAACCTTATCATCATTAGAAATAGGAAACCTGTATCTCTTGGTAAAGTTCTAAGGTTGCTGTAAAAATAAACATATGACAAACAGTGTTAATTTTATCTAGACACTGTTGCCTGAAAAAGCACTGATTCTAAGACAGCTGCTTTCGATGAGAGATTGGCAGGTGTTTGAAAGTGTTGTAGACACACCAGAACTAAATAAAGACTTTGTCTTTAACCTAAGCAGGTGAATTGAAAGAAATTTGAAAGAGGATTTGATTTCCCAATGTATGATTTCGCATTCTTTTTTTTTTAATATTTATTTTGAGAGAAAGAGCGTAGGACTGGGGAGGGGCAGAGGGGTAGAGAATGCCAATGAGACTCCATGCTCAGTGAGGAGCCTATCGAGGGGCTTGATCTCACAACCAAGAGATCACGACCTGAACTGATATCAAGAGTTGGGCGCTTAACTGACTGGGCCACCCAGGAACCCCTGATTTAATGTTCTTTAATGACATGTCTGTGTACCACATGTTCAGTAACAAATGTGATTAACCAATAACCAGGGTAAATAACCAATTTTATTTCCTCCTCCTATCTGGGCAATGCTATGCCACATCACATCTCATGTGCCATTAGTGAACTATGTCTTACTTTTGGGGAAGCTGTCTGTTGCGTTCTGCCTGCCTTCAATTTTCATGCTCCTCTGTAGTACTAAGGTAGTGAGAACAATTAGAATATTGACACTTCTTACTGGACACGGGGATCAAACTATATACATATTAATAGGGCACTTACTGGGATTCTAGAGAGTAGAAGGCAGAGCCCCTCCCTTCAATGTACTTACAATCTAGGTGAAGAAAGAACACCCAATGATTATAATGCAGAAGGGAAAATGGGAGTGGGAATGTCCTCTGCCTTTCCCTCCTGTAGCTCAGAGGCAGTCTGAGGTGCCAAAAACACTTCAGTCTCTGGCTGGGGTCCAAGGGATGAGGGTCAGGGACCTGGGTCATTGTTTGGTTCCCCCAATCTGGAATGGATTTTATGCTCCCGTGAAGGCAGAGCCGAGAGCCCCACACCACTCCTCCTCCTAGCCTTACCTGGATACCAGCTTGGCATCCAGGAGTTGAGGAGAGAGTTACTGTCTTGCCTTCTAAAAATAACCCTCATGGGGCGCCTGGGTGGCTCAGTCGGTTGGGCGTCCGACTTCGGCTCAGGTCACGATCTCGCGGTCCGTGAGTTCGAGCCCCGCGTCGGGCTCTGTACTGACTGCTCAGAGCCTGGAGCCTGTTTCAGATTCTGTGTCTCCCTCTCTCTCTGACCCTCCCCCGTTCATGCTCTGTCTCTCTCTGTCTCAAAAATAAATAAATGTTAAAAAAAATTTAAAAATAACCCTCATGCCTTCAGAGACATGTGGAGGAAGAAGTTGCTGCGGCTGAGGTCAAAGAAATTGTTGCTTATTTTCTCCTCTAGGGTTTTGATGGTTTCCTGCCTCATATTTAGGTCTTTCATCTATTTTAGTTTATTTTTTGTATGGTGTAAGAAAGTGGTTCAGTTTCATTCTTCTGCATGTTGCTGGTCATTTGTCCCAGCATCATTTGCCAAAAAGACTGTCTTTTTTTTTCCATTGGATACTCTTTCCTGCTTTGTCAAAGGTTAGTTGGCCATACATTTGTGAGTGCTGATTCATAGGGGCACATGTACCCCAATATTTATAGCAATGCTATCAATAATACTCAAATCATGGAAAGAACCCAAATGTCTATCAACTCATGAATGGATAAAGAAGATGTGGTTTATATATACAATGGAATACTACTTAGCAATGAGAAAGAGTGAAATCTTGCCATTTGCAACAACGTAGATGGAACTGGAGGGTATTATGCTAAGTGAAATAAGTCAGTCAGAGAAAGACAGATATCATACGTTTTCACTCAAATGTGGAATTTGAGAAACTTAATAGAAAACCATGGGGGAAAGGAAGGGGAAAAAATAGTTTCAAACAGAGAGGGAGGCAAACCATAAGAGACTCTTAAATGCAGAGAACAAACTGAGGGTTGATGGGGGGCAGGGGAGAGGGGGGAAATGGGTGATGGGCATTGAGGAGGGCACTTGTTGGGATGAGCACTGGGTGTTGTATGTAAGCGATGAATCATGGGAATCTACTCCCAAAGTCAAGATCACATTATATACACTGTATGTTAGCTAACTTGACAATAAATTATATGTAAAAATAAATAAAAGCCAGGAAACTGAAAAAAATAAATAAAAATAACCTTAATGACCAGCATAGCTGGGGCACTTTATTTAGTTAGAGGAACTGTATGCTGAGGTGTCCCTCCAAAGAGCAGGGAGGCAAGGCTTTCAGGGGAGACTTAGCCAGACCCTGGCAGCAGGAGGTAAAAGGCCAGGGTATGGTCCTCTCCCTAGGTGAGCTGAGGCCCAGGGTGCTGCCCCATGTGTGGAAGGATGCAGTTGCTAAAAAGAAGCTTCCCTGGAAAGGCTCTTCCATTTACTTAGTTTTAGAAGATTCCAGGGCCTGGTCCCTGAACTCCACCTGACTCCCTTGTCCTGATGTTGGTCAGAGCACTATGCTCATTTCAGTGGTGGGCATGTGTTTTGAAGCAGGCAGGGCAGGGTGGATGAGTGAGTGCACACCTTGCCCTGAAAGATGACACACTGTTTCAGGCCCTATCAATGCATTCTTCCTCTGGGCCATCAAGTAGGGGTATAGTTGCCCTTTCATAGTAACCTCATTCATCCATTGTCCTCAAAGGCTTATTGAAAGCTGACCCCAGTTATGCTCAGGCCCCACACGCAGGACTCTGAAGCCCACTGCTTGGTTCCCACTGAATTTACCTCTTCCTCCCCCATGGGGCCATGGCTACATTCCCCCTCCTTGGTCTCTGTGACCTCCTGCCTTTTCATTCCCTTTGTCATCAGCTGGATTAATAATCTCCCCTCCCACCCCTCCCTTAAACCCTGCTCCTAAATTAGTTAGCAAAACATGACTAGCTCAAAGGGAGCCTTTTCATCTCCCTGTTTAATGTGTTTTTATTCTTCTACTAGACAAGAAGTGTGGGAGCTTATTCTTGATTTTGGTTGGGACTTAGGAAGGATTTTACTTTTTTTGTGGCTTGTGCCAATTTTAGGCTTTGCTCCCCAAATCAGCTCTGGGTGGTATTTCCCTCACCCCCAGTTCTGCTGGCCCTACCTTTGGTTCCCCCAATGTAGTAACAACAGCAGAGATCAGGGAGCTAGATAGACACTGAGATTCTGGGGTGAGACAACCTCTCCAACCTTCACATTTCTTATCTGTCAAATAGATGTAGCAGATACCAATTTCACAAACTCAGGTGTGTGATTTATGTAATTTTATTTTTCTGTAAGTTTCATTTATAATTTGAATTCCTATTCTACATAATGTAAGACATGTACTGTCAAATCATTTGGGATTTCTTGTGGATTTTTTCCCCCTAGGTTTGTATATATGTTGTGGGTGACTTATTTGAAAACAGTATCACTCCAAGTCTCAACTGTTTCTTGATGTCTTTTGGGCATCTACTGAACTGTCTTCCCGCTGTGCAAGTCTCTGTGGTTTATCCCTGCAGCTGCCAGAGACAGTTTCCTACCTGGAGACTCCATCTGGAACTCTCTCCTCTCCTCCTTAGCAGTTTTTGGGAGGACAGGACAGGTAGCCATTCTCTGACCCTAAGTCGTTTTCTACCTCCAGCTGTGTGCTGGTAAATGTTTAGCAACTAGCTCTGAGGGATGGGGGATGGAAAGAAGCAACTCCTGATCTGTGGCGTTTGACAACTTCTGGGGTGTAAATACTCCTCCCATCATGCTGATTTCTAGCTACTAATTCAGCTCACAAAAGTCCTGATAATTTATCAACCAGCTCTTGCTAGCTGGTTCCAACACACCACTGCATGACACATCTTGTAACCCATTCTGGATCCGAGTGGCCTCCCTGCCACAATATCCAGCAAATCAGACAGAAGTCATCTTACTCTCCCATCCCAGAAATGAATTTGGGGATTTTTACATCTACTGTGAGTCATTGCAGGGATAAGGGCATAAGGCCACTTTCACAGGGTCCCCCAACACATGTGCTGCCTCTTTTTACTTCTTTTCTGACTCCTTTTCCCAGCCTGGGGAACATTTTTCTAGTTGGCGGGATGGTTTTGAGTTGGAGGTAGTGGCTTCTATTACTCAGCCCAACTATCAGGCTTGAGTGATCCCTACTTCCAAAGGGCCTTGGCTTTTAAAATGGCTCTGTTCTCCGCTACCTGTTACCACATTCCTCCCTTAAATCAACAAACACAAAATGGCCTACCTCACCGAAAGGAGGAAAGGGCCAAGGGAGAAAAGCAAACACAAAAAGGAAGAGCTCATCAATATTTCAAACGCATTATTCTACCACATAGATATAGTAATACTTCCCAGGACGTTGGGAGAAATAAATGAGAAGTTATGGGAATAGCTTCAGGCAGAATGTGACATACAGAAGGCACTCCATGACATGGGTTATCCTTCTTTTTCTTCTCTGGCTGAAGGAATCACAATTGCCACTGGTTCGTGTTGCATGGAGTCATGCATGGTTCTGCTGGGTATTGACTGCCCTGTCTCCTCCCCCTTCCTTCCTCTTGAGAATGTGGCACTCTCTGGGATCGGAATGGTCATTCCTTGTACCTTTCCACGTAGAAGTCGAGAAATAAGCACCCAACTTTACAAAGAGTTTATAGATTTTGTGCACAGTAAATTTTAGCTAAAGAAGTTAAGGGGTAAATGACAACCCCAAGGAGGAGTTAGACATATTTAAGTTGCTTTAGCTCCCACTGAATTTTCTGGGTGAAAGGTGTACTGATGATTATACTCTTCTATATGCTCAGTTTAAAGAGCTTTCCATTGTTTTGCTTTGTGCTCTACTTAACTGTTTTTGACCTCACTCTCCCTGCTAGATGCACATCCCTGAGGACAAGCCTAGCACAGAACTTCTTGGTGGTCAAAAAATGGCTGCTGAACTATTTTCTTGATTCTCTGGGTTAATTATGGTTTTCCCTCTGTAAGAAGCTACCCACTCAAGAAAGAAATGGAAAATGTGCATTTCCTCAATGTTGTAGCACTTCACTCTTGGCTTCTGGCCTCTTCTGGATATATCATTTCTACTGGTTCTAGTCTAAATGGCCTTCTATCCAAGGAATGCTAATTGTTCCTTCTCTCATGGAGAGATTAGAACATGATACTCCATTCAGGTTTCACGTAGCGTCTTAGATCACAGCGATGCCTTTCAACTTCCATAGGACATGGCTATCTTTAGAAACACAAATTGTCCTTGGAAACCAGTAGGGGCATGGGAGGGAAGGGGGGGTGATTTAAGTTTGTCTCATTCCCAGAAGCACAGACACTCAGCATGGCTCCTTATGATCTTGGAGAAATGGAAGTGAGGAGCAGAACTGTACAGGAGGAGTTGGAGATCAGTGGTTGGCAATGAACTCCACACATCAATATTCACATTGGCTTGGGAGAGTATGAGCTGACTGCGATCCCGGATGGGTCCTGAGGAAAATAACATGGTTAGGCTCCAGCCTGCAAATCAAATCAAATGCGAGGCCAGACTCTTGACATGGAAAGATAACAAAAGGAGCTCTCAATTCTAATGTATTTTTTCTTTCAAGAAAAGTTGAAAGCCCATATTTTCAGAGATGGGCTATATGGAGGTTGAGATGGGAGATAAAGAATCTTTAAATCTTGCTGCAGATTCCCTATAAGCTTTGAGGCTCAATCTCTGTGCCTGAATATTTTTGCAGGATTAACAATACAATATGTTTCTAGTTACCCACATACACTCCACTTTTTAAACCTTTTAGTCCTTTCCTTGCAAAGTATCTGCTGCCTCAATGTAGTTTTGGTAGATGAGAAAAGCAGAGAGAACAGTTTAAAAGCTTGGACCTTTGAATATCAAACTCCAAGGCCTTGAAGGATGGTGATTGGTCGGAAGTAATTTCTCCCCTTTATTACCCACTAAATAAAAATCTTCTCAGGTGGGAGAAGAGAGAATCAGGGGATGGGTGAGACACAGAAGTAAGTCCTGGTGTGTGTTCAAAGGAGGTAACTTGAGTTCCTGCCAATAATTCCAGGGTGGGGTCACTTAATGATGGAACCCCCAGGGAGGTCAGAGGATGCTTCAAGAGTAGTTGTCTTACTGATAGAGTGAAGGCTGGGGAGTTGGCAAGCCTTGCAGAATCCCCTTGAGACCAGAAAGGCATGGGGAGGAATAGATTAGATATGGCCACTTGGCTTTTCTTTAGGCATAAATACCCTGAAACAGTCTGGCAAGTTCCTTAGGGCTTCTAGTAATGGTAGAGAGCAGCTGGAATTCCTCAGAAGAGTAGTGTGGAAGTGGTTGAGATTAGAGCCAGCTCTGGAGAGCTCAGTGATGAGGACAAGGGGGATGTAACACTGACCTTACTGTAACCTCTGTACCTCGCATAAGAGTTGTTGTTGTTGTTGTTGTTGTTGTTGTAGAAGAAGAAGAAGAAGGGTGGTGGCTGCGGTTTCTTGAGCAATCAGTAATGGTTGCCAATGGACACTTTCTAGACCTTCGACTTGTAAACTCTGCAGAAAGAGAAGGCCATGCCTCCTAGCCTCTTCATTTTTAAGTGGGGGTATAGTGTGATGTTCTGGGCCTGCAGTTCTAGTCCCCAATATAGTAGCGGTAGTTGCAAGTAATTATTTAAGTTAATTGAAATCAGATTAAATCAGAAGTCACCTCCTCAGTTGCACTAGCCATATTTTGAATACTCAAAAGCCATGTGTGGCTAGTGGCTCCCATACTGAACAGTGCAATACAGAGCATTTCCATCATAGCTGGAAGCTCTATTGATCAGAGCTATGGATGTTGCCACTATTCCTGCTAAGCCAAATACCACTGACCACTTCCTCCTTCCCACCCCCCTGACAGACAGACATATACACACACACATGCAGACAGAGTCCAGAGAATTCTGTCACTTATCTCTGAGCTGGTATTTCCCTGGATGTGGCCATGTTCAATCAGTGGTGGGTTTTTGTGTTTGTTTGTTTGTTTGCTAATACTTCCTACTGCCCAGGGTGTTTTACCACTGTCACCATTTCTGACACTTTGCTACTCAGCCTGAGAAAGCCAGTGTCATGAAGCCTCAGAGTGGGCAGTCAACCAAGAGGTTTGCTTGCTCTTCCTGAAGCTGTCTCCGATGTCATAATCTCTGTGAAATCTGAATCACTTTATTACATGGACATCTCAAGACTAACAAGGCATCTATGCCTAACAGAGCCCACAGAGAGTGCAACATGGTGGCTTGTGTGGATATTGTTACCGAACCCTCCCAAGGGCTGGTTGTCCCAAATTGGGATAGAAGGCTTTCCACTCAGAGCCTAAAGAGTTTCTTGATCCCCAGAATCCACCATTCCCATCAAAACCATCAACTGATGGCATTCTTCCAAGACTAGAAAAACAGAGGCCAGCGCCCTCTAGTGGAGACAGAAGTCACTGAGGTTGGGACTTGGATTCCAGCTCCCCTATTCTTAACAGGAACTTTGAGGACCTCTTTCCTTTTGTGAAAAATGAGATAATTGTACCTACCTTATAAAATTGATTGTGTGGATAAATTTAAAACACCTTATGGCAGTGGCTGCCACATAATTGGGCCTCAATAAATAATAGCTGCTATTTTTATTTCTCAGCTGCTCTCTGGGATAATCTGCATTTTTAGGGTAGAACAGTAAGGAGGAAAAACAGCAGTGACTTCCTGCACTGCAGGTCATTTGATCTTGCCATCTGGTATAATGAGAAATGTCCTGCTTAATTTGTGAAAACTGCCTCATATCTCAGGCTGCACCTGGGTTACCCTGGTGGTTGCTGGGATATCTCAAGTGAGGCTGTGGTTTCACATGCCTGGAGCGAATGCATTCAGAAGAAATCCCTGGGGTCTGCCTTGAGGGTCTTTTGGAGAAGTAATCCCAAACTTTTTCCCATGAGAGTTGAACATTCATTGGGTTTAGGGTATAGTATCCCCAGTCTGCCTAAACTAAGGTGACATGACCTCAGCACTTTCATGCTGGCCAACATCCAGTGGGACTTCTGGAGGAGACGGGTGTAGTTTCTCATGCTCTAAGTGCTCAAGGTGACTTGACCTCATTTCCTTAAATGGACCTTAGCAGAGAGAAAAGGGAGAAAAGACTGCTGATTTCACTCTTCTAGAAGAGTGGCCCATTCTGCAGAGTTTGCACTAGATAGATTCAGAGGGAACTCATAAATAATCCAGGCTATACTCAGTGTCTTGGAAGAATGTAGACATTGGGAAAAGGGCGTGCATTCTAGAACTCAGAGAAGACTGATAACCTCAAAGATATCCCAGATCCTGCCTGCCCCCTGACATAAGTGCTCCACTCTAGCCGAATGGACAAATCAGTTGTCTCTCAGAAGGATGGGCTGAGAATTGATACACTGTCCACCATTACTACAAGGTCTATGAAATTGCATATGACTCCCTGGATCCATGTACCTGGATGGTACATGGATCCAACCTACCTGAAGATGAAATCTTGGTATCCCCAGGCTGTGGTTGGGTACTGATCCTGTCCCATATTCACCTGTACCTCAGATCAGGAATAGACTCTCAATTTCCCTGCAAAGACAGAAGTAGTATGGTGGAAGGAAAAACACTCAAGTCCTGGAGGAAGGTATATTAGGCTCTTAATTCCAGCTCTGTCACTTACTAGCCAGGTAGCCTTGGGTAAGCCACTTAACCCCTGAAGTTCCAGTTATTTCTTTGTGTTGTTGGAGAATCAAGAAAGATCACATTGACTATAGAAAACCTGTGGGAACTCTAAAGTCCTGTCCAGGCACAAAGAATTATCAGTCCAGAGTGATTGATTGAATTTAGGCTAAAGGGAGATGGGAAATGACCAGATATTTTTGGTTCTGATTTTCTTCATGTAATCTTAAGAGACATTTGGTCACTCATGGAAGATGTATGTGGTTAGAATGGCTCTGGGCATCAGACCTTCCCCCTGGCAATGTTTTCTACATTTTTAGGCTACTGGACAGGAAATACACTGAGTGCATTAAAAATATTTAGCATGCCTGAGTAGCTCAGTTGGTTAAGCGTCTGACTTTGGCTCAGGTCATGATTTTGCAGTTCATGGTTTCAAGCCCTGGGTCGGGCTCTCTGCTGACAGTTCAGAGCCTGGAACCTGCTTTGGATTCTCTCTCTCTCTCTCTCTCTCCCTCTTTCTCAAAAATAAACATTTAGGGGCGCCTGGGTGGCGCAGTCGGTTAAGCGTCCGACTTCAGCCAGGTCACGATCTCGCGGTCCGTGAGTTCGAGCCCCGCGTCAGGCTCTGGGCTGATGGCTCGGAGCCTGGAGCCTGTTTCCGATTCTGTGTCTCCCTCTCTCTCTGCCCCTCCCCCGTTCATGCTCTGTCTCTCTCTGTCCCAAAAATAAATAAAAAAATGTTAAAAAAAAAAATTAAAAAAAAAAAAATAAATAAACATTTAAAAAATCTTTAAAAAATACTTAATGCACTTTTGTATGTATAGGTGTTATCTTAAGCACTGTTAGAGCTAAACAAGACACAGATATTGCCTGTACAGAATATATCTCAATACAAGAAACATAACATGAACTAAACATGATTAATACAGTGAGTGTAAGTGCTGGGAAAGCAAAAGATTGTGGGATCTAGTGGGAAACTATCATCTTTGGTGAAAGAGTAGCAGGGGGGAATATGGATCAGTGACATCTCCACTGACTCACCATTGAGCTTGCTGGTACGTTAAGATTCCTCTAGCCCAGCTTCTGCCTGTGAGACTCCAGTAGAGGGGCAAGCTTGAGTTTGAAGGATGCTTTACCACGATCATTCTGGGAATATCTGGGATGGGTAAGACATCACATGGGAATTATTATGTGAAAAAGGTATTGAGTATTTGGCAAAAAGCCAAGTTTAATGAGCTAAACCTAGAGAGTACTCTGGCTCTATACAATATTTGTGCTTGATGTTGAAGGATGGGTAGAATTTAAACCAATGGAGGCAGTGGGATTTTAATGGGGATGTCAGGAAAAGGGAATGAAGCTGTACACCCAACCATGCTCTACATGCATGTTATGATGGAGAAGGATTAGGGGGTGGCTAAGAACTCCATTACTAATCACCCAGGATCCTGAAGACCCAAATCCTATCATGCCATGGTATCTCCTTCCTCTGACTCCACCCCTTTATTTAGGGTAGGTGTAGAGAAATGTAACTTCTGGATCATACTTTTTTGGTGTTGAGTTGTATAAGTTCTTTACATATTTCGGATATGATATTAACTCCTTATTAGATATATCATTTGCAAATATCTTCTTCCATTCAGTAGGTTGCATTTTTGTTTGTTGATGGTTTCCTTCACTGTGCAAAAGTCTTTTATTTTGGTGTGGTCCCAATAGTTTATTTTTGCTTTTGTTTCCCTTGCCTGAGGAAACAGATCTACAAAAATGTTGCCAAGGCCAATGTCAAAGAGATTACTGCCTATGTTCTCTTCTAGGATTTTTATCCTAGGTCTTAAACCCATTTAGAATTTATTTTTGTGTGTGGTGTAAGAAAGTGGTCCAGTCCATTCTTTTGCATGGAGCTGCCCAGTTTCCCAGCATCGTGTATTGAAGAGACTATTTTTTCCTCATTGTATATTCTTTCTTTCTTTCTTTCTTTCTTTCTTTCTTTCTTTCTTTCTTTCCTTCTTTCTTTCGTTGTCATAGATTAATTGAACATATAAATATGGGTTTATTTCTGGGTTTCTATTCTATTGATCTATATGTCTATTTTTATGCCAGGGCCATACTGTTTTGATTACTACAGCTTTGTAGTAGATCTTGAAATCTGGGATTGTGAAACCTCCAGCTTTGTTCTTCCACAAGATTGCTTTGTTATTTGGGGTCTTTTGTGGTTCTATACAAATTTTAGAGTTATTTGTTGTAGCTCTGTAAAAAAATGCTATTGGTATTTTGATAAGGATTACATTGAATCTGTAAATTACTTTGGATAGTATGGACATATTAACAATATTGATTCTTCCAAGATATTTTAATTCTGAAATAGATCTATCCTTTTATTGATTTTTAAATTTTGGATCTTTTTAGAAAATCCCCAAACCATAAATGTGTTATCCTGTTTCCCCTAAATCCTTTACAGTTTTGAAAGATTTTTAGCTCTGTAAGCTATGTTGGATTTTATTTTTCATTGGTGAGAGGCAATGAGTTAGATTTGTTTCCAAATTCTCTCCCCAAATCATTATTTGAATAGTCCCATGTTTTCCCAATAACTTGAAATGCTTTCTTTTAATATATTCTACATCTCTCTCATATAAGTGTCTGTTTATGAATGCTATCCTGAGCCTTTGATCTATTTATCTGGTCTGTGCTAATGCCACACCTTTTTAAATACTAGAGCTTTTTTTTTAACATGTTGGTTTTTGAGAAGGCTACTGTTCATGTATTGTTCTTTTTATTTTCAGAATTATGATGGCTGTTCTTGAGCACTTCCATTTGAATTTTGCGATCAATTTGTCAATTTCCATAGAAACTCCTGTTCATATTTTCTTGGGGATTGCATTGAAATTATTTAAGGAGAAGTTACATTTTCCAAGTATTGATCCATCCAGTCTTGGCATATGGCAATGCTTTTTATTTTTTGAGTTACTACTTTTGTCTTTGAAAATGGTTTCACAGGTTCTTTTTTTTTTTTTATGATAGTGCACCTTTCTGTTAAGCATTTTTGTAGATTATTAATGCTGATCTCATAAAGAGTCAGTATCATTATTGTGGTTATTATTAAGTATGAAGTAATGAAACCTCTGTAAATGAACTGGGTTGAGTAAAGCCTTTTCTTTAGCTATCATTTTGCATTTTTCTCTTTTAGAAATTTGAAAGCTAAGAGGTATGCATCAGCATTCAAGGAACAGAACTATGTCTCTATACCCACTATACTCCAGATAGAATGTGCAGATTTTTATCAATAAAGGATGACCATAAATCTGAGCCTACACAGGGAGAGAATTGGTGATATTAACACCCTCCATTACTAACTTATACAACATGTAACTACTGATGATTTAATCATCAAGATGAGCCATCCATTCATATTAGTCTCTAGAAAAGATGACCTTATGTTGGGAAAAAAAAAGAGAAATAAAAATGACAATACAAGAATCTTTATAATTCCAAAAGCTTCAGTTTCTGGTAAATATTTAGAAAGATGATTACATGGTTTTCAAAAGAGTTGAGGATAGTATCAATGTGGTTGCACCTCACCTTTAGTCTTATCAGGTTAGATAATTAATGAATTTGGTTTGGTCTGATGGTACATTCAGTGTTACATTGGTCTGATGGTTTTGTCTGATGGTACATTTCACTTCTCAAAGCAAACTATAGTGTAGACTCAGGACATTTTCAGGTGTGCAATAAAATATTAGATGTGCCCATTTTTACTTCGGCAATAGTTTTGTATGAAAATTTCTTTTTCGTGTATGGAAATGTAAAAGTGATTGAATTGCTCTTCCAGACCACTAAAACCTTGTGACCTTCTCTGACAACCATCTCATAACTCAATAACCAAATGGTTTTATTTTCCTCTCTGATTACTGGGAAAGACACTTTTCCTCTTCTGGATTTTTTCCAGTGGTAAAATCAAGTTTTATGCCTTTCTTATCTCTACTTTACAGACATATTTCAAGTACCTAAGAGGAACACCAATGTAGATTGCCACCCAAATTCATAAATGATGAGCTGTATATAGATTTTTTTAACAGATACCAGTTCAGACTTTTGGAGTGATAAACATTAGGCAAAGATTTAGAAATGAAAATGTACACCTGTGTTCATAACTATAGGAACAATCCGAGTATTGGACATGTACACAAGGAAAAGGAAAATTCCTTTGTCATGGTCCATGAATTTGGGCCCAACTATCATTACTAGTGGAATTCATAAGAATGAAATCACTTGTAAACTCAATTTTTAAAGTTATTTTGATCCAGATCTGCATACAGCCATTAGATACTTGGAGAGTTAAGGACAAAAAAATCATTTAAATTTGTGAAGTGACCACATTATATTCTACCCTTGGCACTTTTTTTTTTTTTTTTTTTTGAGAGACAGCATGAGCAGAGGAGATGGGCAGAGAGAGAGAATCTTAAGTTCCATACTCAGTGCAGAGCCTGATGCGGGGCTCAATCCCACGACTCTGGGATCATGACCTGGGCCAAAATCAGGAGTCAGATGCTAAACTGACTGAGCCACCCAGGAGCACCTGCCCATTATTTAAAACTCTCAACCCAAGAAACACGTCATCCAGTTGAAATGTCTGCTGAATTGACTTTATCACAAAATGCTGTCATTCATAGATCTATTTTACAGAAAGATCGGGACGATTGGTATCAGTTTGTGTGGTTTATAAAACCATCATAGTCCTAGCTTCTCAGAGGTACCTGGTGTTTATAAGGGTTGAATGTATGCTGATTTGGGAAAGAAATTAATACATAATTTGAATTCAGAGTACAAGCTTTAAAAAAAAAATATGATCCAGCCTGGAGAAACATTTCTGAAATACCTCTGGGGAATAAATTCCTTTTATTAATCCAATCAGGCATTGATGTCATTCTTCCAATTTAATTACGTTTATCTGCCAATGGGAGACTGCTTCTAATGCGTGTAATTTCAGTGGGTACAAATGGTGATGGCAAATAATGGTCCTCAGGGAGATAATTGCTGTTATAATTATTTACCCATGCAAGTTAGTCCTGTTAGAAATTTCAACCTCGGTTGGATACCTGGCAATACAAGGGAACAGATTTCCTATGTACTAAAAATGGAGGAAGAACCCTTAATTTTCTTAGACATTTTCTGGGTACTAGGCATAGTACTAAGTGCCTTATATACATTATTCCACAGAATTCTCATGGTATTCCTACAAAGTGGACATGATTACCTTCACCTTATTAACAAGAAAACTGTAGCTGCATAGATGGCAAGTAGAGAAACCAAGATTCAAACTGAGATCAACAGGACAGAAATGAAAGGTTTATTGCACAGAGCGTTTACAAGGCTGAGATAAGGAGGCGGCATTTGTAAAGAATTTAGCCTAGTGCTTGGTGTGTTTTTATGGTTATCCTCGCGTCTGTTCGTAGAGATTTTACCTCTGCAACTACTTCCTGCCTCTTTCCAGAAACCCATTCTAATGGACAGAGTGAAGCATCACACCTGAAGCCTAAGTGAGAACATTTTCCTTTGAGGCCTTTGCACACCCCACCTCCTTGAGAATGCTTCATCTGGCTGCTCTGATCCTTAGGGATTCTGTCCTCTCTGAATTCCCATCATGGCATCTCTTTCTCAACACCAGTGCCTCGATGTATACTTGTGTCATAAAGGTCCTCCTACTATACGGAGGCTTGTTTTTCCTCCATCTAAATTGCGAATTTATTGAGTACAGTGCTTCCTTGGACCTCGCCACAGGGCCTCCTAGGGCACAGGGCTCCACACCGGGCCCTGGATCAATACTCTTTCATTAAGTGTGAAATCTACAAATAATTAACTACCTGAAGGCTAGAAAGTGCTGAGCGCTTAGAGAAAGATGGATGTTCATTATCAAAAATTGGAGGTTTCTCTGGAGGGACTGTCATCTATCATCAGGGCCACCTGGTAGCTGGCCTTCCTCTCTTGATAATGGTAGCATAAGGTGGTGGTGGGGGCAGGTCAGGGGAAACGTTGGGGGGTTTTCCCTCTTAAGAAAAGCTGTCCCTGCTATCTCCTCTCCTTCCCCATATCTTGTCTGTGCCCCTGCCATCACACACACAGGGCTGAACAGGGGGTGAGGGGACACCGTTTAGGGGGACAAGTGATGTTTATGAAGAAAGGCATTGACTGGTTTTCTGCCTCAAAATTGAGGGAACGGGATCACCAAAGTCCAGGATTGTATTAAGGGGGGGAGGCTAACATCTTGTACACTGGGTGCACTATCAGAGACAGCTGGGGAGATGGAGATAATGGCTTGGCTCCTACCTAACACCCAGAACCCAGGCTAGGAGGAAAGGTGAGGCTGGAGGTATAGCAGGTTTCCCAGGGACTAACCCAGTGTAGGGCAAACGGGTGCTTTCTGCAAGGGAACGAAGCCCATGGGTGGCAAGTGAAAGCCTGCCTGAAATTAGAGCTGCTTCTCCAAATGGAGCTCCAGAGCTCAGGGGAGCTTCTTGGAAGCAATCCTTCTTTCACTTGGCTTACTCTGGGGCTTCTACACCAGCACTTCATAGAAGGGGCTCCATCAGCAAGGTTAGCCATGGGCTGGAGTCCGTAGTCCAGGAAGCAAACTGGGCTTCTCTCTTTACTTCCACACCTTGGTCTGGAGGTGGGTTTGGGCAGGGAAGAGGAAGATGGAGCGAGACATCACACCAAACTCCCTTCCCTCCATGCCCCCAGAGCTACAGGTCCCTAGGCCTGTTCTTATTGGGGAAGGCTTGAACAGCATGTGTGCCTGGAGTTCTCAAGTATAGCAAAGCTGCTTTAAAAACAAAACAAAACAAAAACCTGAAGTACAGTTCACACCCAATGTTACATTAGTTTCAAGTGTACAACGTAGTGATTCCATAAAGATGTCTTATGCTGTGCTCACCACAAGTGTAGCTACCCTCTGTCACCATAGAACACTATTACAGTATCATTGACTATACTCCATACCTTGTAACTCTCATCTCGGTGACCTATTCTTTCCATAACTGGAAGCTTGGCCTTCCCACTTCATCTTTTTTGCCCATCCCCTCTGGCAACCTCCAGTTGTCTGTATTTATGGGTCTGTTTCTGCTTTGTTTTGGTCTATTTGTTTTATTTTTTTAGATTCTGCATATAAGTGAAATCGTATGGTATTTGTCTTTCTCTGACTTATTTCACTTAGAATAATACCTTCTAGTTTCATCCATGTTGTTGCAAATGACAAGATCTCATTCTTTTTATGGTCAAGTAATATTCCACCACACACACGCGCGCACACACACACACACACACACACACACACACACACACCATATCTTTATTCTTCTATCAATGGACACTTAGATTACTTTCATGTTTTGGCTATCGTAATTGCTGCAATACACACAGGGGTACATATATCTTTTCAAATTTGTGTTTTTGGGTTTTTTTTTTGGGGGGGGGGAGTAAGTACCCAGTAGTCAGTGGAATTACTGGATTGTACAGTATTTCTATTTTCAATTTTTTGAGGAAGCCCCATACTGTTTTTCACAGTGGTTGTAACAATTTACATTCCCCAAAATAGGGCGTGGGTGTTCCTTTTTCTCCACGTCCTCATTTGATGCCAATACTTGCTATTTCTTATCTTTTTAATACTAACCATTATGACAGGTGTGAGGTGATATCACATTGTGGTTTTGATTTGTATTTCCCTGATGATTGATGTTGAGCATTTTTTTTCATGTGTCTGCTGGCCATCTGTATGTCCTATTGGGGAAATGTGTATTCAAGTCCTCTGCCCTTTTTTAATTGGATTATTATTATTATTTATTATTTTGGTGTGAAATTGTATGAGATTTTTATAATTTTGGATATTAACCTTTCATTGGATACATCCTTTGCAAATATCTTCTCCCGTTCAGTTGCCTTTTCATTTTGTTGATGGTTTCCTTTTCTATGCAGAAGCTTTTTATCTTGGTGTAGACCCAACAGTTTTTCTTTTGTTTCCCTTGCCTGAGGAGACAGATCTAGAAGTGATGCTGTTTTAATAACTAAAAATGACTCAAAAATTAAGGAATTGACTGAGAGGTCATTAAGGGACCAGCTACCCAGTGGAGAGGAGGGTTTCCAAAAAACAAAGTAGTAGAAAATATTGGTAAATAGAAGCTGGTTTGTATTTATGTGGCCAAGGATGAGGCCTCTCAATGAAACTCAATACTTCTTGAATCCCATGGGGACTGATTCTAGGCTGTACATTCATGGAATTCTGATGACTCTGCCAAGCAGGCTGAAGCCTTCCCATCTTCGAGCTACATAAAGACAGGGTCAGAGTGGTGACATGACTTGGAGCCTGGCAAGGCTAGTGAACAGTGGACCTGACATGCAAACTTGCTAGCTGCTCTTACATAAAGCCATCCTGTTTCCCTACTGCTCCCAGCTATGGGGAGCCTACTATTTCAGTTTGAAATATAGAAAGCATGGAGGCACCACTCACCATCTTCCCCAGTGCTCAGGTTCCCAGGGAGCATAGGATGCCATAAAGTAGAGGGTGGGACCTAGTCAGAGTGAGGACCACCAAGTATTTGTTACTCCTGTTGTCACCCCAGCATGGGTCTGAGTCCTGTAGCTCAGCTCCTCAGTAGCTGCCTCTGATATTTGGGGGGATTGATCTGCTGATACCACCTGAAGAAATGGTTGACAATACTGTGCTTCTTCAAGTGTCACATTCACAGGGAGAGTTGACATTTAAATAAAGTCTTATCTCCAATGTCCTGTTCAAGATAGATATGTCTCCTTTACTCACATGGCATTGTAATGTCTAATCATTTGCAAAAACTTAAAGATATAGACCATGATTATTTTAGCAAAAACTGAAGTAATGGCCATTTTCTTTGGGCGCCTTTTTTTTTTCTAACTTTATATTAAGCACTAATTTTACCATGAAAATATAGTTGGCTCAATATATAATTCCTTGAAGAAATGCAAGGCTAGGCCTGGGGGTGAGTTAAGAATCTGGAGAAAGAAAGGATCCCATTGCTACATTGGGCATAAAGCCTGAGGACAGAGGCTTTCCACTTTCATTGCATTGGGAAGACATTTCAAATGCCCCTGTGGGTTGTGACAAAGTTCTCAGTGACAGGTGATGGAGAGGAACATCATAGACAAATGTCTCCTTTGCAAAGGAGGCCACTGACTTCTGTCATGGCAAGTTTGAGTCCCATGGGCTGTTTCGTATTTTGCAGGTGAAACAACTCATGCATTTGTCACTCTGCCTTTGTGCTCTTTCTTTATCCACCTCCCCCCCCCCCCCCACACACACACACTTAATACCCTTATGAGGAACAGAGAGGTAGGATTGCCCATTGAAACACTCTTGAAGATCTGAAAAGCCTTCCTTTGGGGATCCAATAAATGCAAGTTTGTGCATTTCATACCTGGGAACACTGAAACTCAGGAAACTTAGACTTTTTTAAAAAAATTGTTTTTATTTTTTAATAAAGTTTATTTTGAGAGAGTGCAAGCGAGCAGGGGTTGGGGTAGAGAGAGAGGGAGAGAGAGAATCCCAAGCAGGCTCCATGGTGTCAGTGCAGAGCCTGATGCAGGGCTCCAAGCTTATACTTTTAAAAGTACGTTCTCAAAAGCAAAAGTTAGTTTCTGCCCTATGTGTTAACTATAGACATTTCTCTGCAGAGTTATGGAAATAGTTCTATAGCAGTAGTTCCTGAAGTAGGAAAGCCTAAAAAAGAAAACAAAGAAAAAAAGATGACAGGTTCTTTGCAAAGTGGGTGTACTAGTAGTTTTGAATCCATATTTGAGGGCATAGAAACATCTTGTTTTTATTTTGATTGAGCCAAATGCTTGGATGCCTAACCAGCCCTTTCACAAAGACTGAGAAAAGGGTAAAGTTGGATTTTCAAATGTGGATCAAGATGGATGACAGGTATATGAGGTTCAAAGCCCCTTTTGGCCATGGTGGCTGAGAGGACATTGCTGACAGCTGGATGTGAGTTGAAGCTGCCCATTCTCCCTGAGTTGGCTGAGCAACCTGTATGACCAGATGTCTTATGGACCTGTTCAAGTATTGAAGGATGAGTCTCTTGACTCCAAATCAGAAATAAGAGATCTTTGCGAAGTTAAGATAAAATGGATGGAGAGTAAGCTTTCCATAAATTGACCACATTTATGGGAAGAAAGGCATCAAGAGAAAAGAAATTGGGGCATAGATGAAACACAAATGTGAAATTTTGGACTGCGAGCAGGAATACCATAAGCAATAGACCTTCCTTTCTTCCTTCTGCCTCCTGCTGAATTTCCAGTGTAAATGAAGCCCTGTTCCCGGGAGGAACCACTGATGCATTTTTGAGCTGCTTCAGCATCTTTCCTCGTCAGGAAGGAGAATGTTAAAATTGCATTTTCTTGGGATCTTTATGCTGGAGAGAATAAATCATGTTGCTTTGCAAACCATAAACAATCACATAAATAGCAGGGCTAAGCTAAAAAAGAGTCCTCAAGGTACCAGTGTGCTGGGTAATCAGGCCTTAGAGAAGGTAACCCGCTCAAGCATACTCGCTTGTGACGCCACCGACTCCTGAGTGAAAAGACAGCATAGGGCTGAGGTGAGTGCAATCTTCCAGGAACATTAGCTTGACAAGCTTTGATTTCAAGTGAGCTCAACTTCAAAGAATGAGGCTGTCACGGGCAAGATCCAGGCTGGAAGGGGATATGAAAAAAGTTACCAGGGCTGGCCCAATAGGAATGGAGCCAGCCTACATCTTTCACCCAGAAGACAAAATGCAAGCACCAGCTTCTGGAGCTCCAGTCTGGCTGGCAATGTAACGAATGTAAAAGGCACATCAGTGGCTGGCATCACCTGACCAACCTGTCCACATGTGGCAGGAGTCCAGTCAGTGGACTAAGGATGTGGAGGAGAAAGTAGCCAATTACAAAGAGTCCTGGCAAGGACTGGGAAGACAACTGGGGCCCCATCCAGGGGGTGAGGCTGATAGGAGGGTGTGTGGCCCTAGAGGAGGGAAGGCAAATACTGCTGTTGTCTCTGAGGAGAGGGACTGAAGTCAAAGCCTCACAGGCTGACGCGTCTGAGGCTGTTCATTCTCTCGCTTGTACATTGAGCCTCCACCAAATACCAGTGGGTTTATCCTGAGAGGAAGCCATTCCCTCCCAGTTGTCCCAGTAGGAGAATCAGAAAGGAAAGCCAGACAGCCACAGCACAGGCCCATAAAACATAGGAGTAGGAGCTATATCAGCACCATGAAGCATCTTGTTCCAAACAGAGGTTGGGGTGGCCATGAATAATGGCCGTTTATCAAGTGACCATTCTGTGCTAGAGCTTCGTGCCTTCGCACGTGACCTCATTTAAATCTTCTCTCAACCGTATAAAGCAGATGTCAACATTCCAATATAAAAGTGATAAAACAGGCTCGGAGGAGTCAGCTCACTTGGTCAACGCCACGCCAGTTACCAAGTGCTGGGGTAAGGATTCGAAGCCAGGACTGTTTTGGCTCCAAAGCTCATGCTCTTTTGAACTCAAAGCCCACAAATACAGAACATACACAGCCAGAAACACTCTCCAAAAGAACCGCTGCAAGATCATTCTACCCCAAAAACACAAGAGAAAAAAAGAGACTAGAGATTACAGCATGAGACAGAGAAAGAATTAAAATAGTGCTTTTAATATAATTTTCAGCAAATGTACAGTGTGTACTTTACATCACGTATTCTAAACTGCTCATCTGGAAAATATAAGCTGCAAAAATACAGAATACCACACTCAAAATCTATTGAGTATGTGCTTTTTTTCCCCTCCCTTCTGTGAAACAGGGTCATTTTTGCCACCCCCTCATTGCAATCCAGCCTTGGCTGGTTTTTCGGAAGAGCTGCTGGAGCCCTCCGTCAGAGAAGCATCCTGAAGAAGGGGGGGAGGGGGTTCTAAAGCGTGTCAGCAGGACGTCCCCACAGGAGCCAAGGGAGGGATGGGCCAAAGGGAATTTGCACACTTAGTCAACATTACTCTTTGGCGGCCTGGGAAAAATGCCCTACTCCAAGGGTTTAGAGGACTCCTGACCACAGCCACCTCCTTAGTCCTCATCACAGGCCTATGCTTGGGGCCTTAAAGGACCACATACTGGCCAGATAATCCACACAGGGACCCTTGGGTTCTCGGGCAGGGCAGAGCACGCTAAGTCAGGCCTGCGAGGTCTGTGGATAATGGCGGGCTGTTCTCTGGAGGAGGAGGAGGAGGAGGGCCAGGCCCTCAGCTTCTCACAAAGGAGTCTTCTGAAGGTGAATGTGACTCAGGGCAGGTTTTCTCAGTCTCAATGTCTTGGTACTCTGTGCCTAAAAGGGGAGGAGGGAAGAAGAGCCAAGAGGAAAAAGAGATCGGTCTTTTCTGGTTTTCCTATATATATATATATTTTAAAGGCTTATATAATAGCATCAGGGCTTTCCAGTGGAATGGACAAGAGAAGTCATGCAATGAAATACTTGGTTTTACTCCATGTAACCCCAAGCAGCCGGATTCCAAGCCGAGAGGCCTTTGTGAAGGCCAAATCTTTCTAAGAGGCGTATTTATCTATGTATCTATCCCAACACTCAACTGGCTGTTTCTTCTATGGGAATGAATAAGATGTATCCCAGTCATTAACTTGTCCTCATCTCCTATAAATCACCAGTGACAAGCCTTGTGTTCTGGGACTCCAAATGTCATCTCAATCTTCTGCTGAAGATGTGGCTGAGCGCCAGAGAATACCTCTAGCGTCATAATGTCATGCTTTGTCCTCCAGCATCCCGGACGTTCTGTTTTCTTTTCAGCCACAGGATTCACCGCACGCTGAGTCACACGGTCTCCTCACTGGAGCAGAGTTTTTAAGCCTATGCCACACTTCCAAAATAGATGCTGTGGCTTCACTTAAAAGGCATTAAAAACCCAGCTAGTCCCTGCGATGATTTATAAGCTGGGCAGGTCTCATTGAGCAGAGCACACACCTTTGCTGTTCAATGATAAGCACAGTGGGACCATACAAATCCCTGCTCATTTACTTGTCCTCTTTAAGACTCCGACCCGGTGTTACAAAAAGGTGACGGCGTGGAAATGTCACTCTTGTCCTCAGGGTTTTGCAGCTGAGAGCTGGCTTATGGAAGGCAGCTCATGTGTTCGGGGGCAGTTGGGAGCATGATTCCTCAGTGTTCGAGAGGGTCAAGTGGCCTTGGGGTTTTGCTGGAAGCCTGGAGGCCAGAAAGTTGGGGAGGGTGGTATAAAAGCGAGAGAGCTGGGTTCTTGTGCCCAGAACAAATAAGGTAGAGGATGGTGAGTGGCAGGGACACTTCCCCCGATGTGGCTAAGGTAGAAGAAGGAAGGAGGGGTGTGTTTAAAGATCTCTAATGTTTAATTATTAAAGTAAAATAGGTTTTTTTTTTCCTTTTCATTTTAGATCCCCGTGCCCATCAGCAAAATTTTGCAGAGGTTCTCACCTCCAGCTCTTGGCTCATTTTCTCTATGAAGTCTAGATTTCTGTGGGATTTCCTCCCCCCGAGATGTCCTGCTGGCCTTGTTGAAGCTTTCTAAGAAGCAGGTCTGTATATTCACTTTGGTGGCTACATGGTGGTATAGTGGAAAGAGCACAGGTTCTGGAGTCAGACAGACCTGGCACTGGCTCCTGGTGGCTTTTCTAACTCCCTGTGTGACTTTAAGAGGCTTGGGTTTACGGAACCTTAGTTTCCTGACCTGTAAAAGTGGAAAAAATGATACTTACCTTTACCCGGTGTAAAGCTGCTGGGTGCATTACCTGGGACCATGCCTTCTGGCATGTGGCATGTGGGTAGCAGGCTCCTACATGTGAGCTCTCCAGCCCCTTCTTCCTTTAAGGTGCTGGACCAATCTATATGTTAGCTGGGTTCCTTTTGTAGTGCAACTTCCTACATTACACATTTCTGATTCATCTTATGGCCTTAGATTATAAAGCCAAACAGTTTGACAAACCTATCACCACGAGAGCTCTCTTCTATTAAGTTAGCATGAATTTAAGAAAAAAACATTATTTTGGGGGACTTAATGGGATGGCAAGATCTCAACCTACAGGAATGTTAAACCTCCAGAAAATTTACTATTCCATTTGCTCATAGCAGAAGGAGACAATCTCTTTGCCTTATGGAAAAATATTCAGAACTTATGCTAATCACCAACCACTGATTGCTGGCCTGAGTCATTAATGCAAAAATAGAAATGTCTAGAAACTCTCTTTCTAAAAGCTTAGTATCTGATAATAGAGCAAGACCTATTCAACCAGTGACCAGTGTTGGTGTGTCTGAGGGCCCTGGGGCAGAGCCAAACTCCTGAGGTAGATGCTACGCACCATGGCGGTGCCTGGTGGGAAGGGTGTCTGGAGTCTCCCCATTGCAGCCGAAGACCAGCACTGAGGAATGCCTCCCTGGCATCTCAGAATGCATCAGAGCAAAGGAATCTCCTGTTTCCTCTTACCTGCTTCTCGTATACCACCCCATAGAAATTGATCACTGGGCTCTGTGGTCAAGACCAGGAACAACACAGGAAGGACGGAAGTCCTTGGAAGACACCTGTCGTGGTATGCTGGTTGTTACATGAGGGGGCACGTGAGAGTGTATAGAACCCACAGTCTCCCTGAGCCAGAGTCTTCCTGCTGAGGCAGTCCCTACGGGAGCGGGGGGTGGGGTGGGGGCTCACATCTTGCCCAGTATATGCAGGGGATGCCCGTAAAGCCAACGATCACGGGCTTTGGATTCACAGACCTGGGTTCGAATCTTAGCTCTGCTTTGTGGCCTTGAGCTAATCCTGGAAGCCTTCCCTACCTCGTTTCCCCCTCCTGTAAACTGATGTTAGAAACAGTTCCTGCCTCACAGGGCTCTTGCTGAGATTAAGTGAGCTATTACGTGTAATAAGCTGGTTCACGGTAAGTGCTTGGTAAATGTTAGCTATTAGTTATTATTAGTGCTTACCAATTATTCCACCTGGCATATCTATTAGCTCCATGGTGCCAGTGTTTTGTGTTGGTGGACAGGGATTCGAAATACTATTTGGATTTACTCTTTTTTCACCCATTCCTACATTTCCTCCTCCCATCCCTATTTTATCGCTTAAGAAAAAAAGGACAATTATTGTGGTCGAACTATGTAGATCAGATCCTGTAGCTCCAATTCCAGTCCACAGAGAGCAAGATGATGTTGCCTTCATTTGCAAACCCTGACAGTGATGGGGTACTCACCTCATTCCTGGAAAATGGGCTACCTGCATGAATTCCTGTGGTAACATCAGGGCTGATGGGCACCTGGCTACAGGACCCTTCCAACACATAACTTGGCATCTGCCACGGCAGCCTTGGCTGTTAGAGTCCCCTAACCCCCCCAACCCTGCTGTGTGACTTCGGACCTCTGCATATGACTGCCCTTGGCCACTGCCTGTCTTTGTAAATAAAGCTTTATTGGAACACAGCCTACACAGTTGTTTACACTTGAGCGGCTTTCATGCTGTAACAGAGTTCAGTGGTCTGAACCATATGCCCTCAAAACCTAAAATGCTTGTCACCTGGCCCTTTACAGAAAGTTTGTCAACTTGTTCTGGTGGCCCTCTCTGTAGAGGCGACCTTCTCCCCCAGCTCTCTGGCAGCCACCCACTGCTCTTTAGTTCTTGGTTCTGGACCATGCCTCTGTCTCTCAAACCTTCCTGATTCTCGATGCCAAACTTACCACCACCATTTATCAGCCCTCCTTGGGCCCAGTCAGAGCTGGGCTCTTCACATAATCATTCTATTGCTTTTGTTTATGTTCAGGTCTGTCTGGCTCACTGAACTGTGAGCTCTTGGGAGGATGGAACCATGTCTTTTCGTCTTCATATCTGGCCCATGACCTGGCATATTGTCAAAATCTTAATAAAGGAATGAGTGAATAAATACATCTTTAGAAGATATCAAGTTCATGCAATACATCCCCTAATGGCGACAACCATGCAAAGGAAAACTGAGCTACCATGTGGATGGTCTCTGAGAGGTAGTAGTTCTGTCTCTGTCTCCAGAGCAGTCGCGGCTGGCTGAGGTACAGGACAATCTTTGCTTTTCTGAATTTGCCATTTTGGTCTTTGTAACCCCTTCCTGCCACGATGACCAAGCACTCTGAGGTCACCTACAAACGTGAGAAACGGGAGGTGTGGGTGGGTGGCTGTGTGTGCAGATAGTGTAGATTCCACATGTAACCCGGGGCAACAGGCCCCCTGAGACACATCTGAACAAGAATATCTTCTTGCACATTCTACCAGTTAGAGATCCTTCTGTCTTGCCGAATTATTCGTGAGCAACCATAATCCCCCACGGGGGCTGGGTCTGAAAGCTATCATCAGGGACAGCTGTTCAAAGAGGTTAGGTCCTTGTACCTTCAGAACTCAAGAACTTGGACTGAGTTAGCAGCGATGGGACAATGAACAAGAGAAAGCTCGGAGGGTAAGGACTATGTTTATGTTCCAAACTAACTTTCCAGGCTGGACTTCATTTCACCAGCACCTTCTCTTGGACAATGTGGCACCTCTTAAGTATTTGCCCTGGATTCTAACCTACAGGGAAACAACACACCATGGTTGAGAGCAGGCTGAGGAGAGGGCTCAGCAATCAAGCCCCTACTGCATGTCTGGAATTTTCTCCTGAGCGATCACAATGGTCAGATAAGAACACCACAAGACAGCACATATTCTCTGCTGGTCTGGAAAACAGCTTGTGTGGCTTTCTCCCTTCATTCAAAACAAACCCAACCGAATACACAAACAACACTCGAGCGGAATGTCGCCAAATGGTACAAGTTTATCCTGTCCTTCTCCCTCTGATCAGCCCGCTGATTTCTACACATTGACCTGCGTTGCTGAACGCTGCTGAGGAGTGCTTATGGTTCAGGTCCGGTAGGCCTGACTGGGTGGAGAAGACACCACACTTAGAAGGACCTGAACAGCATACAGCAAGGAAACCAGCTTGCAGGTTCATCGAAGCCAACAATGACTTTTCCTCAGAGGGTTTCTCAGTGAGTGTGCGTGTGTATTTTACTTTTCCCCCCATTTTATATGCTCCTCAATGAATGGTCTGCTCCAGAAGGGTGGTCGTGGTGGTGGTGGTTGTGGTGGGGGTGATGATGGTTAGCAACCATGGCTGAATCCTCTTACTGAGCAGGTTCCTCGGGAGTGGGCTGGGGATCATCCTGGGGACTGGCTGGTTGCCCCCGTATGCAACGTTTCTGCGGGTCACCTCAGAGGGCCTCTCGGGCTCCTTCATTAGCCGTGCGGACAGCCTGCGGGCTGTGGCCTTCTGGAGTGGCAGCTTTCCAAGGGGAAGGGATGGGAAAATCTTGCCATGCCTGAGGGGAAGTTCTAGGTCACGACTGGAGACAGGGAAGTGGAATCAGGGATTTAAATGTATAGACACCACTTTAAAATGTACAGGCCTAACTTTAAAAAATCATCACTAGAGGAAGCTGTTCTACTGTAAAGTGGTGAGAAAAGAGTGATTTTTATGGAGCAGCACACTCCTTCCTACTTGGAAGACATTAACAAGTCTGTCAAAGGATTCCTTAGAAGCTCTTGGCTTCCCCTTATTATTTTGCCTGCTAAGCGCTACTAGCAAACTCCTTAGGGGGGACCGTGAGTGGAAGCCTCTCTTGCTCTTTCATTAGCTGTGCGGAAAGCCCACATGCTGTGGCCTTCTGGAGTGGCAGCATCCCCAGGGTGCCTTGGCGCTTCACAGCCTTCCTCGGCGGAGGCGTGGAGGGGGCCAGGCCGCTGGTCTTCCTGTCAGCACACACCGAAACCCCATCCCCCAGAGGGAAATCCACTTTTACAAAGGGTGTTTGCTTCACACGCAGGCATAATATTGGTCAAAAAACTTAGCCTATATACGTAGGAGTTACACAAGTCTGTCAAAAGTCGCAGCAAAGAGAGGCTTTTTCATCCATCTCTGGGCACGTTCGACCAAGATGGCGGAGGAGTTTGTAGCAGGAGAGAGAGAGAGAAGCTTAGCATTAACCTTCTAGGTTTATTCTTTCCCTTAAGTAAGTTTTTGTTTTCTGTTAGTCCAGTGGAGCTCTTAGCAGGGAATCTTTTCATTCACTCAAAACCAAATAACCGAGGAGCTCGATCTAACACTGTATGTACAATGATTCTTTGCAGCACAAAAGGAAACACTAAAACCAGACTACGTTTCCTGTTCTGTAGTAGGAGAGAAATTAAAACCCTAAAAGGTAACACAACGCACTTTAGAGCCATCTCGCAATAGACGGCTTTCGGTTCATACCTACTTGTTGACAAAATTGAGCCCTGGCAGTGTTTTCCTTCTTCATCCTAACATCTCATTCATCCTAAAATCTTAGGGGGAAAAAAAAAAATCCAAAAATGCAAAGAGTTTTCAAAAAGCTTTTTTTCTTTAAGCAAATGGCCCTGTGAAAACACCAGGTCATCGGGCCTCGCTGTGTGCGTACTGAGTTTTGGAGAGCTATGCAGACGGCAGTGACCTGTTAGCAATACATTTCAGAGCAACACTACCCCCAAACCTGTACAGGAAGGTTTCAAAACCTTTGGAGTGACAGAGCATACATATTTTATGAATCGCTTGGAGAACAATCCCTCCTTTTACTAGTTAACACATTGATGACTGTCCCTGTGCTGACAAGGACTAAAAGTAAACGCGTGGGAGTGTTTTGGAAGCATCCTGTCCCAGGCAGCTGATCACGGTGGCCCCGCACCAGGACACCAGCTTCTCTCTGGGTCCTCCTTGCTGGGTGGTGCTTTCTCTGCTTTCGGGCTGTCACTCAAACTGCCCCATTAACGGTGTGTGTTAGCAATGCCCTCTCTTCAGAGCCTCCACTCTTTTCTTTCCTGATTCTTTTGTTATCCTCTGGGTGAACTGCAAATATGTGTCTGAGGTGAAAAGGCAAACAGCCAACCAAACCACCCCTGAGAGCTTCCAGGGCCACAAGTGGCCCGGACAAAGGTCACTGAAGAAACACGAAAGGTACGTTAAACGGGCCGTGTGTGTGTGTGTGTGTGTGTGTGTGTGCACACTCTCGCATAAGCTCTGTCCCCTTACGGACGTGGCCTTATGAGGCTGAGGCTGCTTGACTGCGAGAGATTTTCCCAAGATTCTCATCCCAAACAATGAGGTTTGCTTGCTAGCTGTTTGAGGTTTGGCCACTTTCGAAACAGACAAAGGCCTCTTTGTTCAAGACTGAACCTGAAAACAGAGACATGTTAATGCATCGGACAAGCGGTAGCTTCCACGACCTTGTGGATCTGTTCGCCGTCACAGACCGCCCCACAGCTGGGGCCAGGGAACTGCTCTTCCTCTTGCCTAGCCCCAGAAGCACCGCACCCCTGCACACAACCAACATCTAAGTGTGTCTCCTCCACGGGTTGAAAAGAAGGCCTCTCGAAATGTGAAGCATGAATATAAAAGGGCTTCCCATGACAGCGATCACTGAATCATGGGGAGTAAAGCCAGAAGGCGAATTTGCAATTCATCACATTATCCCCTGTTGTCTCAAATGTGATTCTTTTAAAGGCAAGCTGCCTATACACTCTTTCTCCAAGTTTTTTCTTCTTCTTCTTCTTCTAACACACTGTATATCCTTGTTTTTGCAGAATATCCGAATGAGGACCAAATGATAAAACAAAAATTACAATAGATTAATTGCATCCCTTGAATCACATTATATTTTTGGTGCATTAAAAAAAGGAGAAAAGTAAAAGCAACCAGCATAATAAACTCAGCCTAGAGAACTGTGTCAGTGACTTGAAGAGTTAACACAGATTTTAGAAGTGGTTAAAAATAGTATTAGAGGATTATACATACAACAGTTTGAAATTCATATGCATTGCATTTTTTTTTTTTTTTAAATGGCAAAATGTTTGGCAAATGTAAGCAAATGACTTGGACTGTGCTGGGTTTCACCGGCTCTGAGCAAAGTCAGTCATAGCCAGGTGAGGCCCGCTGCTTCCTGAGGTCACTCTGTGGGGCTGGGGGGGGGGGGGTGCTGTGGGGGGAGGTGGGGTGCTGGCCCCCCCACGCCCGGCTCCCCCTTGGGCCCTCAGTCTTGAACATGGAGCTGGTGAGAGGTGCCAATTACAGACTCCAGCACAGATCACCCATTAGCATCGCTGAGAGAACTCTGGGGCCTTGAACCACATGCAGACTGGGTGAGTTGTCTACACAGTGACCCATATTGCAAAAGTTAGAGGAGGGGGGGCTCCCGCTCCGACTTGCACGCCCCCCCACCCTTGCACGGAGGGGGCGGGTGGCACGGGGTATGTCACTAGTGTTTATCCTGGCAATGTTGTCAACTTGGGCTTTTTAGTAGACTTTTAAAAAAATGTTTTGTGTGTGTATGTATATCCAGAAATGTCCATCCTCCAAGCTGGGCCACCACCGTTCCCTGAACTTGGCCGTGCCTGTTGCTTGCGGCGATCGGCATCCCGAAGAACCTTCAAAGAGAAGACTCTGGGCCCCAGCAGGTTGTACGTCAGACACACGATCCCGTGCTCTCCTTATTCTGAATCCTGTCTGGCTCTGATTTTGAGCAAAAGGACAAAGGTGGTGGTGTTGTGTACGTGTGGTGTGTGTGTGTCTCTGTACTGAGTTTTGTGTGTTTTTTTTGAATTTTTTTTTTTTTTTTTTTTTTTTTTTTTAGGAAAAAATGACCCTTTGATTACTAATACAGAGTTCAGCCTCCTTAGTCACTATAAAACAGACTCCATATTTTCACACCACTCATGGTCTTCAAGGTTATAGATAAATTTTGTCCTATGGGTCTGGCTGGCGGGCACAGGGTCCCTCCCCAGATTGTCTAGGGTCAGAGTAGAGGCAAAGAACTCACTGGTGCTCAGCCCGCCCTCGTGGTTTTTGATGTAGCGTTTATAGTTTTTCCTCAGGCACTGCCACGTGGTTGTGTAGAGGACGAAGGCAGAGGACTTCAGCACGATGGCGATGCTGACGTACAGGTATCTGTAGGCCACGTTGTCATACAGGACGCAGGCGCCTTGCTCCCCGCAGAACGTGCTCCAGAACAGGCAGGTGGAGTCGATGCCGGCCCCAAAGATGAGGGGAGGGGGGATGAAGCCTGCGAGAGGGGGAAAGAACATGGCACGCTTACCCTCGGGCTCTGCAGGCTGGCCTCTCCAGTCCGCACGCGTGCACCGCTCTCCCCCCCCACAGGACCACGGGGCTGGCGTGTCCCACTGGGTGGCTCTATGGCACGGGCCCGGACAGCCTGGAGTCCGAACCCCCAGCTCCGCCCAAACCTGCACGAGGTCTCTAAGCCCCCTGTGCCTTAGTTTCCTCATCTGCAAAATGGGGATAATATCACTTCTGCTCAGACTGCTGTGGAGACGGACTAAATGGACCCAGGAAAAGCATTTAGGATGGTGCCCGGCACACAGTAAACACAAAATAAATGACGTCTGCTACTACTGTCATCCGCTGAGAGTCTGAGAAGAGACAGAGAAGCTTCCCTGAAGGGACCGTTCTGCGTGTCAGAGAAGTACGACCACAGGGAGGAAATGCAAGGAGGTATTGTGCTCTCTGTACGGGGCTTCTAAGGCTGTGTTCGAGTGGAGGGAGTTGGGAACAGAAGTTGAAACGAGTGCATCTAACCTTTGTGTGTGTGTATACACACATGCATACATGCAGCCTCATACGTGTGCACGTGTTACGTACACAAGCATGTGTATGTGTGTATCGTTTAAGATGGAAACCATCTGCATACATGCTGACAACTTCCCTTCCCCTGGATGTTACCACTGGATTGAATCCTTTTCATTCTGAGCCGGGAACCAGTTTTCAAACCCTCACCCTAGAGTACTTGGGGCACTTTCAACCAGCGATCAAAAATGGCGGAGATGAAAACTCTCCTCAGTTCAGTTCTGTGTTTCTGTCCCTTGTCCAAGCTCAAAAGTTATCAGTCCTGGCTGCACATTAAAATCATCCAAGGTGTTCCCTCCTAGAACAATTAGGTTAGAATGTCTGGTGTGTAGCCCGCTCATCAGCATTGTGAAGTCATCCCCTGGGGATTCTGGCCTGTTTGGGGGGTGGGGGCAGGGGAGGAAACGGTTTCATCTGTGCAATGGGAAATCAGTGAATGGCTCATTAATACAGATTAATTGCCTCAGAACAAAAAAGTACCCTTAAGGCCAGAATGTGGTGCCAATCATATCCAGGGAGAGACCTTAGAGGCAGAGAGTGATCACCGGAAGCAGGTGGCAACAGTTCTGAGATCCCATTTCTGGGGTATCCTGCTATCTGGAGTGTTCCTTCCAGGGCCAGCCCTGGAGCGTCAGTTTCACTTTTTATTAAGGAAGGTCCCTCTGAGAATTTGATGAGAGTTAGATCCTTAGTCCAGAAAATTACATCTACCCACAAGAATCACACCCATATTTCAGGTGGTTCATGAACCCCTGATGTCCATTCACGATCCCCAGAATTAAAACACGTGTGTCAAACATGCCGCAAACCCTCCTTTCTGAGGGGCCCCCTGAAGGCAGCCTGGGAGGGAAAAGGCTCACTGAGGGAGACCATGCTTCCTTCGTTTTAATGGCAGGCCTGGGATGGGCGTGCGGGGGGTGGGGGGGGGGGTGCTGCACTGTCCCATCAGTGCCAACAAGGTTGGGCCCAGGTGCCTTAGCACTTCCCAGCTCGGTCCCGTGTTAGCCCAGAAAGAAATTCCAGAGTAGGAATTTTAGTTGAAGCCTCATTAAACTTCCCAAGCAGCTTGACTCTGTAAATCAACAACCTGCTCCCTCTTTGCAGCTTCCAGGTCTGCTTGGTCTGGCCGAATGGAAACTCCTAGAATCCCAGCATTGTCTGCCCTAAAGTCTGTCCATGAGTCTGAGGCCTTCCTCCCCAACCAGTGAGTGCTCTCCCCACCCCCGCCCCCCACCCTGCAACAAATGCCCTGGTTCATGTAACAGAAAACGAGCCCACTGGACTAACCCAATGGAGCCAACCACGTAAGAGAAACTAAGTCACCCACCCTCCACATTATTTAGGTAAAGAAATGGAGATTGGGAGCCACTTTAAATTGATAGACTTGGGGAAAATGGGACAAATCTGGCTGTTTCTATGGTCTCATGGGATCACTTGCCTCCATTCACCTATTTCTCTGGGTTTTATGAGGTTGCAATAGCCCCCAAATGTTCCTCCCTCTTCTTCCTTCTGCCTTTCTTGAGGTCACTTTGTCCTAGCTCACCTGTCACAGCGCAGTGGGGAGTGGTCTGTGAGGACACTGTCAACAGCTCTGCCGTGGGAAGGGACTGACAGCACACGGGCTCTTTGCTCCCAGTGCAGAGGGACTGGAAGAGTTGCAGACAAATCCACATTGGGCAAATGTGGTCATATTTTAAGCACATCAGAGGAAATTTACAATATAAAGGAGCCATTCCTTAATACTTGCTTGGACCAAAATAGCCCTCTAAAATGCCAAGATGTAACTCCTTCATGAATCTGTATCTGTGTGAGGGTTTCTAAAATACTGTGTTATCTTTAAAGTAGGGCATACTTCTTTGTGCTAACGGTGTCGGTTTTATCCTGCCTACTGTCAGGCTCCATTACCAGATGACACAGCCTGGAAGGAGTCAGAAAAAGCCTTCAAACAGAAATTAGAAAGCTAAGTGCCTAGAAAAGCTTTTCATATTTTGGAGAGCCTTTGTGCTGGAGAAGAAAAGAACCTTGAACTTGTGTCGAAAGCCTTAGGATTGGGGCAAGTCGCTTGATCTCTTGGTGCCTCAGTTTCTTGATCTTTAAAATGGAGCTAATACTGCCCACCTGGCCAGGGTCAAGATGAGCCCTGTTATAAATGAGGTGTTATGCACAAGTCTGGTCCTTCCATAGGGCCCACAGGTTTTGTTAACTTATTCATGGTATACAGGGGGTTGGGGGACTAATTTAGAATAAACTCTGGGATTAATACTTTAAGCATAACCTTTATAAGTTTCCCTTTATATTTATAAAAAAACATACTGGCTTTCCCACCAGATTCATCTTTATATTGGCTTAAAATTGTTCCCCAAAGGGGAGCTCTGGCTATCAGGTGTGCAAAGAATACCAGAGAAGAACTGACTGGATCTCTTTTTTTAAAGGTCATTC
Organism: Panthera onca; assembly: GCF_046562875.1. Taxonomy (NCBI): domain Eukaryota; kingdom Metazoa; phylum Chordata; class Mammalia; order Carnivora; family Felidae; genus Panthera; species Panthera onca. The sequence goes on along the minus strand of NC_138344.1, from coordinate 11,057,191 downwards.
TAGAACTCACCTGATGGCTAATGCTCCCATGCAGCCACCCATCCATCATTCTGTTTATCACTCTGGTGGGCCAAATAAAACCTCAGGCTGTCCCTGCAAGATACTGCCTCCCCAGTCACCAATGAGAGACTCCCACAAGAGTGCTGTAATAATGGTGGAAATTAATGATGGGAAACTGCTCTAACACAGAGTAGAGAGGACAGACGGGGGAGCCATAGAGCAAGAACAAGTGTCAATTACAGACCCTAACAGGGTAAGATGTAGGTTGCATCTCCTACAGGAAATCAACTACCCCAGCAACTCAGCCAGTAAGAAGCTGTCATCACGCTGAACTCTTGCTTTTCTCCAATGGATTTTCATTCAGAACAACCCCTCTCGACTTCCTCCTCCATAAAGTAACCTTCCTCTCCTTTACCATAGGACTTGTCTACGGTTTTGCTATACCCTGCGTGCCCTGAGTTGCAATTCTGCTTCCAAATAAACCCATGTTTTGCTGGTAAAATGGGCTTTTAGGTTTTAGAGAGCAGGGGAGAAGGGCAGAGGGAGAGAGAGAATCTCAAGTAGGTTCCATGCTCAGTGCAGAGCCTGACGCAGGGCTTGATCCCACCATCCTGGGATCATGACTTGAGCCAAAATCAAGTCAGATGCTCAACCGACTGAGCCATCTAGGTGCCTCAATAGACTTTTATTTTTAAGGTTACCATTATTTGGTGATGAGAGGTGGGATCCAGAGAAGACCTGTGACAGCTCGGGAGCTGGTGGGCAACCAGGGCAGGTGCCCACGGAGTTCAGTGAGCTGCCTTCCTGCTGACCTTGGACTTTCGAAGGTCAGTTTGTCTCTTGGATTTCAAGCTCCGCTCTGTGTTTTGAGCTCCCCAGACTTTATTTGAGATGTGTTTTAAGGCTTTGTTCTTTCTGAGAGTACTCGTTTGGCCTTTGGTAAAGTATCCTGATTCCTTCTGGAACCAGGTCGCTCCTGTTGAAAATTTTTCCTCTACAGAAGAAACCTCTAAGAAAGGGGGCCCCAGCTGTCAAACTGCTTTAGAGGGTGCCCTCCCCTCTTCTGCGAGCCCAGCTGGTTTTATGTTTCAAATCCCGTGGTCCCTCTTCATGTGCATTTCTAACTAAGCGGGACAACTTAACAAAAAGTAATGTGGATCTTCAGTGGGGAACTTTCCATCTTCCTAAATTGACTCTTCTCAAAATTGAAGTGGACAGGCCTGGTTCTAAAACTGTCAACAGAACGGGGCACCTGTATTGACTGGTATTGTGAAGCTTCCAAACATCATCAGGAATCTGGAATGTATACTAGCTGAGCAAACAAACAAAAAAAGGGCTGCTGAGGCCACTTTTCCCCTTCTCTGTCCCCTTTGTCTCACAGCCTCTGGGCTTGGTTCCCACCTCTGGCGCCATTTTCCTTTATTCCCTGCACTGCCTCCTTACTTCCGTATGTTCCCTCAGGCTAATCCTTTCACTGAACTTGCCTTTTCCTCTGAAGGAACCTTCCCCTCCTCTCCTGGACCTATTAATATGTGTCTCTCTGAGGATCCAAATGAACCCCACATTGCCTTTGTTCCCTGGAACAAAGCCAAATTGTGAGCCATAAAGAGTTTTCTAAAGTGGCCGAGGACTCCTGTAAGGTTTGCTGAAGAATTTCACAGTTATTCCAACTGACCAACCTGGTTTCTCAGATTTATAGTAGTCCACGTGCTTGTTGGGGAGGGCCAGGCCAAACACTGGATGAAACTAGCCCATTGGGAGCACCCTGAGGGGGATTTAGGGAAACAGACCCCGAATTTTTGGCAGGATGCTAGAATGCTATACCCACCAATGATGGTAGCTTTTACTTAAGCCTGTTGATTGGAACAAAATTCAGGCTTGCACACAAAAGCCTGGTGAACCTGTTCATGACTATTACAATCAACTCCAAATTGTCTTTAAAGAAAATTCTGGTCTTCCTTTAGATGTGGAATGCCCCAGGTAGCATTAAACTCTATTTATTTTTTTTATGTTTATTTTTGAGTGGGGGGGGGGGGGGACACAGATTCGAAGCAGGCTCCAGGCTCTGAGCTGACAGCACAAAGCCCAAGGCGGGGCTTGAACCCACAAACTGTCAGATCCTGACCTGAAGTTTGGAACTTAACTGACTGAACCACCCAGGCGCCCTTAAACTCAATTTATTAATGGGCTGAACATGGATATTTCTTTTTTGTTGTTGTTAAAAGGACCAGGATGGAATGGGAAACTGCACACCCCAGATTTAACTGGGCAAGCCAGCTCACTTACGCTCTAGATGAGTCATCTAAAAGAAAAGACTGCTATAATTCTCCGTTTTCAATGCTGGCAAATGAATGCCCCTAAAGACAACCAACCCTCCCCTAATATCTGCTATTATTGCAAAGGGCCAGGACCGTGGAAAAAGACTGTGACAGGCTGAAGTGCCACAGTCCCCTGCAGCCTTTGCACCCAGTGTCAGGGCCCCGAGGAACTACAGGGCTCTTCCCAAGCCTCTCTATCTATCGGCTCAGAGAAAGCACTCTCCTGATGGGCTGTCAATAGGGACAAAGAGTTTCATTCTCAGAAACTGCACTCTTGTTGCTCAAGCCCCTGCTACACAGCAGCCACTGTCTCAGAGTACAAAACCAGTTCAAATAGTGTGTGGGGGTGGGGGTGGGGTCTCTAATAAACCTCAGCCGTTTCCAGTCTCTGGAACCTACTCCCTTTTGTTTAGGTCCACTGAGAGCTACTCACCCTTTTCTCCTTATTTATTTATTGGGCTGAGATTTCTTAGAAAAATATCATGCCAGAATTTCTTTCTCCTTAAGAATCTGCCAGTGGTCATCAAACTAGCCAACCTGGTGCATTAAGTGACCCTTTGGCACCTATTATTTGCTCCCACTCTGACAACACTAGAGCCGTGTCTGGGATTATCAATCCTTTGTCCCTGAGACATTGGCTACCATCCTCCTTTTTATGGGCACGCTCTTCAACTGATATTGGCAGAATGCACAGTATACCTCCCATCAATTCAACTAGATCCCTCAAAACCTCCCCCTGCCCCAGAAATAATCAATACTCTATAAATAAAGTAGTCCTTCAAGGCATCACGGCCATAAAATAGATGATCACAGGGATCAAGGCCTTCTTAGCCCCTGCACTAGTCCCTGTAACATCCCTGTTGTACTTGTGAGAAAACCCAATGGCTGAAGATGGCAGTTTGTCCATGACCTCTAGGCAATAAATATTATTAGCCCTCGATACTGTTATTCCCAAGCTCCATATGCTACTGACATCTATTCTTACTAAAAGCAAATCCTCCCTGTAGTTGATAACTGCAGTGCATTTTTCAGTGTTCTAGTTGAGAAGGATCTTTGTGGTTCTTCCTGGAATACCCCAGGGTTACACAGAGAGCCCTTCTCACTTCTCACACACCTTAAAGTTGATCTGGATGTTTGTCACACTACAGAGATGATTTCCATCTCTGCTCCCTTTCTCAAACTTCTTTATAGAAAACACCATCTACCTGCTTAAAGCTTTTGGCCTTAAAGGGACATAAAGCCTCCAAATAGAAGGGCACCTGGGTGGCTCCGTCTGTTAAGCATCCAACTTTGGCTCAGGTCATGATCTCGCAGTCTGAGTTTGAGCCCCACATTGGGCTCTGTGCTGACAGCTCGGAGACTGGAGTCTGCTTCAGGTTCTGTGTCTCCCTCTCTCTCTGCTCCTCCCCTACTTGCACTCTCTCTCCCTCTCTCTCTCAAAAATAGACATTAGAAAAGGAATTTTCTTTAAAAAAGTCTCCAAATAGAAGTTGCAGTTTTGAAATAAGGACTACATGTGGATCCAGGTAATTTTCATGGCATCCAGAACCTCCCCAAACCTAAAACTAACTGGCAATTAACGAGGTTTCTTTGGGCCTGGCTGGCTACTGTTGAAATTAGATTCCAGACTTCTGTCTTATGGCTGAACCTCTATATGCCTTACTAAAAAAAAAAAAAAAAAAAACAGACAGACCTGACCCTGTTATTTGGAAAGATCAAGATGACACAGCTAATGAGACTTTAAAGCAAAGAGTAATAAAGGCCCCCTGTTCTCAGATACCCTAATTATCTCCTTCCCCTTTCCCTGTTTATATGTGAGAGGAAAGGGAATGCCTTGGAGTCCCCACCAAAACATGGGACCATCAGCAGCAACATGTCCCTGTAGCACAGGGATACCCCCCTCTCGTCAGAGCCATTCCTGCCATTGCCCTTTTAGTTGATGCCATGGGACCCCCTCTAAACATCATTTAGAAGCCTGAATCCTAAATTCTCTTCACCTCACCTCTGAGGACATCCTCCTAACAGCTACTCCTCCTACAACCTTCTCGCTGCAATGACCTTCACCTGCTGTTCTCTGAGCCTCCTTCCTGGACCAGACCTCTTGCAGTCACTTAATGCTGATGGATCACCACTGGACTCCCTGTGACCATGTATAGGAAACTCCTCTAACCAATGCAGATTTTTCATGGTTTACTGAAGGTGCTTAAAGGATGAAAATGGTAAATATGATGGTATACCACTGCAGCTCCTTTTGAAGTCACTTTGGCGGTCCCTCTACCTTTGGCCCATCAGGCTGAGTTATATGTTTTTACCTCAGCCGAGGGTAAAACCGCAAATAATGAAACTGATAATCTAGTTAGCCTTTGGAATACTTTGTGACTTTGGTATATTATATAATAATATTTGGTGTATTATTATATTCTGGGCATTCCAGAACCGACTCCCTAGAGGCCAAAAGAAACCACCTTGCTAATATGTCCACCAAAAATGCTGCTCTTAGGGAAACCAATAGCCAAACCCCTGTCATGGTCCAAAGGGATGTTCTCCCAAATAATCATTTGGAAAAACTGACCAGAGATGCCCAACAATTGGCCCCCAAGAATGAAAAACAGGGCTAGCAATCTAATAATTGTTGGTTCAATAAAAAAAGAGAACTCTGGTTTGGACCAACTAACAATCTGGCCCTACCAGAAATTCTAAATTTCCTACCAATTACGATTGCACATGTATTAAACCATTGGTCTACTAACAACATGACAACAGCTATGATGTTTCCAAGTTTGAGAGAGAGCATGTGTGCACATGCGGGGGAGGGGCAGAGAGAGAGAATTCCAAGCAGGCTCCACACTGTCAGCACAGAGCCCAACATGGGGCTCGATCTCATGAACCAAGAGATCATGACCTGAGCCGAAATCAAGAGTCAGAAGTTGAACTGACTGAGCCACCCAGGCGCCCTGAGGAAATATTAAGACCACAAATGTGCCCACCTCCCTACCACAAAATGCAGGGAAACCTGTTTGCAATGCTCTAAGACTTTTTAAATTACCCAATGGGCCATTCCAGTCTTGGCGGGTGAATTCATACAGCTTCCCCCATCTCCTGGATAGTTTTATAGTCATGGTTTGTAGGTTTTGTCTCTGGACTGAAGCTTTCCCTTGCAGATAGACCATTGTTTCTTCTGTGGCTAAAATTCTGTTGGAAGAAAATATCCTTACCTGGGGGGATGAACTTCACAGTGATCAGGGAACCCGTTTTACCGGTCAGGTGCTTTGACAAGTCTGTGTTGTTTGGCCAGTTTTACACCACTTCCATTGTGCATCCCACCCACAACCCTCAGGTAATGATGCTAATGGGCACTCAACTGGCAGATGGGTAGAGACCCTCCCAATGGCTTGGCTGAGAGCACTGCTCTTGGTCCTTCCAAGTCTCAGATCCAGCCCTGTTGGGATGGTCACAGGATGTCCAATGTGCTGCACTCCAGCTGGTCTTAAGGGTTAACTTGCTTCAGGTTAACCCATTCTTGCTGACCTAAGGCCCTTGATCTGTAGCAGAATTAATGTACTCTGAGCTTTGCAGACCGCTAGCCTGGAGCACAGAAGCACGAAAACTCTGCCAGGCCACAGAAGCCAGCAAGTCTGTTTGAAGACGCCTCAGCTTTCTGATTAGCCTAGCAATTTTTTAAGCAAAATGTTTTTTTGTTTTTTTTTTTTTTTAGGTCACACAAATGATTTTATCGACCTCCCTCTGTGTGTCTGTAGACCTTGCTCTGGTAGAACGCAGTATGCTTGCACATCACAAACTTGAACCGGAGCCCCGAGCGCTGAGATAACGTTTGTAGCTGGCATCATCCAGTCTGCACACGATGAGGGAATGTTGCAGGCCACTGCACTCCCTTTGCTGATTACCCTAAACCCTCTATAAACCCCCCTGGGCCAGGTAGAAACTTCGGAGTTGGCTTTTGGACAAGAGCCTGCCTTCTCCCCAGGTGGCCAGCCTTTTGAATAAAGCTTATATTCCTTTTCAATCAAAAGCTCATCTCTTTGAGTACTGGCATCTTCAGGGATGGGAAGCCCCACTTGGGTTTGGTAGCACTTTAACCCACCATTGATAAAAGGCATGCTTCAACACTGGAGAGGCCTAATTGCTTCTTTAAAAACAGCCATGCTTCAGTCTTCTCACCGTGTATTACCGGAAGACAAAGACCTTGAGCATCACACGTTGCAACCTGGACTTTTTTCTGGAGGTGTCTTTTCCAATAGACAAGATTCTGTTCGACCTTGCCAGTAAGGCACTGTTGACCAATCCTGTGCTGACAAACACCAGAGAACAGACTCCTGGATCCATGAGACCCCTCTAAAGAGAGCACCACAGCCTGACTGGACCTGCACGCCATCTGATGACCTGAAAATCCGGATTTCCCGGCCCCGGAGCAGACGACATCTGATGAGATCTCTGGATCAGGCCTGTTAGAAGGTTCACAGGAGTTTCTTTCATTTGGATATTAATGGACTCCTCTAGAGTCTTACCCGAAATTCACGGTTTCTGAATTTTTGACTTTACTGTATTATTAGTTATACACCTAAGTTCCAGCAGTTCTGAGATAACAATGCTGCTTTTCAACATCTTTGAAGTTTTGCTATTTTGCAAAAAGTTCACCAGCTATTGCTTCGTGTTTATACCTGCACTGTATCTTCCCAAATGCACCCGGTTAATTCTTCCAGGAGGTTCCTGCAGTATCCCCTATTCTGTTCCCATGAGTGATTTCAGTGGGGACTCCCAGGAGGTACACGTGACTCTGGGGTTTGTCCCCATATGAGGGATTTTCCTTCCCTACGTGGGAGTAAGTGCCCACAAATATTTCTCATTGGCTACTTTCAGATCTAGGATCTTGTTTTAAAACCATCACATAATTTGGAATGGTCATGTTACTTTTGATTCTGTACTCGGTGCCTGTCAAACCTTTGTAAAAATGCCGTGACCAATAAGGACATGCTCTCTAGCACCTACAGTCTTGATAAATATGGACTACAGATGGAAGTGGTCCTTGCAACTCGAACGGATCCCAGTAGTTTCCCATCTATACAATTTTCCAAGGACGAGTGATGTAACACCCAGGAAAGATCCTTCCTGGCACTGAGGGACCAAAAAAGGCCACTGAATTGTGAAAACCAGACTCTTGCTCCGTGATGCATTTGGAGAAGGATCTTGATCAAAAGGGGGAAATGTGACAATTAATAAAGGGACACCTCACTGAAATGGAGTGGGAATAAAATGGGGAACCATCCTACTCAATGTCAATTACAGGAAGAGCTGTTCATTATAGACCCCAACAGAAGAATCCTCAATTACAGGTCCCAGGAGGGAATGAAGCGCATTGCATCTCCTACAAGAAACTGACTATCTCAGCCACGGAGGAAGCATCACCTCCCAACTTCCTCCTCTTTCTCTATAAAATAATGTTCCTCTCCTTTGTTTACAACGGGACCTGCCTGTGGTGCTGCAGTGACTTGCATGTCCCAAATTTCAACTCTTTGCTATTCCTGAATAAACCCATTTTTGCTGGTAAGTAACTTTTATTTTTAAGGTTAACACAGTAACTACTGTCTATTAACTACCCCCTCTCCCCGGCACTGTCAGGGGGCACTCTGAATGTATTAGGAGCCCCCGTCCATAACCCCATAACACTCCCTATCTTATGGACAGAGAAACTGAAGCTGAGAGAGATTAATTATTTGTCTCAGGCTTGACATTTCAAAACCCCAAACCCAATAATCTCCTTCTTACTAATTCAAAGTTTGTTGATTTGAAGCGAAGATTTTAGGGCTCTTATCAGGGATTTCCAGGGCTACAGAAAACATCTTATTTACCCTGCTGCTAAGCTCCTGGGAATAACTGGCTTGCGGAAGGCTGGTTTTGAAGCTTTCAGAGGTGAAACAGGGGTTCTGATCTTTGCAAAGTGTGGAGGGGGAAACCCACATACAAGGAGGTTCTGATCTTTCCAGAGTGCTCCCTTCTCCAGGGTTATTAACGCATCGAGAGGCTGGGAAACTGTTTTGTAAGCAAACTCAGTATTTTGCAGAACAACTCAGGCAGATACTTGTCAGAAGAAAGAGCTGACAGTTGCCCTTCTTCAGAGAGAGAGAGCTCACATCTGAAGGTTGCTCGGTGGTGGGGAGAAAATGAGAGCTTTGGGACCTGAGATCACGTACTCTGGCTTCCAACTCCGCCACTTGGGAACCTGCCACCGTGGGAAGTCACTCCACTCAATCTCGGTCTCATTGCTTATTAAAATGGGCACAAGATGCCTCCCTGTACTAAATTTTTATACAGATCGAATGAGACGGCATTTGTGAAAGCCCCTCGTGTAGTGGGCTCTTAACAAATCCAGTTCTGTTCCTGTTCTTTGGATACCTGGAGATGTGCCCTCTTTTAAATCACCATCTCCAGAGAAAAGAGTTGCAAAATACTCTTCAAACCAAGACTCAGAGAATAACCCTAACTGGCAAGACTCCTTCATGTCCTAAGAATAAGTCTGTTTTGGAGGATAATCAGCTGCTTCCAGAAGGGGTGCCAAGTGGATAAGGTATAGGACCTATTCCTGCTCTGAGCTTCTTCATTCTGTTATGCCCTCAGTTACCTAAGGAACGAGGAGGGAGGGTGATGATGGTATGGTATTCTAGAAACTGTGTGTTTCCTCCCTGGAGGCTACGGTAGCATCCCGTCCCTTTGCCTTCCCTTCTCCCTATGTCTCCTGGGGAGACACTCACGGATGGAGTAGGCATGAACTTGTGCCCCATCACAGAGACACCGGAAACCCACAGTAGGTTGGGAAGGGTACCCGGAGGCTCCGTGCTGTTATGTGCTATTACAGAGAATATTAAAAGGATTAAATCTTTCTTCCTATTACACTCTGGTCCCAGCTGCAGCCATGTATGTTTATATATTTCAATGCAAAAATTGCAGTACTGTTCAAGGAAAGGGTCTCTGTTTTCCTGAAATCTATTAACGGAGATTAAACCCCATGGTTTTGTATTTTGGCTATTTAATTCATTCCCCGCTGCCCCCCCCCCCCCCCCCCCCCCCGGGGTTGAAAAAGCTGGGCCTATTTATACTCTTTGGTGTAAACTTTAAAGATGAACTTAAAGGCTTTTGTAAGGAAAAGAAATTCACCTACCTTTTAGGGACAAAATGGAAGCTGAAAATTACTCTGGCATTTACATTTCAAAACGTATCCGTTCCTCTCCAGATTACCTGCCAAGACTTGAAGTCACCGTGCAATCCCTCTTCAGCCTGATTAGAATTACTGTCCTGACCAGCACAAGCCGCTGAGGGGGTGGGCGAAAAATAGATTCTCCCTGCTTCAGCAATGCCAAGAAAGAGACTGGACTTTTGGCACTGGCCAGCATTTTGCCCATAGGCACCTGACATTCACTTTTCTTGAATCGGAGAGGTTAGGTGATGCTGCTCTGCTCTCATTTTATCCCTGGGCTCCATGTTCAAGTCACTAAGGCTCAAATAGCCTACCCACACCCATCCGGCCAGTAGTGGCAGGGCCGGACTCAAATCCTGCTGTGCCTGACTGCAGAGCAGTCCACGGTGAATATGTGATGACACCTGAGTGCAGGTAGGGAAGCAGATCCTGGGTGATGGCGGCACTTGAGGATGTCAGACCCATCGTTGCTTAATGTTTGATGAACAAGCAAATAGACGCACAGACGAGTGGGAAGGGTGTTCCATGCATTCCACCCATTGTACCCCATCCCGATCCTCCCAAGGCTGGGCGCATGGCTTCTCATCCGGGGCTTCTGGCACACTGCGCTTACTTCTTGCAAAGCACTCATTTAATGGGTTCATGTCTCCCACTTGCCTGTAGAACTTCTCTATATTCACGACTTCATGGTAGGAGCTCGGCAAATGTTTGATGCACCGTATCAGGAGCTTCCCAGATGTGCTGCTCCTGCAGTACCTTCATGGATCACCCAAGATCTGGGGATAGTCTGCTTGGGAATGACACCTGGGTCCAGAAGGGCACCTTGAGATTCTCAATGCTTTCTGCTTAGCAGGTGCTCTGAAAACTAAGAGCAGGCGTTCGTGGGAGGAGAGTCTGTGGTGGCCAGCCCAGCCCCAACAATACCTTTGAGACACCTGACAGACTGCATCCCCTGCCCTATGAAAGGCTTCTCCATGTGCCCCGTCACTGAGGCTGAAATTCTCTGCTGCACCTTGTGCTTCTGTTGGTTCTCTCTTACTTTCATATAGTTAGATGCGGGGTGAGGGGGTTTCAGTAGATGTTACCTCCACTGTAGGCCTCCATTTGTCCTTGCCTCTTAAGCCCACTGCCCTGCTCTGGTTAGCAGCTTCTCCCTTCGATGCTTTGATTAGTTGTGCCACACCTCACAGAACCTCCGTGCACCTTGCTGCCAGGCTGATCTCCCTAAATCAGAGCTCTCAATGTATATCCAGTCTTCTCTAAATCTGTCATTCACTCCGCACTGGCAACTACTTAGCCAAGTAAAATCTCTTTTTCCCTTGAGATTCAAGGTCCGGACCCTTTTAGCCCTATATTGAGCCCTATATGAGCAGTTCCTCATACCTGCTTCATTCTCCCACTGGAGCCCCCTGAGGGCAGGATGCTGGCTCCTGAGTATTTTTACATTCTTTGCAGCATCTTGAACAGTGTCTTGGGTGTAGCAGGATCTCAGCGACTATTTGTTTCCATTAATTTAACTTAGCCTAACATCCAAGGCACGCGGTGGACCCCAGGGGCAAGATTCTGGATCAGGTCTTCAAGCAGATGGCTTGCCAACACCCAGAGAGAAAAGCAGCGAGCAGGCATTTGCAAAAGGATGAAGAGGGACGGATCTGACTGCATCGGGAATTCTGCTCGGAGAAGACCATTCAGTTTACTCTGAATTTACTGACGTAGTTCAGTGCCCTTCTCTGCCACTCGATTTCTACCAGAAGCCTTGGGCTTCTCCACAGACACCAATGCGGTTCTACACCCTGGGCTTTGTCATGTTTCCCTTATCCAGCCGAGGTACCATAGTCCATTTAACCCCACTTTGGTCTTCTTTAATTTCTTGGCCCCACACTCCTTCCATTGATACAACCAACCGCGTGTTCCCACTTCTACTCCAAAGCTGCTGGGGAAGCTCACGGAGCCACACTGACCCCTGACACTACAGTCCCTGCTCTATCAACTCCTTTCCACTGGCATTTAAAGCAACAGGAAAAAAATAGTCTCCCATTCACTTCTGGGTCCTACCCTTTCTCCTGATACTCTTCATAGCTAATTACAGTAAAACCTTGGATTGGGAGTAATTTCTTCTGCACAAGACGTCAAAACATTTTTAATCTTTAACTTGATAAATGAGCAATGTCTTCCAATAGGAGTAGTACGTGACGCTGCATATCACATGATCACAACTGAGCCAATGGTTCTCTCTCTCTCTCCTACCCCTCCCCCCATTCTCTCTGTGGGATGGTGGGTGATCATCTCCCACGCTCAGATGCTCGGTCTCAGGCCATGATGTTTGGCAGAAATCAGTGATTTTTCAGAACATTGGAAGGTGCCCACAGCCGGCTCTAGTGTATTTTTTGTCACTTCAAAGTACCTCGGGACAGTCCTTTCCTTCTCCATCAAAGAGTAAGCTTAGGGGGCGCCTGGGTGGCGCAGTCGGTTAAGCGTCCGACTTCAGCCAGGTCACGATCTCACGGTCCGTGAGTTCGAGCCCCGCGTCAGGCTCTGAGCCCCGCGTCAGGCGCTGGGCTGATGGCTCGGAGCCTGGAGCCTGTTTCCGATTCTGTGTCTCCCTCTCTCTCTCTGCCCCTCCCCCGTTCATGCTCTGTCTCTCTCTGTCCCAAAAATAAATAAAAAAAAAAAAAAAAAAAATATATAAAAAAAAAAAAAAAAAAAAAAAGAGTAAGCTTAGAATGCTCTGCTTCATGCTAGGTTAGGCTGCCTGCAGATAGAGACCCTTTCCTCTGCTGCCTTATTGCCAGTTACATTAAATACTGTATATGACAAGAGTTTATCAATACTGTACTGTAGTCAACATCTGTTAGTGATAATGAAAGTCGTCCTACTCAATAACCCTTCTCTCTCTTGTTGCCCTCGCACCAGCCACGAAGGTTTTCAAAGGTAAGTGCAGGTTCATTTGTTTATTTTTCTTTATATTTTCTACTTTCTCAATTACTTTGTATTATATCACAGTATTGTAATCATTTTCATATGAATATCTTTGGGTTGTGGAATGAATCACCTGAGTTTCCATTATTTCTTATGGGGAAGTTCGCTTTGATATATATGCAAGTGCTTTGGATTACAAGCATGTTTCTGGAACGAATTACGCTCGCAAACCAAGGTTTCACTGTATCTGGAAAGAGTGATCTCCCCATGCTGCCCCACTTCCTCATGCTCTCCTAAGGGTGGTGCATCAGAGACTGGCCACTGGCCACAAGTGGCTACTTAAATAAAAATCAGTAATTAAAATTTATAGAAGCCAAGTACTCAATAGCCACATGTGATGCAAATATAGGGCATTTCCATTATTTCAGAAAGTTCTACTGGACAGTGCTGGCCTATGCCACTCCCAAAGTCCTCTCCCTCCTAGTCTTCCTGTTTTAGTAGGTAATGTCCCCATTCATCATGTGATCCAAGCCTTTGTAAGGAGCTGTCATTGTGGTTTCTTCCCTCTTACATACTGCAGCAGGTACACTTTCACTCAGAGACCAGGCCTCGAAGGTTCTTCTTCCACCCGCCCCTCCCCAGCCCAGGCCACCAGCTACTCTGTTAGACCAGCGGCTTACAGTTCAGTCCGTACATTCTCATTGTCCATACAGTGGACCATGGGCGTTCCTCCAAAACACAACAATCTGGTTAAAGACCATCAATAACTTCGTTTACCTGAGAGATAAAGGTCAAAGCTATCGACAGGGCAGCAACCCTTCCAGGTCCTGTTCTGACGGCCACCCATCCTGTCCCATCTTTGGCCAGTGCCTGCTTGTGCTGCACACTCTAGCCACACTCGACTTCCTGTGGCCCCAAACATGGTGCTTCCTCCCAGGCTTGGACTTCCGTAAGTCCCTCCATTATAGCCCTCTCTCCTCGCTCATCTACATCACTCTTGCTCAGTCTTCATGTCTAAGGCAGACGTCACACTGTTTCAGACCCACACCCCTGCCCCATCCCAAGGCGAGGTGAGGTGGCTCCTCCACGTGTCCCCAACTGCACCTGTGTAGACACCATCACCAAGCTGTGATGCTCTACTGAATTCCCATTACCCATACAGGGCCAAGCACAAAGGTCGACAATGTCATGGAAGCCGATTTCTTGGTTGACCCCTCGTTAACATTAACTGGTGGTTAATCACATCGGGTGCTGCTGCAGGAAATGGAATCAGGCCAACAGCAAAGACTTCTTTGATAAGCTTCTTTTAAGTAAAAGATGAAGCTGTCCTATCCTGCTAGAGCAGAGTTCTCCAGACTGATTTGTGACCCATAAATGGGCAACAAAATCAATAGACTGTGTCATGACCAACTTTTTAAAAAGCATGAAACAGAAAAGAATACACACATATATTAAGGGTATTTTTTGTGTGAGATTTTTGTTCCAGCTATATTAATGTATATGTATGTGCACACTGGCCCATAATGTAAAACTTCTCTCTGGCTGGGGATCAGTCACAGAAGTTGAAAAATACCACTATAGATAATGCCTGGTTGATTATTCGTGGGGCAGACATATAAATAATGGAATTGCATGAGGGCAACATACAATGATCTTAACAGCATCACATTATATGAGCTCTATAATTTTCCATTCTGTCTTCAAGTACCCTCTAATTTTCATTAACATTTCAGAAATATTTTACAAGCCTTTTTTTTTCCTTTTATGCCATCAAATTATTCTGAAGGGTAACTTTTTTTTTTTTTTACCTGCTATATTGAGTCTTTAAGCGTCTGTTTAGAGGTGGAGATTCTCCTACAACAACCCCACAGATGGGGGATTCCCACCTTCCCTGGTGAGCTCGCAAAATGACTACTAGCAAGTCATACCCACTTACCTGGGTATGGTCAACAGAGATCTGAACCCACTGGGTGTGCTCGATAAATGTTAGTGCGTTGAATGAATGTATATGAGAAGTGGTTTCACTATTTACAGAAATAAGGGTCCCCAACTTGCTACCTGACGTTACACATTCATGTATCTATTTATCCATCCAAGTTAGGGCAACAGGGGTAAGGCAGGATGATGCATGCAGACTTCACCCTCCCGAGAAGAAGAAAAGAATCAACCTAACGATTACCCCATGATTATGGAGTTCTACAGGGCACCAGAAGTTCCCGGAAGGCCCAAATGTTTTAGTTTGAATTCCTACTAAACTTGTCTTAACTGAGTATCTTCATACCTAGAGCATTTCTGTTTTCCACAAAATCGACGTAAGATAAAAATGCCATTTAGGTCTCCCTAGTTACCCACCTACAAGGATTGATAATCATCGGGAGGACTCTGAGACCTTGTCCTGGGCACAGCAGGATGGATCACAGTGACTGACTAGAAATATCTGGCTACAGGTGGAGAAGGGAAGTGAGGAGGTGCACACACCCTGTACTTACCATTCTCCAGGAAGGACCTTGTGAGTGGATCCTTCATATTCTTCCATATTATACAGCAATTCACCTCATTATAAAAGTAATAGGTACATATGGGGCACCTGGGTGGCTCAGTCGGTTAAGCGTCTGACTTCAGCTCAGATCGTGATCTCACAGCTCATGAGTCCGAGCCCCGCATCAGGCTCTGTGCTGACAGCTCAGAGTCTGGAGCCGGCTTCGGATTCTGTGTCTCCCTCTCTGTCTCTGCCCACCCCCCTCCCCCACCACTTGCACTCTGTCTCCCTCTCTCTCAAAAATAAATAAACATTAAGAAAAATTTTTTTAAGTCATAGGCACATATATATTCATTCAAAATTTTAAAACCTCTAGAAAATATTACTTATAACATAATCTTATTCAAAAACAATAATATACCATGTTTGTGTTTAGCTTTCCAATATTTTTCCATGCTTATACTTTAAAAACACTTTAGTATATTATAGACCTTGTCCCCCCTCCACATGTCATGTGCCCTTTCCAAGTCTATAAATACTTTTCAGAATGTTAAAGGGGAACATCAATCTTACTGGGATTCCAGATCATAATGGATGTAACTAATTCCAGGCTGTTGGACATTTGAGTTACGGCCAATTTTTCATTTTTTACAAACATTTTCATAAACATTTTCTATAGCTAAGTCTATGTGCTCATCCACAGTTATATATTTAGAATGAGTAGTTTAATTTTTACACTGAAAATACAGGCCATGGTTATCTCCCTTTGCATATTTATTTACCATTTAATGCCCATTAAAGAAGACCACTATTATTCAAGGAAAAAAAAATGTTACCCTGTCTTGATCTTGGCTTTGACAAAGGGATGTTCATAAAGCAACAGAAGTCTAAAGGGAGAAGGGTCAGGCAAGCCTGGCAGCTGGGTTACCTGGCCAGCCTTTTCTGCTTCGCCCCAGCCTGTCCCAGGACCCAGGGAGAACCATGGAATATCCCCATCCTATGTTTTCTCAACTTAAAAATGGCAGGGTTAGACTGAATTCTTTTTATCCATACCAAACCTTGGAATACAGCTTCTATAGCGTGAAGGTCACATCTGCCCCATCCTGGAAACCCAAGGTAAACAAACTCAATCAGTTTGGAAAAATTTAAAGAGATCAAAGTTTCCATTTGTGAGACATTGTCAGAAGACTTCTCTGTCCTAGCCGGCAGCCCATAATCGAAGCATTTCACAAGCTGCTCGGGGGGTTGCTCAACGAGGGAGCCACATTATACCATCAAATGGTTTTCTCTTTGGTGCCATCACTTTCCCTCCTTATGCTGGTGAGAATCCAGGGTGGCACCAAGACAGGGATTATATAAATGAAAACTCTGTGGTATCCAGAGATTGCATAGGTCTAAACGCAGAGCAAAATTTACAGACTTAAGGTTTCTCTTGTTTATTAATAATTATACTTCATAGAAGAAAGAAAAAGACAAGCTCAAGAAGTGGGACAAATTCACGCATATTTACTCACCTGGTCATAAGCATCCAATTCATTATTGAGGGAATAAAGAGCATACATACCCAACAAACGGAGGAGGAGGAACAGGACTCCCAGGGCGTAAGACTTGAGTTCAGGGCTGACTGTCCTACATGCAAAGAGATGAAGAGGAAAAAAAAGATCCTTATCACTCCTCTTCAATTAACAGACCCCAGAGTCATCTATTGCTGTCCATCAGAGCCATTCTCTAGAAATTAATGGGTTTTTTTGTTTTTTGGGTTTTTGTTTTTTTTTTTGCTTTCTTTGCCTAAAGTCTGATAAGTAACTGCACTAACAAGATAAGTTTAGGAAATTAACAGTGGGTTTTTTTTTTTTAAATAATAAGGCTAATCTTGTCATTGGGAGGAAGACACGCAAATGTGGTCCCTAAAGTCTTCATTTAAAGGCATTTTACTTTTGCCAGGACAGGCAAATATCTTAAGTTGATAGAATACACATATTGGGGAAGTATCAACTGGGAAGACCATTTCTCTGAACGTTTCTCAAAAAGCCAGTGCTGTGAACACCCTTGTCCTTCTCAGGTCATTTTGTGATATCAACCAGATGATCCTGCCTTGGCACCCCAGATGGGCCACTTGCAGAATAATCCATTTGACTACATCCAGTTTCAATACCCCTTGGTCATGGTTCTTTGTTCTGAATGGACTCAATCACCCTGGCTTTGGTTTATCCAGAATGGTCCCTTAGAATGACCCTCTCGCACATTTTCTAGCATACTCTCAGAGTGTAACGTTTTCTGGGATGAGCGTGACAGTAGACGGGGTTTAGAAATGATGACCAATTCTAGACAGAGGGGCCCTCATGGCTGATAACATCTCTTTCGTAATGCCTCTTACTCTTGAAACGAGTATTAATTCAATGCTTGTCCTCTCTGGGCCCAGGGACTCTTTTTATCTTGTCCATTGTGAGTGCAGTGATGATGTACTGAGTAACATATATGTGGATGGATCGGTGGGGTGAGCACATGTCTCCCACTCATGACCCAGACCGGCCCTATCTCTGGTGGGGTGGCGAGGGAACATGAAGAGAGAGGTACTTGACGGACTACATACATGTATCCTTCAGGTAATCTTGGACACCACAGGCAGAAAAACTTCCTCTTATCCCATTCCCATTGGGAGTCCCTAGGGGAAATGGGGAGGTAAGCACAGTACTATGTCTCCTGGAAGGACCTGGTTAGGCCTAGAGCTAGTCCAGTGTGGCTGAGACTTTGTAAATACCAGGAGCACTTCACTATGGCTGAAAGACCAGGAAGGCTCATGCAATACAGGGAGGACCTAGGCAATCAATTCTGTAGGAAATAAATGTTAGAAACCAAGTTACATTGCAATAGGATATCTAAGTCCACTAGGATATCTAGTACCCAGGACTTAGTAGATAGATAGATTGACTGATAGATTGAGAGATCATTTATCTATTAATCTATTTTAGCTAGAATTAGATTCTAGCTAAATGACCCCAGGAATCATTCATCCAAACATCCAATGCCATCCATCCAATGACCTGGTTTGAGCCTCAGTGGGCGTGTCTTTGGCTTGTTGGAGAGTGGACCAAAAGACACTGTCAAACTAAAACGAACAGAGATGTAGGTTTTACAATCTTGGACATATTTCTAAGATTTTCAGTGAAAGCTATAAATGTGTTACTCTTGGGGAAACACCCATTTCTTCTCAATTGTAAAGAGTGGGATACAGGCAAGTAGGTTAAGACTTTCATGGAGTGATGGGGAAACCACTCTGGCTGATTCAGCCAGATACGTGTACAATGTCAATGATGAGATCGATGTTTCTGGACAGAAACACAGCCAGCTCTCTTTAGAATGTGCACGTTACAAAATCCAAGTTCTTTGGAGCTATTATTGGCTCCACGGTTCTGGTTTTTGCATACCCACTTGAAGGTATTAAGTTGAAAGACACATAAATAAAAGCAAATTCTCCTTTTCAAGAAAACGTGCTGGCGTAATGAGCTAGAATATTTATCACTTGAAATCTGATTTCCTTTTAGCTATCATGTCACTAGGAATAAAATGAGCAAGGTGCTAAGATCTCTCTCTGTTCATATCCTGTTGAGGAACTTGTTCCCATGGGGGAATCTTCCTTCTCAGATCTACTTAGGAAGAAACGGAGAGTTCAGGTCTGAATGTTATGGAAAGTTCCGCGCAAGGCCAGGGATGGGATCTGAGATCTACAACTTACTAGCTGTCGACCTCGAGAATACTGCTTGCTTGACCACTCCCCGGGCCGCCTCCTCTGTAAAAGGGGAATGGCAATAAGGATGTAAATGTAATTAAAACAGGAGCTCAGTGCTGGCTCTGAAGGGGGGTGCAGCGGGTGTTAGCTTGTATCCTCACCTGTGGATGTTCTGAGAGCTGCTGTTACGTGGGCTACAGTGGGGCCGTCACTCTGGAATGGGGCAAGGGCTGGCATATACCTGGAAGGTGGCCTAGACTGTGCCCTTGTGCCTGCCTGGAATACCTGTGATGGCCAAATGGACTGGGATAGTGACAGAATAAGGTGCTACCCTGGCCATCTCGACGGGGACGACGTGTGAGCCTGGGCCTCGCACAGAGCACAGGGTTATGTGATGGCCGAGGCCCAGCCTAGGTCACGTAGGCCATCTTTGCTGATCTATTTAAAGGAATCAAATGTTTCCCGAAAATCCCCAAGAGCTGTTTCTCAAGCTGAGATTTCGAAGTGATTAAGATTTCAACTTTCTGTGTTTGGTCTGCCAGTCACAAACAGTGAGCTGGTTTTTGCACAGAAGTCATGGGGAGAAGAAACCAAGGGACCAGTCACTGCGAATGGCCGTGAAGGTCATTGTTCCTGAATCTTGGCACCTTTTGTGGGTGACCAACACAATACAACTTCACAGGGATTTCTAAATGAAAAGTCACCCATAACACAGCCATACCTAGGACCTGATGGGTTTTGTCTGTATCCATGCTTGACACAGTCAACCTCTGTATAGAATTTAAATGCAACAGTTCACTTCCTAAGGACTTTTCACATTCTTAAGAATTTTTCATTATTCCCTTGAGCTATGGTACAGTACTGTAATTTAATTCATTATCCCAATTCAGGTTTTTCTGCTATTATAGCTAACATTGTAATAAAAATCTGCCTGCCCTGAGCTGTTTTTCTGGGAGGGAAGTATTTTCCTAAGTGTTGAAGGGTAGGGTTACCTCATAAAAAAATCTGAACATTTTTATGACTCCTGATTCACAATGCTATATTGCTTCTTTGAAAGGAGTGATAGGCTTTCCAATGCCACCAGCCATAGGTGATTTTACCCAGCCCAGTTTTGCCACAGCCTCGCAAGCGCTGGGTGTGAATGTTGAAAATTGGTTTTTCAAGTTTACAAAGTGTAAAATGGCAATTTGCTATTGTTACCTTAATGCTTCTGCACATTAACAAGGCTTTGCTAATGACCTTCTAGATGACATTAGGGCTTTGGAGAAATGCTCTTCCTCAGGAATTCAGAACAGAGATTAGGAAACGTGGTAGGCATGGGGAGAAGGGGAGCAAAGCTGGATACAGAAGCTGGGAATGTGCATTTGTACAGGTCAAGTTCAAGTAGTTCATTCTTGCTTGCTTCTAGCCCCTGGGAGTACCCTGGTCTGTGTAGATAGCTGCATCCCAGTAAGGTGGGTCTGTCTGTTTGGGGTCACTTCCTCTGGTTCGAGACAGACACTGGGGGCCGGAGCATCCCATTTCTAGGTTCCTCACCCAAATCTAGGTAACTTTGAAAATGAAGAAGTTACTCAGAATATGACTCCACAGTTCACCTTTGAGGCACCTCACTCACCGCCAGGACAGGTCCTGAGAGACCAGATTATGGGTGGTTTTGGACAAGTGTAGTCACTGCTGGCACATGCGTGGCCTCGGTGGGACCCACATCACTTCTAGGAGGCTGGCAGGATCAATGACATTGCTCCTGGGGCCGAACTCAGAAATGAGTCTGAGCGAAAATGTGCCCAAGGTCACGTGGCTAATCAGTGGATGAACAGGGGTTGAACTTGGGGGCTTGGCTAGTCCAAGGCCATTCTCCTTTTACTCCAACACTGCTGCTCTCTCTAAAAATCAATGTAGGACCACATTCAAAATCTCCTGCAGGATCTATTCTTGGGAGGATATGAAAGTATCATCTCCCTCGGGCCGTGCTTTCCGGTCTCTATCAAGTGTAACTGATTCCTATCAACCTGGGGAAGCTGGCTTGTAAGACTCATGCCACACCCGAAGTTCGGACCTCCCAGAGAACTGCAGACAAGCACCAGATGGGGACGGGGAGGGCGAAAGGTGAGCCTGGCTCTCTAGTCCCTGGGTCTAAGCTTACCTGATAAGGATGATGACTGAGGGTGTCTGCGCCATTGCCCCGATCATACTGCAGACACACATCACACACAGGAAGGTGAGGAAGGCCTCTTGGCACCCGGGACTGGGGCATTTTCCGGGAACCACAGTTGTGTTCTCGGCCGGGACGGTCGTGAGGCACGCACAGCCGGTGAGATTCTGAAACGGAAGTATTCAGCCCTCTTAACTGGGGGTATCTCCAGTTTCCAAATCCAAAGCCATCCATCAGATGGAGCTGTCACAGCCTAATTATGCATTCTGTGGCATTCCATTAATTAGGCCTGAATAAACGAGTTAGCTTTTTAAGGAGGCTGCGAAACACATGCAAATAAAGGAGTATTTACGGGGAGAAGAGCCAATTCCCCATCTCCTGTGTATTTCATCTTCATGCTCAAGAATCCCTCGATAGGCTGTACCCTAGACAAACATGTTCCCCCCCCCACCGCCCCAAGTACTGTGGAAGAAACTGTGCCTCCACAATAGGATAAAACATTGCCAAATTAACGTTATAATTACTTGCCAATTTGTCCTCTTTTATGCAGTTATAATTACAATGAAGTGTATTAAAAGAAGTAAATCAGGTAACCTGCATATTGTTGCTGGTTCAGTGCCCAGTGTGGCACTTGGAACAAAGGATGTGCGTTGTCAGCCACGAGGTTGCTGCTCCCGTGGTGGGGGGGCGGGGGGGGGGGGCAGGTTAATGGGAAAGTTCTCACGTGCCAGGGGAAGCAAAGAGGGCTAAGAGATGCCAGGAGCTTGGAGCAGATCGCGGGCAGCGGACGAAAGCCCAAACCAGACACATTTATTAATACATGATCCAAGGAGGGGGGAAAAAAAAAGGCGGCCACATTCCATTTGATCTTGCGGGTGGATTCTTGCCCAGCTGCCCCTGCTCCCCAGCGAGGTCCGGCCCCAGCTTCATCATCAGAGGAACTTCTGATGGCCAAGGGGAGGGGCAGGGGCTGGGAGAGGCAGTGCCACGCGAGCGCAGAGCCAATTAAGGTTCGATAATAATAGTGCAGAGGCCTTTAATGAATACAAAATGAAAACAATCATAAATGATTCATTGCTTTTCTTCTCAGCACTGCTCGGCTTTCAGAGCACACGCCAAGAAAAATCCTCCTGAGGGTCAAACAAATCCCCTTTGGCTTTCACGTTGCTCGTCCTTGTCCTCCTTCCTCTCCTCTCCTCTCCATTCTCCCTCTCGCCTCTTTTCTTTTCCCACAGAGCAGAGCACAGAAAGGGGCTTTTCTTATCCCATCAAGTCACATGGGATGTTTTCAGGGATGTCCAAAAGCCCTTCTGTGCCACGCTCCCCGCCCCATCAGAGCCACCTGGCTGCATCCTGCCCAGGGGCGCTTACCCATGTGGGCAGACGTGGTGTGGGGCTGGATGCTTCTTCCTAAGCATCGTGCGAAGAGCAGGTGCCTCTGTATAAGTGGCCAGGTTACAGCACCCCACGGTGTTTACTGTAATTCCCATGGGAGATGCTGAGATCTTGGCCCCCTGGCCCTTCCCACACACCTCTGCCCAAGGGGTCTTGCTAGCTCTTCTGTAAAACCTCCACCTCCTGGGAGGCCCCCCACTGGCTGAGCCAGCCCTGAGCCAGGGTTTTTCATGGGCCCCGAGGAGCCCCTGTATGAGGGCACACTCTATGCACCACTGAGGGACCTTCCTACACTCCTGGAGGAGGCCTCGTGGCTCCCGGGATAAAGGAAGACCATGTCTTATGCACGTTGTTCTGAGTGTTTCACGGTGCTGAGACAGAGCTGGTAACTCTTAGTAGGTGGTTTTAGAATGCCTAGGCGAATGAATCCTCATCTGCATTTATCAGGAGGCAGGGCTGCTCCCCAACGACAACCTAAATGTCACCTTTCTTCCAGCCCAGGAGAGGAAACTATACCCCCCTCTGCCCAGACCCCAACTGCACAGCCAAACTTCCCTAGCTGTTTACACCCACCACCTCCATCTCATTCCCCAAGCTCCCCCTCACTCCAGGGGGCTTCTGTCTCCACACGCGGGAACCGGATGGTGCTAAGATCTCCGGGGGCCTCCGTAACCCAACCCCACCGTCCGCTTTTCTCTTACGGGGGGGCCCCCAAGAGCATGTGCCCGTGAACCACTCCCCTCCCTGGCTTCCATAGCCCATGACCGTCCCAGACCCACGTTTTATGTCCTGTCCCAAGGCTCCAAGCATGTCGCCATTTCCACACTAAATCCAGGAACAAATGCCCCAAGCTGGATTCTGCACTGTCAGCGTGGCACTCCTCCCCATCTACATCTGAGAACTACTTCTCTGGAATCCCCCTCCCAGCAGGGGTGACAGCTGGATGGGAGGGGAACACAGGTGAGATTTAGAAGGCAGAAGTGAAGCAGAGGCCACTACGCTCTGAAGGTCAGACACAAGGATGATACCCGCAGAGGTGCCCAGAAGGTGCCAGCTGGCCCTAGCATCCATATTTGCACCAGCCCTCTTTTCTATCTGCCCTGCTGACAGCACAGGTCTATGCCCACCTCTCCCGATTCGGCTGTCCACCTGCTGACATGGTCAGCACCCCTTTCGTCTCACAGAGCAGCCATACGAACACAGCTTCTTGGGATTTTCCCACAAGCCCCCCCTCTTACCCACATCAGCTGGTGCTTCTGGGGATGGCAAAGATCGGTCTTGTGATTCTTCGAGACTTTAATTCCTCAACTCCCCCACGTTCACATAAGCTCTATTTCCTACACTCAATTCTTTTATTTCCAAAATACCTGTGGGTGCTGCTTTCCGGACCAAACCCAGACAGATGAAACTCCACCCCCCCCCCCCCCCCCAACCTCCATTCCCTCTACATCTCTTGCCTGAGAAATGGTGTCTCTGGACAGCAGGTGGGAATTTTGGACCCTGCTCCTTACTGCCACGTCTGATGCGTCTTCCTCACGACTCTGAGGCTGATGAGGCCAGACATCATTGTAGTTTTGCTCCCTAATTTATCCCCAGCTCTAGAGAACAGGGCTTGGCTCATGACAGGGATTCATCAGCTGTTTATTGAATAAATGGATAGATCTCAAGGCCTATTCATTTCACCGTATCCTAAGTCCTCCTCAGACCCTCAAATCCTTCTGTCTCTGATCCCTGTCATAGCCTGAGAGAAAAGAGAGATTCAGGTGTAGGGGGCTAAGAACCACATATACCCAAAGAATGCACACGTATAAATGAGGAACAGTCCCCTCCAGGATGGCTGTGGTCTTGCTTAGTCAACCACCCTAGGAACTGAGCTCTGACTCACATAGCCTCTTAGGACTATGACGTGAGTCCTGCAGCCGAGTGATCAGGGCCAGAACCTGGTGAATAAACCCTGTGACTGGAGAGCTTTGTTTAAGAAGTAATCTGTAATTGGGACCTATTACAGTAGGTCTAATCTAAGACTCAGTCTTAGATTTTTGCCCAATACCTAGATTAGGGCCCAACTGCATCATATTTACCATGATAGGAAAACTGCCTGGCTCCTCTCTGCTCTGAGAAAATCCCTTCCGAAATGGACCCACTCTGGATTAGGTCTGTGTTCCTGCTCTAATGGAAGGGGATAAAAATGAGACATCTTTATTTCAGACTATCTGACACAGGGATTGCACAGCTCTGTCTGGTCCGGGGAGGGGATGAGCATGTCCCCTAAAGCCAATGTCCTGGGAATGGAGTGAGTGGGCAGCAGAGTTGAGCCAAGACAAGGGACAGAGGTGATGGCACACAAAGCCAGGGGAAGGGATGGGACGAGAACAGGCCAAGGGCAGCTGCAGTCCGACTGGACAGAAATGAAGCATTTGTAGGGTCATTAACACCACAAGAGCAGAAGTAAGAAATGCAACCAGGGCAGATGTCGTCTGGCAAGTGGCCAGGAGAGAAGCTGGAGATGGCTGGGTCCCTCCCAGAGGCTGTCGGCAAATCTGTATTTATTTATTCAGACTTAACTTAGTTGAGAAGAGCCGTGGAAGAGGCTGGGGAGGAGGTAAAGCCAGAGGGTCAGAGCAGGGACATGGATGGGACTCCTTTCTGGGCAGAGGACTCAGTCCAACACGATGACAGCATCTGGAAATGCTGGGGGGGTCCCACGGTCTTGGGGGGGCGGGGGGGGACAGGCACCTGGGACATTCCTGCAACCCTTCCAAGAGGGAAATCTAAGGGAACATGCTGGGCCTGTGGTCACACGGCAAGAGAGAGCGTCACATCCTTCATTTGGGCTTAGGTGACACGAGATGGACCTGCATGTCATGCTAAAGGGGCTGTGGGGACTCTGGCCACAGAGGCAGCTATGTGCGAAGAAACATCCACCCAGATGTCCACATGTGGTGGGAGGAACCACAGATGAGGACACAAGGTTTCGCCTTCCCCAGGGTGCCTAACTGTAAGAGACGACTTTCCTCCTGGGGGGCTTTCAGACTGCCATCCCAAATAGAAAGGAAGTGGGGGGGGAACAGCCCTTCTTCCACTGATATTAACCGGGCATCCACGTGGGAACCCCTAAACTTGCAAAAGTTCTGAGGAGCAGGAAGCTCGAAAATACAGAGATAACCTGGATGTGACAGAACGATTCACTTTACTAAGGAGATGACAGAGACTAGGATCCTAATTCTCACCCTGTCTGTATATAACAGTTCCATCTGGCCAGTCCTAAAAGCAGATGGATCTCAGAAGCCACCTGTAGACAGTCATGGCCTGAATCAAGTGCTGTCCCTGGCAGTCCCCGATATATTTCACTGTTGCCAAAGGGCACTAGGCTCTGGGAGATTGGTGCATCATTCCTGACCTGGAAAACGTCCAACTTTCCACTTCTGTTTCAAGGGAACGTCTTCCCGGCTCACCAACCTAGGGGAAGGAGTTACATTCTCTGTCTGGCGCCACATATTGGGGCGGGAGGTGGGAGCAGGACCTGGCTTTCTTGGAAATAAGTGCATCCTGACATAGCATGTTGATAACCAGACGACCACTGTGCTCGCACAGGAGGCCAGGCAAAGCTTTGGAACCAGCGGTGACCCAGAGGACAGAAGGGGACTCGCTTGTAAATTCTATAAGAACTTATCCTACAGACAGATGGGCCCGCGCACAACATGACGTAAGTACAATGTGAGCCACAACACTGTTTGCAAGACCCAAAGTTATGCAGCGATCTGAACACCCAACACAGGGGCTGGTTAAACAGGTTCCTACGGATCCAGGCAAGGAAAGACCACGTAGCCGTAAGAAAAAAAAAAAAAAAAAAAAAGATACAAGAGTGTTCTTCCCGTATGGATATGGAAAGAACACCAATATAAATTATTAACCATAAAAAACCCACAAACAACGAGGTATGGAATCAGAAAGACCTTGGATATGCGTTAAAATCCAGAAGGAGACACAAGAAACTAATCATAGTAATTACCTACTTGGCAGAGCAGTGGGTTGGAAAATAGGTGAACAGGAGACAGAGTGCAAAGGAGAGATACCACTCCCTCTTTTTTATATTTTTTGACTTCTGAACAATACAAATACATCATCTATCAAAAAAAATGAAGAACTCCAGAGCATTAGAAAATAAAGAAGAAATCAATGAAGAGTAGTCACTGAAAATCGGACTCCTATTCCACATTCAGTCATTAATTTAGACTGAGAAATGTTTCCATTCACATATAATGATGGGGATAAATAATTGCAATAAAGCTGGAGACCATGAAAATAGAAAAATTACTCTTTAGAATCTCGGATTAATTTTCTATTGACGAAGGAAATCAGAAGCATGCTATTTTTGATGGCTCCTATTATAAGGAAAAAAAAAAAAGACTTATCTGCAATGTTTCGAAAATACCAGCAAATGAAGTTGTTTGTGTTTGCTTCTTGGATCAATTAATTGCACAAATAAAACTGATTTCTAGGTTGAAAGATGACTTTTGCGAGGGGACAGGTATGGGGGTGATGAAGTGATTTATACTGAGAGCCTGCTGTGAAACGTGGAAAGGTAGAGAGTTACTCCCCCAAATTCTGGAATATTCTTTCTGGTTTTCTTTCTGTAATGTATTCAGTTACGAGGCAGAAATGGCCATTTCTATTAAAACTCGGGCTCCAGTCCTGTGCTTTAAAGGAGAGTTTGTCACAGAGAATGCTAGGACGCACAGTGCTCTGTCCCGCTTCTGTCTGTGAGACCTCTGATCCCTTGTCATCACATCCTGATAAGGGGACGGCAGAGGGCTGCCATACCACCACGAAACACTGGGACCTTTTCCTTCCAGTGACAACGCGCTCCTGTGCGTCCTAGACACTTAACAGTTCCTTTCATGATTCGACGAAGTTCCTCAGACACCCTCCTGTCGTTTATTACTGTCCTTTGGTAGCTTGGACTCTCTTCACCTCATTGGCCCAACCCAAGCTGGCATTTTTAGGTAACGGCCTCAACGCTCATCACAACGTGCAGGACAACCCACGTGCCTAGAGGCAAAGGGGATATTGAAAAACTGCAAGAAGAAATAGACTCTCTTGTTCCCTTTCAGGGTCACTGGCTGAAGGATAATGGCCAGGGAGAAAAATTCTCAGATGAAAGCAAGACCTCCGTCCACCTTTCGCTCCCATCACTGGTAACACAGGAGCCAGAGCACATCCGGGCAGAGCCTTAATTATCTCCTGCAGAAAGGGGAGGAAAGGGCTGGTCTTCGGGGAGCAGCAAGGCCCACGCTTTGCTCCAGCCACCTCGGGAAGGAAGCGTGGGCAGGACACAGAAGGGGAAGGATGTGGCTGCTGCTAGGAGTGAGCATCACGTCCCTGAGTCTCTCCCTCTTGTTCTCTCTCCTGCAAACGGGATCTGTCCCCATATCGCAGAGTCTAGGCCTTCCCATCAGCCCCGCACTCACACACAGTCCATGCTGGAATATCCTTCCGGGCCTCTCCACCACCTGATACCCACTCCTCCTACACGAGAAGCCTCCCCTGCCGCTATTCCTCCTCTGGGGGGAAAACATCTGCACCCCTCCCCTCGCAGCTCCACCCGCCCTGAAGCAATCCCTGCGTGAGCGGGTTTACACTCTGGGTTTCCTGATCTCTCCATGTGTCTGTGTCTTCCTCTTATGGGCACGTAACCACCCATCCTTTACTGTCAGGTTATTATCTTTTCATAAAAAAAAAAAAAAAAAAAAAAAGTTTTGTTTCCTTATTGAAAAAAGGATACGTGCTCATTTTGGATCATTTAGGAGTTTGCAGAAAATGTGAAGGAAACATGAAAATTAATGCTTCAGTCTCTAGCCAGAGGTAATGTGCTATGAGCAGCTGGGTGTACATCTTCTGTATAGATCTTTCCACGTAAAGATATACAAGTGTTTAGATTTTTTTCTTTTCTTTACTAAAAGGGATCATAATCGGGTATATTGTTTTATAATATGCTCGTTTCGCTTAATAGGTTAGCTGTCGCTCGTGGGTGTTCCTTTGTACAGAATTCTATCTGTACGTTGTATCTCAGCTCACAGTAAACATGAGCTCCTACCTTTCTAGCTCTGTATTTCTTTTCTTTTTTTTTAATTTAAAATTGTTTATTTTTTTTAATGTTTAATTATATTAGAGAGACAGAGTGTCAGCAGGGGGAGGGGCAGAGAGGGAGACACAGAATCCGAAGCAGGCTCCAGGCTCCGAGCTGTCAGCACAGAACCCAACGTGGGGCTTGAACCCACGAACCATGAGATCATGACCTGAGCCGAGTTGGATGCTTAACCAACTGAGCCACCCAAGTGCCCCTAAAATTTTTTTAAATATTTTTGAGAGAGGGAGAGAGACAGACAGACAGACATGGAGAGGGAGGGAGGGAGGGAGAGGATGAACAGGGGTGGGGCTGAAGAGAGGGAGACACAGAATCTGAAGCAGGTTCCAGACTGTCAGCACAGAGGCTGATGTAGAACTTGAACCCATGAACCACAGATCATGACCTGAGCCAAAGTTGGATGCTTAACCGACTGAGCCACCCAGGTGCCCCTATCTATTTAAGTAGTTTCTATACCCAACGTGGGGGCTCGAAATCCCAACCCCGAGATCAAAAGTTACACGCCTTTCCACTGAGCCTGCCAGGTGCCCCCCAGTTCTCTATTTCTAGTGCCTAGTTCAGGCCCTGAGATACAGTAGGGGTTCAGGTGGCAATGCCCTAGCTGGGCTTTATTTCAGAACAGTCACATCTTCTGACAAGCCATCGCCTGAACGAGTACACACTTTTAAATC
Organism: Panthera onca; assembly: GCF_046562875.1. Taxonomy (NCBI): domain Eukaryota; kingdom Metazoa; phylum Chordata; class Mammalia; order Carnivora; family Felidae; genus Panthera; species Panthera onca. Next base: position 11,028,169 of record NC_138344.1, on the reverse strand, counting down.
AGTTCTGACAAACGGGGCCAGGCTCTATGAGAGGGCTTGCAAACTCCACACCTCTGAGGGCAAGACAGGAAACAGGTAAGAAAACTGGCACAGGTGTAAGGGGTAGCCAGTGGTGGGGACTACGGCTAAGAGGAGATCAAATGCCTTGTTTGTGGGTTTGACCATTTCTCAGCTCCAGCCCGTCGCTGCCCTGCGAGGGCGCCAGGGCCAAGTCAGCTCTCGTCCAACTTTTACAGAGAGGCCAGGAACCCAGATCTATGTAGGAAATGCGCAGGCCATTTAAAGCTTGCTTCAGGACACAGTAAGCACATCCGTAGGGCAGAGAGGGTGTATAAGCAATCGGTTCGTTTCTTCTGCACTTCGCAGACACAGCACCTCCAGTCTCCAGTTCAGTTTCCTGAGTGCCTGACCACACAAAGGTGAGAAGGGAAAGGACGTCAAAGGCTGGATGTTCAGCGTCAGCTCGGACACTGTTTCTCGAAAGATAAAAACTTAGGAACCCATCCCTTCTCCTGGAGTAGTGGTTCTCAACTGTGGGGGATCCTGCCCCCAACCACAACCTGTAGAAGTATCTGGAGACATTGGCGGTTTCACAAATGGGCGGGCATTGCCAGTGGCATCTGGTGGGTAGAGCTCAGAGATGCTGCTGAAGACAGACACAGCCCCAAATGTCAGCAATGCCAAGCTGGAGATGCTCTGTAGGGGGCACAGTGGTTCTCAACCTCTGTTACATTCCAGAAACATTTGGTGTGGGGCGGGGGGAGGGTGCTTTCAAAAGATACAGATACCTGGGTCCTATCCCACAGTAAGGAAATCAGACTTTCTAAGGATGAGGCTCAGGCCTCATAGTTTAAAAGCTCTCAAGTAATCCTAATAGGCAGGCAGGGCTGAGATCCACAACGGTCAACAACAAACTGCCTGCGTGCATCCGTAATGGGTCTCCCGCCCTTCCCCTCCCCTCCACCCTTCCACAGAACTGGCTCCAGGCTCTTCTCAAATAGGTGCTCGACACATATCCATTGCCTGAATGGGGGGGGGGGGGGGTTGTCTGAATGGGGGGGGCATAGATTAGTCATCTCTCATTAGTCGCCTACAAACTGCTGTGCTGGACCTGTATTGACTTCCAACGTTCTACTGGTGGCTGATACAAGCCTTTTTGTTTGTTTGTTTTAGTCGATTATTCAGTACATCAAAAGGATACAACTTCCAGCAGTCAGTCAGCAGCATACCAACACACTTTCTGTTGGAATAATTACTTCTGAGAGCGAAAGGTACAGGAACAATCTGGGCAATATATCCATGCCAAAGGAAGCTTACAAAATTAACTCGCAATCTTTTTTGTCACCCCTCCCAGTCGTATGCAAGGAGACAAATTAGAAATTGTGCAGTCAATGCGATCCTGGAAACTTTCATTGCTGTCACTCAAGGAGATAGGCAATAAGAAAATAAAATACAAAACCCAAGCCAGGGCGTCAAGGGAAGTCTAACATCAGCAAACCACTAATGCCAACCAGATTTCCCTATAATCAGAATTATGTGACTGGTGACGTATTCACATTTAATAGAGTTATGGGAAATTTTCACAGGTTCTGATGGAAGTTGTAAGTGGGCGAGACATGAACAAGGACTGGAGCTTTAGTGTTAAAATCTGCATTGGCCAACCTACTGGCCTGCCAAATGCTATTCAAGGAAGTAGTATTCTCACCCATGGCTTCCTGGGGACAGCACGGGGCCTCCAGCCAGGTGTTCAGGAAGCCTGGGGCCTTTATCCAGAGCCATGGCTGGCACTGGAAATGCAAGGGTCCACAAGAAAACCCCAACCCCATTGCTGGACACTGGAGCCCAGTGAGGGAGATGCGGAGTCAATAAGCTGTTCTTGGGGACTGGGGAGGGAGGGTCTGACCTTGCAGGACAGAGCAGGTGCCGGAGGACTCTGCAGGACGAGGTTCTAATGCAGCCCTGGAAGAAGTAATAAGTGGGGAGGAGGCTTCTCAGCTGCAGAAAAAGAACTACTGTGCATCTGAAGGGCTTAAGGGAAGACTCTCCTTGAGAAAAGGAGCAGCATGTGCAAAGGCCCGGAGGTATAAAAGGAGCAGCACGTGACAAGACCTGGAGGTAAGGGAGAGCTGGGTGTGTCAGAGGAACCCCATGAAGTTCAACATAATAAGTCGTTCTTCAACAGGTGGGAGAAGTGGGGAGGTTGAGGCTGCAGAGGCAGCAGGGCCAGCCTGTGAAGGCAATGTCCTGACTATGGAGCGCATGAGTGAAGTCCTTTCAAGGAAGAAGAAGGTAAGCATCCTCAAGAGGTCAGTCGCAGAGTCAGAGGAAGACACTGGGTTTGGGGTCAGACCAATCCACATTCCAGCGCCACCACCACCATGCTCTGCGCGAGCCGGGGCAAGTGACTAGTTTGTCATCAGGAGTGAAAATAACACCTCCCTCCCCAGGTTGCCGGGAGGATCGACGGGAAAACGCACACAGGGCCGGGGGTGCAGGGGTAAGAATGGCTGCGCTCACACCTGGAAAGCTAGAGGACTCCAGCAGACGGTGAAGGAATAATAAGGAAAAAGGGAAATTGGGAAGACGGATGAGGAAGGCTTCAGCTTGCGGAAGAGCTTTTTTGAGAGCTTGGAGGCCAAGAATGGGGAACGAAGGAGGGAGCGAATGTACCAGGAATATAATCCACCATTTGGCATTTCCCCAAAATACTGCAGCAGAGATTTAGAAGATTGAAATTGCTTTCTGCTCATTTTTGGATGGTGGCCTGAGATTTCTTTGGCTCCAGGCCAAGCCGTCCTGGACCATGAGTGACATGTGGAAGGCCTGTTGCCTGGCCCACGCAGGCTCTTGAAAATGTTTGCTGCTGTTGCGACCTCTACAGTTAGGGTTGTTTTTAAGGCTGGGTCGTCACAAGGGCCCCTTTCCGGGATAGGCGTGACCTCATCGACCTGTTGACAGCCAGGACGTCCTGAGATCTGCCTCCATGGAGGAGAAATGTGACTCCCACCGGGTCCTGGGGCCCGGGGCTACCTCAATCTCTCACTTGTAATCGCGGGAGGAGAACCTCTCTGATTTGCCTGCACCCCAGCAGATGATAGGAGGCCTTAGGAGGCCTCCAGCAATGTGAGGAAAAGGCAGGTGTCTGGAGAAGGAACAGTATATCCAGAGGGAATCAGAGAAGCTCACTATCCAATAACTGCATTCTACACATTCCTGTTTCAGCAGCTGCAAAGACTCACTGGCCGGCGAGGCTCTTATTCAGGAAGACTCGTACATGCAAGATCAAGGGATATGCAATTTTTAAGACAATTTTTTTTTTTTTGGCTGTCAGAGAATGCTGTGGAATAGAGAGACCTGTTTGGTCTCAGGATACCAGCCTATACTGAGTCAATTTAATTCCTAAAGCAGGACAAGAACCAAAACTGATTTATATAACTTTTTGGCTGTTAAAATGTTAATAAAATTGTTGTCATGAAAAAGAATAGCTTATACTTTTATTTTAACCATTCACAAGGCCCCATCCCATTCTAAAATTCGTTTCCAGTCACATAAAGAAATTGCTTTATCATCTAATTAAAAAAAAAAAATCAGTTTCTCTCCACCAGCACCACTACCACCATCCCCCCACCATCGGGATTTATTTTCTCAATAGAAAAATGTTAATAACTGGCCAGGAATCTAAATGTTAAAAGCAAAGAAAAATGAAATCTTTGGAGATGAAAATAAGTGATCGATTTCTCTTCCTTCAGAGAAATTGCTGCCTCTAAAAGATACAGAATGTGAGCAGGACAAGAAACAAATAATTCCAACTCTGAATTCCTCTAAAGCAGTCACCTAGCCTTTTTCTTATCTTTCTCTTCACCTATGCATTCCTTAACATTTACAGAGCACTCCTGGATGACAGCCCTCACTCAGGAAACTCACAGATCACAGCAGACGACAAATACGCTTAGCAGATCACTGCAGTGAAATGAGAGAGAAGCCTTCAGGAGAGACAGATCAGAGAACCACAGAGGCAAGAACATCAAAGCTAAAGAAGAGAAGGGATGTTTTCACAGAGAAGGGGGAATTCGAGTAGGGTACCGACAGTTGAGTAGGAGTTGTCCAAATGGGGAGAGAAGTGTGAAAAGGCATACACGTTGTGTGGGGGAAGCTGAATACCACAAACTAAAAGGAAATAGAGCTAGAGAGAATGGCTGAGAACAGACTTGCGCTGAAGGCACATACAAAGCCAGTTCAGTGCCTAGATCTTATCTCATAGGTGACAGGGTAGCATTAGACAGGGTCCTCTGCAGTGTTGCAGACATCATTTCGGCTGCAGTGTAGAAGATGGGCCAGAAGGGGGCCACCCTGAGCTGTGGGGACAGTTGGGCAACTGCCACACTGGTCCAAGGGAGAGACCAGGAGGGCTGGCACCAGGGCAGTGGTGATGTGGATGCAGAAGACAGGCAGGTGTATAAGCATGACTTGGTGACCAGTCAGTCCCTTAGCATCAGGTTTTCAAGCAGAGAACATGGAAAACGGCAGGCTGATAGCCAATTGGAAAATTCATACTGACAAGGGGGGAAAACAAAAAACAGTTTAGTGTGGGGCGGGGGATGGGTAAAAGTGGGAGGTACCTAGTTGAGAATAATAAGGCAAAGGAAACAGAAAAGGAAGAGGTTGAATTAGTGTCAGATAGTCTCAGGTTTAGAAGAAGACTTCTCTGATAAATGGTATTCTAGCCTTCCTTTACATACTTCTGTTGATGGGGAGCTCATTACCGGTAGAGTCAGGCTATTCCACTGACATCCTTTGTGTCTTGAACCATAATCTTTTTCTCTGGCTCCATATGTACAGCTTCCTTTGAATTTTTTTCTTTTTAACTTTTGGTTGCTCCGTGACACTTTCTGGAAACCTACTTGATTTAGCAGGAAGGCCTGAAAGACCCGGCAGTCTACCCACTCTGCTGAGGATCCTCCACTGGACTGCGGTAGAGTCGGAAACAGTCACAGGGCAGGAACACAAAGTATAGAACACATGTGGTGGCCCACTGCTGACCTTGACCGTGGGTTTTAAACTACTCTGTCTGCCCGCGTCCCCTGCCCCATCCCCTCCGGTTAGAAAATCACCAATACCGTGCTGTTGCAGCCAGCGAAGCAGGCAGACAGGTAGGTGATGCCATCTGCCCCACACACGGGAGTGAAGGAATCGGTTTGGCATTCACAATTTTTATTGCAGGGTGAGTAGGGGTCCAGGGCCACGCCAGGCGCTGAGCTGGAAAAGAACCGAAAGATGGAATCCATCAAAGGAAGGTCAATTTCGATTGGATCGCTCCGCCCTCTGCTGTGATGAGTCACCTGGCACCCCTGCCGTCTCCTCCTCGGATCTCCCCCTCCCTGTCCCACAAGGACCGGCCTGGCGCCTCTGCTGAGAGGCCGCGCACGCGCAGAAGCAACGGTGCCAGGCTGCGCGCTTCCTCTGCCCGGAGGCGGAAGAAGCCTCTTCTCATCATTTGCACCAACGTGCCCTCTGGGCTCAGCTCCGGGCCACCTCCTCCAGGATGCTGCTCATGATTGCTGCAGCTCAGCCCGTTCCTCCTTCCCTGACCCAGCAACTCCTCCTGGCAGAGCTGAACACAGACTTCTCCCTTCCTCGGGGCAGTCCTGGTCTCTGTTTTGTCCCTCCCCAGCAGGCAGTAGGCCTCACGACGCTTAACACCACCTCAACTAGACTGGCTTCCATAACTATCGTCTGTGTGATTCAACTTCCTGAGAAAAAGAACACGAGTTATTTTAAATTTCCTTTTGTACCATTAAAGGCACAATTACCCAGAGCCTGCAAACTGCAAAGAGGAAAAGGGCGGAGTGGGCGTTGTGAGCTCCGAAAGAGAGGCAGGCTCTCCTTCCAGCCCCGTTATTTTCAGCTGAGCCTCCCAGGGTTCAAGAACGCTTCATAGTAATGACAATGATGGTGATATCTGACAATTTATGTGGCAGGCACTATTCACGGTACTGCACGGATTATATTTCACTTATTCTCTGTGTAACCCCATGGGGTTGATAAGAGAGAAACTGAGGCACAACCAGGCTGAGTCGCCTGCCCAAACATACCCACCTTGTACATGGGAAAGGGGGAGGGGGTTCTGGAGCTCTACCAATCTGGGGAGAGTTAGCAGTTGGACCATAGTCCCTGAGCCTTTTTTTTTTTTCTTTTTTTAATGAAGAAGAACTTCATTATCGTAAGACCCTATGCTTTGAACCGCTACAAGTTTACTACTTGAGAGCTGGCACAGTTTAAGGCTGGCAGTCGTTCTCTCCAAAAGCTGTTATTCATGGTATGCACAAACCAGAAGGTGCCACATTTGGGAGGGGGAGGAACCGGGGCTGGGGTGGGGGCAGAAGTGGCCACGGTGGTGGAAAAGGGGACGGAGGGGCACACAAATGCGTGGACTATGCATGAATATACAGACAGCTGCCTTCACCTGTGTTCCCACATTCAGCCTGCTTGACCCTGCGGGTGCCTATACCTTCTAGATACAGGACTATAGGAGAAAGCCTGATGGCCTGCTTGGAGGAGGAGGAACTGGTATCCTGCAGGCCAACTCTGCTGCACCCTTGGTGCTCCAGGCTGATCCCCAAGCAGCTTCCAAGTCTCACACAGAAAGGGGGACAGCTGTGGATGCTGGACTCTTCCTAATTCCCTCTGGGGCAATTCTAGTTGGACTCTAGGTCAAAGCCTTGGGATAATAACTAGAAAAAAAAGTGTCCCATGAGAACTAACTTCCTTCACTTCTCCCTCTTTTATTCCCCACCTCCTTTGCCCTCCCATACTTATCAATACCTACTGTGGATGAGACCCTATAATTACTATGGGAGCCTAATGACAGCTCCTGAAAATTTCAGGAATGGTTGTAATCTATTCTGTCTTTCCTTTTAGGCTGAACTTTTTAAAGTTTTTATCTATCTATCTATCTATCTATCTATCTATCTATCTATCTATCTAGAGAGCAGGTGGGGAAGGGATAGAGAAAGAGGGAGAGAGAGAAGTCTCAAGCAGGCCCTGCACTGATAACACAGAGCCTGACAAGGTACGAACCCACGAACAGTGAGATCACGACGTGAGCCGAAATGAAGACTTGGATGCTTAACTGACTGAGCCACCCAGGAGCCCCTAAGATGAATTTTAAAATAAAATTTCTCTGTGTTATCTTTAATTATTCCTAAGGTCAAATGCTAAAAATGGTAACAGGAGTACTGTGGGGAGTGAATGTAGGACGATTTCCCCCCGTGTGTTCCTGGCCGTCTCGGGAGACAGCTGTTGAGTGGAATGGCCTTGCACCCTCTACCCATGAGGTCCACGTTGATTCTCCGGCACTGGGAGGAAGATAGAGAGGCATCATCGAACCCTCCATTCATGGTCACCAGAGACAAAGCTGGCTCTGTTACCCTACCATGGCATCCCCTGGGCAGGCAGGGGCGGAAACAGACATTTGTGGGACTTACGTGTTTCCATAGGGAACAGTAACCCCAGCCACAGGGCCCGTGTCACAGCCCAGGAAGAGGAAGGAAACATAGCAAGCTGTGGACACCAGGTTGACGAGCATGGCCATCCGAATGGCCCCGAGGGCGGAAAGACTGAGCTTCTTTACCAGGAGACCACCCAAGAAGATCCCCAGACAGGCACATGGGATTGCAGTCATCCCTGGAGAAAAACAGAGGAGCAGAAACTGTTAGCAGGGAAACCGGGACTAGTCAATACAACAGATGAGTGCCAGGCTGGGGGCTGAACCCTGTCCAACCTGAATTCCCAGGGATACCACGACTGCACCCCTTTCTCCATGCTGCCCTCCACCCCCAGGTCTCCACAAAGGGCCTTATTTCTGGCCTCAGGGAGCTCACAGAAAACTGGGGGAGACACACTCTGTTATTAGGGGTCCAAATACCTACACCTATCATGCTAAGTGAGGTACCCTCATGGGAAAGACATGGCTGGCATGGGAACAGCCAAGAGACAAAGACAGACAGACTTGGAACACATGTTTCAGGGATGTAAAGATCACGGAGCACTAATGTGCTCTCTGTGCATTTTGAGATGATGTGGGAAAAGGGGACTCAAGATCATTTGGGGGTTTTCTCTCTTTTTCTCATTAGTCAAGGAGGTCTTCATGGAAAGGCCTGGCAGTGTGTAAACAAAGGTCCTAGGACTCACCGGCCCATGCAGGTGGCCTTTTAACCAGCTCCCAGACCTCTCCGGAAGTAGCATCAATCAAATCGTTTTGTTAATTCTTGGTGAGTAATTGGCATAAAATTTCCCCCCTGTCTTATAAACGGAGCTATCTGCAAGGCAACAGGACCATAAACCTGTTATTTCTGATTCTCAGAGGCTCATGGAATTTTAGAAGGGCCGAAGGGTCCTAGAGTTCCAATCTCCTGTTTGGTCTTTGCTTTGTTCTGATTTGCTTCATCTAAAACTCAGCTTTAAATTAGCCGTGTGTCATTTATTCACCATGTAGATAGTACATGGCCAATTTCCCAGGGCAGGCTGCCTCCTTCTTGCCAATCAACAGACCTCTAGGTCAATCGACTACACCAACCAGCTGGTATGTGCTAAAAGAATGCAAATTAATTTTAATATTAGGGTAAGAAAAACATAATCAGGAAGGCTGAGCTCTGCAAGAAAATAGCTCAAGTCACATTTAAATGAAACAAAGATCTCTGTGTTACCTGATGCTCTTGGAATGTCTACTTGGTTTTCCCTTGTTCTTGACGTAGAAACGACCTTCACGACCTACCCCCAAGTGCCTCTCTCTGCTCACCCCATGCCCACTGTTCCTCCTTTCCCTCCCCGGGATGGACCAAGCCCATTCAGGTCCCCCCAGGCTTTACACTTGCTGATCCCCCTCCTGGAACATTCTTGCACTATGTCTCCACTTGGCTGGCCCCGTACTCCCTTCAGAGATGCCTTCCCAGCTCACACCATCTAGAGTGGTCCTACACTCCACCCAGGGGCCTCCCTATCATTCCTCACCCCCATTTTATTGTCTTCATGGCTCTCCCCACTGTCTGAAGCTGCCTCATTCCTTTTTAGTTCTCTTGTTTCTTGTTCACTCTCCCCCTCCCCAGACGAAGCTTCCCTGAGCCCAAGAACCTTTTCCATCCCGCTCAGTCCACATGGTTCTGTGTGCCTAGCACAGAGCGGGGCGCTGAGGCTCATTTTCAGGATGCGTGGGAAGGTGAGCAGGTTGGATCTGTGTGAATGAACACTGGGAGGACATGCCCACGCCCAGAGAGCAGGCATGTGCTTTGTTTCATTTCCTAGCAGAGACCGCAGGGAGCATCACCTGGTGATGATGGTAACTATGGCAATAACAGGCTTTCGGCGCCTTTTCTCCCAGCCATCATCAGCCTTCTCTCTTCCTCCCTGATGTGTGTGCCGCCTTAGCATTCAGTTATCAGAACTTCCCCGAAACTATCCTCATTACGTTAACCTACGCAGATTGAGTCCTTTTTACCTTCATGCATAAATCCATGCCATCAGCGCCTTAATCATCTATGTAGCTCTTTTCGGGACTCTGTCCCATTTGTTGATGGCTTCAAGGCTGGCACAGAGCCACGCACGAAGGCCCAGGGATGACTGCTTGGGCCCTATCCCCTGGGTCTGTAGGAACCAAGCACTTTCTGATGAGAGCCTTGCCTGGTGCTCCCAGTATTTCGCTCTGTCCCCACCGCCCGCCCTCCAGGGTCCATGCTGATTAAAGTGAGGCCCCGAGCAGGACACAGGGAGAGGGCACACATGCTGTGTGGACTGTCAGACAGACGGACTGACAGATGGGCCAGCAGGTGGCCTCTCCGCAAGGTCCTCCCCTGCCAGGCCCTCTGACAGACAGAGTCACTGGGAAAGAAACAGGTGCAAGAAGGCGAGATTGTTGTTTTGACCTTCTGCCCTGAAGACTATTGATTTGTTTGTCAATAGAAACCTTAGGAGTCTATTCTGAAATAAAACATAGCCCCCCGCGCCACGCGGAAGCAACCAAGCAAATGCAATCAGCACGTAAGAACAGCAGCACAGGAATGAGGAAGAAATGGAGAAACTGGCTGCCGGAGGGCGAAACCAGAGACACCCCAGGTTATAACGAAAAAGTTATGACTTTAATTATAAAAGAAACCCGTTTTACCTATCTCTGTCAGACAGGAACTAAAGGGCTGCCTGCATTTTGCTAATACTTCTTGGAAGTGACACTCAACACAGAAGTGGATGGTAAAGCGTTATTAGTAAAAAAATAAAAAAGAAAAGAAAAGAAAAAAGAAAAAGAGAAAGAAAGAAAGAAGGCTTGTGCAACCCTAGCAGCTCCCAAGGAGACGTGCTATGACCCAGCTGCATTATCATAGTATGTTTTTAATTTTTTTTTTTAATTGAGATACATCATGTGCTGGGAAGTACACAAAGCTTACGGGAACAGCCAATCAATTCCTGCATCTGTATACACCCCTATAACCACGGCTCCAATCAAGCTTAGAACATTTCCAGCAGCCCAGGAAGGTTCCCTGGTGGCTGCTCTCCCCCTCCTCCTGGAAAGACAGTACCCATCATCAAGGCCTCCATCATTTTAATTAACTTCTCCTCTTTTGAACTCATATAAACATGTACTCTTTTGTGCCTGATGTCTTTCAACTCTGTCAGATTCACCCACACGGAGACAGGTATGAAAAGGCTTGCTTTCTCATGCTGTGTGAAGACTGCACGAGCATTCCATAATTTATTTACCCATTCTCCTGTCGACAGACATCTGGGCTGAATCCAGTTGGGGCTATTATGCACAAGGAGGCTCTGAACGCTGTCACATACGCGTATCTAAACGAACGGATTTCAACATTCATTTCTGGTGGGAACATGCCCAGAAGTAGAACGGATGGATCCCAGCATAAACGCTGGCTTTACCAGGCACTGCCCAGGAGCTGTCCCAAGCGCTCCCACCTTTGGGCACTGCTAACAGCCGCACGCGAGAGTTCCAGTTGCTCCACATCCTCACCAACATTCGGTGCTATCAGTCCGTGGTATCTCAGTGTGGTTATGTGTTTTCCTGATGACTCGTGACGGGTTAGCGGCTTTGCATTTGTTTATTGGCCGTTATGCAAAGACACAGGAAGCGCTGAAGAAGACCATTCCCCTCAGCAGATGATCTGACGCCCCTACTTACCAGAGAAGGTCATTCGTGTGGCCGCAGATCTCTGTCAGATGCAGGGCTGTCCCAGCCGGATTCTCAGTGGCCACACTCATGCTTCTCTCCTCTGCACTTGTAGGACGGATGAGCCTTTCTGTCGAGGGCTGTCCATCCACACCCTGCTCTTTCCGCAAATCCCCTCGTGCTGGCTCTTTCCCCTACGCTTAGCAACCTGCTCACCTTTCCAACCTTTCCAGCAATGCAGCATCTCCACCTATCCCCTGGACCCCGACACACACGGCCCGCCTGCTGGGGCCACTCTCCTCTGCTCTACACCTGAGCTTCGGGAAAGTGTCCTACAGTCACAGACTACGCCGTCCCTCTGTGTGGGCTACTCTCCACACAGCGCACAGGCTCCCCGCTTTGCCACTTCTCGGACACAGCTCTGACACAGGTGGAAGGGCGTCCTGGTTGTTGCAACTAATGGGAGGAAGCTAACAGCTTCCTTCTTGGAATCATCTCTTCCTGGACTCTCATGCCCTGTGGATTTCTCTCGAACTCCCCCACAGATGCCACTGTTCCCTCACGGTTGGTCTCTCACCCTTTTCCTCTAATTCTCCACCTTCTCATCACGTAACGTTCACTCCCGTGTCCTCCATCCATACACCGATGCTCCCAAACCTCTCTGCCTCACCCAAGTCTCCTTCCGGATCCCCCGCCGAGTCCAGGAGGCCACGTGGATACACCACGGGCATCTCGCGCTCAGGAACTTCAAAAGCGATCCCATCGTCTTCCCCACGGATCTGATTCTTTGAGGTTTCCAGGTTTCACAAATGGTACCACCAGCTGTCCGAGCCAGACCCCTGGAGTCCTTAACTCTCCCGTCTCCCTGGTCAGTTGCGAGGAGGCCACTTTCCTAGCTCCCCCTTAGTAATGCTCTTCCCCTGAGGGCAAATTGGTTTTCCTTACCATGCCAACTCCAAACAGTGGAACGGATGCCTGTAGACTACTACTGAGAAGGATGGGAAGGCCATGCTGGCTCCTGGGGAGAAGGAGTACCATGATCCATAAATTATGTCTGCCACGGGCAGGGGTCAGGAAAGGAGTGCATGGCCTCCAACCTCTGTATTTGCTGACTGCGGGTTTCATGCTGCCAGAAATACTCTTACTTTTTTTACGTACCTGACCGAAGCCTGCTAGCCTTTCAGGATACGTCTTTATTCCCCTCTCCCTTCCTTCCCTCGTCTCCTCAGTTCTGCAGTTCGCACCCATCTACTGATCTCCTGGCCTGTCACAAGGCTTCTTACATACAATTTATATTCTAGGTCTTTATCATATCCTTTTGGCAAATCTGAGCCCAAGAGTATACTTTGAAATGCCTTCTGCACACAGAGTCCCTGAATACTGCTGCTAAAGGAACAGCAGAGCCTGGGCTCTTTCTTTGGGGGGCCTCGGTAGACCCTGAGGGTGTTACACGCAGGACGGCAGCCCTCTGCCCTCCCCGGGGGACGGAGAGGCGGACTCACCGAGCAGCTGGTTGGCAGAAGAGGTGGTAAGGTTAAACTGCTGCTCTAGGTACTTCCCCAAGAAGGCGGCAAAGCCAGCCACTACTGCAATCTCCATGCAGGCAGCCAGGACGATGCAGGTGAACACGGGGTTGGACAGCAGGTGCTTGGTGACCTTCGGGATCACTGCAGGGAGAGACAAGCAGAGAGCCATGGTCACGCACTGCACTCCCAGGTCTTCTGCCCCCCTGGGTCCCTTCTTGACACGCTTTTGTGTATCTCAGTAAACAGCCCGGGGCGTCGCCCAGTAGCTCAGGCTGAAACCTAGCGATGGGAAGTCACCCACAACTGTGAAGAGTCTGGCTTCAAAATACAGGCTGATATTTAGCCATTTAAACTGAGAATGAATGCAACGAGGGAAACGATATCACACCTTTTCTTGGTTTACTGGAAATGGTAAGATATTTTATAAGCGATGACAAATTACTTCCATTTCCCCGCCCTGCCAAAAAAAGAGTTTGGGGTTTGTTTCTCAAAGGAAAAAATAGAATTTAATTATAAATTATAAATTGTAAATGTTGTAACTACATCAGTATATATAAGCATATTTATCAATAGACCTAGGATAAATATTTGTGACTATATATGTATGTTAAGAAAATATGTTCAATCTTGGGGCGCCTGGGTGGCTCAGTTGGTTGAGTGTCCGACACTTGATTTTAGCTCAGGTCAGGATCTCACAGTCATGAGATCAAGCCCTGCATCAGGCTCTGTGCTGAGCATGGAGCCTGCTTGGGATGTGCTCTCTCTCTCTCTCTCCCCTGCTCACTCTCCCTCTAAAAAACAAAATAATGCATACATACATACATACGTGTGTACATATATATATATACGTGTGTATATATATATATATATATATATATATATATATATATATATATACACACACACACACATATATACATACATACATATGCTGAGTCAAACCCCACCTCTTCTCAACACGTCTATGGCCAACTCCTTGGAAAAAGTTTCCATGAGTTCTCACATCGGGGAGTCCCAGAGCAACCCAACTAGGGTAGGGTCAAGACCAGTTGAGTCTTGACTTTTGATCTGAAATAATCATTCCCTAAACTGTGGCCAGTGGGATCAACTCAAATTACCATCCTGCTCAAAACTTCTGCTTAGCAATCGGATGACACTTCCTACCACACCCCTTTCTCCCTCCAGTCCAGTCTGTCTGCTCCCACTCTTTCCGATCCCAAGCAGGCCCTCCCCACCTAAGGCTATGCACTAGGGGCTCCTCCCTCTCCGGAGATGCTCTGCCCCAGATCTTTGCTACATTTGTTCCTTCACCCTCAGGTGGTCTTTTCTCATCATCCAGTCCCACTCAGAAGAAGCTGCCTGCCCAGCCTGGTGCCCGGGGCTCAGGTGAGAACCGACGGCAGGCAAAAGCACTTGGTGACTTGTGCACCGTATTAAGCACCACCAGAGTCAGAAGGCAGGTCTTATTGAGGTTATACATTTCAGTCTTATTTTATTATACTCTATATTTCTCAAAGCAGGTGGTTTCATAAACCACTTAAGATTCCGCACTTATACTGGTGCTTTAAAAAAATGTGCGATTTGTTGTTGTTCTTGTTGTGTTTTTAATTCTTTGAATGCAACCACATTATTTGGATCATTGCCAGCAAGTAGAATCCTTGGTGTTTGGTGTTCCACCAGATCCCCTCAACTATGGTACGATGACATTTCCTGGCGGTGCGCTAGGGGTCCCTGCAGGTGCGGGTATTAGGGGACAACCCGTCGCTTCAATACTTAGGCTGTTATTTTAATGTGTCCTTACAAAAAAGTCAACTGAAATGTAACTGATATATCCAATGTGTGCTTTCATGGCTCTCATAGCTTAAAACGATGCCAGGTTAAAACAAGCATATTTAAAGTTATTTAAAGATAAGCCTTAGGTAAATAATGGTACGGGTGGTCAGCAGATATGGCAAAAAAATTATGAAAGCGGTATGCCAGTGGAGTTAGGGAAACTCTGTTCTGTTGTGATAATAATATAGAATATTTGGCATGTGGTATACTTGTTTCCACCTGTGTAAACAGAAAAGATAAGATTGAGTCCCAGATGAAGCAAGTATTATCCTAAGTCTCGGAAGAACCCACCAGCGTTCATGGTCACACAAAATAAACAGGTGAGCCGGGAGTCTACAACTGCATTCCAAGGTGATGAATTAGCCAGCTGTCCTAAAGAAGAGAGCTAATTACACAGACTCAATCTCATCTCCTAGGAGATGAAACCTCTAAATGGCCCAACTAATTAGAATAAAATAATAATAGGGGATACATAAGTTTTTAATAATGTTAACAGACAAGCTCAATACATCAAAATGACAGAACAATGGGTCAGGAAATGGCAGATACGCACAGCTGAAAATTTATCATTTCCATGGAAGAGACCAAGCTTCAAAAATGAAAACCCCAAGAGAAGGATTTAAAGATCCTTTGACATAATGAGAAGAACGCTCTTATGGGAATGGAGTCAGACAACTAGATGCTCAGAATCACTGTGGGCTGAGAAACTCTGTCCTACATCCCAACTAAAAAAATGACCAGAGCTGGTGGCCTCTTCTTTCCTGTAGTAGTCTCACAAAATTTACTAAAACCTTAGGAAGGCAACTGTCGGATGATGCAACCATGTACAAGAACGCGCACGTGCACACACACACACACCCCACACACTCAGAAACTTTAAATCTATAATATTCATTCATTTATACTTTTTTTTTGCAAACGCACTGACCTTTACATGTGTTTTGTTTGTTTTTGCAGGGTTTCAAGAATTTAAGATAATCTGACTTTTTTAGGAACATCATTTCAAATAAATGATGCTAAAACTGTCTACTTTAGTGTCTAAATCTGTGTTTAAACATTGAGAAATTTTCCTTGGTTAAATACACATTATTTAAGAATCATACAAATATTTACAGGGATGTTGACTGTGCAAGATTTAAAAATGTAGACTGCTAAACAAATATGGAAGATGAATACATTGGGCGTAAACAGAGGGCAATGAGGTATCTGTTTTCATGTTCAAAAGCCCATTGGATGTTAAGACTCCATCATCATAAATTACTGCTAATGAGTGAAGGCTGATTTGCTATTGTGTGTGGCACATTGTGATGGGGTAATGTGTCCGTGATGAGGGACTGGTTGGCTGTGTGGCACTGAACACCAACCTTCACACTGTAGAGAGACAGGTATGGATCCCAACTAGCGACCACAGTACCTCCCTGTAATGAGTGAATACGAAAGCCCCCAGCTGGTTATGTTTGGCAGATAGAAACACCGTCTCGCGATCATTGCGTTCTTTTGTAATTAAGATGTCTAAACTCTGGAAACACTGCCAACAATCAATAGGCAGGTTGGGGACATTCCAGGAAAACAATCATCCCTTTCACTGCAGGCTTCATCTCCTTTGTTAGGGCGCAGACCATCCGCTGCTGAGCTGAAATCACCAGCATCCTCGAACTAGGAACTCTGTTCTCTGGCTCAGAAAGGACACCAAGGAGGATTTCATTTTGATCATATTATTTGGGTCTCGGTAGCTCCTTGTCCTTGATCATGGCCATCACGATTTATTTGGGGAAAGGGGTGGGTACCTCTCGACAAAAGAAACTCTGGTTAATGGAATGTTTTCATACTTCAGCAACCATCTTGATTATTCCAGAGATAATTCCACTTCAGTGGGAAAGATTCTTTGTTGAGATAGGAGAGCCTGCCTGCTTTTGTCTTCATACCTAATGACTAATTTCACATTGAATTACATGTGAAAATTATTAAGTTTGAGGATCATCTGACAGAAGGCCCAGGGAAAACTCAGTGGATCTTATTTGCATGAAGAACATTCTTCTTTTTTTTTTTTTTTCCCTCTACCAAGCCAATTCACTGCCAGAAATGATAGATTCCTCGTGTTCAGCTATTTTGCTCCCAGGTTCTTCCCTCCATCCTAGGTTTTATTGCAATGACTTGTAACTCTCTCAAAAGATTCCTTTTCAAAGGTTCAGCCTACCCTCCAAAGCCCCAATTTGAAAAAGAGTATTAATTAGCTTGATCCTAGGGCCATCCCAGTATTTCAAGCCTTCTTCATTCAAATGGGTTGCTAAACCCATAAAATTCTAACCTTCCAAGGAGGCCGTAGCTAATGAGGTGGCCCAGACAAATAGAAACTAACGAACCAAGGCCACACTAGGCCACTGAACACCCCTGGTGCCCCTTAGCTCATTACTTCCCACCCGCTGATTTTAGCCTCCGAAGCTGGGAGCTGGGGTGGGAGGCAGCCTCACCAGCTGGGATAGACCTCACCTCTCCTCGGGAGCCAGATACCATCACCAGCAGGCTGGGACGGAGTTGAAAACAGCACCAGGGGGGAGTTCTCCAGGGAAGATGGGTTTTCCACTGCTGTTTTCTGAAGCCATTCCTGTAGGATTGAGATTTCTTGAAAGCTTGCAGGTCCCTCCAGGAGGGAAAAAGGCAGGTTTGGAGAAGTTGTGCAGACGGACACCGACAGAGCATCTCGAGGGCGCCAAGCACCGTTCTAACCACTCCCACATCAAATCACATAATCCTCATAGCACACCTGTGACCCTGGGGCAAGGTACAGCCCCCACTTACAGATAAGGAAACCGAGGCAGGGAGTGGTTCCCAGGGCTAGGGAAGCACGGCAGAAACTCCACCCCTGGCACCGGCTGCCACAGAACGTGCTCTTAACAGGGTGCTATTCAGGTTCCGGTTTGCAGAGGCGCTGCTCTTGGCCGGAGGACTCAGCACGCAGACCCCGCCCCCGGTGATCGAAGGTGCAGCTTAATGCTTAGAAATAATAATACAACAACTCCTATGGGAGCTGGGGGAAACAACTCAGGGGCTTAGTCTATGAGGTTTTTTTTGTTTGTTTGTTTGTTTGTTTTTTTTTCCGGAGGAGGAGGACAGGAAGGGAGGGAAAGAAATGAGAGAAAGAAAGGCTTGCAGAGTCCCGTAAGGAGCCAGGGTGCCGGGATCTGAATTCCATCTCTAAGACTGAGAAGGTCTACGCCCAGAGCTTGCCACCCTGTCCCACGGATGGCTGCGGGGATTAAATGAGACCCCGTGCGTGCAAGCATGTGACTCAGCGCTCCTGGCACACAGGTAAGCCCTCGATGAGCATGACGATAGTTAATGGAACGGAAGTGCTCCTTGGCTACGTTAGGGCAAGAGCCCTCAAGCTGGAGGACACCAGGCCTGCTGTAAGGAGGCCTGTGTGTGAGCAGACGCGACAAGTAAGCAGAGCTGGGAAGTGACTGGGGGGGGGAAAGCGGGGCTCCTGGGAGCTGCCGCTGGAGCCACTGGCTTCCCAAGGAGATGCCCTTCTGCAGCAGGCTGGATGGGTCAGGGGGTCGGGGGCACGCAACCTTGTCCGCCGCCCTTCCTGGGACCTGATGGTGCCCGGGAACGCGTTTGCTGTGGGCCTCAGTGGTGCTGCCCTTGACTCATATATTTCAGCCCTTAGGCTCGCTACTGAAATTGGCCTTGGCCTTCTTTTTCTTTCGTAACATTGTTGTCAATACATCACGGTTAATGCTCCCAAGAAGGGGAGACAGAACCAGTGTGTGCAGCTGTTTGGTAATTAGGACAGTGACGGGCAATGCTTGCCGGGCCAGCAGTGTCAGAGGGCCAACATGCTAAGGATCCTTCATTTCACTCTGAGGGCTATTCCGGCAGGGTGGTCTCACCATCTCATTGCGGACACAAGGAAAGCAAGGCTTGCCTGAGCGGCTGCCAAAACCACTCTCCTGGAATGCAAAACTCAGGTCTGCCTCCTCTCCAGAACCCGCTTCTAAATCTTCAGGTCTCTGCATGGGGACGTGAGTCAACGGAAAAGCGGTTTTCTGAAAGAGAAGTCGTCACGAAGCACTTCCCAGAGCATAGGTCCCAGGAGCAGAAGAGAACAGAGCGGCGGAAGGAGTGGGGTGGGCCTAAGATACATAACAGCCTCCAGGTCACGACCAAATCCAAACGAAAGGGGACGGAAGAAGTAATGAAGAAGATGTGAATAAACACCAAAGTGGACGCATGACATTGAAGTCATGGTAGGGTGCGTCCTAGGAAGTTTCCTGGCATGGCACAAATGTTTGGAGGTCACCAAGATGGGTCCCTTGTACCCCGTGCAGGCTGTCATCCGTGCACTAGTGTCCCCGGGACACCCTTGCCTGGGTCCTCCGGTCTCTCCCATGAGAGGAGCCACCTGCACACAGAGATGGGGCAGCTCCAATCCTAGATGTGGGCACTGTGCCCGGTGAGAGCAGATGCTTCATAAACGCAAGATGGTTGAAAGAATCCAATAAATAAACACACTGCAGTCTCAAAAGGTAACTGTCACAATCTCTTAGGAAACATTCACTGTGGAAACAGAGACCATGGGTCACATTCCACAGGCTCATGGGCCGTGACGGAAGTGGGAATAAGTAGCTAATATGGCCATTTCCACTGCCCATTCTAGAAGTACCTACATCATTCCCTTGGGTGGGGAGGGGAGAAGTCCAGGTGGGAGGGGAAGCCTGGTGTCAGACAGCCTTCTGGAAGCAGTGCCTACTATGTACAGGCCCAAGACTGGCTGACTTGGGCTCATTGTGACCTCGTCGCTGCAGATGAGACTGTCCCCCAGGCTCTGTTCTGGGCTGTTGAGGGACCCAGGGGAGCTTCCTGGAACCCTCTCGTTGCCAGCTGTGAGACAAGCAGCTATCCAGCTTCCATTTACCCGTCTTTGGCAACAGGCCGAAGGTACCACGTCCCGTGGATGGAGAAGGTCATGGTTTGAGCAAACAAACAAGATGCCATCGGCACAGGAAACGAGGATTTAGACTAAAAGCCAAGCATCCAATGGGTGTGGACTGGCCAGGGAAACCCAGAGCCAATCAGTCCTCTTTTTCATTTTTTAATTTTTTTAACGTTTATTTATTTTTAAGGAAAAGAGACACAGAGCATGAGCGGGGGAGGGGCAGAGAGGGAGGGAGACACAGAATCTGCAGCAGGCTCCAGGCTGTCAGCACAGAGCCCAACGCGGGGCTCAAACTCACAAACCACGAGATCATGACCTGAGCCGAAGTCGGACACTTAACTGACTGAGCCACCCAGGCGCCCCTATCAATCAGTTCTATTCTTTTTTAAATCCCCAGTTCCTCATAACACCGCCAAGAAGGCCCGAGAGAAAAAGATTAGTGGTGGGGGTACGTTAGCTGGCTTAAGCCCAAGCACCCCCAGAGGCACAGCTATCTCCTGCAGCTTCAAATTGGTGACCCCCAGGAGGCTGAAGTCGGAAAAACAGCATGGTGAGACAGAGAAAGGAGCCTGGGACTCTGGAAGCTGTCTCAGATGCAACTGTTGCGTCTTTCTGTTGTCAGAGGCAGCAAGCAGAGAATGACTAAAGAAATAAAGAGCCTTGCGTAAGCAAAACGCCACTTTTGTAACTTCAGGCCAGCCCCTAGGAACCTCTCCGGGAGCATGATGCGCCATATCAGCGGTGGCATTTAGCATTCACGAAAACTCTGCCTGTAGGGGAACGCACGGCTGGAAAAAGAAAGAGCAGTGCTCACAAGAGAAATGGTGGATTTCGACACCCAAGTTGATACAAGTGCCCGTCTCTAAGCCCAGGCTCCCTAACGCTACCTCCTGAAGTGCTGCATTTACAACAGCCTTCTCAGAGCCTTCAATGTGCTAATGTCACTGTGGACCTCCCAAATGGGTCATGTCACACACTGTCCCAAGCTTATTTAAAGCGAGGGTCTCCTCCCCACATTTCTTCTTATTTGCAACTGTGGCAGAAACAACTCTGATGGAAACCCCCCAAAGGACCCTCACCACCTCTTGTATTTGTTTTCAGTTGGGGTTTCACTTAGAATCGCCGTAGAGCTTTAAAGACAAGACTTACTGAGTGGCCTCAGATACCAGGAACTCTGCTAGGTGCAGGAATGGACACGGGACTGTATTCTACCACGACCTCTTCTAAGTCCTAGTCCCCAGAACCAGATGTCTCTCTCCCACCCCCATCTTGGACATTTTTTTAAAGTTTGTTTGAGAGAGAGTGTGTGGACATGAGCAGGGGAGGGGCAGAGAGAGAGAGTGAGAGAGTGAGAGAGAGAGAGAGAGAGAGAGAGAGAGAGAGAGAATCCCAAGCAGGCTCTATGCTGTCAGTGCAGAGCCCGATGCAGGGCTCGAACTCATGAACCATGAGGTCATGACCCGAGCCAAAATCAAGAGTTGGATGCTTTCCTGGCTGAGCCACCCAGGCGCCCCTTGGGCATTTCTGCCCCCTGCCTCTGTTTGCGCCTGCCCCCGGGCCTAGAAGCCTTTCTCCTCCCTCCACCCACAGGGATCCTGCTCATCCTTGCAGATCAGGCTGAAATGCTACATGCTTTCTGCACCTGTCTTCAGGTCCTCCCTGTGGACTCAGTACATCCCTGCAAACCTCCTGCGATCCCCACCATCTTGTATCCTTATTCTGGTAACATTTCCTAAAGGCTTGAAGAGTTTACCTGAACAAGAGAGTCCTGGGGTCCCGTAGCATAAAACACCAGCCAGCTTTCCTTTGAGCTGGTTTCCCAAGGGCCTTTAATACTCGAATATAACCGTCTGAGTCTCCAAGAGGGTCACGTAGTACACAGACATTTCCTCAGGCTTATTTGGCTATGTAACCTTCCTCCCTCCCCCCACGGATTTGTTTTTCCCTGAGCATCTCTGAGGACTCGTGTTCCAAGGAACCCCCATTGGGAAATGCTGTCCTCTGGTTGTTTCCTTCCTTCTTTCCTTAAGAAACCACTTGTGGGGTTGCCGTGGGGTGCCAGGCACCACGCTGGGTACTGTCACATGTTATCTCAGGTGCTTTCTGGAACAATTTGCATCCTGTTCACAGACATAATGCCCCAGCACATCCTCCACCAACGCTGGTCAGAACAGGAGGAAGCCACTGGCCAGACTGGTCCTGGGGACCTGCAGGCACGACTCCTGGGCACAGCAGCATGTGAACCACACAGCCTGGCACAGGGTTCCGAGCATTTGGGAGGGTGGGGATGGTGTCCTTGGCCACAGGATCAAGAAGGAAGATTTTAATGGGAAATCCACACGAGGGGAGAGCACATTTCTGGAGACAAATGGCATGATCAAAGACACTCAGCCATTTCGCCTGCAGAACAAGGGCTCTCGGAACGCCGGCTCCTCACTATCATGTGATGCTCAAAGGCACAGGCCCCTCATTAAGGAGAACGTGGCAGAAGCTGGCTGCTAGCTGGAAGAGGATAGAGGAGGCCCGGCACAGTTCTAGAAGCCCGAGGCGTGAGCCGCATCCCTCCGCCAGGCTGGTACACGTGGGGCTCCTGCGGAACACCGGGAGAGCAGTGGGTGCGAAGGCTAAGCACCCAGCCCCAGACCCAAACACCTGCCAGAGGACTCGCACAGCCCGAAGTCACCGGGGCAAGTCCGCCCAAGCCACTGGGCCAACAGCCCCTCCCCCACGTGGGCAGGTCACCTGTGGGTTGGCTGTGGCACTCAGCACAGGTAGAGCTCCCACTGAGCCTGCATCCATTGGTGGATCAAACACAGGCCAAGACCCTGGGAGGGGGCTGGGGGTGAGGACAGCTTGAAGGAAAGCAGCAGACTGCTGGGCGTGGCAGCGCACGTCCAGTGATCCCCGTATCCCCCCGTTTATCAACGGTGCACCAAGCACCGATGTCCAGGAGCAGGGGCAAAATAGAGGCAGGGCAGAGTAAGGGAATCATCACTCAGGCAATGGTAACGTTAGGACCATGACACGGAGAGCAACATGCCCTGGAGGGCAGGGAAATGTCCTTGGGGATGTGACTGGGAGCTGAGGACTGATGACGGGACCAGAATTCCAGCCGAGGGAACGGCAAATGCAAAGTCTGGGGAGCAAGGGAGCCTGGGGATGGAAGCCGGTGAAGGGAGGCTGGCGTGGAGAGACAGGGCGGCAGTGGTGTGAGAAGAGGCTGCGAAGCCCCACGAAGGGCTCCACCTCTGTCCCTTTAAGCAGCAGGTGGTCATAGGATCAGACGCATTCTGCAACCCCTGTATTGTGCACGCAGACCAGCAGGGCAGGGCCGACTGGAATGCAGGAGACAGCAGAGCAGGCCGGAGACGGATTCAGGTGGTAAAGTCAGCGGAGCCCAGGGATGGATGGCATTAGGAGGGCAGGAGGGTGGAGAAGGTAACAACGGGGGCAGATGTCATCTCCCCTGAAAGTCAAGGTCCCTTGGGGCTGAGCAAGTGGAACAAGCAAGGCCCCTTGGAGCTGAGCAAGGCCCCTTTGGAAAAGGAGCAAGTGGAACAGAGAGAGGGGACATTTCTCTGACGCAGGAAGGGTCTCTGTTCAATCAGCCCCAGGCTGACTCCCCTCTTCTTCTCAGGGCATTAACAGTCCAGTGAATCCTTGAGGGAATACAGCAGAAAGAGCTCAGGATCTGAAGTCCGGGCACCTGGCCCCATTCCTGGCTGCATCATCCCCAACACTGGCAACCTGGGAACCTAGTTTAACCCCAAGCTCTGTGGTTTGATGGCTGGAATGGAGATTAGTGGCATTCATCAGCCGGACTGTCGGGACCCAGTGGGAACTCCCTGCAAGTGCTTGGGAACTCATAAACCATCCTCCGCGTTTTGGGGGTGGTTTTTAAGACTCTGAGCCTGAAGCCCCGCCCGAGCCCTGCCAGCTCAGCTGTTCCCTGCCATCACCCGGTTCATCTATTTTTCTGGGACAGGAAGAGGCCACTTGGCAGTCAGCATGAAGTGCACAGAGACAAGAGCGTGCAGCTTTTAACTGCTCGTCTCTTTCAGTGATCAAAGGCAGGGCTCTCTGCTCGGATTTTAAACCTCTGGAACAGTTACACTCATCCCAGCTAGAAAGCCCATCGGAAGGCTAGGATGTGGCCAATCCTTACAGGGAGTGGGTTCCTCCCCTCCCTTTTAGCCTCTAGCCTTGTCTAGAAGACCCACTGTTTTAGGGTACACCAGGGCTGTTGCAAGCAGGGCTGGAGTTCAAGTACGCTCTCTTGAAAAGTCAGCTAGTACCTGCTGATGCCACTTTTCCTTAAAGAGAGAGTCCATTTATTGCCCCAAGACGTAGCCTAAGACACGCACCGGAGGGGCACCTGGGTGGCTCAGTCAGTGAAGCTTTGCTGACAGCTCAGAGCCTGGAGCCTGCTTCGAATCTGTGTGTCCTTCTCTCTCTGCCCCTCCCCTGCTTGCGCTCTGTCTCTCTTTCTCTCAAAACTAAACAAACGTTAAAAAAAAAAAAAAAAAAGAGGGGGCGCCTGGGTGGCTCGGGCGGTTAAGCGTCCAGCTTCGCTCAGGTCATGATCTTGCGGTTCGTGGGTTCGCGTCCCGCGTCGGGCTCTGTGCTGACAGCTCAGAGCCTGCAGACTGCTTCAGATTCTGTGTCCCCCTCTCTCTCTGCCCCTCCCCCGCTCATGTTCTGTCTCCAAAATAAACAAACACTAAAAAAAAAATTAAAAAAAAAAGAAAAGAGGAGAGTGGCCGTTGTCTTCAAGCAACCAGACAGAACGTGATGGGGAAGGTGTATAGCATAAGGCTACTGAAGGAGCCGGGATCCGAACCATCAAAGCCCCTCTAGGGCAACTGACACCTGAGACAATTTCCAAATAAAACACAAACTACAGATGTGAGATTTAACACACTAGCTGGTGATAACACTGTACATCTGTCTATAACAGCCCCCTGAATTCCTTCCTCCCTCTGGGTCTTGACTTTCCCAAATCGTTCCACAAACCCTGAGCATCTAGATCCAGGAGGCCACACTGTCCTGCCCACCCCCCCCCTGCCCTGTCCCCCAGCTCTGGCATATAGACAGGAGGAGTGGACACAGCTGTGGACACAGAGAAGGTCATGAGGGGGTGAAGAAAGACGAATCAGCAAAATGCTCTTAAGAACAAGGTTGGGCAAGGGAGGCTTTAGAGCCAGGGCACAAAGAAAAAGCTACTTGGTGGCACAACTGAGATGCAGAAACGTGTCTTGGGTTTGCAGACTCCCACCCAGGAAGACACTGGAGCCTCACAAACCCAAGCATTTGGTTGCCTGCTGCCTGCTTTGTTAAACAGTTATGTGACAGTCACTACAAGACGGGGACTTCTGGGCTGTGCAAGAAGTAACAGCTTCTCTACACAGTTAAAGACCACCACTCTGGGCTTTCGGTCTCTCCTCTTCTTATCAGGGTTGCAAACCCAATAATGGCCAACTTTGTTACAAAGAGACCCTCGAAGCCCACTTTTTGGGGGAGAGCACCCTGAACAATGAACCACAAGCCTGAACTCCTATCTCCCCGGAGCTTGGTTTCCTCATCTATAAACAGGAATAAGCAAAGTATCAACCAGACACCGTATGTGAAAGCCAAACGGAATTAAAGCCAACACGGCCAAGGTTGCATGACTAGGAAGTGGCTGAGCTGGGCGTGAACCCAGATGAGCAGCCCCACTGCTCTCCCAGGAGTGGGGGGACTGTCCCTGGGCCAGGAGGGAAGAGGATGGGCCAGGTGCTCCTGGCACAGTGCCAGCTCTTCCCAGAGGCCTTCCCTATCTGCAAGGCACGGCCGGGGACACAGACAGATGGCTGGAGAAGAAACCCATAGGCAAGCTCAAATGAAGCAGAGGAGGAGTTGCAACACATATATTTTTGGAGCAACGTTAATTCCTCCACGAACAATGCCGCTCAGTTCATCAGTACTCATACATGTGCAGCACACTGCCAGGAGACCCCGGGGGCTTCCAAGGTTGCAAATGGGATCAAGAGTTTGGGAGCACCAGGGACACCACGTGGTGCTTTTGGAGGAAACGTCTATGTGGCTAAAACATCGTCTCGCGTGGAAAAAGAAAGGATGTAAACCACCATGGCCCCCCCGTCCATGTGCTGGCACGTGTAAAACTTGTTTATTAGCATAATAGCTCCCATCACTGTATCCTGGCTCCTGGGGATTCTTCTAGACACGCTGCTTTCCTTTCCTGACATTCTTTAGGTCCATTAACAGACCTACTGCCTCTGGGAACTGTAATTCTAAATTAAAAATCATGAATTATCAGAAGTGCAGCCCGTGCATGCACAGATCACAACCTGTGATCACTATGACCTATAGTGAGTCTCAGACCTGTCCACCCAACTACGTACTGATCAGTTCAGCCACGGCGTGTCCAACGCTCACCTGGCCGTTGCTTTAACTCGGTCTTTTGCACGCCTCCCCCTGCTATGACGCCAGCTCTAGAATAGAAGCTTCCTAGGTTACTAGCACCGTGTCCCTGGAGCCTAATAGGGTCTCGACACATGCTGACGAAATTGAACAAATGGAGTCGATGAGCAACTAGATCATAACCCAAGAATTCTGAAGACGTGACATCCCTCAGCCTCTGACGCAGGAGGTGGGCTCTCCCCTGCCGGTCTGCTGTATTTCTGTCACCCCTTCAGTTGCTCGCTACTACAGTCCTTTGTGTGTTAGGCTGCCTTTGCTGGCTTGCTGGTCTGTCCCTATGCTGGATGGTGAGTACTCTGATGGCATGATTGTGTCTCTTCATCTTTGCACCCCCAGAGATGAAAGGTAAGAGATTACTGCTGTAGCTCTTGCAATCAGAGCCCTTGCAATCAATCACCCCGGGACAAGGAAAGACCCATAAAGGCTGCCGCTGCTCTGGTCGAGGATGTCCTCTGCAAGGCCACTCACGTCAGCCCTATTTATTCCTGCAGATCTGGTTACTGGGATATTCTGTGTGGCCGCCTGCACCATTAGGGAAACAGTAGGCATCTCCCTCTAACCAGCTGTTTGCGGGGGGAGGGGGGAGCTCTTCTGTTAAGATTTCTGAGGGCCCAAGTCAAGGTGCCCTCTGAGGACACAAGGTGGGTGGCCTTCTCATCTACCTATGCATTCTGGAACTCAGAGAGTTGGCTTTTAAGACCTTCTTTGGGCAATTCCAAATTTATACTTTGGTAGAAACGATTACAGAATATGGATTCAGACATAACATTAGGTTATTAATTAGTCTCATCTGAGGATTAACAAATTCTTCCGATCCCTAATGAATAGGCACTATGAACAGTCAGTCTTCTGCAGGCAGTGCTTTAATTCTCCTGGCCACACTGTCACTTAGGAACGCGGCTACAACTGTGTACTTGTGGAAACGAAGCGTGGAGAAGTTAATGATCCCAGCTCTAGTGAACAGCCGAGTGGGGACCTGGGCACAGGGTGGCCTCAGCTCCTCCCCATGGCTCTCAAGCATCTCCAGAGAAGGTGCACTTCATTATACAAAAGGTCGGTAAAGAGACTGTCACCTAGTTTCCTTTTTTTTTTTTTTAATTTTGTTTTAACGTTATTTATTATCAAGAGAGAGAATGTGCAAGTGGGGGAAGGGCAGAGAGAGAGAGAGGGAAACACAGAATAAGAAGCAGGCTCTCGGCTCTGAGCTGACAGCAGCGAGCCAGGACATGGGGCTTGAACCCACAAACCATGAGATCGTGACCTGAGCCCAAGTCGGACACTTAACCAACTGAGCCACCCAGGTGCCCTGACTGTCACCCAGTTTCTAAAGTGACCACTGAAAGACTGTCGCTGCTGACAGGTGTTCCCGGACCCTGCAAAGAGGCGACCCGTCCACCTTCCTCCTGGCACAGCCTCAACGAGAAGGAGTGCCCCAGCCTTGCGTTTGCCTGCTTTGAAAACCCAGCAGGTTCTCTAGGGATCCCCTCGAAGGGGTCCTGTGACTCAAGGGGCCCTGCACAGACCTCGCAGTGGGGAGGGGGGCCGTGACGGACACCAAGCAGCTCGTCCCCGTTTGCCTTGAAGAGACCCTACCAAATGGGGCAACAACCCAGGGGTGGGACGGGGTGGGGAGGGCTGCTTCTCATTCTCACTCCACATCACTGTGTGTGTCTCGCCACTCTGTCAGAAGAGATGTGTATTCTTTACCTTCTAAAAACAACTGGGAGAGCTTTGCCGCGTTCTCAAGTGTGACTCTGTTATTAAGACTGAGTTAATACTTCTTTCGGGAGGAACACATCTCTCATGAAGGGGATGGAGCGACTCGAAGAGAATGCACTTTGGATGTGGCTTTTGAAGAATGCCTCTTTCAGGCAAAGGAAGCCCTACTTCCAAGGTCCTTTCCTGCTCCAACGCGCTTGTACGCGGTGGCCTCAAAGACTCTGAGGGTTCCATGAGAGGTCTAGAACCTTCTTCCAACGGACATTTCTGTTTAGGATGCAGCAGGTGCTATAATGACCAGTGAGGGTCTGCTGGGGAGACTGGTCTGCTGCCTCTCTGCTAAGTGGTAGTTACTCTGCGTTTTGTTTTGTTTTGAAACATCAGATTGTTGATGAAACATCAGGTTGATTTCTCAGGACTAAAGGGAAGCAGAGGACCAGAGAAAGCAAACCACGGGAACAAGCATGGTGCTACCTCAAGCTCCCCGGCACCCAGTCCTGACGGTGAACCTTCTCCCCAGCGGCCTAGCCCCGCCATCACTCTGCCCCCTGCCTCCCGCCACGTCCAAGGCGCTGCTACCTTTCAGCTGCTGAAAGCAGGAGGCGCTGCTGTCCGGCTCCAGGGGGTGCCTCAGGACCCCGTTGCTGGGCTTGGGTCTCTCGTACTCTCTTTCGGGGAGCATGGCCTGCTCGCTCTCCATGGCAGGGTCTGAGTGCGGGGGCAGAGACTGTGGAAACCCGAACATCAAGAGGGAAGAGAAGAAGAGTAAGGCACCACAGAGCAGAAAGCCGCCCCACCAGGCTCCGATCCAGCGGGGGTCATCCGGGGTGATGTCCAGGTTACCTGCAACGAGAAAGAGCAGTGAGGAGGAGGGGCCGCGGCAGGGCCGGGACCTGGCTGAGCTTTTGAGTCGGCTGCACAGACAGGAGAGGGCTCTGGAAACGGCCTGGGGTTGGGGGCGGGGTGCGTGGAAGGGGGGAAGCGGGGACTGGACGCCACACAAAGCTGCCTTTTGTTCCACGTCAGTGCTTCTGTTTCTCCCAAAGCTGAAGGCTGATTGCTTTCCCTCCTTAATTTTCTTGTCTCCTCTGTGTTTCTATCAGTCTAAACAAAAACAGTGAGAAGCCAGACACCCTCTGAATTAAGGCTGGAACTGACTGGCTAGGCAGAGCTGCTGAGGTGCACGGACGAACGCACGAAGGCACACAAGCATTCACGGTCAAGGGTCTATTTTCACTACGGACGCTCACCGGCACCCCTCAAGCAGCAGCTCATCTGACAGGCCATCCCACACCCCACGCCCCATCTTAAATCGGGTTCCCAGATCACAAAGTGGCGGGGGCGGGGCGCACGGAATGAAATCCAGAGCCAGGGAGACCTGGAGTGAAACCCTGCTGCTCGCTTCTCACCGCAGGACCCCGGGCTGGTGATTTGAACCCTCTGTATCTCGCTGACTGACCTGCGGGATGATGAGGAGGAGGACAGTACCTTACGGAGTTTGTGGGGAAGATCAAATGAGCCACACCAGATATAAAGTGCTCAGCAGAGTCCTTGGCACGTGCTTGGGCGTTTCAATGGCGTTAGCCCAATATTTACAGCCGGGGTCCTGTTACCGAACTGCCAGTGGACAGGTTCATTCAAATCTTGATGGTGCCTGTGGCTTGGGCAGTCCTTTATTAGAGAGCTCTGCAGGGCTTAAAGGCAGTGTGCACGTAGTCTTGTGCTATTATTTGTGATTCCTTCTGTGACTCCCCAGCTGAAGTCATGAAGACATAAACTATATAGCTTACCCCTCGGTAGATTTTCTTTTTTTTTTTGGGGGGGGGGGCGGGGTCTTTCTCTACAACTGCTTTTCATAGAGCACTCCCAGATGAGCTGCTCAGAAATGTCTCTTTGGTGATAATCCCATGCTTCTGGAGCCCAGAAGGAAATTCTTGGAGACAGGAGCATGGCATATGAGCTAAGAGCTAACAGGGCTGCAGGCCTGGACCAGATGGGTGGACAGGCTTGGGAAGAGGAATGACCACAGACACCGGGTGAGCACTTCACCACTGGTAAAACTCTCCCTGAAGACTCGTCAGTTCCTGCTAATGAAAATCCCAGCCATCATTTACTGAGGGCTTGCTCTGCACCAGGCAGCACGCAGAGTGTATTTTTTTTAAATGTTTATTTACTTTGAGAGAGAGAGAGAAAGAGAGAGAGAGAGAGAACACACACGGAGTAGGGGCAGAGAGAGAGGGAGAAAGAATCCCAAGCAGGCTCTGTGCTATCCAGCTCAGAGCCCAATGTGCGGCTCGAACTCACAAATGGTGAGATCAGGACCTGAGTCGGAATCAAGAGTTGGATGCTTAACCAACTGAGCCACCCAAGCACTCTATGCAGGGTGTATTCTTACCTGTTCTGATCAACCCTCCCCACAACCCTACAAGGTAGAGTCTTCTATGATCCCAATTTTACATAGGTAGGAACATCGAGGCTTAGAAAGTTTAGGTACTCTGCCCAAGTGCACAGAGCTGGGCCACAGGCATCCAGATGCCATGGGCCATGCTCCTTATCACTTTGCTACACGGCCCCTCTGGACTGCCTAAGACTTTGTTTTGGGCTCCCTGAGCGGATGATTAATTCCTGCACTTTGTGCAACGGGCCGAAGACCACCAACTTTGTCGGCAGGTGGTGAGTTGGCCTTTATAGCATTGGTGGTCTCTCTTCTGGAGGCTTTGATATCAACCCAGCAGCTGCATCTAGGGCACTACAAAGGACCAGATGCTTTTGCGTAGCTGCATGTCAGAGAAGAGAAGGGTATAAGCTTTGGCAGGCTTAGGGGTGAATCACGGCCTTGCTGCTCACTAGCATGGGATGCTGGGCAAGCTACTTACCCTCTCTGAGTCTTAGTTCGATCATTTGCAAAATAAAGCTGACATCCACCCAGATGGCTTGCAAGGAATAAAGGTAATGAGCAACAATCACTTGAAACATAGTAGGCTCTTAGTATATGGCAGATCCTAGTATTTCTACTTATAAGTGTATATTTACAGGAACGGGAATTTCAAGAAACAGGTTTTTTAAAATATTTGAGAGAGAGAGAAAGAGAATGAATGAGTGGTGGAGGGGCAGAGAGAGAGAGAGACAGACAGACAGACAGACACAGACACACACACACACACACACACACACACACACACACACACACACAAAATCCAAAGCAGGGTCCAGGCTCTGAGCTGTCAGCCCAGAGCCCAACACAGAGCTCAAACTCACGAACCGTGAGATCATGACCTGAGCTGAAGTCGGACACTCAACCGACTGAGCCACCCAGGTGCCCCTGAAACACATTATCTATCTATCTATCTATCTATCTATCTATCTATCTATCTATCTATTTTTTTAAGTATGGGAAAGCTTTCAAAAGGCATGAGGAAACCCAAGGTGATCTTCAAAGCATCTTTATGCAAACGAGAGAAGACAGAAGAAGTCAGACTGCCTCTGGTAGCTGAGCAGGAAGGATTGTTTCCACCAGTCACTTACAGTGTTTCTTCACCAGCTGCCAAGCAATGAATGAAAACAAAAGACGTAAAAAGGGAGCCCTGGTATCTCCCTCCATTGTCAATGGGCTCCATAAACGGGGAATTGAAAGCTGGCAGATGTGAGCCAGCAGAGAGACAGAGACAGAGACAGAGACAGAGACAGAGAGAGACAGAGAGAGAGAGAGAGAGAGAGAGAGAGAGAGAGAGAGAAATCCTGGCAGTTGTTTAGGGGGAACAAAATTAGTAGCACGTAGAGAGTCATATTTTAGTTAGTAAGCTAGGGAGTCTCTTCTATGTGTGAGGAAACATCCCAGGGAGAGGGGCTATGGTAGGGAGGCGGATGTGCATGTGTCAACTCGCTCCCTGTAGGTATGCACACGTGCATGGAAAGCCAGCGTTTGCTCATAATTTGCAAGACAGGGAAGAGTATGTGACTTGTGTCAGACCAAGGCCTGCCTGTTACACACACAGGGGTGAGGGGGGGGAGGGGTGTAGGAAGGCGTGGTAGGGCGGCAGGGTTTTGTAGATCTAGGAAAATCACAGTTGACCATTTTCGGAAGTACTGATTTTTTTTTTTTTCCTCCCCTCTCCATCTCAACTATCCAGAGCACTGTGGCAGAGAGAGAAAGAACCTTCTGAGAAGAAACCACTCAGCTTTGGAGCATGCTGCCCTCAGGTCCAGGTTGGGGGTGGAGTTTTAGTCCCGATTTTTTCGTGGTTCACAGGAAGACGATGCTGGAACCCAGCCTGAGAGACAAGTCCTTGCTGAGGCACCTCCTGAGAAGAGATGGGGGAAATCCCTCCCCACCTGCCTGCCAGTCACCGGTCAGCAGAGGCCAGCATTACCAAAGCTGACGGAGACTTGTCTATGTCAGCTGGCAAAGAATGCGGTGGTAGATGTTACCGAGGTCTTCGTTCGGATCTCCTCATCTGAGAACACGAGGATGACATCTCCCTTGGGCGTAGCCAGGCACCACAGAACTCTGTCATTGAAATGTGAGCACGGGGACACGTGTCACTTCCGTGGAGAACCACAGGTGAGCCGGCACCTGACTTGTCATGCTCTTTTGCCCTGCCTGATCATAGAAGCACATGAGATCCTCCGGGGACGGTACCCAAGGTAACGATGAGCAGATGCACGGTATATACAGCACGAACGAGAAACAAACCTTTAGTGTTACTAAGCAACTAAGATCTTGGAGGTGTTTGTTACCACAGCAGAACCAAGCCTACCCTGACTAGTACAAAAGGCTTATTAGGAAATAAAAAGTCATGCTCTTTAGGAACAGTGATCCTGGGAAGGCTTGAAATAGCGAAGTACCATTTCGGGTACAGGTGGGCAATGGGGTGAAAACCTCTTTGCTTTTCTTGCAATTTGGCCCCCGTGGAGTATCTGGATCTTATTTTCTTCTTTTTTTTTTAAAGTTTATTTATTTTGAGAGAGAGAGAATCCCAAGCAGGCTCCATGCTGTCAGTACAGATCCTGATGCAGGGCTCGATCTCACTAACGGTGAGATTATGACCTGAGCTGAAACAAAGAGGTGGACACCTAACCGACTGAACCACCCAGGTGCCCCTGTAGTGTCTTGATCTTAAAAAAAATACAGCAGGGTCAGCTTTTTCTGGAAGGCTGTGGTCAGTAAGATGTCCAGAACAGAACCAAGAAGCACCCATCTGTCTCGTTTACTTGATATAGCTCATTGCCAATGAAACTGCAACCGTGAAGAAAAAAAGACACTGGAAAGAATGGGGTGGAGACAGTATCCCAGGCTGGGGGAACAGCCCAAGCAAAGACACAGCATCCTCAGAGGACTCTGAGCAGACTAGCTAAGCTCTACCCAGGCACTCATCAGACCCTTGGCCATTCCAGGCGTGGACAAGTGAAGCAAAGCATCGCTGTGATGGAGAGGTCTGCCTGCCAGGAGATCGGCACAGTCCAGGCCTGCCTTTGCCTCGCTGCCTGCAGGCACGAAGGGTTTCTGCTTTACGACAGCCATTTTTCTAACCCTGCCGCGTCTTAGAATCCAACATCCGGAGTGTCTTTGTGGTTTCGTTGGGTAGGCTGAGCACGCTTTTGGCAGTGTTTAGCTTCCTCTGTTGAAGGTCATGTAAACAGATGGGGCTGAGATTGTCTCCCACTTCTGAGGACTGCTACCATTATAGGTACGAAAGAACAGTCACTGGGAACAGAGGCAAACCAGTTTAAAACGAAGCAAACAACCAAGCCAGCCCATGAGGACACCTGAGACTGTGAGAAGAGCAGATCAAAGCAAATTTGGGACATTGACTTCTTACTCTCAGGCCACGCTGATGGGTAAGTGATACCATGGCTCTCTGGGCAGTTTTTTTTTTTTTTTTTTTTTCTTCATTTTTTCAGTCCATTTACCTATTTGTCTAACCTATTTTGTGAAGCTTTTGCTATGGGACTCAAGCATTCCAAGAGTATCATTAAGTTACAGACCAAATTAGAAACTGGAGACAGGGAGGGGTTGAGGGTAGAGGAGAGGGCAGCATGGAATGTTCAGGATCCTGGCTGTTGAGCTAATTAGTCTAACATGAAGGAATCGGGCGAATCCAGCAGCCAGCCCTAGAGTGGCAGGGTGGGAGGCTCTCGGCTGGTTGACCTTTTTCACGAAGCAAACATACAGACATATCTTATTCTAGCTGCAAACACCACGCAGTGGTAGGGAACTGGCTGGTGCATGCCTTAGGAGGGGTCTGTACAGATGTGATGAGGTTAGGTCATCTCAGCAAGGCCTTTGTCCACAGAAGGGGGCAGCCTTTGGAAAGTCCTGGAGAAGTTCCAGGGACGCAGGAGGCCTGGGGTTTGAATCCTGCTAGCTGGAAATGAGTTAACCTCTCGCTGACTGTATGCTTCCTATATACCAGGCACGGTGCTACATGCTTTGCACGATTAACTCTTGTCATCCAGGCCCAGACCCATGAGGAGAAATGCCCTCGGGATCACACAGCTTGGAAGGGGCATAGCTGAGATTTAAATGGAGGTCTGATTCCAGCACCGGAGCTCAGAACTCAAAATCGCTGCATGAGAACACCTCATCTGTTAAGTGGAATAACAGCAGGACCCACCTTCCAATGGGAATGTTCTGCGGTTCGGAAGAGGCCATCTATACACAGCCTTCATAAGGGGTCAGGTCATGGCTGCCGTTACCAATCTGCTTTTGCTAAACCCACTGTTAACGTTGCTCAGTTCAGTGCTTTGGGGCACACGCTGTTACCAAGTCCTTCTCTTTTCTGGGTTTGGTTCTCAACTGGTTTCACTTTTAAAAGATATTCTATGAAAGCAATTCTGGAGGCAGCATCCTTCCTTCCGTGGGGTGTCAGAAGAGGCATCTATCCTTAAGAAGAGGGGCAGAGGGAGCCTGGTGTCTAAACATGGCCAGCAGAGCCCTACTGGGAAGCTGCCCATGGGGTCTCTCCACCCCACAGGTGGCCTGTTCCTACAACCAACCACCTCCCCTCCACACAGACTGCAACCAGCCTCCCTCGCTGCTCTCTCCCTTTCAACCCTGTGTCCTGAGCTGCAGCCAGCCTGCATGGAGGGCACACTCTCTCCTCCAACTGCCCCGTGACAAGGGCTCTGCCTTGCTTGCCTCCCCACAAGTTCCAGACCACGGTTTTCCCCAGTCCCCTTCCCGGCTCTCAGCTGGGGTTTCAAAAACACGTGGCTGTGAGTCTGGCCCTTTACATTCAGGCTTCACTTTGGACAGCCCTAAAGAGGGGCTCTGTCTTCACCAGTGAAGAAAAAATAGAGCAGGGTCATCCCTAAAGAATTAAGAACTCCATTCTCAAAATACGGCCCAAATCTGCTCCAGAGAGAACGAGTTTTAGTCACAAGATTAGAAATCATCAAAATTGCTGGAAACTAGAATTGGGTCTTACTCTCCAATAGAATAGAATAAGTTATGTTCTTCTGCCCTCTACTGGTAAAGAGCAGCATCAGCGCTCCCAGAGCCCTCAGCAAGGATGCAAACAAAAGATGGTGGTGACTCACGTTGCTCCCTTCTCTTTCCTAGAGACACACTGGATGGGACTTCTGCTATTAACTCGTGGCGGGAGGAGGGGGAGGCTACCATCAGCAAGATGCCCAGGTGGACTAGAAACGTGCCCCTCTGTCTTATATCCGGGGAGGCTTCAAACTTCCAGTGAACCCCCCAGAGGGTGAGGACAGATGTTGCCCGGGACTGCGAGCAGGACTCTAGGCTGAGGGAACAGCCTGAGCAAAGGAATGAATGGCACACCGAGGGGAACCATGAATGAACCAAAGGTCCACCCCTTGGTCATTCCAGGCACAGAGAAAAGATGCTATTTCATTCCCAGGAAGAGAGCTTCCATTGCTCAGAAGACATGGGTACATCCCTGTCCCCCCACCCCCCCCCCCCAGGCCTCAGTTTCCTCATTTGTACAATGAAAGGGTTGGAAGAGAATGATGTGAGGTCCTTTCTGGCTCAGAGATTCTGGTAACTAACCCACGGGCCTTAACCTAAGGGGACCACTGCCTACACGCTGAGGGCAGAATATGCTTCTTGGCCACTTGGCCTCTCCTTCCAGGCAGGCTTCCCCATTGCACGGGGCATGCAACCCCCTCCCCCTCTTTTGTGATTCTTATCTTGTACTGCCTTTGGCACAGTGGTGGAAGCTTTTTTGTTCATGCAATCAAAATGGCGGCCAACTCCCACCACACGTTGGTTCTCTGACCAGGCTTCTGCTCGTCCTCGGGCTCGCTAGGAGTGGGGGTTCAAAGGTCAACCAACTGCTACAACACAGCAGCATCCAACCACCTCCTGAACAAACCCGGCACTTGAAAAGAATAAGTAAATAAAGCTGCATTTGCTTCCTTTTTTCCCTCCCCACTTGGATATTCGTCACATCATTAGCTATAAGTAGATATATCAGTGGGATTAATGGAGTGAATCACAAAGCAACCTGATTAGATTGAAAACCACATTATTTCTTTGGGGTGAATTGGTAAATTTAGCACTGCCCAGAGATGATGGATTGAGAAACCAGGAATGGAGCTCTTATTGATCTTGAGAATAGATCGGTATGAGGAGGAGAGGCTGGGATGGCTTCCTGCGCTCAGTTCTCCGAGAGACAGGAATCATGGCTTCTCTGCTCACTGAACTGCACAGAAATAGCGTGTGCTGTTCTCGGCTCATAGTCGGAGTCGTGACCACACGTGGTAGGTAGTGTCCAAGATGGCCACCAACGATCCTACCCCTGGTATTCACGTCCTTTCTCCGGAGTGTAAACCAGAACCAGAGGCTTGCTTTCAACCCTCCAGAATGCAGAAGCAATGACTTGCCACTTCTGAGACGAGGTTACAAACAGACCATGGCTCTGGTCTCAGCTGCTCTCTCTCACCTTCTTTTGGGTTGTTTGCTCTGGGGGAACCCTGGTGAGGGAGCCCTGTAGAGAGACCCATGGATGTGAGCCTGAACGCGGATCCTCCAAGGCCTGCCAACAGCCTTGGAAGTGAACTTACAAGCGGAAGCTCCCCGGGCTGAGCTCTGAGATGACTGGAGGCCATGTCGACATCCTGACTGCAGCCTCATGGGAGACGCCGAATCAGAACCACCCAACCAAGATGCTCCTGGATTCTGGACCCACAGAAATAAACTATAATGGGATAACTGTCTGTTGTTTTAAGTCACTAAGTTTGGGGTAATCTGTTACATAGCAGTAGGAGACTAAGATGTCACATGACTTTTGCTTTGGCCACTAAAACGTGAGGAGAAGCTTCAAGAGCCAGCACGCACACCTCGCCACAGCCTGGTTTCCTGCCTTGGCAACTGGGCAGGCTGGCGTCAGATGAAACTTCCGTGGGCCAGGTCCTGGAGTGTCCCTGATGAGCTGTGTCTCATCTTCCCCAGCACTGCCAGCCTGCACTGGGTATGTAGCATGCCCGAGAAATCAACTTCGGTTGTATAAAATCACTTAAGGGGGGGCGCCTGGGTGGCGCAGTCGGTTAAGCATCCGACTTCAGCCAGGTCACAATCTCGCGGTCCGTGAGTTCGAGCCCCGCGTCGGGCTCTGGGCTGATGGCTCGGAGCCTGGAGCCTGTTTCCGATTCTGTGTCTCCCTCTCTCTCTGCCCCTCCCCCGTTCATGCTCTGTCTCTCTCTGTCCCAAAAATAAATAAAAAACGTTGAAAAAAAAAATTAAAAAAAAAAAATCACTTAAGGGGCGTGGGGTGGGGGCTCGATCAGTAAAGCGTCCGCCTTTGGCGCAAGTCATTATCTCACGGTTTGGGAGTTTGAACCCCGCGTCGGGCTGTGTGCCGACAGTGTAGGGACTGGGACCTGCTTTTGATTCTGTGTCTCCCGCTGTCTCTACCCCTCCCCACTTGTGCTCTCCCTCAAAAATATTTTAAAAATAAATAAATAAATTAAATTAAATACTTAACATTTGGGAACTGTGTGTTACCACTGCATAACCTAGCCTATCTTAACTAACCCACCGTCAGCTCAAAGTGTGCCGAGGGTTGGGCAGGGGCGGGTGGGGATTTGCAGAGTAATCCGAAAAATACCCTTGCTCCTCCTGCTAGGATCACAAGAAGAGTTGCTCAAAATGGTTTTGAGGTATGGCTTGTTTCCTCATAAAGGCCACCACAACACTATCTTACAGAAAGAAGTTTCAAATCTTCTGTCTCATTGACCCCCTGGGTCCACTTGTATTTCCAGAGCATGTTCAGAAAGCAGGGTTCTCAGATACATAAATGGACCGACATTCTGTGAGAAAGTGCCAGGCGTTGCCACATCTATCCTCTCGTTTAATTCTTACAGGAGCCTTGCGAGGCAGATACAATTATTGTTACCCTTCATTGACAGATGAGGACGATCCAGATTCGAGGAGTAAAATCAACTCCAGGGATTATTCGGCCCCCGGGTAGACGCTGGTGGAGTACACACTGGATCCCAGGCCATCGGAGCCAACACTCAACGCTCCTTCCCTCGACCTCTGCTGAGCCAGCAGCTACAGCTCCATGCATGGAGCCTGCCCCTACTAGCAAGGTTTTAGAACCCAAAGCCTGAAGGCTCCCTTACGATGGAGGGCACGCTTACGGATGGCGATACAAAAGTTGAGATACACTCCTTACTTGTGTCAATGAAGACTGCATCCACATAGATTTTGGTACAGAAAGAGCCCAGGATAAATCCACAGGCTGGTCCAAATACCAGCATCGTGAACAGGATTCCTGAAAGAAGATGAAACAGAGATTAGATTAAAAAAAAAAAAAAAAAAAAAAAAAAAAGGCAGCTGATGACCAAAAGAATCAAAGGTCAAGGATATTACTTCACATTGACCAGATAAGAAATCTGATTATATAAATGCCATTAGGAATTAGTTAAAAAAAAGTCCCAGTACTGAAGCACTGTTATGCAAGACTTCTCTGGTTTTTTGGTAGGTTGCACTGAATATTCGTGGGCCCTGAGAGCACTTACTTTTAGAGGACTCCCTCCCACACCGTATCAACCAAATTAAAACACACCCACGTCTGTCATTAAATTGTTTCTGTCATAAACATTTTTGAAAGGATTTTTATAATTTTGCTTTCACATTTATTTGGCTTTATGTAATTCATTTAATTTACGGTTGGCTAAGATTTCTCAACACTCGCTGTACGAATTCAGGAATTGTTGTGAAGTGAGAAAAGTCAAAACCACAAATTATTTTCAAATGTAATAAAATGTTTATGGGCACTAATTTCTCAAAAAACCAGAGCTGACATAATGGTATGCTTTGAGAACATTTAATTAGATGTTTTATTCATTTTAATTTTGCAGTTTCCCCCTCCATATTTTGGAGTTACTATCTATTACTGTAATAGTTGTTAGGATTCAAGCTTTTCCATAGGACTTGAGAAGACAGTTCTAGACATGTACGTAAGTATCTGATGGAGACAGAACCTGAGATTTTGCACAAACCTTTTTATTCATTCTGGGAAAGGTACCGAGCCCAGACTAAAACCCACAGGCTGTATCCATTCAACTAAATTTCAGTTCCGTAGAACATGCCGTGAGCAATGACAGTTACCAAGGCCCTGGGAATAAAAATAGCAGTGAAAAAGTGGCCTTTCCCTCAAGAAGCTGGTTGGCTGTGGAGACAGACAATACGTGGCTTGCTCTGACCCAAGCAGATAACCCAAAAGATGGGTGTTAACAACCCACGTGGACACAGGAAGAACAAAGTTGGAGATGAATTCAATCAAAGGGAACCCGAGCTCAGTGGAGAGTACTTGTGGTCTGCTCACAGGGGTAGACGAACTCATCCTGATTTCTCTCGGTGATGTCAACACGGAACCACTCAAATATTCATTCATGCACTCAGTATTTATCAAGCTCCTTCTATGTGTCAGGCAGTAGTCGGAGGGATGGAGATTTAGCATTGGACCAAAAGTTAAGAATCTTAACCTTCCAGAGCTCATTGTCTTAAGAGGTGGCGAGAAAACATAAACTATAGGCAGGAGCTCATCTGGTTTATACATACTTGGCAAAGGAAGCCATGTCTTCCCCATTTGTAGACAGAAACCCAGACCCCAAAGCAATCATTTGAAGATAGCTTAGAAGGGGGTATTGTTTGATAAAGGAAGGACTGAAAAGAGAATGGTTTATATCATGGAAATGGGGCTAAATCCACTCTTGGTGAAATCCTACTCTGTGATTTGGAGCAATCTAGAAGTTCTAGAGTCTCACATCGAAGTTCTAGAGTCTCAAAACACCTGCTCCCATAGCCAGTCAGAGACCCCCCAATTTCACAGTTATTCCTGTTTATAAGAATCTTGACAGGATCAATATGCACCTCATTAGTACACTGGCTCTGGTTTGTCACAACTTAGATTAAGATAACTAAGTGGAGGAAGTTGAGAAAGTTTGGGGGTATTATTGGAAAAGTCTAGAATATAGGCATCTTTCAGATATGGGCAAGAATTAGGGAGGCTCTCCTTAGCCAGGTAGAGTTAGGGACCAGAGCTACTCTTGGCCCTATTCCCTGAAGAGATGCAGAGAAAGACCAAGGCCCAGGGGGCAGGGGTGGGGGCGTGGACAGGGAGGTTTCCAAGGCAAGAGCAGCACCCAACATAGCCTGAAGGGATTTCTGCTTCAGGACAAAACTGTGAGGCCAGCCATGTCCTCCCATCCAGGCTATGGGCGGAGGTGAGCCACTGGTCAGTCATGGTACCCTAAAAGATGGCTACGAGCAAACCATCTGCTCAGGTAGTTCCAAAAGGAAGGGACACGGGAGACAGGACCACAATTCTCCTGCCAAGGGCCCTAAAACTACCCTGTGACTCACTGCTGATATCCCAGCAGTCACTCTGAGCCCCTCAGACACCCCCCACCCCTTGGGATAACACGCTTTCTCTCATCCCCATTAAATAAAACACCCGATCAATGTAATAACCACTGATGCATCCCCCAGAGATTGAGCAATGCAAGTTACAGCTAATACTTAACAGGTCAAAGGTCTAAGCTTTGAGTATCGTTGGAAGAAAAAACGGATGTGCTGAAGAGGTTGTGGAGACAATTCAGTAATTTCGACCCCACTTAGGGACAGTGGAGAGTCTGGACAGGTCAGTCCTTCATGGAACAGCTGGGGACCCCAGGCCCCGGGCCTCCTGCCCTCATGGCAAGTTGTAACTCAGAAGAAGGGGAATCCCTCAATCTCGGCTGCCCACGGGAGCCCCATGGAAACCCCACACACAGGCCAGCCATCCATTCTGGAAGCTCAGGTGGGCACAGACCTCCCATGGAGACACCACGCACCGAGGCTTCCTCTCCATCAGCCAAGAACTCTAGTCCCTCTAGGAGAGGACAAGGGTTTCCAAGGTGTTGGGGTTGTGGCTTTCCATTTTCACAGGATGGAGTCCTCCTGCAATGCCAGAGAAACCTGATAGGACCCAATTCCAAAAACCAACATAAGATACAGAACACGTGTATTTAAAAACATTTTTTAAATGTTTATTTATTTTGAGAGAGAGAGAGAAAGAGCAAGAGAGGGGCAGAGGGAGAGAAAAAAAAAAAAACCCAAGCAGGCTTTGCACCATCAGCTCAGAGCCTGATGCAGGGCTTGAACTCACGAACCTCAAGATCATGACCTGAGCAGAGATCAAGAGTGTGAAGCTTAACCGACTGAGCCACCCAGGCACCCGAACACATTGTAGTTTTTGTATGAAGGGTGTTTCCCCCGTCAGCTGAAATCTCTAGGGGCATCTTCTAAGCAGCTCTTCCTCAGAGAGATGTCAAGGAAACCTTCAATACAAATTCTCAAAATATTTTCCAAGGAACAGTCCAGCAGTGACACGGGCGGGGGTCTTCACGCATCAGGAAACACCCTTTTTCCACTTCAGTAATATCTTAGGATAACAAGTCAAATAAAAGCAGCATCACAGAGCACAACTCTGGGTCTTTAGGGGAACGCTATCCCCCAGAGAGGGTATGAGGTGGGCTACAATCTTACAGATGGGTACTTCTGAACGCACTTCCTTGCCCTCCTTTCGATTCATCCTCCTAGGCTGCGATTTTTTTCTTGTTTAACAAAACCACTTCAAACGTTCTGCCCAAACAGACGGGAAAAAGACTGTCCAGTGCTAAAATTCACCATCCCTGTGCAGTAACTGCCTTCAGGACAGGAGAGGACGTGCTTCATGGCTCAGTGCTGCCCCCTGCTGCCTGCCAGATTCACCGACACTAGAAGGGGAGGGGCGATTAGGGAGAGTAGAAATTTAGTCACAGAAAAGCCACTAAAGGTGAAGGGCCCATTCGGCCCTACTACCCCAAGCCCTGCCGTTTACACCTGTAATCTCCTGTAATCTTTTCAATGACTCAGGGAGATCCGCTGTGCCCATTTCACAGAAGAAGAAACAATCTCAGAGAGGTTTCACACCTCACTCCCAACACAAAGCTAGAAAAACAGCATAGCCAGGATCTCAAGTCAGGTTTCTCCCACCCGCTACGGGGAAAACCACATTAGAGGCGGCTCAGGAGAGAGCCATGGGCCCCCTGCATTTAAATCCTAGCTCCACGGACCTTGGGCAAGGTATATCGAACCTCCTTGTGCCTCACTTTTTCTTCTGTAAAATGGGAATATTACACCCACTTCACGGGACTGTGCCAAGGATTTAATGACCCAATTATTTGTAAAGCTCTTAGAACAGTGTCAGACACACAGAAAGAGCCATGGAAGTGTTGGTTAAACAAGAGACGTCTGAGTCTCTTCTGTTACAATGTGAACAGAGGCACCTGGGGAGGGGGGGTAGTACCACAATGAACTCACGGGGGTGCCACAAGATATTTTAAGGTTTTTTGTTTTTTTAATTTTTTAAATGTTTATTTACTTTTGAGAGAGAGAGAGATATAGAGCATGAGCGGGGGAGGGGCAGAGAGAGAGGGAGACACAGGATCTGAAGGAGGCTCCAGGCTCCGAGCTGTCAGCACAGAGCCCGACGCGGGGCTCAAACTCACAGACCACGAGATTGTGACCTGAGCCGAAGTCTGACGCTCAACCAACTGAGCCACCCAGGCGCCCTGAAGATATTTTTTTTTTCTTAAGTTTATTTATTTTGAGAGAGAGAGGGAGAGAGAGAATCCCAAGCAGGCTCTGCACGGTCAGCGCAAAGCCCGATGTGCGGCTCGATCTCACGAACCGCGAGATCATAATACGAGCCGAAACCACGAGTCGGATACTTCACTGACTGAGCCACCCAGGCGCCTCAGATATTTTAAGTTTTTGAGGGAAACCCCAACAATAGTTGACATGTGTTAGGCGCCATGCATGAAACTACTCACTCGAGATACCTGGTGGGTTTCAACGCTGGATCGAGCTACATACGTTCTTTTCAACTAACTCATCTTTGTGAACTGGGTCTTCTGTAGTTGCTGGGACAAACAGCAAATATTGTGTGGAAATCAATGCGCAGCAGGAAATGAGCGCAGGGGAGTCCAGTCGAATTCCAAGGTGTGCAAAACTGTGCAGTCCTCCCCTTGCAGCGACCCATATCCCATTATTGTGGCTAGATTTATTTACAAATAAAATAAACATTTTTTCTTTTGACAGATGTGTGTTAGTTTTTCCGACATTTATTAAGTAGTTGGAACCTAACTTGGTTGATAAACAGAACAGCTAGATAGGTCTTTCAGACTCAGGGCTCTGTAAACAATGTAATTAGGATACAAAGGGCAGATTGAACTAAGAAAGGCTGGCGACCTCTGGTGTAGCCACCCCATTTCCAGGTTAGCACTGGCCCTCTTTGGATGCTGGGGCAGAGCGGATGAACGGGCCATGGATTTTGCCCTCCAGAAGCTTGCTGCCTTCCTAGAGAGAACTTCAATACTGCATTGTTAGTCCTTCTAAATACATTAATGGCACCTACTAGGTGCCAGGCACGGTGCAAGCCGCCGGGACACATTAGTGAACAAAATCCCTGCTTTCCCGTGGAGTTTGTGCTGTGTAAGAAGGGCCAGCAACAGACCAACCCACCATGCAAGGTCAGGGGTGGTGCCAAAGAGGAAAGCCAGTGCATGAAGGAGCAGAGCCCCTGAAAGACCTCGCATGGAACCAAGTCTTGGACGTCACATTAGCACTTTGACTGATGTGCCACCACACCGTGTGGGAAGCCGACTATTGGCCCCTAAAGACGTCGGTGTCCTAATCTCTAGGACCTGTAAATGCTACCTTAAATGACAAAAGAGAATTAAGGCTACAGATGGAAGGAAGGTGGCTCATCAGTTGACTTCCGGATAAAGGGATTATACTGACTACCCCCGAGGGCTCAATCACGAGGGGTCCTTTCAATGCAAAAGGAGAAAGAAGATTATGGAGGATGGGGTCATGAGCCCAGGAACAGGGCAGCCTCTAGAAGCTGGAAAAGGCAAGAAAATGGATTCTCCCTTCCAGAGAGAATTCTCTAGAAGACGACAGCCTCCCCCACCCCACCCCTCCCACCCCCGCCCACCTTGATTTTAGCTCAGAGAAAACACCTTGTGGGCTTCTGACCTCTAGAATGGGAAGATCATAAATTTGTGTTATTTTAAGCCACTAAGTCTGTGGTAACTCATTACAGCCGTAATAGGAAACTAATGCAACCCATTAAGCAAATTTGAGTAAATTCTCAGACCTTACAACTATAAATATCCACATGACTCTCCAA
This sequence comes from Panthera onca, assembly GCF_046562875.1. NCBI lineage: Eukaryota > Metazoa > Chordata > Mammalia > Carnivora > Felidae > Panthera > Panthera onca. The sequence goes on along the minus strand of NC_138344.1, from coordinate 10,983,814 downwards.
GAACAGGATATTGCATGAAGTTGTTTGTTAATTACTTGACTGTGGAACATTTTTTGTGGGGCATTTTTCAGAGCTGGTGTTGACTGGGGCACAGTCATAGAGAAGCTGGAGGAGACTCCAAGCCCTAGGAGACAGAGATGGGTTTTATTCTTTTTTCTATTCTTGGTTTGGCCCAGTGTGATGAAAAGTTAGTTCACTATTGAAAGGGTGCATAGAAAAGAATGCTAGTTACAGCAATGCCATAAAAAGAGGGAGTGAGCAACTCTCCTTGGCTGTGGCTGTGCCCAAGCCCGGCCCCCATCCTACTATATCCCTGGATGATGTTCACTGCACAAGTCTCACAGCACCGAGGACGCTCCCATCAAAGTGCCTCCTTCTAGATGCAATGCACCAAGGGGACCTGTGTGACAGAGAGGGCCAGGACAGTCACATAGAACCAGAAGAATTTTGAAAATCCAAATGGAGAGGCGCCTGGATGGCTCAGTCGGTTAAGCATCCAACTCCGGCTCAGGTCATGATCTCACAGTTTGTGGGTTCAAGCCCCGTGTCTGGCTCTGTGCTGATAGCTCAGAGCCTGGAACCTGCTTCGGATTCTCTCTCTCTCCTTCTCTCTCTCTCTCTCTCTCTCTCTCAAAAATAAATGTTAAAAAAAAATCCAAATGGAGACATCGATTTAGAATTCACTGGCCCTGGAAGAATTAGTCAACTTTATTATACTACTGATATACAATCATTAATGAAAATACTAAAACAGTTTTTGTTTGTATAATGTGGCATACTGATTCTAATTTTATAGAAATCTTGAGAGGCAAGAGCAGCCTAGACACCTTTTAAGAAGAATTGTCCAGACTTGCCCTACTGAATATTAGGACTTACTTTATTTTTATTTTACTTCATTTCACTTTTCAGGACTTCTTTTTAAAGCTATCATGATAGGGGCGACTGGGTGGCTCAGTCGGTTGAGCCTCTGACTTCGACTCAGGTCATGATCTCACGGTTCGTGAGTTCGAGCCCCGCGTCGGGCTCTGTGCTGACAGCTCAGAGCCCGGAGCCTGTTTCGGATTCTGTGTCTCCCTCTCTCTCTGACCCTCCCCTGATCATGCTCTGTCTCTGTCTCAAAAATAAATAAACATTAAAAAAAATTTAAAAATAATAAAGCTATCATGATTAAGATAGAGTCACGCTTATGTGGACACCTGATTTATGGCAAAGTGTACATACAAAGCAGCAAGGAAAAGGATGATCTTTTCCATAAATGGTGCTGGGGCAACTTCAACTTAGAGTCGCGGGTGGGGGACGGCGGGGGGGGGGGGGGTGGCACGGGGGAAGCCAGCCTCACAACACATGCAAAAATCAATTCCAGGGAGATCAGAGACCTGTGTGTGAAAAGCAAAATAATAAAACTTCTGAAAGATAACAGACAAAAGTACTATCATGATGTAGGGGTAGGGAAAGATTTCTTAAACCAAACAAAGAAAGCACTAGCCGTATAAGAAAAGCTTGATAAACTGGTCTACGTTAAAATTAAGAAGGTCATTCATCAGATTCACCAAGAAAGCCCACTGAGAAAGTGAAAATGTGGGAAAATATATGCGTAACATACATCCTTAAGAAACACACACAAGAATCAGAGGGCTCATGTCTAGACTATATAAAGATTACTATAAACTCGTAAAAAAAAAAAAAAAAGACAAACCAGTTGGAAAGGGGACAGAAACCTCAGCAGGTCCCTCAGAAAAGAGGGAATTCAAATGAACAACAGACTAGGACAAAGATGTTCAACCTCATTAGAATTCAGGGACATGTGAATTACACCCCAGTGAAACGTCCTTACCACATCAGCTAGTTAAAGAGCGTTGACAATACTGAATGTTGGCAAAGATGTGGGGAATGTGGGACTCTTGCACGCTGCTGGTAGGCGTGTAAACTGGACAACCCCTTTGGAAAAACTTTGACAGTATCTGAAAAACTGAAGATAAACTTACACCACGACCCACCATTCCAACTCTAAGGTAAATACCCTACAGAAAGTCTGACATGTACTGGGTGACATATCCAAGAATGCTCATATGGAACTGGAGACAACCCAGTACCCATCAATAATGGTAGGACAGAGAAACACACGGGGACATCTCCATCCTCTAGAATTACTCTACAGCGAAGAAAAACCATCGATCGGCAACACGGATGAGCCTTCAAAGACACAATGCCAAGCAGAAGAACACAGGCAAGACTGAACACTCGTCTGATTCTACTTATACAGAATTCCAAGCAGCAAAATCAAACCATTTAGTGATATATAACTAGGTAGTCCGCGCATAATGAAAAAACAGGGAAATGAATAGAAGTCAGGACTGTGGTTGCTGCTTGCCAGGGATGGAGGGAAGAAGAGAACTGTGATCTTCAAGGAGGCAGGGGGCGGGGGGTGGGTGTGGTGGGGGTGGTTCTGGGGTGCTGGTTTTGTGTCTGGTCTGGTTACAGGCTACATGCATGTTTATTTCACAATTTGTTAAACTGTAGTATGTTTTCTGCACAAAAATATGACTGTTACATTTGTCACATATCACATGCATCTGCAACATAAGTACTTATATACAAACAGCTACTCATTTTCTCCAAGCTGTACCCAGCCAATCTCAGAAACTCTCCAGAGAATACCATAGGCTTCCCTTGAGGTGATCTTTCATTTTGTCACGTCCAGAACCCTTAGCTCTGCCCTTCCTCTGCCCTGCTCAGTGCTCTCAGAAATACTCCAGGACCCTGCATGGAAATGGCCTCCACCGCTGTGTGTCTGAGAGCACAGTATAAATGCTCCCTGCACCTCAGTTTCCACCTCTGTAAAATGGGCTCACAACATCTCCTACGGGGGGGTTGGGGGGGGAGGGGTTGAGGGTGAAATGTGTGAGTGCATAAAAAATGCTTCAGAGAAGTTCCTGGAACTTCTGGAATGTTCTCAAACAAAACAAAACAAAAAAATAAAAACAAAATAGTAACAGCTGTCAGTTATTCTCACTGGTACTTCTAATAGCAGGAGTTTCTTTTCTGCTGAATTTTACTTTTTTGGTTACTTAGGGTGGGAGATGCTTACTGACTGGAAAATACTGAATCATCTAACAAAAATACCATCATTCTCTTATTTCGTTTTGGGCAGTCTTGTATTTGTAGTGTATTTCTTCCCATGTATTTTTGCATTGGTGAGACCAGATAGGTTGATTTAAAAATAAAACCTCTTCAGGGTACCTGGGTGGCTCAGTTGGTTAAGCGTCTGACTCTTGATTTCGGCTCAGGTCATGATGTCACTGTTCCCTGTGTTGGGCTCTGCAATGACAGCGTGGCACCTGCTTGGGATTTCTCTCTCTCTGTCTCTCTGTCTCTCTCTGTCTCTCTGTCTCTCTCTCTCTCTCTCTGTCTCTCTCTCCGTGCCCCTCTCACACATTCTGCCCCTCTCTGGTCACATTCTTTCTCTCAAAATAAATAAAAACTTTAAAAAAAGAATAAATTCAAACCCTTTTTCCTCATTTTAAAGGAAACACATGCTGAAGAATGATCTGAGTATAAGGAAAGGATAGAGAAGCCCCCCGAACGTGGCCAAGAGCAGAGACCCTGGGGCTGGCCAGAGCTTGCACTCGCTAGCTGTGTGAGCTTGGGAAGGGGATTTATCTGCTGTGGGGGCTCCATGCTCGCTCACGCGAGGGCGGGGATAATAATGGCACTTCCCCTCCAAGGTGGTTTCAAAGTTTAAAGGGTCAGTGCATGGCCAGGGCTTTCCATGGCACCCGGCAGACAGTAAGTGCTTAATAAATTTTAGCTACTACTGGTACGAGGATGATGGCACAAATCATCATCTGTCACCGCCCACACAGAAACACTGATATTCATTTAGATAATCCCTTCCAGTCTGTCCCTATATGGAAGGTTAATTGAGCAGCACTGTCAGCAAGAGCCAAATTATGGAAAGAGCCCAAATGTCCATCGACTGGTGAATGGATAAAGAAGATGTGGTATATGGATACATGGGGCACCTGGGTGGCTCAGTCGGTTGAGCATCCGACTTCGGCTCAGGTCACGATCTCACAGTCCGTGAGTTCGGGCCCCGCGTCAGGCTCTGTGCTGACAGCTCGCAGCCTGGAGCCTGCTTCAGATTCTGTGTCTCCTGCTCATGAGCGCGCGCGCTCTCTCTCTCTCTCTCTCTCTCTCTCTCTCTCTGTCAAAAATAAACTTAAAAAAAACCAGATGTGGTGTATGTACAAAGGAATACTACTCGGTGATGAAAAAGAGTGAAATCTTGCCATTTGCAACAACGTGGGTGGAACTGGAGGGTATTATGCTAAGTCAAATAAGTCAGAGAAAGATAAATATGATTTCACTTATATGTGGAGTTTAAGAGACACGAAAGACAGACATAGGGGAAGGAAAGGAAAAAAAAAAGATAAAAACAGAGAGGGAGGCAAACCATAAGAGACTCTTAAATACAGAGAACAAACTGGGGGTTGCTGGAGGGGAGGTAGGTGGGGGGATGGGCTAAATGGGGAAGGGGCATTAAGGAAGACATTTGTTTGGATGAGCGCTGGGTGTTATGAATAGGGGGCAAATCACTGGAATCTACTCCTGAAGCCAATACTACATGGTATGCTAACTAACTTGAATTTAAATAAAAATATAGCTAAATAAATAAAAACAATAATTAAAAGAAATACACAAGTCTCCTAAGAGATGGCCTGGAAAAAAACTGGAAGATTTTCTAAAGAGTGTATTTTTAAAGAACAGAATTATCTACTGAAGTAGAATTTAAGGAGCTGATGGAAAGGAAGATTACAAGGTCCAGGTATTTCTCTGCTGCCCTCAAGATGATGGGGAAGGACAAAACTAACACATGCTGGAACCGCCCTGCCCAGCACCCAAGGCCAGGCTCAAGGTCCCTCCCTGGCCGTGAGGAGGGAGGGCACCCAAGGACACGGTGATCTCATGTGACAGCACTGACTTCTAAGCAGCGACTGGGAGCGCTGAGCAGGGCAGGGGAAGGGCAGGGCTGAGGGTCTGGGGCTTGACAAAAGGAGAGATCACTTCAGGGGAAGTCTGTGGTTTTCTCTAGAGGGTTCCTGAGTCTCACTTGACAGAACTTCGAGAAAACAAGGGAACATCCTCTCCAGCAGTATCTCCCTACGCTGGTAGCTCGGGGTGAGTGCTCTGGCCTCCTTTGGAAGGAAAGCAGTCTAATCAGTCCTTTGTTTTTGCCTGAGTGTAAAAATAATGCATTCAGAAAGGCGGACAATTTACTATTATCCTACCATCCTAAGGCAACTGCTTTCAAGTCTTTATCCCCTCTGACATGCTTGAGGTCAAACATAACTTCTCATGACCACTCGATATGCGTATTATGCTAGTCTTTTTGTACAGGAGAAAACAGAAGCTCAGAGAGGTTAGTCAATGGCCCCAAGGCTACACAGCTTTTATGTGGTGGAGGTAAATTTGAACTGAGGCCTTGGGGACCACCTAAGTTCTTACGGAAATAACAGTCAGGACATAATGGTACAGCCGTGAAGTCTTTGGAATCCCCCAGACCTAGCATGGGATCCGGGTTATACGTCTCAATTTCTAGATGACTCAGTTCCCAACTGTGAGTCTGGGAATAAGAATAGCTACCTTGCAGAATAGAATTAGATGCAATGCATGTGAAGCCTTCTAGAATTTTCTTTGCATCTCAGGGATAATGAGTCCAAGAAGGGAGGAGGCCTGCATGGCTGGTCTCCCCTAGACCTGCATCCTTATTTCTTTGGCTGGACTCAGGAATTTTAACACTTGACGGTCCCCTCAAGCAGTCAGGGCTTTTTCCCACTAGAGGGCAGCGCCGGCCCAGAAAAGAGAGAGTCCTGCCTTGAACTTCCCTGGCCTCCACTTCCTAACTGCCAATGAAACCCTCAGAGCACTGCTCTTCTCCTCTCCCACTAGCCTTCCGTGCCCTCAATTTATACAAATGTATTCTTCCGTGTTGAAATCTTCAGGCTGAAATTTCTCCCCGAGGAAGGAACATTGTGCATCATACGTGCATGAATAAAACATGATCCATCCACAGTAGGAGGCCTGCAAAACATGCAATACATATTTATCTGGTGCCCACTGCCAGTAGCTTGGCAGAATTACATAACTGACCTTGCTTATCTCTGAGGGGGGAGGCAGGTAAAGAGAGGATGACGAGGCGAGCGTTCGCCGAACACAGACGTGCCAGACGCTGGACGCCAATTTGTGTAATCGAATTATCCTCCTTGCAAGGTTTATAAACAAAATGCTAACGTTGTAATGCTGCCCTGCTATGTCCCAGAGCTAGAGTTTACACGTCCCTTTCCTCTAGCATGCTCCCCAGTGCCTCTCAGGTCAGCCATTTCCCCAGGTCTCAAAGTTGGGGCACACTGGAATCATGTGGGATGCTTCAAAAAGGAAATACTAATGCATAGGTCCCACCCCCCAAGATCTGATGTAGGTGATCTGGGGCACAGCCCAGGCACTGGGATTTTTTTTTTTTTTAAGTGCTCTAGCGTGATTTTCTGTGCACCCAGCTTGAGAACCTCTGGGTTCTGATTTGGCTGACCTTGACCAAGGAACCAGTGGGTACAAAATACATCTGGGCACACAGGAAGAGGGAAGGACGTGAACGCTATCTGACATCAGCCTGCAAGTCGGAGGGGCAGCCGGACGCTGGGCGTGGCCAGGCTCAGGTCACTGAGCTGGTGGCAGAACCTGACTCTCTCTCGTGCAGCCAAAGCAGCCCTGTATGCCACCAGAACTGTGAACTTGACCACAGAACACTGCCTGGCATACCTTGGGCGGCCACTAGTTAGCGCCGGTTTCCAGTCCTTACTTTTACTGGTCCTCCACCCAGATTCCCCCTCTCCTCCAGGCCCTGGACAGTGTACCAAAGTTCCACTCTCCATTCAAAGCCTGCCTTCCATACCACCTCCTCCAAGGGGCCTTCCTAGATTTCCTCTCTTCTTCCTTCCCCCTCCTTCCTCTGCCACAGCCCCTGAGACTTTTTCTGCAGTTCTGCTTATAGTCTGCCTGGGTACAAAAATCAAATTCCATGTACCAGGCATGCCATAAGAATTGCAGGCTCAGGGAAGGCGGAAGTCTTATTTAAAAACGACGACCACAACAAGAACACAATCTGGTTCTCCACAGGGTGATGCAGCCCTTTGCCAGGAGGAAGGACCCAGTGTTTGGTGAACTATGAACTGATTACCATCCAGGCCTGGGAGAGGTGGGAAGTCCCAGCATTATGCAAACCGTGCCTCTAACGAAGGTCATGCTACAAGGCCAGACTTCTTCCAGCTTCTCTTCTTCCCCTCCTGCCCAGCAGAGCCTTACCAGGGTGAGGGCATGCGTCCATCCGGCTGGCTGGCCAGTGGCCATCCGAATATGATAACCCCACCCCACCCTGCCCAGGGAGAAACCCCCTGTCAGCAGGGACCAGGGTGTGGCTCCCTGGCTGGTAGCCCTGGGGCCTGACATGTCAGGGCAGGGACCACCATCAAGCTCTCCGGCAGCTTCTTTGTATGTAGCAGGTACCAAGGAGCAGGGCTGGAGCTGGCTGAGTCTTCAAAGCAAGTGAGAGCATGCCTGCCCTCCCCCCCATCCTCTGTTCTAGCTCCCCGAAAACCCAGGGTCCCCGAGACTGCACTGGCTGATGACAAATGCAGCTGGCGGAGGGAGGGCTGGGAAGCTATGAGCATGCCGGCAGGAAGCCCACCCAAATAAACAACAGGCTGCCCCTTCCTGAGGGGCCCACATCCTGCCTGCCTGCCAGCCAAGGAGGGTCTTCCCAGAAGCTCTCAGATCACAGGGTGGAGAAATCCAGGGCTTCCTGTTATCCCTCCGCCCAGTGACGAGCAGGGGACAGTGGAGAGATTGGGGGGGGGGGGGGCGGGGGGGTGATGGGGTGGGGGGCCTGGGCTCCTAGTCTCAGCTTGTGCACAGCAGACCCCTGGCCACGCTCAAGGCACTCAAGCTCTCTTAGCCTTCCCGGCTCCAGCTGTAAATATGTCCCCCCAACTCGACCTGTGGAAGCCCTAACCCCAGGACTTCACAATGTGCCCATATTTGAAGACAGGGCCTTTAAAGGGCTTTTAGGGCCTTGAAGACAGGGCCTTTAAAGGGGTGACTAAGTTAAAATGAGGCCATTAGGGTGTGCCCTCGTCCCAAAGGACTGTTGTCCTTATAAAAAGGAGGAAGTGCACTCACAGAGAAAATGCGGGCACCAGGAGAAGGGCGGGGCGTCTGCAAGCCAAGGAAAGGGGCTCAGGAGAAACCAACCTGGCTGACAGGTTGATCTTGAACTCCCAGAGCCCAGAGCTGCGAGAAATAAGCATCTGTTGCTTCAGCCAGCGGGTCCGTGGTACTTTGTCACGACGCCCTAGCACCCCAGGCACTGCCAAGAGGGGTGTGAGGATCACCCGCGACAAGGCAGGGAACAGTATTTGCAAACTGTAGCGTGCTGCCCAAATGGCCTAGGGCATTAGACGCACGGGGAGAAGCACTGGCGTTAACGCAGCTGTCCCAGGACCCCCCCGACGTCAGGATGAAGTCAGCACACGGCGCCCCGCATGCATGTTGCTCCCCGGTTAGGACTGGCAGGATGTAAAACTAGCAGAGAATTCTGTCTGCACACGACCCTGGTCTTGTTTATTACCTCGGACGCTTCACTGTGCCCTGCAGGAGGCAGGTTGCGAAATACACGCGCTGAACGTCGCACACCAGACAGGAGGGCGCGTCAGTGCGGGAGAAAAGCCGAAGAACATCAGAGGAGGGAAATACCCCACTCACGGCCAAGGGCGGGAGCGGGGTTTGAAGCAGGAGCATTACTAGTGCCGACCACGGGGGGGCGCTGCCATGGAGCCAGCGGAGGCCTGGGTACCAGATTGTTCCACGCACTATCTATCTCATTTCATCCTCTCTACGACCCTATCTACAGCTCCGCTCCCACTTTACACATCAGGAAACTGAGGCACGGACAGATTAAGTCACTTGCCCAGCGACACACGTACCACAAGCGGGAAGTGGAAATTAGAATAAAGACAGAGGACTTAAGGGAGGTGAGGAGGGAAGAGAAAGGGCAGGAGTGGCACCCAGGACATGAGGCCGGCAGCAGGAGGAGGCCCTCTCAAACAAGTCGGGGGGTGGGGGGGAGGAGGAGGGTCTGGGTGCTGGCCTGGGAGGCGCTCCAGGGTCAGGGTGTGGCTGCGGCTGTGGGGAACCCCAGCAGATGAGCGGTGCCCCGCTGAAGCTGGGTTTCAGGAAGACAACCCTGGAGGCAGGACATGGGGGGCAATGAAGAGTAAAAGAACAGGTGACAGGGAGGCCAGTAGGGGCTCACGGGCGGCTGTGCAGGAGGGATGTGCATACACTTCCCTGATGTCCCCGCAGCCCTCGGACTGACTCATAGCATGGAGACGCATGTCCCCCTTCGTCCCCTAGGGGGCGCCACGCCGAAATGGGTCACTGGCCACGGCCTTGGCACACCTACAGGGCCTCCACGTACCCGCTTCCCTGCCCTCCCCTAGCTGATTCACAAAGAGAAGTTCCTCGTGGAAGCGGTCCTGTCTGCCTCCTTACCTCTCCAGCACACCTGCATCTCCAAAGGCCTTTAGAGCCATCATGAATTTTCTCCATGGTCTCAGGGAGACCACAGACAGTGCTGCTGTGGAGGTCACTGAAGCTCTGAGAACCCAGTGATGGGCCCAAGCCTGAGGGAGGCAGAGGTCGGGCCCAGCAGGTGGTGCCCCCACAGGTCAATTCCTAACTCTTGGTATTTCTTGTTCACCAGAGTCCCCGGGTGTTCACCCGCAGTGACCTCACTTTGTCTCCACTAATGCTCAGGAACTCCGTCCAGCCACACTGACGCCACGGGTAACGACAAAATCACTCTCTACCTCGAAGCACCTCGGGCGCCAGGCCAGGTACCTCCGACATGGTCTCCAACTTAATCCTCACAGCAACCCTCACACAGGAGTCTTTTCACCTCCAGCTTACAGACGAAGAAACTGAGGCACGGTCAGGTTACCAGCCCACGGCCACACAACTGGCTAGGAGCCCAGGTTCTGTGGGCCCCCCAAGCCTGCGGTGCCTCCCACCTACCATTTGGTGGCACGAAAAACAGCAGCAGAAGGGCTGTGGGCTGTGGGAATCCTTCTAGTAAATTCTATAGGAATTGGCGTCTGCAGGGTGCTGACGGCCCCACTCTCAGCCTTAGCCTGCCTGTCGCTGGGACACCGAGTGGCCTGAAGGAGACAGCAGGACTCAAGCACAAACACAGGGGAGCTGTACCCCTCACTCGGCACTGGGGGGGGGGGGGGGGGGGGGGGCTCTGGGCCTTAGCTCGCCCTTCCTCAACTCAACAGGTGTGGGTTCCAGCATCAGTGGAGATGAGAGGACAACGCTTCAGTGCTTCCTCTTGTCACCAGAGGGAGCCAGACACCTGGTCATGCCGGGGACTGGTGCTTCATGATGGTGACAGGAAGTAATGCAGTTCAAGATATGATGGTCACGCACCGGCTCCTGAAGGTGGCTTTCCCACCTGTGAGGGCACAGAGGCAAGTGACCAGCCCGATCCATGGGCACTAGTGAGGGTCCCCACCCTGTGTCTGTCAAAAACACAACTTTCCCAAATGCCTGCACAGGGGACCCCAACCATGGTGCCTCGACCTCCCCAACCCATACAGTCTGTACCTGATTAGATGAACCTTCTTAAAACTTGTGGAAATCATGTTCTTCTCCTGCTTGGCACCCCCAGGGGCTCCCTACTTTATAATACAAAGTCCAAACTCTGGTTTGGCACGGTCATGGGTGAGGACGGGGGCCCCGATGCCAGGCTGCATGCACAGCCACACACGGTGGTGGATGAAGTGGCCTCTGAGAGCCAGCTGGGCACAGCAGGATGGGCAGGATCCCCCCACCCCCAGGTACTCCCACCGAGGGCACAGGCAAGGGCAGGGGCTGGCCCAGCTCTGAGCTGCATGGTGGTCAACGGGGGGCGGGGAGAACTGACCTAGTCCGAGCAAAGCATCATAACCAGACACTGGGGCAGGGACAGGGGGTCAGTAGGGGGTCTCTGGACATTGTCCATTGTTCTACCAGTGGAGTCAGGCCCAGGCTCCCGAACCAGAAGCCCTTCACATGAGCAAATGAGCGGAAAAATCTCATTCTCAAAACTGCCCTCATCCAGGAGAACTGACCATAATGAAGCCCTGGAACACGGGCTGCAGCTGCCAAAACTCCTCCCATTTAGAGGCAGGGTATGTTGAGGCCCCACCTGGGACAAGACAAGCAGACTCTAGTGGTGACAGCCAGTGGGACCCGACAGCTACTTTCTCCCCTTCCCAACCTCCCCTCTGGCAAGGCCCTGACACCAGGATTTTGAAAACACTGGAGGTGTGAATGAAATGCAAACTCCACCCTGATTTCTCCCTACGGGGGATGTGGCTGCTAGCTGAAACAGCAGCTTGGTGGCTCTGATGCCTGACGAAAGTTGAGGATGTATTATTACTAAGCCCTGGGTTTATGTGCCCTGCAAGCACGGGGCCGTCACGGTCACAAGTCCACAGAGTTCACTCGGAACAAGTGTTCTAGATCGACCTCAACCCTTCCGTGGTTTTCTGATAGGGTCAGGGGGCTCATTCGACCGGGGGAAAGTCGCAAACACATTGCAACCTGAGGCACGCACAGGCTGGACAAGAGCACTCGCTCACGACGCGAGAGAGGGAATCAGCACCGGAGCTGAGCCACAGCCGCCCGAACCCCCTCCAGCAGACAGAGCAGGTGCGGGCTCCCATCCCGGTCCCTACGCGTGGGATGGTGGCTGGCACATTATGCTCATGGGAGAGGGAAGGAAGGTCAATATGCTGGAGGCAGATTAAAGACTCAAGATGAATAAAGCCGGCTGAATCGATAGACCCAAAGGATCAGGATGAAATACAGCTAGTATTTGCATATAGGAAACGGGAGGGGAGGCTGGGGAAGTCTCTGAACGCATCCCTGTTAGTTAAAACAGTAGTAGAAACCCAGGCCACCTCAGTGGCAACGACAGAATCTGGGGCACAAGTAAGCAGACCCCATATGTGCACAGGATGAGCCTGAATACGACATTTAGAGGACCATGCCATCCTGGAACATCTCTTGGAAGGGAACTTGGGAGAGAGAGGGATCTAGAAGCCGTGCCATGAAAGGACTAAGAGACTCAAAAAGAAGCATGAGCAGGTGGTATGTCTGAAACACTGTCACAGGGAATACGAGCTCAAACGCCGTGTGTCTTTCCAGAAGCCAGAACCAAGGTCAGGATGTGGTTGTAACAAAGCCGGTGACCAGGAGCACTGGGGACAGGTAGACTGGCTGTCTTAGGAGGTAGTGAGCTCCTTGCTGCCAGAGGCAGGGGTGGGGTGCGAGTGGAGGCTGAGTGGCCAGATGTCAGGGTTGAAGGGGAGGACTCTCCTGCTGGGTGGGAGGAAGGCAGACAAGAGAATCCCCAGTCCTAAGATTCTAGGACTTTCATCTGGGCAATCTTCCAGAAATTTCTCAAGTCTCTCTGCCACCCCAGGCACATGGAGGATTGAAGGTCCTTCTTACCAACTGCTCTGTGAGCACAGGTGTGAAGTCCTTTCCCAAAGGGGCAAGAGTAAACTCAACGTACAGAGCAGAACGTGGGAGGTGTCCACCCTCGGTCATGTCACCCTCGGCCATCCCCCACTGCTCTGCTGTCTGCTCTCTCAGGATCTGAAGGCTGAATCAACACCAGCTGCTTGATTTCCTTGCCTCTCAAGTCCCCAGAAGATTATCTATGTGGGTGCTGAATTTTTCTAGAGAAATCGGAGAGGTGGGATTCAAAGTCACAGACGGGAGAAAGGAAGAGAGCAGGTGCTGAGGGATGTCTGCTTTTAAAAGGCAATAGGACAGCAGAGAGCTGGTCTTGGGACAACGCCATGCCCACCTGGGTGCGGTCCCCAAGGTCCACCTGAGGACAGGACTGGAAAAACTATCCCAATAACCTCGACCAAACACTGATCCTCCTTTTCCTGGAAAGTTGCTTGTGGTCCTGGTTGGAGATGAGAGGGAGTAAGGAAATAATTGTGCAAAGAGAGAAAAGTCTGCTTCTATCCGTGTTACTCAAGTCAGGGTTAAAGTCCTCCCATCAGGAGCTCTGGGCACAGCAACTTGTACCCAGTCCCCTAACTTTTTAAAAAAAAATTGGGGGGGCATCTCGGTGGCTCAGTTGGTTAAGTGTCTGACTTCAGCTCAGGTCATGATCTCCCAGCTCATGAGTTCGAGCCCCACATGGGGCGCTGTGCTGACAGCTCAGAGCCTAGAACCTGCTTCAGATTCTGTGTTTCCCTCTCTCTCTACCCCTCCACTGCTTGTGCTCTTTGTCTCAAATATAAATAAATATTAACTCTTTTTTTAATCTTTTACAAGGAGAACGGCTGTCTCAGTTCTGACACCTGACAGGCTAGGTCAGGAGAGGATGATTTCTTTAAAGCAGAGGTTCTTAACCAGGGGCAATTTTGGCCAGGTCTTCAGGCATTTTTGGTTGTCACAATGAGGTGGGGGCCCTCCTGGCATCTAGTGGGTAGAGGCCAGGAATGCTGAACAGCCTACGATGCACAGGGCAGCCCCACAACAAAGACAGATCCTGCCTAAGAGGCCACTCATGCCGAGCTTGGGAAGCCTGCTCTAAAGTCGTCAGGCTACAGTGGGTCTCAGACCCTCGCTCAGGCCACATTCAACTTAGAGTAAAAGCAAGCAGGGTGGGTGTAGGGTGCGGGGAGATGACCAGGCCTATTTTTTTTAAATGTTTATTTATTTTTCAGGGGGGGGGGTGGGTATACAGAGGATCTGAAGCAGGGAGCCCAATGTAGGGCTCGAACTCACAAACCGCGAGATCATGACCTGAGCTGAAGTTGTACACTCAACCTACTGAGCCACCCAGACACCCCTCACCAGGACCTATTTAACATGGATGGTCATCCGAATAAGCTTGGGGAGCGCCTTCGTTTCTATCAGAGAAGAAAAAACCCACCTGCTCCCTACAATTCTAGAAGCTCTTGACGGTCTTTGAAAGCCAGGACAAACCTTCTTGTCCACTGATTCCTGACCACCCCTGATGTGAAGTGAGATGTGTCCCCATAACTGCCGGTCACCTGTTTCCATGTGGTGGGGTGTCATGGGGTGAGAGGAAACTAATGGACCCAAGGACGGTTGGCCCCACTGAGACTGCAGCATAGACCTGCAAATCTCACTCTTCACAGATGATACCGAGAGGTCCAGCTGTCTTGCCCATTCCCTGGTCCATTTCCAAGCCTAAGCTTTGACTCCAAGGTCTCCTGAGCTCCTTCCACGGAAGCTCTGGTTCCAAGTAGGGCTCCCTGGTGCCAGGGGCTGCTGGCCAGTGGGAAAGGGAGGGAGCTGAGTGTGTGGAGGTGAGGTCTTGTCACCTTGGGCTGTAACCAGAGGCCACCTCCTTCTCCACTCTGCCGTGTGCACTTCTGGGTAAGGTTTTTGTAGCGGGCTGAAGGACGGCCCCAAAAAGACATGTCCACGTCTGGGAACTTGCAAACATAACCTTATTTGGAAAAAGGGTCTCTGCAGATGTAAGTTAAGGATCTCAGACATGATCATCCTAGATTACCCCATAGGGCCCATAAATCCAAGTGTCCTTATGATATACACATAGAGAAGGGAAGGCCAGGGGAAGACAGAGATGGGCAGTCACAGGCCAAGGACTGCCTGGAGCCACCAGAAGCTGGAGGAAGCAAGGATTCTCCCCTAGAGCTGCTAACACCTTGAGTTTGGATTTATGGCTTCCAGAATCATCAGCAAATAAATTCCCATTGTTTTAAGCCACCAAGTCTGTGGTAATTCTGTGGAAGCCCTGGGGAACTAACACAGTTTTCTTTTTTTTAAGGTTTTATTTATTTATTTTGAGAGACAGAGAACGTGAGAGAGAGTATGCAAGCAGGGGAGGGGCAGAGTGAGAGAGAGAAAGAGAGAGAATCCCAAGTAGGCTCTGCATGGTTAATACAGAGCCCGATGTGGGGCTTGAACTCACGAACTGGGAGATCATGACCTGTGCTGAAGTCAAGGGTCAGACACTTAACTGACTGAGCCACCCAGGTGCCCCTAATACAGTTTTCTTTAAAGAGTCCCATGGCCAAAAGTTTGAAAACCACTGCCCCTCCTGGGCCATCTCCCCAGGCCTTCTATTCACCCAGAGCAGGGACTCAGAACACAACTGGAGGAAGGTCAGTGAACAATGCTCAGAGGTTTGGCTGGGCCAAATCTCCTTCCGAATATATGATTCAAGACCCGCTGATGGGAGAGAGAGAAAAAAAAAAAAAAACAGCAACAAAGAAACAACAAACAAAAAGGGTGTCTGAGCCTATGGGATGTTGAATTCCAAATTTCTTTCAAAAAGCCTCCATTTTGCCTCTCCAAAATCCTTCGACATCTATGAACTAACCAGAAAGAAATGGAATCCACGAAGAAATGAGAAAAAAGCCTCACGCCGCCCTTGCTCTCCAGGCATCTCGCTAAGGGAAGGACTGATCAGTCCATTAACTGTGCCACTGGGGACAGCGAGGAAGGACAGTCCCTGGGCTCAGAGACCTCCCTCGGCGCTGGTGCAAGTTACTCAGTGGAAGCAACAGGAGCTCGTCACCATCAGGTGCCCAAATCACCGCAAAGACATATCCTATATGACGTGCCTGCCGGGACTGACCCTACAAAGGGCCTGTCGTCATTAGGCTCAGTCACAGAGCGACCGGTCAATCAGCTTCTTGAGAGATGGTTCAGCTCCTTACTTCACAGGTGGGGACACAAAGAGCCTGCAAGATGAAGTGATGTGTCCCCAGGTGTCACAACTGAAGAATTAGGGCCAGAAGAGAGGCCACAGCCCGCCCACAGACCCGCTGCTCTGTCTCAGCTCCCTGCACACCGGCCAGCTAGCATCGGCCGGCAGGAAGAGCGCCTGGAACCACCAATCATTTTGTAATCCCTAACGCTGGAGGAACATTATTCCAAAATAGGTGACACTTAGCTTCAAATGGCTCTGTCTCTGACATGCATTTCTCAAAAGGCTGGAGGGGAACGGTTTCCTACTGAGTCGAAGTCACTCAGCTGGGCACCCAGCTCTTACCCAATCTGCAGAACTCTTTTCTAAAAGGTAGATATTTGCAAAGGATGGAAAATTTCACATATAAAAGTGGAGAACAGACTAGAAGAATGAAGGCCCACATATACATCACTAGCCCCGACTGTCGTAAAGTCACGGTTTGCTGCACATACCCCAGCTACTTCTCCTGTCGCTGTGCAATTTCAAAGCAAATTCCAGACCTCATTTTGTCCATAAGTATGTTAGAATCTCTCTTCAAAAGATAAACATGAGGAGTGTCTGTGTGGCTCAGTCGGGTAAGCATCCAACTCTTGGTTTCGGCTCCGGTCATGATCCCACAGTATGTGAGACTGAGCCCCGAGTCAGGTCAGGCTCTATGCTGACAGTGCAGAGCCTGCTTGGGATTCTCTCTCTCCCTGCTCTTCCCCTGCTCTCTTTCCCTTAAAATAAATCAATGCACATTTAAAAAAATAAAGATAAACACAAAACCACAATGCTATTATCACAACCCCAACATTTAACAGTAACTGTAGAAGCTTATTTAACCTTCAAAGCCCCTTCACTTGCCTAAACTTCTTTATCCTCCAAATGATGGTGGGGTGCCATCAAGACACCCCCCCCCCCAACATGCAGACCAAGGAACCAACGCTCAGAGGCTGAGTGATTTCCTGAGAACACTGATGTTGGGACTGAGAGTTCCTGAATTAGGCTCATTTCTTTCCACTCCCTCTTTGCCTCTTTGGGACAATGACTTGTTTGGAGAAACACCGCTTCTGAATGAGCCTGATGCCCACGCAGCAGAAGAAACTCCCCATCACGCTGTGACCTTCCTGCATTCTAATTTGGGTTAGCCTCTCAGTTCGACTTCTTTAAAAAAATTTCCATTTATTGTCTTATTGCGGAAGTATGAAAGTCTTCGCAGTAAGTCATCCAGCTGTTTTACATTTTATTTTTAGTCCTTTGTGGGGAGAGGCAAGAAGGGAACAGAGGAAGTGGATTTATGTCACCTGGGTGGGTTCTCAGCCACCGCTCTTGGGGAGGAGGGCTTTCCCCAGTGAGTCACGCGGTGACTCATTTAGAATTCTGCCTTGCAGAGCTCTGTGCGGGGCTGCAAGCCTTCAGATGAGAAAGACAAGTGCGAAGAAATGCTCACTGCTGAAGACCGCCCCCCCCCCCACCGTGCACCCCCCCCCCCCACCGTGCGCCCCCCCCTCCCCCCCGGCTGCAGCAGGCCTGGCCCTATTCTGGGTCCCCTCTGTCTCTGGGCTTTGACAAGGTTGGAACCGACAGGAGAGCATCAGATCACACGAGCCAGACTCACATCAATTGGAGTGACACCTCTTTTGTGCAGCTGATGCAAAGTCTGCTTTCTTTCTCTGGATGCCTGCTACCCACGTGAGTCCTCAGGAAGGGGTAGCACTGCATGGGGGACAGCAGGTGACCTGTTGCCGAGCACCACCAAATCCAGGCCGCCGGAACACAAGTACTTTATTTCATGCTCTTAACTCCTATCACACTGCCCTGAAATTATCTGCTTAGACATCTGGGCTGGTCTACTTGGATCAGAGTTTCTCGACCACACCGCAAGCGACAAGACCAGGCAAATCCTTCTTGCTTGTTGGAGGGCTGTCCCGTGCTTGGTACGATATTTAGCAGCACGGCTGGCATCGGCCTATTAGATACCCCTAGTCTTGACAACCAAAAATGGCTCTAGTTATGGCCCAGTGCCCCTGATTTGGAACCACTGATCAAGAGCACGTACTTACTGAGAGCAAGGACATCCCTCGTATTATTCCACTTTGCCTCCTTATAGGCCTAGCACGGTGCCTGGCACAGCATGGGAATCCCAAATGCTTGTGGGACTCTAACAATCGCCCCATGAAACAGCCGTGTGGCCTAGCGTGTTACAGATGAGGCAGGTGAGGTCCAGAGAGGTTCCGGACCTCCTGGGTCACATGGCTAGTGGTGGCAGGGCTGGGAACTAACGTCACGGCTGTGTGGCTTCCAAGCCCGTGTAAGGGGTGAGAGCTAGCAGGTAGCTCAAAAGAGGAGCTCTGTCTGGGACTCTTCCACTTTCCAGCTCTGGCCGCCAAAGGTGTGAGGCCATTAGCGCCATCCGGACAGAACATTCCGAGTGCCCGCAGCTGTTAATTAATGAGCGTGTTTCGAGGCTTCCTTTAGCGTGGAGGCTCCTTACCGACCGAGATCAAAGTGACAGGAGCCGCGTGGCCCCACCAAGCACGAGAAGAGCAGGGTTAACTTTTAAAAATGTCTCTAGTAGCTTCAGCCTGCATAAATGATAAGGATTTGAATCAGGGTTGCAGCATGCGGCAGCCAGGGGAAGCTTGGCACCCCAGCACAGTCGGGCTGCGAATGAATTTGGTTACAGACTCAAAGTGCTGTCTTAATTAGGTTGGGAGCCCGTTTTCCTGTCTGAAGAGGAAAGCAGAACAGAGTAAACCATCTGATTCATACTTGAAAGTGGAAGCGAGGTGGAGGTGGGGGGCGGACTCACGTGGTCGGTCACCTAGAACACGATTCGCTGGGCAGGAGAGCCTAATTTCAGACTCTATCACAGCAGCCCTACTGCTAAAGCGTTCCTTTGAAAGCATGCCAATTATGAAGAACGCAAATAGTTTTCCTGAGTCTCTACCCTGGAGCTCAATCATGCCCGTAACACATGATGTCACCCAGCAGTGTCTGGGCCAGGTGACATTGCTTCCAAGTGGTCAAGAGGCCACAAAGCATAGTCGTCTGCCTCGATGATCCTGGTTCTGGAAAGGCAGTCCCAAAAGGTATAGCATGGTCAGTTTGCAGTTAGATGATACTTAATGCATTTTGATGACCCGGTTGGTGACACTACTTGACCAGGTTAGTGGGTAGTTTTTCGTTTGTTTTTGTTTTTTGAGAGAATTCCAGGAGGGGCAGAGAGAGACAGAGAGAGAGAGAGAGAGAGAGAGAGAGAGAGAGAGAGAGAGAGAGAGAGAGAAGCAGGGCTCACGCTCACCTGATGTGGGGCTTGAACTCACGAACTGTGGGATCATGACCCCAGCTGAAGTCAGACGCTTAACAACTGAGCCACCCGGGTACCCAACACCAGGTTAATGTATTAACCACACCATGTTTGTCAGTCTCCCCGCAGCCCGTGTGTGAGAAGTCCCTCGTGTTTGTGTTACGACAAGAAAAACCAAAGAGAAGCAGACGCAGGGCATATTGCAGCACGATCCCCTCAGCTGGCTTGCTGGGCAGTGAGCTTCCTCACTTCTCCCTCAGGAACAGAGGGCATGTGGCCTGGGACCCAGGTGGAGGGCGCTGGCAGGCTGAGGTGAGGGGAAGGGACGCAGGGCTGAGGACACCATATGGGAAGGGCAGGGATGTAGCGACCGGACGTGGCCCAGAGCGGTGGGCCGTAAACCGGTCTGGGCCAGATCTCAGGGGACCCAGATTGCTGGGCTCAGACTCAGGCCCACAAACCAGCTGTGGGCAGGTGGAAAGGTTTCTGGGTAGAAGAACCATGCCCTAGGAAGGTGACCCCGGCAGCTCCCCGCGTGCATGTAGGGAGAAATACAAAAGAGCAGGACTAAGATGAACACATGGCACTTTCTGCAACGGTCAGGCAGGTGCAGTGGACCCTACTGGTGGCAAAAGCCCCAAGAGGAGGTTCCTTTCAACCACCCCTAACCCCCAGTCCCTAGCAAGCCGCCTACAACATATGAAGCTCTCCCAGAAAGGTGTGCGGCACTGATTCAACCGGGCATGCGCTTCTCACCACTCTCAGCCCTTTCTACTGTTTTGGGTGAGTCTCCTTGCAAAGAAAACCATGTTCTCAAGCTGCTGATTAAGTTCCTGGTGGCAGAGGTGGAGACTTGGGCAGGGCCTGAAGCCCTTAGAGCACACAGTCTCCTATGGACAAAGGCTCGGGCAGAGCCTGCTCTCTGGTAGCCTCAGAGACCCTCAGTGAGCAATGACTGAAAAGGCAGCAAATAGGTGGAATCCTCTAGAAGTCCACAGTGGACACTGAAAAGAAGCTGAAGTCAGAAGCCGGTAAGAACTTGATGACTAGGGGGCCTACATCTGACTTTTAAACACTAGAGGAAAAAGCCACACTGTGGGATGTGGGCCACCGAGATGCTGGAAGGGACCATCTCCCCTTCCTGGGGGCTTAGTTTTGCTCTGCCCTCCTACGGTGAGGAGTGTATGGTGAGTCTTGGTGTGGAGGGGAAGCTCTGATTTCTGGACACAGAGCCCCTCCAGGTGCTTCGCAAAAACAGCACCTCCAGCCCTTACCAACGTCAAGCACAGAGGCAAGAACATGTGCATGACCTCCAAGATGAATGGACAAGGCTACCCTCTCCTGCAGTGACAAGCCAGGGGGCTCTGCTCACCCCCAGCCCTGCCTAGCCTCTCGGGGGCTGGGGGATCACCTCCTGCCACCCTTGGAACCCCTTCTCAAGGATGAGGAGGCTCTTCCCTGGAGAGGGGTGTCTGAGAACCCCAATGCTTTATGCGCTTGGACATACTCTCGCCCAGCAGAGGCCAGAACTGTCTTTCTCTTCTTGCAGAAGTCTTTCTTCAAAGAAATTTCACATAAAAGACCAATCTAAAACAGGTGAACAGAAAGATATTCTGATTGAAGGGAGAGGAGACTGCTTGACCCCTTCCCTCCCCCCCCCATCCCCCTCTCCCTCTTCCAGGGCTTCAGAGGCACCTTGGTGAACCCTTGGGCTCCACAGAAATTTCAAAATCAAGGCTCTTTCTTATCTAGTCCAACTTCTCTATGTTACAAAAAGCAAGGGTGGCCCTGAGATTCAGCTTATGGGTCCTTGCTAGGACTCCATGGCCCTTCCTAATGTGAAGCTAGAGCAGGCAGCCAGGCAGGCTGGCACGACGCAGAGGGCTCTGGGGCCCCTCCCCCCGGTCTGTGGAAGGGCGTGTGATCACGGCGGTCTGGCCACCATGGGCCACAACACACCAGTGGGCTCTAAAGCACGCAGACCCACATGCCCTGCGTGATGTCAGCAGGACTGGTCCTCAGGGACCAGTTTCAGCCCAGCTCAGTCTCTCCCTATACTTACATACAAGGTGTGAAACCAGCCAACAGGGACTCCCAGAGACACAGCACAACCGCATCCAAATTCTCCTGAGGCCCCTCATTAGGCCTGTATTTTCAAGGGTTCACGCATTCATGCAGATGTGGACTTTGATGTTAACTGAGGCACAGAGAACTTAATATCCACAGAGAACAGCCATCCTTGATGGGGCCCTGGCAGGTGCCAGACCCGAGCTAAGCTCTACGTGCACGGTCTCATTTGATCCCACCCCATCTCTACAAGCCAGGTGCCATCCTGAGACCCATGTTCCAGATGAGGGAAACTGAGGCTTGGGAAAGTCAAGCAACTTGTCTAGAGCCACACTAATGCAGTAAACAGAAGAAAGTGAATTGGAACTCACCAGCAAATGCATTTGTTTCCCTAAACAAATCACCTAAAACATCTCTATGGTGTGTTCAAGGTTTGCCTCTCTCGGACGATGCTTTATCTTTACCAATAGCAGCAATCATTGCTATTTACTGAGCCCTTATTACATCCTAGACCCGCCCCCCCCCACCCCATTGTATGCACACTATCATTTTGTTTCACAGAAGTGCCAAAACCAGGAACAACTGTTTTCTCCAATGTCGAGATGAGGGTACTAGGCTTACGGTGGGTCACTGGTGAAGCCAGGACTGAAACCTGCCTTTACCGGTTCTTTCCACTGGATCACATCACAAGCATACCCACTTCTCTCTGGAATTTGCACTGGGGCCAGGCTTTTCCTTCCCACTTCCTTGGAGAGGGATTCAGGAAGTCAACCCTCTAGAGGCTGTTTATACCTCCCAGAAATTCCGCCCCCTGATGAAGACATGGTCCCACCAGGGACATGAGCATGGGACCAACCCTGGGGCCTCCCGCAGGCAGACTGGACATGACCGGATCCCGCTCTTCCTCTGTTTCACCTCTGTGACCACCACCCATAAACTGCATCCTGGATCCTGAGCTCCTTCCTTACGCCCCTTCCAAGGCTGGAGAAACTTCGAACCTCTGAATGCAGAACTTTCTTATTTTCCACTCTCCAGTCACGAGCTCAATAGGACCAGCATGTAACTTTTTACGCACTTTTAAATAGAAATAGCAGAGGAGCTGTGAATATTTTAGTATTAGATTATAGTGATGGCTGTACAACTCTGTAAACTGTGCATGTAAAACGGGTGAAGTTCATGGTCTATAAATTATACCTCAATCACATGGCTTCAACACAAAGGGAGGAAAGAAATAAGAAGGTTTTAAAAAGAGCTATAAAGGAGTTTGAGCACATGGCTCCTGTTTAATTACCGCAGGAAGCAGGGGCCACACAGGAAAAACTGGCCACATATTTATGGCAACTCAGCTAACTGATCTAGTGCATTCTCCTTTTCTCCTTGCAAAAAAAAGGTGGGTGGGGATTGAGTCTCCAATTCAGCTAACTGATTCTTAAATTCTAGGGTAATTTCTGCAGGCAGGGGAGGAGGGGAAGATTCTAGAGACCCTGAAGCAAAGTTCAGCAAAAGCTCCAGTAGGGGGCTCACCCATTGGGGGGGGGGGGGGTCATTTATTGAAATCCCAGCAGGACCCTGCTAGGAGTCTTTCTAATGTGGGGCCCAGGGCTTGAACCCCTGCAAGGTCAGCATGATGGACAGGTGAACTTGTCCTCAATGGTATGAAGCCCAAAGTTAAACACCCCCCCACCCCAAATCTCATTCAACTCCTCTATAAAATGAGGACACCTTTAGTACCTACGTCATAACAAAAGGTTAAACCCTAAGGGTTAAACAGGACAACCCAAGGAAAAAGCCAAAACTCAGAACGTCTTGCTCGATGACTTTTTTAAAAAAAGGTTTCTTACACTATGTCAAGGTGGCAGTGAGTTTATAGGATTTCATTCAATCTTTTTGATGATCCTTTGCAATGGGTTTACCATTCCCACTTTATAGACAGGGAAACAGAGGCTCCCAGAAGTTAAGACACCGGCCCAGGAGTCTAAGAAGTAGCCAACAGAGAGAGCAGAGCCGATTTGAACCCAGGCCTGTTTGACTTTGAAATAGCTGTCACTCCACTGTGGCGTTCCAAGGACCCCACCCACATTTCCGGGGTTTTGACTGAAACGGATTTAACTGGTTGTCTATACAGCAGAGGGGCCATGATAAGCATCTGTCACATTAACGACACACCCATCTTTGCTGAGATCCATACTCAGTTGACATGGCCACATCCTCAAAAGGCGCCTGCGTGAAACAGGTTCCCAAATGGTTAAACTTCCTTCCCTCTAGCTCAGAGCTCAGTACTTCCAAGCAGACCTGAATGAGCCCTGAGGGGCTATTTTTAGCTACCCACTTTTGTTGTCCTTTTTGGGAGATGTGACAGCACAGGCTGTGCGGATGTTTTCTGTCCTGGTGTTTCCTTCTCGCCAACTCCTACCTTGAGAAACGCTGAGACGCCAAAGGATTGGCCCAGTTACAGGGCTGTGTACCTCCCGACGAGTCGAAAGGGATCTGAAGGAGGCAAGCAGGCCCTGATCCAGGCACCCTCCCGGGACTGCCCTGGGGTGGGAGAGAGGTTGGAGGGAGCCAGGCCTTCCAGGCACACTGATTTCCAGGGAAAGCCTTAATGAGCATCCGGCAGAAGGACCAAAATGATAATTTCAGTGACCTCACTCTGAGCCTTTGAGCAGGCCGTGCGAGCAGGAGCCCAAGAGAGTGGCCTGGATGTCAGAGAGTGTCTCTGGGCTACGCCTCTGGGTCTCACCGTCCCCAAGTGCCTTCCGCAATGGTGCACCAGGACCTAAGAGTCCAGTCAGAAATTCACTCCTTGAGCCAACTGGTCTCCCACTCGCCAAGCCCTGCCCTTTCCAAGTTTTCTACGGCACAGCCACCAGATTTGTCTGCTCCAGGACACAAGTTTGAGCATACCGGCCCCTCCTCAAAATTCAGACACACCTTCCTGCACGGTACATGAGGCCCTCTGGCCCCTCCCGGGGTCCTCCTCCTGACATACCACACTCCAGGTCCCTGTGCACCACTCAGAGACGGATCCAACCTGGACAGGGTCTGGCTGCTCTGGAGGTGTCCCCGTGAAACCCATATGGAACTCCAACGTCACCTTCCCACAGAGCTGCCCCTCCCCGCCCCACTGAGCTCTCAGGATCTTATTCCTTTGAGTATAATAAATGCTCACAGCAAGTTTGCTGCACTGAATTAACTTAAGGCATCTGCCTTCAATTAAAATATGCAAATTCATCTGGAAAGGAAGTATTCTTTAAGTCACTAGCACTTCTGGGCCAATGTGCTTGCTGGTGCTTCCCTGACTGTGGGATCTGAAGGCGGAGGGAGGCCCGGGGGCCTACGCAGCGAGAAGGGAGAAGGGTGCGGATAGAACTCTGGGGACACCTTGCCTCCCTGCCTGGGCTCACGGAGGAGAGTCCTGGGGCAGCCACTTAGCGGCCCGTGGTCCCTTCTTCCACATCCCCAACCTCCCCCAGCTGAGTGTGTGTTTCCTTATCTTGTTTTTCATAATGTAAAGGACAGCAGTCGTGAGCTGATATCTGGGTCTTGCTGTCTGGCTTCTGTTGAAACCGGAATCAAGGGGCTCACAGTATGATGGAAGAGACTGGAATGGAAACCAATCCTTCCAGAACAGTCTGCACTGGTCCATTAGGAGGGAAGGGTTTCAAACTCACTCTAACCGTCCGCTACAAGTGTCCTTAGGTGTCATCTACACATGGAGAACAAATGTGAGATTCTCCAAGATCTCTGTCCAGCCACCATACTGTAAGTCCGACCACATGACATGAAGGCCTGTGCGGCTGATCACCACTGGGTCCCACGCCAAGAGGCGCCAGATGACAGAGGACCGAGCTCCTGTCCCTAGCCTGAGAGGACTGGATGTTACAGAAATCCAACCTCAGCCCTGGGGCTGACACAGGTAACATTCAGGATAATCTTCTATCAAAAAAATAAAAGTAGGGGTGCCAGGGTGGCTTAGTCGGTTAAGCATCCGACTCTTGATTTTGTCCCAAGTCACGATCTCAGGGTCGCGGGATGGAGTCCCACATCGGGCGCTGCAGTGACAGCGTGGAGCCTGCTTGGGATTCTCTCTCTCTCCCTTTCTGCCCCTCCCTCTCCAAAATAAATAAACATTTTAAAAAATAAATAATTAAAAAAATGAAAGTATTCCCATGCAGAAAGGAAGAGGGCTGACTTTGGAGTCCTCTGGTTTCTAGGCATGGGGCTGAACAAGGCCATGGGTTGATGTAAGCCAGTGTCCTCTCCTCTTTCCTGTGTGCAAGATGGTGCCCACACCCAGGCACACAGCACATGGGGGCTCCTGGGCCACACGCAGACCTCAGCAGCAGCTAAAGAGGCCAGCTGACAGAGACATCAGGAGGATGCACACTCAACAGACCCCTCCAAATTATCTTTCAAGAGCCAACTTTCGTCAAGTGCTTACTCTGTGCTGAGTGCTTCGATTTTAAGATAATAAGCAGAAGGGCACTGGAAGATGGGTTCTCTTCATCCACATTTACAGGTGAAAAAGCTGAATATCAGAGACGGTAAACCACTTACTTGGGCTCACGGGAGAACTCGTGGCAGAGACGGATTTGAACCCAGAAAGGCAGGTTCCGAAAGCAGCTCATTTAACTGCTATGCCACAGCAAGAAGCAAGGGACCGGGCTTTACACATCCTTCATAGTCAGCACAGGACCTGCATCCTGGTAAGTGCTTAGGGAATATTTACGAATGAGGGATCGGAGGAGTCCATGCTGGTGAACCCACCGGATGCATTATTTTGGGAGATTATCAAAGGGTATGCTTAGTACCTCTTAACCGGAACTCCCAGAATTCCCAAGGCATTGATAGCCCAGGAGTCCCCTGAATAAACTGTCACCTGATCCTCCCTTCTGAGTAAATGTTCGTCTAGTGCCCGGATGGCACTAGGAGGCACCACCAACTCGGGCCTCTTGGCTTACAGCAACCCTAGGGTTTTCTCTGCTCTTTCCCCTCCTTTGCTCATTTTAGAGGCAGGAGGGCCACCCTGCTCCCGGACGAGCAAGGCCAGAAAAGGCAAGCTTGCTGCCTGATGTGAGCAAATCACAGGAAAAGGTCATGCAGACAGGGATCCCTTCCCCTTCCCTGCAGTCCGCTGCAGAAAGCAAATGAAAAATCCTGAACCACTCCACCAAGAGTGAGGAAAGGAGGAACCCCCACCCCCAAGAAGGCTTTTAAGAGACAGGAGTATGGGAGTGAACGGCTTCATCATCAGGCAGAAGCTTCTCTTGGCCGCAAGGGGCCTTGTGACAGGTCCTGCCAGACTGGGCTCTGGGGAGACTTGAGCTAAGACACGGGCTGTGCTCCTCAGAGATACCAGGGGAAGCCGAGCGCCCCGGTGCTCCCGGGCAGAGCGGCGGTGCTGGGGGACTCCTGATCTCGCCCTCCCCTCTCACAGGAGGGGAAAGGAGCTGTGGTCACACCTACACCACCCAGCTCGGGACACTAACCTCTCCTCCCAGCCAAGGGCAGCCACTCCGGGAGCACAGGTGGCCACGCTGCCCACGTTCCCGGGTGCCACGGCTTAGCTGGGGCCACAGGTGGAGGTCCTAAGGGAGCCACCTAAGGGATTCTGGTCCTAAGGGAGCCACCTCCCCCCTGTCTTCCCAAACAGCTTTACTAAACAGCTTTCCAAAATGGAAACACCTCTCCCTCTTCCCTTGTGCAAGTGCAAAAGACGAATTCGATTATTCAAAGTACGTAAAACCCTCTGCTGCCCTCGGAATTCTGGAGAAAACCTGAGATCGCTGTGATCGTGAGAAGTGATAAAGGTCTCTCTTCAGTTTTAGCCTGAAATTCTACTTCTATTATTTTCCACAGTGACTTTTTCACCTAAGACGCCAACAGGTGTCTCCAGGGCCCCCAAAGGAAACTTTTCCTTTCAAGGGGCTCAGATTCCAGTTCAGAGCAGGATGACTTCCGAGGAGCGCCCCTGACAGGGCCCCTCACTCACACACGGACATTCTTGCTCCTTCTAAGGCCTGGTGTTGAGGGGCTACGGGTTCACCCAAACTCTTTCCCGCAAGGGTTGTTTGATACTTTAAAACCTTCAGGAACAGAGTAAGAAATAAATTGTGTGTGTTCGCCTTCTTTGTACAGGTGTTTGAAAGGCTTGGGATTGGATTATGGCTCTGTCTGCCTCCTGGTTGAAGTTCCTCAGTGTCCAGGGTTCGCTCTTGGTTGTATTTCAACGGGGCCTCCAGGAATGGCCTGGATGGAGTGGGGACCCTGGAGGGGGGGGCAGGGGTGTGTGCTGGGGGAGTATTCTGTCCGTGCCTCTCTGGAATGGCCTCAGGAAGGTGGCTGCCACAGGCTTTCCCAAGTGGGGCCCCTTCCCTGTGCATGTAGCCAAACCTTGTGGCCCCGAAGGAGGACCCCTTGGTGTAGGGGTGCACACGTTCATGCAGGAACAAGCCTGTGGGGCGTCTGAAGGGGCGATGAGGGTATCTGGGAGCATGCCCCAAAAAGCCCAGCATTTTCCTGCCCCTTCTCTCATTCTACAGCTCTGGAAACTCCCACGGCTCCACGGCCACCATCACCATCGGCAGGAAGGTAGGGGTACACCCTCCTCCTCTTTGCCCCCTCAAGGTCCTCCCAGAGAAACTATACCGGCCCTTTGGGGTTTTAGAGATTTCAGGGCTAATCACTGTAGGAAAATACCTCGGGATCGACTGAAGGAACAAATCCCGGGGAATTTTCAGTTTTCTGGGACTCTCAGAGGGGCAGCTCTTACAGGAACCAGGCGTCTGATTCATATGTGAGCGGAGGGCGGGGGGGGCTCCCTCTGTGATCCCTGGGGTGGCGCTCAGCCCAGCTCCCCCGTCTCACCCAGGTCCCGATTCATTTCTGCCAGCTCTCAGCCTGGTAGGTGCGACCCTGCCATTCTGCTGGGGCTGAGCAGTGGGCGTGAGCCAGCCAGCCTCCAAACACTCCCAGGGCAGAGGAAGGAGGAGAGCGCCCCAAACAAGACTCGCCTACGGGGCACCTACCATATACCAGACCCAGTGCAAAGAGAGCGAAAAGGAAAATGTCGATTAATTCACAAACAGTAACTGCAATTAACATGTGTAAGGTGCATCCTTAGGTACAGAGGATACCAGAACGTAGAGAGCGGTGCTGCAGAAACTTAGATCCGACACACTGATAGGCTTTTACTGGAGGCCCATCTGTGCTGTTAGAGCTGCATGGCATTCAACGCTGGGCTGATGCCGTTCACAGGTTCTGCCGTGCTAACCACGAAGGCCTCCGTACCTGCCCCCCCCCCAACCCATCATGGTTTTGTTTTCTAGATCCAGGGAAGCCCCCAGTAGGCTTCCTGCGGAACAAAGAACACTGGGCTCCTCATGTGCCATCTGGTCAGGGGCACAGAACCCATGGCGGGCACGTCGCCAGCCACTGCTCACAGGCTGGACAATGAGGCAAGTGACAAGCTTCCCCGCAGGCCAGGCATGGGTCCTGCCAAGACCTGGAGCGAGGTGCTGGACACAGACAAGGTAGTGGGACATCTCCAAGGAAGTGCATGTGCTGCCAGAGAAGAGGACGTGTGTCAAGGTGAGGGTAGGGCTGTGGGAAGTCAGTGAATCCAGCCCCCTGCCTCAGGGCACA
Source organism: Panthera onca (assembly GCF_046562875.1). Taxonomy (NCBI): domain Eukaryota; kingdom Metazoa; phylum Chordata; class Mammalia; order Carnivora; family Felidae; genus Panthera; species Panthera onca. The sequence continues at coordinate 10,954,943 of NC_138344.1, read as the reverse complement.
GGGATGGCTAAACCAGTCCAGCTGCAGGGCGCACATCTGCTTCCTGGGAACAGACAGACAACGCAGCCCTTTTTAGAAACCTGTTCCAGGGTCTTGGTTTCAGCCTCTCTTTTCTGATGGGACTTTTCCCCTAAAAAGGGATTTGGTTTATTTGGTAGGGAGGCTGGGGCAGGAAGGGCTCACCCCCCTTCTCACTTACTCCAAGACCCTTTACTCCTTCCTGAACTGTTTATAAACCATGAGGGAACACTGACAGAGTGGGATGAATAGCATCCCTCAAATAGATCTGGTCAAATCCTAACCCCAGTGCTAGGGAGGCTAACGCAACCTTATTGAGAAATTACATTACAGATGGAATTAAGGATCTCAGGATGAGATGATCCCAGATTAGCCGGGTGGACCCCAAATCCAATGACCGACGTCGTTATAAGAGAAAAGAGGGGGAAACCAGCCCCAGAAGGGAGAGCCACGTGAAGACAGAGGCAGAAAATGGAGTGATACATCCACAAACCACATAACACGAAGGACTACCAACCACCACGAGAAGCGAGAAGAGGGGCATGGACTAGATTCTCCCGCGGAGCCTCTGGAAGGAATTGACTGTAATGACACCTTGATCTCAGACTTCCAGTCTCCAGAGCTGTGAGAGAATAAATTTGTTATTTGAAGCCACCAAATTTGTGGTACGTTGTTGGAACAGCCCCAAGGACTGAATACAACTTAAGACTTCAGCAGGCAAGTGTCTCTAGTGGGGAGCATGGTGATGAGGGTTCCCAGAGAGCAGGTGTCCTTAAGTGGATGGAATGACAAACCACATTCGCTTGCTCTCCTCTGCCCCAGCTGTCAGATGAGGCCACCCAGGGGGGGGTGCAACCACACTCCAAAAGGCATCAGCATCCTGCCTTCAAGCCATCTGAAGGCAGACTCAGGGCACGAGGTTGAAGCAAGGATCTCAGCCTGCTGGTTGATTTTTTTTTAAAACATTTATTCACTTTTGGGAGAGAGAGAGAGAGAATGAGCGGGGGAGGGACAGAGAGAGACAGACACACAGAATCCGAAGCAGGTTCCAGGCTCTGAGCTGTCAGCACAGGGCCCTACATGGGGCTCAAACCCACAAACTGCGAGATCATGACCTGAGTCCAAGTCGGATGCTTAACTGACTGAGCCACCCAGGCGCCCCTGGTTGACTTTAACTCACAGAGTAGAAGGGGTAAAAACTCAAGAAATGAACCCCACACATTCTTTAACTCCATGGACACATTAGACAGAGCTCTTAACTCTGCATAGTAGAAAGGACACTGAACTTAGACCCTCAAGACTTAGTCTCTGTCTCCCAATCTGTAGAGCCAGACTCCCTACCTGCTAAGGATACATGTGCATGTGTGGACCTGCTCAGACAAGAATCCCACACGACCAACCCTCAAAGACACAATGGTGGTGATGAAGTTCAAGTCCAAGTACAGCCTGGCCCGTGACCAGCTGTGTGCCCATGGTTGAGTCTCATCCCTTCTCTGGGTCTTAGTCTCCCCATCTATAAATCTGGGGATAATACTATGCATCTTCCAGATTTATACTAAATATGGGATTTTTACAAATGCCATGAGCCTTGAACACTGCCCAGCCCAGAGTAGACCTTCATTTAATGTTAGACATGGTCACTGATCATTATTGGAGCTGGGCTCGAAAGTTATTCTCTCTTGCTGTCACCTAGAACAAGGGACCTCTCTCTCTCCCTTGGGGAATCCAGTGTCCTCATTTGTCCACTGAGGGATGAGAAGGGATGACTTTGAGGATCCAAGCAGCCTCTATTAGTCCTTCCTGAGATGGCCCAGGAGGTCCTACAGGAGACCTGCACCCAGAAGCAAAACGTTCTTGTCAATGTCTGTGACACCTGCCTTCTTCACTGCTCTTTGAAAACTCAAGACACAAGTGATGAGTGGCGTCTAGGCTGGACTCTCCATGCCTGAGGCGGAGCCCATGTTTCTGGGACTCGGGGTCCTCAGGGGTTGACTGGTCTTATGGGTACATATGTAGGAGTGTTTTACCTCTAGGCACGTTAGTCCCCAAGGCCCACCTCAATGTTCTGATTGAAAATTCATTGCACTTTTTCTTCTCCAGGCACTGCATGTGATGTCTGATGCCTGCCAGCATTCTTAGCTCTAAACATTATTTTCAGGAAAAAATAAGCAGCTCAAAGCTAGAAAGAAAACAACTCCAATAACCTCTCTCCCAGAGCTGGCTCTTCCTGGGGTCCCTTTGTTCAGTGCGATGACGCACTGCCCAGGTGACAGTGCAGAAGGGGGCGTGGGATCCACCCCCACCTTCTGCAGCCCTGCCTCAGCTCCAGCTGAGGACAGGGAACCAGGCACGGACTCCTGGGTCCATCAGGCTTCCCCCCAGGCAGGGGCAGGCTTAGAGTAGCAGCCAGCTGGCCACTCTGACTGATCAGAAGGGCAAGTTCCTGGTCAGTGCTGCCCTACTGGAAGAGGACAGACCCAGAGACCGTCAGACATCTGAGAACTTATTTTCTGGCTGGAGGGAAGAAGTGGCCTGACGTTTGTCCATCCACAATGAAAGAACCTACTGGGCGACAATGAAGGAAACTGAAAACCACGCACTCAAGACACAAAAATGGCGGGGGGGGGGGGGGGAGAGCTGAGGTTGTTCTCTCCCCAATAACTCTGGGTGCAGGAGGTGACCCTGGGGACAGTCAAGTTCAGGTGCCCCTAGAGACCCAGTCATGTAGCTGCTGGCAGAGAACAGGAGGGGCGCCTTCTCTGCACGGGGCATGAAGTGCAGGAGGTCTAGATGGACCCACCCCACAGGACCACAGACCCACTCTGGGTATTAGGACAGTGACTGCAAACAGTGTGAAAGGGAACTTGGAGGGAGTAAGACTCTGGAAGGAGCCCCTCAGAAATATATGGTCTCCCCACCACCACGCGGGACACAAAAAGTAAGGCGAGTCTGTAGTTTACATGGGAGCTCAGATCAACTGAGAATTGCTAATGACAAATGATGGAAGCGGCCGGAACTTCTAAACAAAGTCCTGGCACTGTTACAGCCCAGAAGGGGCTGAGGTTCTGGAAAGTGGAAAAACCTCAGAAAGGCATTTTTGGAGCAGGATGTAGCAGCAGCAAAAGATGGGTCTCCAACTTATAGCAGATGGTTCAGCAAGAAATCAAACTCGCTGAACAACTTTACATGTATTTTTTTTCTACCAAGGAAAATGTTCTTCAACCTCAAAAGAATGAACAAAGTGGTTCTAAGGGAAACAGAACACAGAAATAAAGAAAAAAAAAAAAGGGTTTCTAAACATGTTTTCCAATGACTTCAAGGCCCCTTGCTCGCCCAAGGTCCTGGATATAGACCAAATTTCAGAAGCACACAGAGACTGCACAGGAAAAATGTGTCAAAACAAAGAAAATACCACAAAACTGGTACTAGGCAAGTATCCAGTTTATAGAGACCAACAGGCAGATTCTGGAAATAACATCAGTAAAGTTACAGAGTGAATTTAACCAATGGTTTATAGACTCTTAAGGAAAGAAAAATGTCAATAAATGTCAGGTGAAGATGGTTTTCCTGAAAACAAATTGAGCCCAACCCAACCTCCTCTCCCATTTTCGTAAGGTCACTAACTTGAATACAGTAGGGAACAGCCGACAGTGAATCGTATCTGACAATGTCTTCCCTAATAGCCCTAATTCAAGATGGCGGAACGATGGCCAAGGGACGGCCACATGCAAACTCCATTGGCTGAGGGTACAGCAGGGTGGAAGAGCTACGTGTGACCTTGTCCACCATGGTGAGCCTTGTTTGTCAGATGGGGGGAGGCTGTGAAATGAAACACAGGAATCCAAGCTGCAGGAGACTGTGACAGGCGGCAAATAATGAGGTGGGAACACCCAATATGGGAATCAACAGGGAAAGAAAGTATTACATATTAGAAAAAAATCACACAAATATGGAACAAGGAGTTCTGACTTATGAGGAGTTTCAGTGAAAAACATCAATCAGATTTCTGCTTGACTAAAACTTCAATGCGGTGATACAGCTGTTAAGCAATTTTTATTAAAGAAGTATTGGGGGCGGGTGAAATGGGTGAGAGGGTTCAAAAGGTACAGACTTCCAGTTATAAAATAAATAAGTCCTGGGGACGTAACGCACAGCATAGTGAGACGGTTCATCAATCATTCTGTACTGTATATTTGCAAACTGCACAGAGAGTAGATCTTAAAAGTTCTCATCACAAGAAAAAAAAATTATAACACTGTGTGGTGAGAGATGTTAACTATACTTAACGTGAGGATCATTTTGCAATACACACAGATATCCCATCAGAAATTAATAAGATATGTCAGTTGCATCTCAAGGAAGAAAAGTGTACCGGGAAAAAGCATTGCTTATAGTAACTCAATTTTCAGAACGCCACAAGATAGGTGCACAAAGTATCCCTATTTTAATACCAGATGAGTCTGGAAAATCTTATAGCTGGTAGTGTCAGAAAGTAAGGAAGTGTTTAAAAAACAACAACAACACTAAAACAAAAAACCTACATTGATGGGGCTACGTCAAAAAGACACAGGACCCACTTACAAAAGCATCCGATAACCAAAGTTTGAACTGAAACAACTATCTAAAGCAGTACTGTATCATAGCCCAAAGTACAAAATAAATTATTCACGAGGCCGTACTGACATACATCAGGAACGGAATAAATAGACAAATGGGGGAGAATGGATAAATGCGAAAGAATTCCAAATAATACACGCAGAGATGCTCCACCCTCAAGAAGGAGGGGCATAATGCCTCTCTCCTTAATGTGCTTTCTTAGGAGGACAGCAGGAAAAAGAGGAAGATGAGTAACTCTGCAGCGGACATACCTAACAAACACTCCCTCAGCCAGGCGATCGAGGTCAGCATCAGTGGTGATAAGTCACGTTGACAGTAGGAGCCCTGGACAGGACGGGGTGAAAATGGTCCTTTGCCTCTGCGCCCCTCCTCCTCAAAGGCCATGTCGCCCAGTCTATCACGAGAAAACGCAGCAGACCTATCAGACCTGACACACCTACAAAATATCTGACCAGCAATCTTCAAATTGCCGAGATGATCAAACACAGGGAAAGTCTCCGAAACAGTGAGAGCCAGGAAGAGAGCCTAAAGAGACACGGCATCTGAGTGACATCGTATCCTGAATGGGATTCTGGGGCAGGAAAAGGCCATTAGCTAAAAACTAACGTCTTCTGAACAAGGTGTGGACTTCAGTTAATGAGAACGCATCATTACCGGTTCATTCGTTGTGACAAGTATATTTTACTAAGACAAGACATTACTAATAGGAGAAAGTGGGTACGAGCGTCTGGGAACTCTCTTTGCTGTCTTCCAAGCTTTGCTGTAAATGTAAATTCACTGTAAAATAACAAGTGCATTAAAAAGGAGGAAAATGGGGAGCTGAGAAGCCACATACAGAACCACAGTCCTGTTCGTGAGACTTGATTGATGTCTGCCTCTCCCATCAAAGTGTAGCTCCAGGGAATACAAGGACTGAGCCTGCTTTGGCCACCATCACATCCCACCTCAGCACCTAACACAGTGCCTGGCACACAGCAGGGGCTTAATGGCTACCTGGGGATAGACGAGAAGACTTGGGGGCACGATATACTTATCTTAATGTATCTGAAGGAGTGCTGGATGAAAAGGCTGAATCCAGGTGTTTGGTTTTTTGTTTTTTTTTTCTGTAATTCTACAGCAGCGCTGTCCAAGAATAATAAAGTAGCACGTGAGCCACATAGGTAATTCGATTTTTTCTAAGAGCCACGTTATAAAAGTGAACAGGTGAAACTGACTTCATAACGTATTTTCTAGGATTCAGTGTGTCCAGATTATCATTTCAACATGGCAAAGATGAAAACAAACATGAATGAACATACGCCTAAGACACACGTAACACGTGCGTACATTGTTGAGATTTTATATTCTTTTTCACAGTAAGTCTTTTGCAATCCAGAGTGTATTTTGTGCGGACAGCACATCTCAGTTCAGACTCATCATATTTCCAGTGTTCAGTAACCATATGGGGAGGGGCTACCACTCTGGAAGGCACGGCTTTAGGTCGCTTGAAAACCAGAACCCGGAAATCACCGGGGACCGGGCTCCACAGAACGGAATGCCTTTCCCTCCGAACCCTGCCTGTGGCTGGACTAGGGAACCTTGGAAAAGAACAAGGCTCCCTCAGACAGGAGGAATCCAAGCAGAGGCTGGTGATTCCCTGCTGGAGACCCCTGAGAAAGGACTCTTTCCTTGGCTTGAAGTTGAGACTAGATGAACCCCTGAGGTGCCATCCAATTCTTACACACCTCAGAGTCCAGGCCTGATGCATTAGAAGCCTGCTGCCATGATAATTAACATCTGTATGACGCCTTTCGCACTGTGAAATGCCGCCGTGCACACGACCTCACCTGATGCCCTGATTCTCTGCCGGGTCTGCCAGGCAGGTTTTACGTTTTTAATTTCTTTTTTATAAAAGATGATTATCCATCTACTTATTTACAGATGAAGAAATACAGGCTCAGAGAGAAGCTGACCGGTCACCAAGGGCTGCCCCAAGGTGGAGGGCCAAGAACAGGCCTGTAGCAGAGTGTAGGTACCCCATCCATAGAAAATTCTCTCAAAGGCCCCAGACCACTCACACACGTTCTGAGCTCACTCAGCAGCCTGGGGCAAGGAGGAGTTGAAGGCATGCTGGTGGCTCTTGGCAGGAACAATGTGGGGGCACCTTGACGAGGGGACCCCGGCAACAGAGACCAGGAGAGCAGAGCCTGGCTTTACTCACAGCGGCTGTGTCATTTGGTCTTTCAAGTCACACCCTCGTGAGGTCATCACCAACTGCTCCCAGAACATCTGCCCAAAATAGCACTGACATCTGGACGTTACAAAAAAGACTCATCGCTGTGGAATTACAAAGAGCATCTGACCCTCATCAGGCAGCGCTTTTGTTTGTGTGTGGCTCGAACTAGCTGGGGAGGGAGAAAACCGTCAGTGGAAACTGCACGTGTCTTCTTGGGAACGACCTGCTGGTTCCGTGGCTCTTTCCCTGGCCACTGCAGATCTCCCAACGATAAGCCCAAACCCGTCACACACAGGAATGCCACGCCATGTGGCTGCTGGGTTCGAGATGGGTTGAGCAAACAAGGCCTCCTTACTCCAAAGCGTCTCCTTGCTTCTCACTCCAAGCTGATGCTCCCGGTCTCAAACACCCTCCCTTCCTCACCAGACTTGGCCCCCAGTTATTCCTGCCTATTTTGAAAAACACGACTTCACTTTCAAACCCTGTTTGGTTCCCGCGAGCGAACCCAACAGGTCTAGCACATTACGACTGTGCACTCCTGACTCCTCCCCACTGCCCATAGGATGAAGTCCAGGTGCTCTGGCGTGGGGGTCTCAGCCCCAACCAGCTCCCACTCTGCCTTCGTGGAGTCGGGGCTATAGGCGTGCCGGCTGAAAGGTGGCACACTCATTGGCCTCTGTGCCCACGTTGTTCCCTCTCCTGAAATCCCCTCCATCCACGTCGCAACCTGGAAAGTCGCACTTCTCCAAGTTCCAGCTCAAACGTCACCTAAGCCTTCACCTCACCGAGGTCCCTAAGCACGAACCATTTCTTACCTGTTTGTACCTCTACCACAGCCAAATAAACGGACAAGATACTTGTAGAAACTGCAAAGAAAACACAACAGGAAAATGTGACAGTGGGCACACAGTGAGAGGCAAATCTGGAAGGGTGGCCGGAGAGATCTGTGGTGAGGGACTGACAGAGGAGAAGGCAGGGGGTTCTGGGGGCGAGGAGCTCCACACGGAGGAAGAGCAAGCGTGAACGCCTTCGTTGGGAGTGAACCTGAAGGGTCTAAGGGACAGCAAGCGGGCCGGGAGGCTGCGCCACCATGGACAGCAGCTGGGGCCAAAGAGCGCAGGTCCAGGAGGAAGGTGGGTTCTCTCTCACGGTTTATAGGTTTATAGGGTATACAGGTTTACCCTACATGGAATAGGAAGCCCACGGAACATCGTGAGCAGGGACGTACAAGGCGATTCTGGGCGCTGCATGAGGAACACGTGACAGAGTGGACACAGGAGATGCTGGTGGTGGTGAGGGTGACAAGGACTGGCACAGGGGCCGGAGGACGGGAGATGGAGAGAAGACACCACACACAGAGCTGAGAGCGCTTCATCACAGAGAGGCGGGAGTGAAGGCAAGGGCTCCGGCCACTTCCCCAGCACACCCAGGAAGAGCTCTTGGAGCGCAGGGGTCCCTTTTACGAATGTCTAGACTGTGTGCCATGCTCCGGGCCCGCAGAAAGTGCTCCCCACATCTGCTACCTCCATTCTGTTGGGACTCACAGCACACTGCAATGTCCTCTTTGCCATCCAGCCAGTCGTTCCTCTGAGCCCAGGAACCCCAAGGGCAGGGGCCGGGCCAAGTGCCCCGCCCAGTGGGCTCCCTGTCACATGTGCCGAATGCCTCCCAGAGGCTGACGACTTAATACAACAGCAAAGCAAGAGGCCGCGCTCATTTGCATGTGACAGTCACCTAAGTGTGTCGGCTAGAGATCAGTCACAGTGACAGTCACCCAGTCACGGGGCAAGGGACAGACTAACCCTAGACGACACCAAAGGGCTCTGGGCCTCTGGGGGCCTGCTGGATTCATTGTGAACTCGAGGAAATTCTGAAGTTCGCCATTCCTTCTGCTCCTAACTCTTCTATGATGGAAAGGCTCCTCGAACAACTTGTGCTCTTGCTCAGAGATGCCAATGTCAGTGTGTATTACGAGGCTGACACTTATTCTTCCCCTTCCTCCCTCCCTCGCTGTGCCCGAAACAACTCTGTGAGTATCTCCTCCCGGATGTCTTCCTGAATGGCCCCAAATGTCAGTAATCTCTTGGAAATTGGCCACTGCTGCTGCTAATGTCCGGGTTGTCAGACCCCTAACGGCCTCTGGATTTGTCATGGGCTATTAACTAGCTAACTCTTCATTAAGTGTTGGTAAAGATCAATTTCTGGGGGGCTGACTTGGCTCCACTTGTTTGCTAAATGGAAGACACAGATGTGTCTGCTTACACCTCCCATGGCATCACTTTGCAGGACACTGTGGCCCAGGCACTGGCCAGTAGAACCCCTGGCTTCCACGTGTCGGGCAGATGGCCTCTGCCATCATGGCGATGGGCCAGCAAGGGCAGCCAGGGGGCAGTGGCAAGGGCTCAGGGTATCGGGGAGGCCACTCACTTCCTCCTGTCACCTCCCAGGCCCCAACACACACAGATGATTGGTCCAGGAAGAAGCAAGCCGCTCACCCTGGCTGAGCCAATCACACTGTTTCGCCTGAGAGCCTGGATTTCTGACCACAGAGCTGGAGGCACTTAAACAAGGCTGGGAACAGGGTTTGGCATGGAAGATACGAGAGAAGCAGAGACTAGGAATGTCTTTCCAGCCACCGTGTGCAAAGACGCGGGCATAAAACACAGCCACGGAGCGCCGAGAGACGGGCACGTAAACTTGGCTCCCAACTTTCCGACTCTATTTCTGTGAGACCCAGTCATACCTCCTTTCCTGTCTTGAGCTGCCTGTAAAATATCCCACTGTTATCCTTAAAATAAACCCCGCCAGTGGCACTTCTTTCCCTTGCAATCATATCTCTAAGGTGATGGGCTTTGATGTCAGATTCAACCTGGACCTAAATCTTGGTTCTAGCACTTACTGCTCTCCACTCACATGTAACCTCTCTAGGCCTCAGCTTCCTCATCTATAAAACGGGGCTAATGCCACTCACTTCATGCGGTTATTGTGGGGATTAAGTGAGTTGATGTAGGTGAAAGCACCAGCTCCCCGCTAATATCTGCTGAATGGTTCTCAATGCAGATGGAAAGAGAAGCTAACCCCCCACCTCCTGCCCAAAGACACAGGACAATGTCTGAAGACATTTTGGGTTGTCACATCTGCTGGAGGTGACTGGCATCTAGTGGGCAGAGGCCAGTGGTACGGCTAAGCTTCCTACAGTAAACAGGGCAGACCTCCCCCACCCCCCGCCATACACACAACAAAGATTATCCAGCCCCAACCATCAATAGTGCTGAGGTGGAGAAGTTGTGCTATAAAGTCTGGATCTCTGTTGTCACCTACGTCAGGAATTCCTCCCCCACAGACAACGGGGCCACATTTCACATCAGCAACAGCACTTTTAAAGTGGCCCCTTTGAAAGCCCCCTGTCTCCTCCACACCTCCTCTAGCCTCCTGCCCCCGTCCTACCTCCTCTCCAGCACCTCAAGCCTCCTTTCCGGGAGAGTAATGAAAATGCCTTGTGTTCTTCAGAAAGGACTCTCTCCTTCTTCTGGGAGAACCCTATAGGGACCTGATGACAAAAGCCAAGCAGGGAGGGCTTCACATTTACCTGTTCACATCCATGGCTGGAAAAGAAGGAGGGGAAGCACAGGGGAGGATGATGGCCACCCTGCTTTTCTCCCCTTCATTCAGCTGTGCCTGGGGCTGTTCTCTCAAAGACCCATCAGATGATCCAGCTTTACACAAAGGGTCTCATGATCATCATGCTGGGCAGAGGGAGAGGAGACACACACATCTGTGGCCACAGAGAAGCCAACATCACTAGGGAAACGAAAGATGGCTTTAGATCTTGGAGTGACAGAAGAAGATGGGACTGTTTCCAGAGTGGCTTTGGCCATGAGTACCTGGGACTCTGCACAAGGACGGGCAGAGGAAAGGAAAAGAGCCAGCAGGTACCAACACTAGGGGGCTTCCGGGTTTTTCCTGGGAGAACCACGGAGGTGGTAGCCTTCTTTCAGAGTCAAATGGAGAGAAGGCAAACTCAACTCCACCAGCACTGGCTGCTGGTCCTGGCCCCCAGGCCTGATGGGCCAGGGATGGGCGCAGAAGCTCCAGGCAAGAGCGAAATGTGGGTGTGAGGGGACTGGATGTGGAATCGGCCACAGGCTATTCAATACAGCTTACACCGTGACACTGCGGATCCCTGTTAAGCCTCTCAGCTTCTTCATTTATAAAACGACAAAGTTCCTTCCAGCTCTAATTAGGTCTAAGATTAAGCCTAGAGGTGAGCATCTCACAGCTAAGAGGATCTTCTAACCCAGCTGGGAGGGGCTGGTCAAATACAGAGGCTCCCTTCATTAAGTCTTAGAGTTTGCCCACAGGTACGAGCCACTGTGCATCCTTAATGCCATCAGAGACGGCAGGGCAATGGGGGCTGGATGTGGGATCAAGGGCTGGGCCCACATCTGGACCTCATAACCTACTAACTGGATGGCTTAAGTCACTTGACATACCGTTAATCTCTTCTTTGCAAGGTGGCTCGGAGGCTTACGTGAGAATGGAAAGCACTAATGCACACAGCAGCAGCTGAATAAACGCGATTTGTCTCTGCATTATTTAAAAAAAATGCTGGGGCCGCTGGGTGGCTCAGTCGGTGAAGTGTCCGACTTCAGCTCAGGACATGATCTCGTGGTTCATGGGTTTGAGCCCCGCATCGAGTTCTGTGCTGACAGCTCAGAGCCTGGAGCCTGCTTCCGATTCTGTGTCTCCCTCTCTCTCTGCCCTTCCCCTGCTCGCGTGCTCACTCACACTCTCCCTCAAAAAATAAACATTAAAAAAACTAAAAAAAACAAAAAACAAAAAACAACGCCAAACCATATGACAGGGAAAACAAACGGCTAGAGTTAAGGAACAAGGACATCTGTTACTCCAGATGAAATGCTAGAAGCCACAAAATGACCTGCAGTGGGAGATGAGCTAAATGTATCAATTGCACATCCATAGAATGGGTTCCTACACAGCTTTTTAACATGCTGTTTAAAGATAAAATTAGCGGAATGGGAAAGTTCTCACAGCCGTGAAAGAATAAAGTATGATCAAATGTATAAATGGCACAATACCAATTATATAAAATTAATATATACTCTCTCTCTATATATATATATGTCAATCTTTGATAAATACAAATTATAGTAGTAATTTCTGAGTGGTGGAATTATATTTTTTTAATTTCTTCAGTATACTCTGTACTTAAAAAAATTTTTTTTAACATTTATTCATTTTTGAGATATAGAGACAGAGCATGAGGGGGAGGGGGGAGGGGGAGGGAGAGGGGGAGGGGGAGGGAGAGGGAGAGGGAGAGGGAGAGGGAGAGAGAGAGAGAGAGAGATGCAGAATCTGAGGCAGACTCTACGCTCTGAGCTGTCAGCACAGAGCCCAATGTGGGGCTCAAACCCATGGACCGCAAGATCATGACCTGAGCTGAAGTCAGACGCTTAACCGACTGAGCCACTCAGGCGCCCCTACTTCTCTGTCCTTTAAAACACATTTTCCAACAAGCATGTATTATTCTAAGAGACCATACATCATATTTATAAATGTCAGAAGTAAGAGGAAGCAGGTTTGGAGCCAAAGCCCTGGTGGGCGGCTGGAGATGGAAGGACAGAAAGCTAGCAGAGAGGGGGTTTGGGTCGGGGAACACCAGGCACCCCAAAAGTTCCTTTTAAGACAGGGGAGGTAGACGTGTTTGAAGGCACAGAGGAAGAAGGCTCTCAGAGAAGTCCAGCAGAAACCACTGTGGAGAAAGAGACCCAATGTGCTGCTAAAACTTCTCCGAGCTTCCCTGAGATGATCTCCACAGCCAGAGTTACAATTTCAACCTCTCTGAGTTCTGAGTTAGGACTAAAGGGGTTACCATGTGTAAAATGCCTGACACAGTATAGACACACACTACATGGAAGGGACTGTCATTATGTGGTAATAATTTTTAAAAATGGCTGAGATGCGGTGGATGGGAAAATTGAACCAGGAAACCGGGTGAGACGCTCACCTAGGAAAAGAACACAAATCAAAACTAAGTTCTGTGCATGGAGCCCACGTACCAAGTAGCATCCAAATCTGGGCACCGTTGAACATAAAGGTGTCAAAGGTTATGTTTATGCAACACCGAGTTCTCCGTTTGGGGTTGGACAGGGTGGCCCAAGGACGGTTTTAGTGCACTTGACCTCCATCAGCCTGCCTGGGTCAGTGAGGGGCCAGGAGTTCGGACACTTGGAATCTGCTCCTTCTGGTCACGCAGCAGAGTGACAGCAAACGAGGCTGTGTGATGTGGTCTGAAGTGGGGGTGGGGGAGGGTCTTTTTGACCTGCAGGAAATTGGCTTCTTACCACAACCAAACTCATCAAAAGCCTGCTCCTGAGATCAGATTCACATCCAAATAATGCTGACATATGATGAATGCAGGAAGGATACTGAATCTTCTTCAGGAGCCAGCTCTTTGCCATGGTTTGTTTTTCTGGCCTGCACTGGAGAGACAGAGTATCTAGAATCCCATGGGTGATGCCTCCTCCTGTCCACACTCTTGGTTTTGAAGCTGAAACCAATCCAAACACTTCTTTCCACCGCTTGCCCTTGGGGTTAAGGCCTCGCTAGGTCTAGGAGGCTGACCTTGGCCAAGAAACAAAGTCAAGTCAACTGGCGTCTATGGAAAGCAAATGCATGCTTTGGACAGTGACTAACACCACAGTCCCCAGCAACTGGGCCAAACGACCCCCAGCTGAGCAGGCGGCCATGACCACATCAATGGCACAAAGGTGGGTCACAAGAAATCATCTCATTCATTAACCCAGGACAGAAGAGCTCATCCTAGTCAACTTGTTTCCCTTGTCTTCCTTTCTTCTCCCTTGTCTTCCCTTCGCTCTGTGGCCACCTGAGTCATGCTCCTAAAATACACATCTGAAAAGCTGCAGATGAGTTGCCATGGCCTAAAAGATCACCTAAGTCCCTCGAGGTGGGGGGATATGTTTCCCCATAATTAAAATCAACTCTGATTCTCCTGGACTTGCCCCTATGCTCGTTGGTTTTCAGTGCATTGCTCTGGAGGACACCTATACTTTTGCATACGCTATCCCCACCCCCCACATGGAACATCTGCCCTCCTCTCTGGTCTAACTGGTAGACTCCGATTCACCCTTAGAGGTTCAGGCTTCTGTGTGATGCCCTCTCTGACCCCCACCTCCATGCCCCCAGAAGACATTCACAGCCCACTCTGTGCTTGATGACCACAGGCAATGTCGGGCTCCTCCATAAGCGAGTCGGAAGTGGGAAGTGCCCCCTGAATCGTCTGGAACTTGCCACAAAGCTCATAGCGTTCAGAGGTGTGTGAACGAGATAAGGCCACCATACCTCATGTGGGTCTCATACCCACAACGACGGGCCGACAGTCTGGGTGCTCCAGATATCATTTCTAGTGCCACAACAAAGCGGTCACAGCCAACCCCTTCAGTCACCGCCGGGGGCTGTCGCCAACAGTCAACACCTTTTCACTTTTAACATTAATTTTAGGTTCGCTAGGCAAAATGATCGAACTAGGTTTTTGCACAGCCTGTGCCTGGCACATTTTTGACACTATGTGAATGTCAGATGGTAACAGTAAAGAGAAGAGTCAGAGTGTTTGCTTTAGGACAGATGCCAAGAGCTCCATGGGGATGGGAATAAGCACGTACTACCACAACCGCCTGGCTGAGAAAGGACAGTGCCAGGTTCCGGGACAGCCACTGACGACCCTCCAAGCCTCCCGGGGCTCACCTGAGAGCCGAGATCTCTTGCCACTTCTCCCTCTCTTGACAAGATGCATCCTGCTCACTGTGGAGTTTGAAGCTGAGCCACATGGCTACTAAGTTAAATAAACCTCCCAACTCCAACCCTCCAATGAGTAGATTTGAATGTGTTCTGTGTCACTTAGCTAGGAGTCTACAGCACACAGATCTCCTAAAAATTTTAAATTAAATATTGAAATGTCATTTCACTTACCTTCTGTGTTTATATGCTTCAGATTTGGAATCGCTTTCTGTACTTTAGACAGCTCCTTGGGCCTTCGTGGTTCTGATTTCTGACACCGGGCATATGTGGGAAGGATGGGAGATTGTGGGAGACACCACCACCCTGAAGATCCCTTCAGATTCCGTAACTCTATGACTCGAATCACACACATGTACATATATATTCAGTGAAATCTGCCGGTCTCCATCTGGATTCAAAATGTATGTGTTGGGGCACCTGGCTGGCTCAGTTGGTAGAGCATGTGATTCTTAAAGGGTCATGAGTTCAAGCCCCATGACGCGCACAGAGCTCATCTTGAACAAACAAGTAAATAAAATATACGTGTCAAGAAGACCATACAATTCGTTCTAGAAGCCAGAGTGGACATTGCCTACTATTCTTTTACCTTCCTCTAAAGTCTGAGCGTACAAAAGATTGTACAATTTCATCTTTGGTCTGTTAGCTGATTTCTTAAGAGTTCTGTTTATTTAGCAAACATTATTGGATTCGTGCGCTGAAGTCTCAACTCCAGAAACAGGGCTTCTGGTCCCAGTGCTGGCAACTATTTTTGATATATCATCTGTGTCTCCCTCCCTGTCCCTGAAATCTGAAATGCTTGCTTGGTAAGGTGAAGGCCCTGGACAAACCCTTGCCGAGTGATGGAAACATATCCGTCAACTCTACATGCACGAGAAAGGGTTCATGGGGACCCAGAAGGGTCATGCATTTTAGGAAATCTGAAATCCAGTTCTATTTTTTTTGTCCAGGGTTGCTATAAAGGAAGGGCAAGCACCCATGCTGACCGAGCCCCTCTGCAGGTTGGACACTTTCTACAAAGCATCACCTTCAATTTAATGCTCAGAGCGGCCACGTGAGATGGGCATCATCAAGGAGGATGCAGAAGGTCCGAGGCCGGCCCAGCCCAGGCCCCTCAGCACTTGGGGACAAATCAGGACGTGCACCTAGAGGTCTAGGACTGCTCAAACCACGGACACCTGAGTCAGTCCCGGTGCCTGCCAGAAACGCATATTCCCAGGCCACAACCAAGTCAGTTTGGATTTGTAAAAGTGCGACTGGGAACTGGACATCTTACACAGCTCCCCAGATGCTTCTGATGCTCACTGATGCTCGAGACCAACAGCCAAAGGGCAGCAATTAAAGGGCTGATGCCAGGTCCGCTCTCCTTAGGAGTCACCCACATGCCAATAGCAGCAGTAATCACCCCACTCTCCGGGATGCCTAGCGAAGCCACGGGCGATGGCAGAGGCCGGCAGCACTGTCCAGACGTTACTACTTCCTTTTGGACTTCACCGCATGGGCAGAGCACCAGGCGGGGCCATGGGAGAGGTTGCTGCCAGCGTCACTGTGGGACATCGCCCCTAGAACACAGATGGGCTTGCAGCTCATTGTTGTACCCTGTGAGAAGCCAGGCTCTACATGGAGGTTGGGGGACCTTCTTCTGGATGGCTCCTTTAGCCACTACCCATTTCCCTGGCCTGGAACAGAAGAAAGATCCATGCCTGCTCTCTTCTCACCCTGCATTATGTCCTAGTGCTACAGATTCAAATGCCCATCACACAACGGGATCTCCCCATTTCCCTGGCCTGGCATGACCACCCACACTGGACAAAACCTGAACTGTTCAAAGAACCAACCTGCTTCCTTTCGTGAGAAAACATCTTCTCTCAAAGCTGTAATAGCTATTATTTTTGAAAATATTAAGACATTAGCAAAGCTGAGTGTCAAAATTGCACACATCCTTTCCAATGGCCAGTGTCTTCGAGGGGCACCTGGGTAGCTCAGTCAGTTAAACATCTAACTTTGGCTCAGGTCATGATCTTACGGTTCGTGAGTTTGAGCTCCACACTGGGCTCTGTGCTGATAGCTCAGATCTGGAGACTGCTTCGGATTCCGTGTCTCCCTCTCTTTCTATCCCTCCCCTGCTCACGCTCTCTTTCAAAAATAAATAAACGTTAAAAAAAATTTTTTAAGGGGCGTCTGGGTGGCTCAGTCAGTTAAGCATCGGACTTCAGCTCAGGTCATGATCTCACAGTCTTTGTGAGTTCGAGCCCCACATCGGGCTCTATGCTGACAGCTCAGAGCCTGGAACCTGCTTCAGACTCTGTGTCTCCCTCTCTCTCTGCCCCTCCCCTGCTCATGCTCTGTCTCTCTCAGACTCAAAAATGAATAAAAACACTAAAAATTTTTTTTTTAATTTTTAAGATAAATAAATAAAATGGCCAGCATCTTCTACATCTCTGTGCATTTTCCTCTTCCACATCTTTTTTTTTTGTTGTTTATAGAAGATGAATAATAATCTCTCACATTTATATAGAACTTTATCATCTTCCAAGTACTTTTACTCACATTATCTCGGATATGTTCTCCTGGCCAGCCAGGGAGGCTGCTCAGACGGGAATCATGATCTCCATTTTAGCAATGACACAGGAGCAGAGACAGGGTGGCACGTCCGTCCACCCAGCTCTACCTGTCCCCATAGAGAGAGCACCTGCACACAGGCCTTCCAGCTCTGACCACATCTGACCCTCACGAGAGGCTCTCACTCATCTCCAAATAGTTTTTGCCATAAGCAAAGGAGGTCCCTTCAGATCCATGACTGCGCGTGAAAGGCCAACCGCTCTTCCCATGACACAGGACACGAGTGGTCCAGCGGCCATGATTAAGGACGGACCATCCGATTAATATACATGGACCCAAATGCTGGTGCCGAAGTCCAGACCCTGCTGGAAAGCTCACTGGTAGGTCGCTATACCTGTAGGTTGGGGAAAACAAGGAAAAACAGAAGCTAAGAGGAAGGAAGCCTGGCGTGTATCGGGGAAGCCTGCTAGAGCTCCAACACCGAATCCACTGGAGCAGGCAGCGAGAGGAGAGGATGTCGGGTCTTAGGCTGAATCTTCCACGGGACCCCAAGGTCAGTGTCACACCAAAAGTAATGCACGGGAATGAAGTGACACACGCTTTTCAGCATCTCAAGGTCAGAATTTCAGCAAGGTACAGACAGCCTTAGAAGCGCGTGAGGAACCTGATTTACGCTGGGTATGGAGGGGCGAGGCTGGTCCGTGGGAGCCGTGAAACAAGTTCTAGGTCTAGTGTTCTAGACTGACTCCCCGCACGTGGACGCACATCGTTATTGTTGAGATTTGGGATGAAAGAAGCCTGGACTCAGAGTAGAAATCTGGGTTAGCCCGACCATTCCTTAAGAATGTCACCAGGCACCAGCCTCCGAGCTTGGGATGGCTACCTACCCACAACTGAGGTGCCTGGAGGTTCTAATCCATAAGGTATGAACTTCCCTCAAGTCAGGCCAGAAAGGACAATCTGGTTTGGCACTGAAACACAGCATCTGGCACAGACATTATGACCAAAACATTACGTAGGTGAAAACCACTGCAATCTTAAAGACGGGGCTACAAGCAACAGATAGATCACAGGGGGTCAAGGCTCTAAAACCCATGGAACACAAGCAGCAGCCCACAGCATGTTGCTACGGTATATAAGCCCTGTGAGTATTTGCTGCTCTGGCTTCAGCACTCAGAACAGTATATGGCCTCTCAAATGCACTCAGTCACTATTTGTGGAAGGAATGACCTCCTGAGCTGGTCACCAGGGAACAGGAGAACCTAGAACCAGGACTTCCAAATCAAAGTTAACCAAACCAGCCCTGAGGCCCGCCTTCCCTGTTCCCCTCTCCTTAGAGGTCAAGTTCTAACGATCCGTTGAGTAAAAACTGTCATTTCTCAGTGAACTCTGGGCCCTTCCGAGTACAGCATTAATGTGGGCCGTTGTGAATCCAGAGTCACAAGACTTCTGGGCTAGCAGACATCTTAGAAGCCACCTGACCTCCCCACCTTTAGGAGAGAGGATGAAGTAGAGGCTTAGGGAGGAAATTTCTAGAACTTAGAACCAGGAAGTGGTAACTGAAGCAATGGTAAAAAAAAAAAAAAAAAGGTAATTAAATGGTAATGGTAATTAAAAAAAAAAAAAGACTTTGGCTTTGAAGGAGGCATATGGTTCCCTACCAAGATGCCTGAAAAGGTTGAATTAATTGATGCTTCTGCCCAGGTGGGGAGCATGGGGTCATGTCAGTTTCTAAACCTGAAGCCCCTTAATTCCTGGCAACGTGGAATTTCCAGTAAGAGGAGAAGAAAAACTTGAACAGAATCACTAAAAAGTACCAGAAGCCTCAGATACTAAACAGCCCTTCAACAATAGGCTGGTGAAGGAACAGCACAGATTAGATTTCCCAGGGAAAAACAAAACAAAACAAAACAAAAAACCTCTCTAACTAGTTTTAGACATTAGAGGAGAATGTGCTCCAGGCAAGACCCATTTTAGGCTTCACGAAACCCAGCTGGCTAGGAGGACCATCAGACACACAAGAGAAATCCAGAGAACAGATGGGGTGCCTTTCTCTACCTGCAACCTGGCCCAGAGAAGTTCTGCAGTTACAGCGGGGGCCAGGAGGTGCTGGTCCCAGCCTGGGGCAGTGGCCAAGCCCCAGTGACACCAGAGGGAATGCCTGCAGCCTACACAAGGCACTGTGTGAGCGTCCCGCTCCGCCCCGCCCTGCTGACAAGTTCAGGATGGGGACCAGTCTCCAGGGTCCCCAAACTGCGGTGCTATCCAAAACTCCCACCCTGTCCCCATCATCAGCCCCCACACCCCACAAGCTCTGGCCAAAAGCACTGGCCCCGGGGCAAGGAGGAAGCAGGCTGGGGTCTCTTCTGGGTCAGGCAGGGGCACTGGATGAGGGCAGGTACTCACACTCTTACAGACCCCTCGTGAAAAAGCCTCTGCTCTCGGGGGCATCATGGGGTCTGGGGCCGTGCAGGTGTTAGAACTCACTCCCAGTTGTGAGTGAGCTCTGTGCTCCCTGTCTGAGCTGCCTGGAGCCAGCAGAGTCCAGCCCTCTGCCCTCTGCAAGCTGGTGCCGGAAACTAAAACCAGTCTGCAGTCTGGTTCATCGTCCCCTCTTAGATCACTCTGCCTGCCTGAGAGTCTTGTTGGAATTCATCGTTCTATATGTGTACTCACTCGAGGTTGTGCATTTTATATTTAAACACATCCGGGTGTCTACACCCCTTTGGGCCACACAACATGGCTTTTTACCTAACAGAGCTCTAACAAAGGAAAGAGCAAAGAAAAAGCGTGACATTTCCCTCTGGCAAAGTTTACCTTTGCACCACTATCCTCATAACACATACAGCACAGAGTGAGTTTTATTGGAGTTGTTACCAGCCTGGTTTTATTTCTTTATACAAATTCATCTAAGGGCCTCCGGGGGACGCATGAGGCCACTGGAAGAAACCCAGGAGGCCCCTGTGCAGCCAGCTCAAGTATCAAAGCCTAGACCACAGCTCCCCCTGGGTCTCCCTGTACCTATTGGACTAACTGTCCCCAGCTTGAAAAACCACATGCCTGAGAGTCCACCGTTCTGCATTCCCCATCCTGCTCTGCCCCTTTAACTCTGACCTTGAACAAGCCATCAAACCCTTCTGAACCTCACTTCCCACCGCTGTGAAACGTGGTGACCGTCTTGTCCTGTGTGAGGATAAAATGAGAGTAAATGGAGATCACGTGACACTGTAACAGGCCATCAATAATTGATAGTTGATTGTGCCGGGACACAACTGAGCAGTGAAGGGGATATTCTCACTGGCCCTTTTCTTGCACGACAGCTACATGTCACCTGATAGAGGACACTGAGAAGCAAGGCCACCTCAGACGTGAAAGTTGGATGAATCTAATGGCCACTGTCATTCTACCCGATCCACCTGCCACCCGAGACCCAGGTGATCCCTCCTCTTCCCGGAGGAAACACGTTCTTCCCTTGGCTGCCCAGACTGCACCTGCTACAGCCTCCCAGCTGTTCTCTCTGGCCCAGGTCCTCCCGCTCTGCCCCCTCGGCAAGGGAGTGCTCTAGGCTCCCTTTCCTGTCTGCACGCACGCCCTGGGCCATCTCGTCCAGCCTTGCTGGTTTAGGTACCATCTCACACGGAGGACTCCCAAACTGACACTTCTCCCGACCTCTGTGGCCCTGTACCCAAGTCCCCACTCACTGTTGGCCTCTGGATACCCTGGAGGCATCTGATGCTTAGCGGCTCCAAACACAGGCCCCTGGTCAACCCTCACCCACCCAAGTTTCCTCTCTCTACAGACCTCTCCACCCTTACAGCAGCCCCACCCATCCAGTTACGGAGACCCTCCTTGACTCCTCAAATCAACCACTCTCCTCAAAGAACCCATCCGAGTATGTGTCAGTCCTCCCTTTAAGGTATGTGCATGCTACCCCCTGCTCCCTGCTCCCATGGATCCCTCTAGGTCCCTGCATACAGTCCTGCCTCCTACCTGCCCTCCTCAGCCCAATGTCAATGGAGCATAGGGGGGCCCTCAAATTCTGTCCCTCCTCTGCTCAGCACCCTGCCGTGCCCCCCCCCCGCCCCCTGCCGCCATCCTGCTGCATAAAGCCAAGATCATGCCAACAGTCAGCAAGACCCCACTGACTCTGTGCCTCACCCCTTCCCTCGCTGGGCCCCAGCCAGGCCAGCCTCCCTGTCCCTCTGATCTTCCCTCGCCATCTCTTCATCCCCATGTGGGCATTTATGTCTGTCAGTCTCTCACCCCACGTGTCCCCCCAGCTGCCCAAGCTGGCACACGGCTGGCACACGGAGGGAGGGATCACACTGCCGCTCTGGGGGTGGCAAGAAGAGGACCATCTTCCTCCAAAGAGCGAAATACTGGGAGGACAGTGTGAATTCCAGTGTCTTCAGGCGTGTGGACAACGCGCTCTGAAAGTGCCTCCAACCTCACTCACTCCCTATTGGACCATCCACCTGGCTACGCAGGCACGGCCTCGGGATCCCCCTCCGCACCACAGAGACGATGATGATACCTCATCCCCTGGGGTCTTTTGACATACGAGCTTCTTCTGTAAATTCTAAAATGCTACACAAATCCAACATCGTGAAACTTTCTCTAGACTTCTTTCTGTGATCCGTCTTCCAGGCTCCAAACCCCGAGCCCTGCGCCACCCGCCCGATACGGTGACACAGACTTCCCCTGACACCTCAAAGTCAAAAATGCTCAGGCGTGACATGTTTTCCCTCCTTTCCCTCCCTTTCCCCGTTCTAGCTTCCAGTCACCCGCCGCCGGCTGCAGGGTAATCATCACCTCTTCCCGATCCGTATCAGCCCAGTCCAACCAGACTCCGATCTTTTTAGCACCGCTTCTGTGATGCTCCTCAAAGCTGTCTCCTGGCTGCATCTCTGACTTGGTCCTCGTCCTCCTGACGGCTTGCCAGAAGCATCACAACGCCTTCCGAGGGGCCTGCCACCTGCAGCTGCTTCCTCCTTCAACCCACCCAGGCACGGCAGCCAGAACTTTCTGCCAAAAACCCAGGGCATCTCCGCTATTCAAAAGCTTCCGATGGGCTTGCCCACGGCATACATAGTAAAATCTGAAAATCCACCACCTTATCCAAAACGCTTCCCTTCCAACTTCATCTCCATTTACACCCTCACCGCACCTCCACCTACTCAAAGGTTGAAAGCACAGCCCACAGCCCTGAGACCGTCAAGGTCACCGGACACTCAACCTCTCCGCCCTTCCCGCAGCTGTTCCCACCGCCAACACCACCACGCCAAAGCCCTCCCCTCCCTTTAAGATTCTGGGATTCCACATCTTCAAGGGAGCATTCCCAGATGCCCCCAGGGAGAATTCCATTCTCTCTCCCACACCTGGCCCCCACCGTGCCTCACTTCCCCTCATCACGCGCGTGCATACACACGGTGTGGCCCTCTGGGTTTGAGACGATTCTGGACAAAGTTTAACGCTAGCCCCTCTCAGGGACTGTGTATTCTGGCCCCCGTCTTGACCAAAGATCGGTACTGCAGAGACTCAACACCCGTCCACGGGTGAGGGCGGGCGGAACATCACCACCGCCAACCACCGTGGCCATCAACTGGCTAAATTGCCATTGAGTCCTGTGGCAGTGCCACCTGAGAGGGCACAGCTGATGTCCCTTTTACCGACCTCCTGAGGCACCGAAAAGTCTCAGCCACCCGGCCGGCAGCACAGCTGTCAGTAAGGGGCACAGCCCAGGATAAACCATCTCAGTCTTGCCCCAAGGACTGGGGTCTTCCCACAACCCCCAGCCCCTCCAGGACGGACAGTGACTTAAGGCCCCCTCAGGGACTAACCTCAGACACACCACGCTTCCACATTTTGTACAGTACAGTTCCAAAGAGGGTCAAAGCTAGGGATCCAGGAACAGGAGGCCTCAAGGAACAGGAGGGCTTATTAGCAGAACAACTGAGCCCAAAAGCAGCCCCCTGATTTGGGATTCTAGAAAGGCTTGTCATCAGATGGCTGATTTCAAGGAAACAAAATAGGCTCATGTTCCTGCTGTGCCCTGCCTAAGTTCTAAAAGGTTAACACGATTAACATTTTCTTTTTCCTCATGCTTTTCAAATTCTTTTTATACTGCTATTATTTCTCCACTGACTCATCCTTTTGTGGGGGGCGGGGGGGGGGGCGGTGGTGGAAACACCCTTGTGTTTAGCTCCTTTAAAGCCTTCATAGATTTCCTTTGTCTTCTCTCTTCCTTGCCCTAACCTTTCACATGGGGCCCCGGCACAAGTAAATGAAGCCCAGACAGACACTGGAGATCCTCTGTGCAGAACATGTCTTTAAAAGGCTAGCATTCAGAGCACTCATGAAATGTCCTCTTCATGTCCCTCCCTCAAAGGGTGTGACGGAGCTCAGGCAAGATGCCACATTGCAGCCAGTGGTTCCTTTAGGCAATTCACAAAACACGTTCATTTCGGGATGCACGCACTGGGAGCTCCACAGGTTGGCATCTGCTTTTCAAGCCATCAGACCGCTGAGCAAAGAGTGCTTCCCGTTTCCATGGGACGGTTTTCACACTTCTCTGGTGTCCTCAGAACACGACAGGTGCTGGAGAGGTCCCGAAGGGCACTGGAGAAGCAGGGCTGGGTTTCAGGAGCTGTGGGTTCCAATCCCCCTCCGCAGAGGTGGGTGTGACTTAAGACATCCTGCTTAACTCTGGCAGACCTCAGTCTCCCCCTCTGTAAATCCAAGCTCTGGGGAACAATGACTTCTCAGACAGACCCCGTTAGACCTAAAATTTTCCAAATCTTTTAGCCCTTAGGGCAGAGTTCTTCAAAGTTCGCCATTGGGTTTCCATGGTTCAATCAGCAGTAATGAGAGCAGGTTTTTAAATCATTTTAGGGAGCGGTAGTGACCGTGCTATTTACTGTGGCTCTGGCAGGATGCCACCGTCCTCTCCCCCCACCTCCCCCACCACTTGGCTTCTGCCAGAGGCTCTGCAGAAGGCGAGAAATGTCCACTGTGGATTCCCAGGATGAAATTTTGTATTTTGCAAAGGTCGTTTCCCTTGGTGTTTGTCTGAGAAAAGCATCAGTGCATAAATCTCAAAGCCGCTGAGGGAAAAAAAAAAGTATCCAACTGTGTCTAACATGCAGCTTTTGAAAACCAACTAACCCTTTGGGGCATTTTGCAGAATAAAATACACAGAAAGAATCAACAGGAGGGTGGCATTTAAATTATTCAAAGGAACATCATTAAAGCAAACTTTGCTGTGCTGGTGGGGGCCTGGGTAGAGCCCATGTTCAAGATAAGTGCACAACTCCTTTGGGACTCCTAGTACCAATTGTTACAAAATTACAGCCCACAACATTTTATTAGAGCAATAATGCATCTTAAGAAACATAACTGGGCAGGCAGCCACAATTCTGAATCATTCCTAGGTAACTGACCTGTGGCCTTTGGGCTCACAGACTCATCACTGAGCCCAGAAGGCGCCTGATTGAATCATAGATCTTTTACCCTTCGTAATACTAGACGGAAGAGTTCCATTAAAATGTATATGGGGGCACCTGGGTGGCTCAGTCTGTTAAGCATCCAACTTCAGGCTCAGGTGATGAGCTCACGGTTTGTGAGTTCGAGCCCCATGTCGGGTTTTGTGCTGACAGCTCAGAGCCTGGAGCCTACTTCCGATTCTGTGTCTCCCTCTCTCTCCCCATCTCAAAAATAAACATTTTTAAAAAATGTAAATGAAGGCAAGAGTACAGGCTTCAGCTGGATGGGAACTCAGCTCCTTAGGGCAGATGTCATTCACAGAATCTTATAAAATCATTCACTCATACAGTGTTGGCTTGACTACATATATGTGATCAGGAAAAAAAAAATACTGGGGGGAAAAAAACAGACAAAACTGTACTTTATTCCTACAATGTGGGAAAATAGATGAATCTTATTTTCCTTGTTAGCCTCTATTATGTTTCTAAATTTTCTACGGGGAGGATGTATTCCCTTAGGAGAAAACAAACATTTTTCAAAAGCAAATGTTCACATGGGTCTTTGCCCAGGCAATGACTACAGCTAAGTAGGTAAAAGATCCATAATGGAAAGCTTGGATATGGACACTTAACCAAGCCCAGGTACGATCCCTGCTTTGGCCCCACTGCAAGGATCTTTAATCCCCAGAACAGAGCAACCCTGTCTCTCATGCTCCCCACAGTATAAGGGCCTGGCCGGGCGGGCCAAAAGATCTGACAGCTGTTCCCACACCACTAGGGACAAATCCTAAATCTGGCATCCTCTGAAAGTGAACAAGTTTCCTTTCTTCCCCCTGGTCAGAGATCTGGCTTATAAATACAACGGGCTGCGGAGAGTTTTCAAATAAACATGTTCCTCCTAAAGAAAGCCACGATGATAGCACAACTTTCCCAGAAGAGATTCCATTTACTTCCTCTTCTTTAAGAAATTACTTGGCAACAGGATGTAATTGAATTAAAGCATTTACTTGAACATATGCCCTCTGGGGCCTGAAGGAAACAGGATATTCTTCTAAGCAACTGGCAGTTGGGGGGTGGGGGTGGTTGTCTGGCCGTGGGTCAGACTTTCTCTGACGTTTAAACACACACATGGGCTCACGGGCTCACACACACACACACCCCTCTTTCTGAAGCAAGAAGTCAAGATATCTTAAGAGATATGCCAGCAAAAAGCAACACGCTCGCATTTCCAGGTCCTACAAAAGTTCTTGGGAACACCAACTCCTGGCATTCTGCACTTGGCCTTGGAAGCTATGGAAAAAGCCCTAGCTGCAGCCTGTTCTTCATGGAAATTAGAAGCAATGATTTCATTGTGGAATAAAATCCACTTGGGGGGGGGGGGGGGAGTCCTGACCATTCTAGCCTAAAAAATGTATTGTATATTCGAGCTGTTTAAATATTGCATAAAATCCAATATCCCAGCGGTCTTCTTTCTAGGTTAGAACATTTTCCGATTTGACGGTCAGTATGTGTCTTTTTCTTTCCTTTTTCTCTTTTTATTCCTGTTTTGGTAAAAGCATATCTAGACCTAGAACATTCTCTGGTGCTGTAGGCTGTCAACAAATATTTATTGATGAACGGAGTATGGCAGGGGAAAGGAACAGGTGCATGTCTCTTCTTGGGGCCAGCAGGTCAAGGCCAGGTTGGAGGGGCAGATTTCAGAGCTGGTGGTTTTTCCCTTTGGTACTAATAGGGTCCAGAGGCTTGGATTCTGGCTCTGATGAGACCACCCTCTGGCTGGAGACGTGCAGCAAATCACCGTAATTCCCAGGAGGCCCGTACCTGCCCTTGCTCTCATTCCACCTCTGTCACGACCTGACATACACCTGACCGGCGACCTGCACCTCACCGCTTCCTCTCCCCTTCCACTGGCCCCCTGGGTCTTCCTTCCTCGTCGTGTCTTGCAGCACCCAGTGTAATCAGCAGCAAGTCCGCAGAAGGGACTGGCTAATCCTTGGTGCAGATTCTAGGGAAGATTCTCAAACAGGTGGTTTAGGCATATCGAGGAGGATACTGATGAAGAGAGGCAATGCGCGCTCTAAATGACGCACGTCCTCTCCATGCGCTCTGCAAGGAAGTGTCCCTCTTGCACACGTGTGGCTTACCTGAAATATAAACTAAAAACCAAGATGCAGAAATGTACACTCTGCAGCCGCCCTCGTGGCTCCCGCCCCTCGTTGGACAGATTATTTCATGCCGTACCGTGCATGATCTGTGCCTCCAGCCTGTGCCAACTGCTTAGCTTATGTGGAAAAGTGTGCCTTTATGTTTTCATTCAGGTCACGGATAAAAATGTTGAATGGCACAAAGCAAAGGGAGGACACCAGTGGCGGTCCACACCAGAGGTATTTGCAGACCGATGCCAATCTAATATGAATCCTTTAGGGGCAGTGTAGCATTGCGTTTAAGAGCATGTGTAAGAGAGGCAAAGAAACCGGGGCGAGACTCCTATTCTGCTCCTGCTGGCTGTGCAACCTTGGGCAAGCTGCTTAATCTCTCTGAGCCTCAATTTGCTCATCCACAATATAGGAAAAATCAAGAGTACCTCTTTCATGTGGTCTGCGGATTCTACGGGACAACACATATAAAAGCCTTAGCCTGCGTCTGACACATGACTTCTCTCTCTCAATAAATAGAAGCAACGTGTTCTTCAACAAGTTCCCAAGGACATGATGAGAAAATTTGTTAACACAGATCCAGGAAATCGTATCTTGGGCATCAATTTGATAGAACAGCGACTCTATCAGGAATGCAATGCATTGACTCGGCCCTGCTTGTTTTTAGAGAGCTCGCAACAATCCCCAGTCATCTTCACCCAAAGCTGCCCATCTGTTAACTAATCCACTCTGGACATTTGGTAGAGAATGCGGTCACTCCCTCCCGCGTACTGCCGATTATTTCCAGAAGCCATCATTTCCTGCCTCATACAAACCATGACGACTCTGTCTTGTCATCTTGTCGTCTCCTTTTCCTCATTCCCTGGATTTATTTTCTGATTTATTTTCTGATTTTTTTATTTTCTTTCTTTCTTCCTCTCTCTTTTTCCCTCCCTCCCTCTCTCTCTCTCTTTCTTTCTTGAAAGAACCAGGTAGTGGATCTATGAGCTGATTTCTCCAAACTCTCTTAAGAAAATACTAAACAGAACTCAGAGAGCCCCAGGGCCCCACGCAATTTTCTTAATATAATTTATCGTCAAACTGGTTTCCATACAACAACCAGTGCTCATCCCAACAAGTGCCCTCCTCCCTGCCTATCACCCCCTTTCCCCTCTCCCCCACCCCCCATCTACCCTTAGTTTGTTCTCAGTCCTTAAGAATCTCTTGTGCTTTGCCTCCCTCCCTCTCTGTAACTTGTTCTTTCCCCCTTCCCTTCCCCCATGGTCTTCTGTTACGTTTCTCAAGATCCACAGACGAGTGAAAACATATGGTATCTGTCTTTCTCTGCCTGGCTTATTTCACTCAGCATAATACCCTCCAGTTCCATCCACGTTGCTGCAAATGGCCAGATTTCATTCTTTCTCATTGCCAAGTAGTATTCCCTTGTATGTATAAACCACATCTTCATTATCCATTTGTCAGTTGATGGACATCTAGGCTCTTTCCATAGTTTGGCTATTGTTGAAAGTGCTGCCATAACAATTGGGGTGCATGTGCCCCTATGCATCAGCCCTCCTGTATCCTTTGGGTAGATTCCTAGCTGTGCTGCTGCTGGGTCATAGGGTGGTTCTATTTTTAATTTTTTGAGGAACCTCCACACTGTTTCATTACTCTGGACTCCAGCTGCTCTGTGAACCTGTGTGCCCCACCCTTTCCATTTTAAGGCATTCTAACCAGCGAGAAAAATGCAAATGAAGCAGGAGCTGACTAGTTCCCCGTTCTCACTGTCATCTGTTAAACTCACCACCTGCTCTGTCACTTCTGTCCCCTAAGTGAGAAACTTCTCGAAGACTCAGAAGTCAAAGAGCCCATTCAGAAAGCAAATAAACACAAATGAACACAAACCTGCCTTCAGATCCTTCTTTCCCCCACTTTGCAGAGAAGAAAACCAAGGCTCCTGTCTGCTGCTAATCTATTAAACCAATCACATCAAGAGGTCATATCCTGGTCCAAGCTTCACCAGATGTAGGACCAGCAGAGTCCCCACATGTGGGGACCATGGTGGGCACTGGCTTGTACATCCCAAACTTCCTCTGCTGGACAGAGGGCAGAGTTTTCCAGGGCAGAAGAAACAGGCAAAGGGACTGAGATATGTAAACAGAGCCAATAACAGATCACCCTTGGCCAATAAAATGCCTTTATGAGGTAATTAGCAGTTCATAAAATCTGCTAAGTAACTTAAAAACCTCTTCACCACTTCTTTAGCGTTTTCAGCTGCTAAAGGGCCCTGGGGAAATATTAGCTCCTATTCGGTGATGAATCACACAACACTGGCAAGGTAGATAAGCAGCCACTCATGGGGAGGAGAACTTAGAAAACTGTGTCTGTTCTGCTAACTGATAATCTCGAGTGACCCCGGTTTAACAGTGAACTGTCACAGGAGACCGCTACGGGGTAGGTCAGGGAAGGAAGAGAATCGACAGTGGCCTGAAACGAAGCCTCATCCCCTTCCCACATGGAACGGGGCATACCCGCCTTGCAGAATTATGGCCAAAATTAGACATCAAGAACATCCAGAGCCTGGCTCCGTGCCTAGCACCGCCCCAAAACGCACATGCTTGCTAGCCACAGGAGTGCTGTTGTTTGAAATCAGCACTCATGAGTGCCCAGAGTCCCCCAGTATTCTTCACCAGAACCCCGTGAAGCGTCACCCACAGCCTTAAAGTGAGAGTCTCAGACTTCGGGAAGGATACGCCTGACTCACCGTCGAGCCTCTCGTCCTGCTCTGCTTTCACTAGAGCAGTTGTTACTACTGTTACTTTTTCCTTTAAATATTTATTTTTGAGAGAGCACAAGCAGGGGAGGGGCAGAGGGGGGGACAGAGGATCCCAAGCGGGCTCTGCACTGACTGCAGCGAGCCTGACGTGGGGCTTGAACTCACGGAACCGCGAGATCATGACCTGAGCCGAAGTCGGACGCTCAACAGACTGAGCCACCCAGGTGCCCTGTGACTACTATTATTTTATTTGTTCCTTTTTTTTTTTTTTTTTTTTTTTGGTTTCCCTTAGACCAGGGTGTGAGCCCTGTGAACACTGGGACCTTGTATTTCCATGGCTGCATCCCCAGGACTCAGAGAAGTACCTGACACATAGTAGGAACTCAACCAACATCTGTTAGATCAAAACATGGGTGGGTCAAGGAATACACACACATCACTTCACTCAAACATATATCAACATACGGTAGGAAGAATTCAACTTAAATACAGATTACTGTGGATTCCAAAAAAAAAAAAAAAAAAAAAAAGTCTAAGCTCATTATAACAGTAAGTTGGACAGCATAATATTTTCATCAATAGCCAAAGGACCTGAGGCTCAGGTAACTTTGAGGACTAGTTGGGAGGGCAGCGGGAGCCCTATCCCTTGTCACCTCTTAGCCAATCACTTCTATTTATAAGACTATAGCCTAGAAACAAAAAGAAAAGAGAGACCTGGTAAAGAAATCACTGAGATTAACTCTGCCCGTGATATGGAAAGTAGGAGGGTCGCATCAGTTTGTTTTTTCATTCATTTTTTCACTCATCAGGGGACAGACCTGTGCTATGCCTGGTGTCCTGCAGCCTGGTGGGGTACTCTTCCCACAGTAGGGAAGAGACCATTTAAAGCACCACATACCAAACCAGGTATAGAGGATTCCCTGGGAGCCCCAAAGACAGAGGAACCAGGTATCAGATCACCCAACCAAGTCACTAGCTGATTCTGACACTGCATTTGGGTCTACAGAAAACACATCCTTCTTGCCACCATCATGAATGCCAAAAGGAAAAACAAGGATCTCAGCCTCAGAAGACAGAGCTCAAAAACCATGCAGGATAAGAACCAGTGGGATAAGGACTGAGCTCTCCAGAAGGATGCCCGGAAGGAGGAGGGTAAGATCAGTCCCAATTTTCAGAGGTGTTTATTGAAAGTCAATCTCTCTTTTACGGACCTGTTTTCTGAAAGTTCCACTTTTCTGCTCCTACGGGTTACCGAAAGACGAAAAAGAAAACTGATTTTTTTAAAGGACAAGGAATTTCAGTTCCCTAGTTTTAAAAACATGACCAGGCTAGCTGTTTGGCACCAATGTGGCCGTTTAGGATGTAAGCAGCTACGAGAGTCCGTATGTTCTATAAAGAAGGGGAGATTCCCTTAAATGGAGCCTTATCCTTAGAAGGAAAACCATCAAGAAACCCTTGAGAGGCTTTAGGACACTTACCACCCAAACCCTCATGTCACACTTATAGAAGCAGGAAACTCAATGGGACCCTCTGAGTTCTGGTTCAGACCCTTCCCTGCAGTCACGTGACCTTGAGCAAGCCACTCGATTTCTCGAGGTTTCCTCTCCTGTGAAATGGGTTCTGGTTTGCTGGGATAACCACCCCCTTCAGTGATTCCACACATCCGGCTGTTTGCAGGAATCTGACTCTCTACAGGCTGTGTTCCAGTGTCCTTGTAGGCGGGACAACACTGATCGCTTCCTGCCCCGCCAACCAGAGGACGTGGCTTGTTTTTCGTTTCCAAACACAACCAGTCTAATCCACAGACTGCACCTAAGTTGGCAAGAAAAATTATATAGCTGGAAGCTAAAAATAATTCTGGGGGAAAAAAAAGCACCTCTAAATATCCAACTTCCTTTGCTAAAAATCTGTCCTTTTTAAAGTCAGGAATTTCTCGGTATCGCTCGAATACTATAGACTTTTTCTTCCCTCCCTCCAGGGGCTCCTCAGGATTTTATGCCAACGGATGGGAGCTTTGGATTCAGACAGGATTTCCTGCCCCATCTCTATACCTTCGGATGGAATCTACTCCTAAAACAACAAAATGCATCATTGACTCTTGTCTTCCTGCCACTCCCAGAAGGGGGGAGGCTCTTACTACAAATCAGTTGCGGCTTTTGTCTCCTAAAACCTGGGCATCACTGTCATAAATGGCATGGAATGGTAAGACACTCTGGCTCCTTCCCACCAGCCCCCTCTGCCTGGGTTATCGACGCCCTTGACACCTGCTCCCCTTAGAGTGTCATCATTAGACAGAAAATAACATGACTGCTTATGGTAACAAGCTCTCCAGGGTGGGAGCTGCTTCAAGGCAGGGCTGTGCCTCATTCATTTTTGTGGCCTTAATGCTCAGCCCATAATAGGAGCCCAATGAATCTCAGATGAATGAGGGAGGGAAGGCCGGAAGACCGGCCAACCACACCTTTAACAGCATATATAGGAGCCCAATAAGTCTCAGATGAATGAACGAGTGAATGAATAAATGAAGGAAGGCTGGCCACACCTTTAACAGCACATAATGGGAGCTCAATAAATCTCAGATCAATGAGGGAGGGAGGGAGGGAGGGAGGGAGGGAGGGAAGGAAGGAAGGAAGGGAGGAAGGGAGGGAGGGAGGGAGGGAAGAAGGGAGGGAGGGAGGGAGGGTCGGTGGGAGGAAGGAAGGCCACATCTTTAACAGCATATAATAGGAGCTTAATAAATCTCAGATGAATAAATGAGTGAATAATAAGGCAGGCCGGCCGGCTACACCTTTAAAGGCACATAATAGGAGCCCAATAAATCTCAGATGAATGAGTGAATGAATAAATGAAGGAAGGAGTTCAATAAATCTCAGATGAATGAATGAGTGAGTGAGTGAGTGCATACCACAGCTTTAAGGCAGGCCCATTACTCTTGGGCCACCCAAAAACATGCTACAGTGACAATGCAACAGACACCACAATCATGTCAACACCTAAGGGCTGGGGGTTATCACTCCCTGAGAACTGGCTACCGTCTGGGGACCCCCACACGCTAACTCATCTTATCCTCGCTAAAATTCTCTGATTGGGAGACAATATGCCATTTACATGAGGTCACACAACAACGAAGCCAGGATTGATTTTTTGTTTTTGTTTTTTGTTTTTGAACTGCCATTAAAATCACATCTCATGCACCACGGAAACAAAATGATCGAACGGATTTCTAAGGTGGCTTGAGAGAATACGTATCTTTGGGACGCGCTACGCTGTGGGCTGGGTTTGCCAAATGCTCTACTGCTGATCCACAGCGAGAAGATGCGTCTTCTGAGCACTGATGTCAAAGAGAAGGCAGCCGGGCTCCTGTCACCAGCCTGCCTACGAGGGCCAGCTCTCTCCCTGTGGGAGAGTGCTGGGCCCGCCCGCCCTCCTCCCTGTCTATCTGGCTCCCTTCTTTCATCAATAACACCCACACAGAATCCAACGCGCGTGCCAATGGCGGTCACGGTTACCGTGTAAGAAAATGGAAACAGAATCTGAGTGCTTTTCAGCGCGAGTTAACCCCAAAACCTGTGACGTACGTTCTCGCTTTGCCAGGGCGGGGGTCATGCAGGCCAGCCCACGTGCTTTCGGGAATCTGGTGTTTCTGCCAAATAAATCTGCTGAGATTGTCCTGTGTGTTCACTGAGCTGACAGATCTCAACATTGTTTCAAACCAGAAGCTTCAGGACATGACAAAGGTGTGCGCTCCGGGGAAAAAGAGTACTGTCAGAATTTATAGGTCTACCTGGCTGGCAAAAAACTTGACTCCGAGAGGGGCGTGGGTCCTGGACACAAGACAGCTGGGAAAACCTGTCCTCGCCTTGAAGCTGGGACACGCGCCGGTCAGGACAATGGGAAAAGGGTGCCGGCTCTCTGGAAGCATGCTCTCTCAGAGGCCCTGCGTATGTCTTCCCCCACATGGCCCTGTGTGACCTGTGCTTTGGGCACATGGTCTTCACTGCCCTGACATGAAGACCACTATGACCCCCTTCTCTTCTTCCACCCTTAGGCGCCACTAAAACCTTAGGTCTGCCCCCGAGAACACCCTACAGACGCATCCAGGCAGAGTACAGCCACGGGCAGCTGGGTTCGACTGGGTCCTTCCCACAGGACACGGGCGTGCTCTCCAGGGGCCGCTGACAGGCTCTGTACAGAGCTGGCCCAGTCAGTGGTTGGAGGTTATCCTCAGGAAGAGACAAGGGGCCTCCCTCTCCTGCCTGCCTCTGAATCTTCACCAGGTAAAATCTAGAGACCATCAGGCACGCCTCAAGAGGAGGGTGTTATCATAGGAGAATCACCCCCACCCCGACTCCCACACCTCTGCCAGCAAACTCTCGGTCACCCTTCTAGGCTCACCCCAGAGTCTCCCTGCTGTCACCATGAGCACTTCAAACTCCACCAGCTCACCTGGTCCTCGGGCAGGGCTTGGCCAGAAGAGTGACTAACAAAGTTCGTAAGAGAAAAGTCGTCTCTGAGGGGAAAAAAAGGGAAAGGGCAGAGCTAGTATTTATTGGACACTGAGCAAGAAAGAGCTCCAGGCTTTAACTGTTCTGCCTCCTCCACGAACTTCGTGAAATCAGTATTCTTGTTATCCCACGTCACAGACGAGTAAGCTGAGGCTTCGAGACTGAAGTTAAGAAAGTGGTTCGTTCAAGGCCACAGAGCTGATGAGCAGCAGGGGCCAGATTCCAAGGCAGGCAGTCTGGCTCCAGGGAACCAGAAGTGTGCACGTCCACACGCACTCTGAGCAGCAAGCCAAAGAGAGGCTCCAGAGATCAGGACGCTGAGAGGGCCAAAGACTCGGGGCCAGCCCTGCACAGCTCCTAGGACACAGCCCCAGCACCTCCCCCAGGTGTGGAGGAAAGGAGGGTCCCAGGGGAAAAACTCCAGACTGACTTGACTCACAGACGCAACCTCCACCTGCACAGGTGACATGGCAGGAAAGCCACCTAGCGGAACTGAAAGCGGCGGCCCGCCAGCCTGGGGAGCCCCCACGAGGAGC
Source organism: Panthera onca (assembly GCF_046562875.1). Classification (NCBI taxonomy): domain Eukaryota; kingdom Metazoa; phylum Chordata; class Mammalia; order Carnivora; family Felidae; genus Panthera; species Panthera onca. Next base: position 10,920,262 of record NC_138344.1, on the reverse strand, counting down.
AGCGTCAGCTCTTTCCAGGACGCGTGCACCTGCACACTTCGCGCGTGACGCATACGCCCCTAGAGAAGATATATGTTCACGGCGGCAGTTCAGCTGGAGCCCTGTAAAAATAGCCTCCAGGGGAGAGAAGAAAAAAAAAAAAGTCCCCACCCAGAGCCTTGTCCCAGGCCAGGCACCGGGCACAAGGCGGGTGCCAGCAGTGGCCTCAGATGCTGCAGTCACGTTACTGTGACTGAGAAACACCCAGGTCACAACCAGCAGCCACAGTGGCTGGGCGCTGAGGTTTGCACGCCGGCTGGTGGGCATGGGGACGAAGCTGAGGTGGGGGGCATTCCTGCATGCAATGCCTTCATCAGGCTCCGCTCTGTGTCACCAGTCAGGTGCAGCCCAAAGGTGCAACCCTTCAGGTGGGTGTCTCTCCAGTCACTTCTCCTCGCTCGCCGCAGCAGCTCTGGCTTATCTCTGCCAGGAGGCTGGAGAGGGCACGGATTTAAACCCGGCTGTGGAATTCAGAGATTCCATTTCTTGCAGAAGGAGAGTGGCAGGGTCACAAGGTGATGGCGGCCTGCTGCTGCTGACGCCACGAGTGAGGCTTGTGGGGCGCGGATGTAGGACGGGCTGGAAGGAGTTGCCTGAGCCGGCTATGAAGACCGGAAGCTGGTGCACACAAGGTCGCGACTCTGCATCGCCCTCAGGGTCCCCGGTGTCCCATGGGCCACCTTACGTAATAACAGAGGGATGGTGCGGACATCAGCCCCCTCATCCGGGAAACCCGAGTGATTTGCCCACGGCCACACGGCCACTTAGCGGCAGGGTTTCTAAGTCCCAAGCAGCTGACTCCCATCCTGTGCCCTCCCGATGCACCTCTTCCTCCCTGGGCCCCACCTTATGCCTATCACCTCCAGCCTGTCTTTCTCAGCTCCTCAGAGACCTCGACCCCCCACAGCTGGCTCTGCAGCAGCCACGGTCCAGCCCTGACCCACGTCACCACCCTCTCTACTCCATCCCTGCGGTCTCGGTTTGCAGCCCCCATCCCTGCACGTTGCCCCCAGCCCTCTCCACCTGCTCATCTCCCTTCTTTCAAGAAGCTCCCTTTTAACTTCTCCAAACCTCGGTTTGAAGCCTCCAGCCCTCCGGCCCCGTCTACTGGAGCAAACCCCAACACGGGGTCCCCGTGCACATTCCCCGGCCATCATGGGGGCTCGCCTCGCCCTCCCTGCCTTCTCACGGATTCCGGAGCCAATGCTCCCATACAACAGTCGCTTCGGAATCTCTCCTCCCTAAATGTCCACCTGTGCCTTCTCTCCCCCTCTCCGAACCCCACCGCCGGCACCTTCTCTTGGTGCCCAAGAAGACAGTGGCTATTTGCTGCAAGCACCCGTTGTCTGTCCACCACACCCTCAAATATTCGCCTCACCCCCATTTTGCTCCGCTGCGTCTGTATTTGAGCGTGGGGATAACAGCTTTGCCATTGTGAGGATAACCCCCCTGCTCGTGGGCAGCTCTCTCCCACCCTCTCCAGAGCAGGCTACACGCAGTACCTTCCTTTCTCTCCGGCATGTGCTGAGTCAGCTCCTTCCCCGTCGGGGAGCATGATCTGGACTCACAGCTTTGGGAGACGGTTGGCCCCTCTGCTTTGACTTTTTCACCACCACCCACGCTTTCCCTACCCCCTTAATCCCAGCGCCTCCAGCTCTATGGAGGCACCTTCTTGAAATTTCTCTAGACCTTTGATCCCTCTAGATCCCTTTGAGGGATCAGTTCCAACAACCAGATCTTAACCTTCATTTTCTCTCATCTCCTGGCATCAACTGCAACCGTCCACATGTGGTATTTTCTTCTTTGGACACATGCACGCACTCCCTCTCTCTCCTCTGCAAGTGGCAACGGAGTGCTTTCTATAGCTTCTTCCTAACTTGGGGCTCTTCCTTTAACTACTCCTTCCTCTCCAATCACACGTGGGTGGGGAGTGGCTGAACACCTGCCATCCTTCCCTACACTCTTCTCGACTGAAGTGGGCCCCACTATACTTCTAGTGAGATCTGCTCCTCAGAGGAGATTTTCAAGTATATGACACAGCCCTGACCTGTCCCGCATCTTATCCTCACCTAACTCATCTGGAGACACCAACATTCAGATGCCCGTCACCACTTCAATCCGCCCACTCAAAGCACATCCGCCAGCTTTTCCCATCTTCTCCTCCCCCTCCTTTTGTGGCCGTGACCACCTGTCATTCACACACTCAGCCTTCAGGGTCTTTTTCCTCGGTTGCGTCCCCTCTTGCGTTGACAGATCTCTGGCATCCATTCCTTCTCCCTCGTTTCCAGAGCCATCAGCCTGATTCACCTGAACTCATTCTTTAAGCCACACCAGAGTGCTTTGCGTTGCTCTCTCTGCACCCTGTTTCCTTGTCTCTACCGCCATGTCAAAGTTCACAGGCCCTGGAGATCTCCACCGCCTAAATCCTTTGGGGTCAGGACCAGCTTCTTCCTTTGGCCTTCAGAGCCTTTCCTGGTCACCGCCAACACACCTGCACCATTATAGAACCTGCCTTGCTAACTCCCAGCCTTACCTCGCTGGTAAGGGCTCTCACTCCCTCCTCCTCCACCTCCTCCACTCCCTCTCCATCCCGCCCTCCACCTCTTCCTCACCAATGGCCACGTTGCTGAATTCCCAGAATACCTTGAGCCTGGAAAAAAAAATCCCCACCTTCTCCCTCTCCAGAGAAGGAGGACATCCCGAAAGGTTCCATTTCCTCCACCTCCTCCAGTAGAGAGCCAGGCACTCAGGAAGTTGTATTAATTTGACTTTTGAAGGGAAGTGTCTGAGTGGGCAGATGGAGTGGGAGGGGGTGGGCTTTTCGGCGACCAGGATGGAGGGAAAGGCAGGTGGGCTTCCTCCCGTTGCTTTCTAACCACAGAGCGTCTTTCTCCTAGTGCTGTTTGAACACCACTTCGAAGAGGCCTGGCTGACTTCCTGTGTTCGCAGAGCCCGGGGCCAGTACAGTTCAGTGCCCATAATAGCAATAAATTATGACTGTAATTTAAACTGCAGGCCTGGAAGGAAACCCTGATCTAGGGCATTTTCACCCCTACAGCCTTCCAAAGACAGCCAGGTTTCTTTCCAGCTCTCTCTCTGCCTCTTTGCACCCACGCTTCACATCCGTGCCCAGGTATTCGGCTCAAAACAGAGTGGTGTTTAAAAGAGGCAGCAGGTGGCCAGATGCCCACACAGCCCGCTGAGCGGTGGGGGCTCAAGGGACGCTGCCCAACAGGTTCCTTACTTTCCCTTCTCTTCTCAGGCGGTGACAAAGGCACGGACTTGTGCCCATGTGTGTCTCCCTGGCCAACGTCCAGACAAAAGGAAATGCGCTTATGCTGAGGCCTCAGCCTAGATTAGGGGAGATGTTCTGGAAGCCTCGGCCTGGCTTGCTGGGGGGCTCTGTCATCACGGTTTCCCCTGTTGGTGAGCACCTGTGTGCCTACCCTTTTACACACTGCCCAACTCCATGCCTGCCAGCCTTCTGTTACCCACGAGGTGAACGCTAGTCTTACACCATTTGGCAAGGGGAGAAACTGAAGCTCGGAGAGGTCCAGAGTTTTGCCCGGAAGTCACAGAGCTGTGCAAGTCCAGGAACTAAACCCATGGTGTTAGACGTCAAGCCCAAGTCCTTCCCCCAACATGCTCCAGACTGCAGGATCTCTGAAGGTCCTTTGGACTCCACAATGTTATGATGAGTCTATGTCTTGGCCGGATTGAAAAACCAAGTAATACAGCTTGATTATAAGTGACAATCTCCATATCCCTGGATGTGATCTCCTGCATATTTTTAAAGTTTATTTTTTTAACGTTTAGTTTGAAGATTTTTCTTAATGTTTTATTTATCTTTTTAGAGAGTGTCCAAGCAAGGAAGGGGCGGGTGGCGGGGGAGCAGTGGGGAACAGAGGATCCAAAGCAGGCTCTGTGCTGACAGCAACTAGCCCAATGCAGGGCTCAAACTCATGAACCGTGAAATCGTGACCCGAGCCGAAGTTGGACGCTCAACTAACTGAGCCACCCAGGTGTCCCTAAAAGGTTTATTTTGAGGGAGAGCGAGCGAGCAAATCCCAAGCAGGCTCCATACTGTCAGCGTGGATCCCGACGCGGGGCCAGAACTCACAAACTGTGAGACCGTGACCTGGGCCAAAATCAAGAGACAGATGCTTAACCAACTGAGCCACCCAGGTGCCCTCCTTTTGCATATTTTTTAAAAAATTAAAAGTGTTTTATTTATTTTTGAGAGACACAGAATATGAGCAGTGGGGGGTGGGGGCAGAGAGAGAGGGAGACACAGAATACGAAGCAGGCTGTAGGCTCCGAGCTGTCAGCACAGAGCCCGATGCTGGGCTCGAACTCGTGAACTACAAGATCATGACCTGAGCTGAAGTTGGACGCTCAACTGACTGAGCCACCCAGGCGCCACCCCCTTTGGCATATTTTTATTAGTTTATGTCCTCGGCTGACAAGTATAAGTCAGGTAATGGCCTGGGCATGTCTCACCAAGTAAGAGCTCCCCACGCCATGTTATCAGAGCCCACAAGCCCACAGGAGCAGAACTCACAGCATTTGGCCTTTCGCAAAGCGGGGTCCCTGTCCCAGAAGGCCCACAGGACCAAGATCCGGTCTCACTCTCCCTATCACGGAGCAGCCAACCTAGCACCTGGTCCAAAGGACAGGCCCGTATCACAGAAAGACCACAGGAAGGGAACATGCTCTCCCCTCAGCAGCAGGCAGTATGACACAGAGCAAGCCTCAACCTGTGTGAGCCTCCATGTTCCCACCTGTGAAATGGGAATAAGATACCAAACCCACTGTAGGAAATTTGTGAGGAGTTCACGGAATCTGAGTTTAGAATTCATACTCCCTTTGGACTGAGAAGAGCCCCTTCTTGCCGCCCTGGGGAGTCTGGCAGAGGTACCCTCTCCAGCAGCTTCAGGGTCTACTGGGCCCAAACCCGGCCACCTGCACACGGCTCCAGCACGGCGGGCATCGGCCCGTCTTTCTCAAGGAGCTGCGTTGTCAGAACGGGCAGATCAGGCGACACGGAATCTTCCAGCTGCAGTCCGACGGCTTTGGTCCGTGAGCTGCTACCTGAATCGTACTCTTACTCAACAAACGACGTTTCCTTTTCGTCAAGTCCTTCTCTGAAGTTGTTCAGCCTTATAGGCATGTGTGATTCATCTGAACTTTCTCCAGGCCCCTGGGGATCCTCTGAAGATCCTTCTACCTCAATTGAGCAGGACTCTGAGTAGAGCCTCTCCCATTCGCCTGACCTTTGGTCATGACAGGGGGGACCCCTTCCACCGGAATGAGGTTCCTCGCTGCAGCCCACCATCCCTGAGCCATGCCATTCTTACAGCCCCCTCGTCAACAGCAGGAAGAACCCACTCAAGGCCACCACCACCACCCTTGGGCACATCTTTCATTTCTTCAGTGCTTTGCTACACAGAGTCATGAAATAAACGCCACGCGTAGTCTCATGGCTTCGAGGTGACTTCGTTCCTAGAACAGTGGACCATCCGTGATAGGAAGGGGCCTTTAAGACCTTCACTTCCGATTTGCTTGTTTCACTGTAAGGAAACTGAGGCCTGGGAAGACTGGGCCCTTTTCTGCTCTGTCATCCAAACTGACCTCTAATGAATGGCGAGCTGTCTGCTCAAGTGCAACTTGAGCACTCTCCAAGGCTTGAAACGGAGCTTAAAATACAATGACATCTGTACGAGGAGGCAACAAGGATAGACCCAGCAAAAAAAACCCAAAAACAAAAAGTATTCAGGCAGCAAATGACCGTTATTACAGGAAACAACGGCGATGGCAGACTGTGGGCATTATCCCGCAGTTCTGCAGGGCTCTGTCCTCAGCCTTCTCTGGCCTGTCTGCACCGTGTCTCCTCGTGTCCTGATGAGCCTCTGGCTCTCACCTTTAGCTGTGACGGTTCTACTCAGATGCAGCAGTCTCTGAACCCGGGACAAGCTTCCAGCCTGAGCTGTTCGAAATAACACAGTAAACTGAAAGGTTCCCAACGTTCAACCACCTCTTACATACGACCCACCCTGGTCACATCGCTAACAGGATGGCGGTCACTGTTCCTCATCCGTTCAACAGCCGGGTACTGAGGTCTGCCTGCACGATGTGCACTGTGTGCTAGGAGCTGGGGATACAGCCTGCCAAGAGCAACGTCAAGGCCCTGCACTAGGTCAGCTGACAGCCCCGTGGGCAGAGGAGACAATAAACAACCGAGTAAATATATCACATGTCAGCCATCGATGGGTGTTGGGGGGGAGGGGAGAGGGAAACAGAGAAGGGGATACAGAACAACTACTGGGCAAGGGGGTGGAGTCATGGAGGGATGCTATTTGTACAGGACAACGAGGCAAGCTTCTCTGGAAAAATGGCATTTGACAGACACTGGAAGGAAACATGCCACTCGGAAGCCACGAGGAAGAATGTCCTGGGCAGAAGGGAGAGGAAATGCAAAGCTTTTTTTCTTTTCCCCAAATCAGGCAGGATGCTGAGAATAAGGGAGAATAAGGAGTCTAGGGTGACTGCAGCAGGGTGGGGAGGGCAAAGTGGCAGGGACTCTAGTGGCAAAGAGCCCTGAAGGTCACTGTCAGGACTTTGGCACTTTCCCAGACATGGGAGGACTGACTTGATCTGACTTGTGTTTTAGCTGGATCCCCATGGCTGCTGTGCTGGGAACAGTCTGGTTAGGCAGCTACTGTGATGTCCCAGCGAGACAGAATGGTCGCTGGATCAGAGCAAACGGAGACAGAGGGGGCGAGAAATGGGAACCACCCTACCCACAGCGAAGTTGACCGGACTAACAGGGATGTCAGATAAAATAACCAGGGCCTCCCTGAGACTGCCTGGTGGGTCGCATGCCATCATTTACAACTGATTTGAGGCTCAAGGAAGCTAAGGTGTCATCATGCAAAGAGATCAACAGGGCTTCTGAAGTGAAAAAGAAGTCCTGATGAACACTCGATCCCCAGGGACATCAACGACAGAGCTGCAGGAGAAAAAGTTACATGTAGTTGGTTTTCCAGCCGAGCAAGGACAATAACAGCACAATGCCTCCACAGAAGTCTGAAATTATGTGGAAATGCATGAGGATTTAGGATTAAAGAGACTAATACCAACCAATATGCCATTGATTAGTGCTTGCCAATATGTGTGCCCTGGAAAGAAGTGAAAAAAAACTTCCCAGGCCAAATGAAGCTGGGAAACACTGGCTTGAATGAAGTCAAAGCAGTTCTCTGTATAGGACTTCTCAGGGCCTTATGTTAATGAGCATCACCATTCTCCAAAAGAGAACTTTATCCAGCTCATGTATTTTATTGTTGCCGTTTGTTATTTTGGCAGAGCCCCTTCCTAGAGTAATATTATTTGAAACATTTTGGGGAATCACTGAAGAGGTAGATGAGATCCCTTAAGCCTCCACACTGTGTGCGAGTATCCCCTAATTCAAAGTCACCTTCTAGGGTCCTGTTCTGAGTGCTGGGGGTACAAAGGAAAGTAAGAACACCAAAACATTACATAGTGGTTTGCAGGATCAGGAGCACCTGCTCCCCCATCCGCCACCTGCCAGCCTCCTAGGCGGTCAGGAGTAGGGTTTAAGGCTGCAAGGTCACAGCAAAGCCGGGAAGCCTGGGAGGAGTCCAGCATACAGGGCCCTTGTCCATAGACTTCCCGGCCCCACTGTCCCTCTCCATGAGCAGAGGGCTTTGGAAAAGGTCCCCATGGAGTGCACATCTTCTTAAAGCATCCTTTTTTTTTTTTTTCACATCGCTTGCCCACCTGAACCAATCAGAAGGCAATGGAGAAAAGCAACACTTGCTGGACCCGCGGTGTTGCCCCTTTCACTCTCCTCCCTCTGGCCCTCATTATAGCTCTACCCTCAGGAAGCTCTGAGAAGCCTTCTGGAAGCCTCTCCGTGCACCATCCCTGGAGACCTCAGAACACCCCTTTGAAGAAGGTGGCATCGCTCAAACGGGAGGGGAGTGGGATCTGTAGACACGTGGTGACCTGTCCCAGAGCACACAGATCACAGTGGGCCAGCCAAATCCAAAGGCCGGGCTGGTGTCCAAGCCTGCCCTCTTCCCGATACACCAGCACCTGGTTTATTTATTGCACAACTGTCCAACAAGCAGCAGGCCCTGCCGGAGACCTTATCCAATTGGCAAGCCCACCCCTGAGATTGAGTAGGCTGGAAGAATTGGAGCCGGGGCACTGCTCGGAGCCTCAGCCGCCTAACCAATCCCCTAGGTGATAGAAACATGGGAGATGCAGCAACGCCCAGGGCACTCTGTGTTTGTGCCGCCACGGCTGAGCTTCGCGCCCTGGTCTATGGCCCCCAGCAGAACCGGCTCTTGCTTATTTCAATTCCAGAGTTGTTCCTCTGGAAAACATTCTGATGGCGAGGAGTAAAAGGTTCACAGCCTTCCCAACTGCAACTCAGTGGATGGCTCAGCAGAGCACAAAATTTGAGGCAGCGTGCATTCCTAGACCTGGACACGGGTGATGGCGGGGGTCACTGAGAAGGAAAGCAAGTCAGAGCAGAGCAATCTATACAAACGTCACTCCAGAAAAAAAAGATGTCAGAAGTCATACATTTTTCATTCCCCCTACAAATGACTCTGTCTTACGAGACGGTACAAACTCATTTTACACATCAGAAATCCATAACATCTCATCAAATAGAGTGTCTATAGTTGAAGTATTGCTCTTCTAGAGAGGCAGGGGGCTTATCTGCCTTGCCTGACCACAACTGATGCTATTCAAAGCAGATTTGATTTACGAAAAGACGTGCTTTTAGTTTCGGTTTTACGTTCACATATACCACAAAAATGTTCACAGTCCTAATTATTTTCTGTGCATAGGAACCACAGTTGCCAGTAACACTGAAAAATATCATTGAGAAAACAAGCTATCTACGTGGTGTGTGTGTGTGTGTGTGTGTGTAACCCTTAAGTTCAACCCATGTGAACACAAAATTTAAACCTCTCATTGTTTCAGTGTCAACGTTGACTCTCCAAACCCTGTGAAAATGAATCTAGACTACTGGGGGGAAGGGGGTGGGTTGTTCTCAAGGGCTGGGTCTCAGTTTTAGTTGGATCCACTTCAGCCCAAGTGGAAGGAATTCCAAGGCTCCAAATTGTGTGTGTATATTTACAAGTGGCGGGGTCGGCGGGGGGGAGTGGTATTTTTGGTTTTGCTAGTTGGCCATTTGGGGACCAAGAATGGGGTTGCCCAGTTCATTCAAGAAATGATGTGCCAATGAGGTTGTCCAGCTTGCTGAGCTGACTTCTCCACCAAAGGCAACCTCTGGCCCCACAAGAGACTGGACATACGGCCCAAGAGCGCAAGAATGGCAAGACACCCCCCCCCCAACAGGGATGCCGATCTGTATCCTTCTAAAGGTACCACCTTACTTTTTTCAGAGATTCTTTCAGAGATATAGAAAATAAACAAACTGGCACATGTTTAGAGCCGTAGCTCTACAAACCAGGAGAGTGTGGATCTCTGTCTCTAGGGTAAAATACTCCTATTAACCTCAGGACACCCTTGTTTCATGCTCTGTAGGAAACATAAATAAAGCACTCTCCCTCCCCCACCCCCCATACAGTTCTCGTTTTCAGAAAAGCTGGCTCATCCTACGGCCTCTAAAAACCTGAGAGGTTCTCACCACCAATTAAAACAATGCACTGCCGAGGTGCCTGATTACCCGAGGCCATTCTGTGTGCACGGATCCCCCTTCACATTCTCTCTATTGAAAAAGATACCCCCTTCCTTCGTTTTAGCCTTAAACTACATCTGACGCCCTCTCTTCTTATCTCATTTCTTCCTTGGTGGGGGAGGGGGATCTTCATTGATTCAACGTAAGACAGGTCTCCTGGCCTCCTATTCCAGCCAAGTACCCATCCAACGTGCATGTCAACTCAAGCCTGGAGTCCACAGTGACTGAACATCGTTGTCTTTTCACTACAGAACAATGCCTACATAATTGGTGTTTGCGTGTTACATAACCCACCTTAACATTAGCCAGACAGGTTTTTAGGAGAACAAACAGTTAGACACGAATTGGGCCTTTACCTAGAGAAAAATACACGAGCTATTATGCTGTCCTGAATGTTCACCATAGAAATACTCCAGTCCTCTTGGGTGCTGCCTGGAATGTTGCTTTTTTTTTTTTTTTTTTGGTATATAAACTCTTGTACAATGGACACCAGCGCTTCATGGTGTGCATGCTTTGACGTGGAAAAGTTATGTAACTTGATGTTACACGATTCCCAGACGATCTGTTAATGGGCCTTCTGCTACTTCCTTTAGCAATTGCTTCCTCTGGGTCAAGGACTCCAGCCCTCTAAACCAGAGATCCAATAGACAGAGATATTGCCAGGAGGATGTGGGGTTTAAACAGGCGTCGTAACTCGCGCTTTCCTAGATGGGGGATCTCCATTTCTGGATGTGGTAGCTGCATGAAGCACATTTAGTCAGCAATGACATGACTGCACGGAATACATATATCCTGTTGAGTAATTTTCCAGGGTTTTGTCTTTGGGGGCACTGGCAATCTCGTTTTTTTAAAGAGCTGATTCTTGGGGTGCCTGGGTGGCTCCGTGGCTTAAGTGTCTGAGTCTTGATTTGGGCTCAGGTCATGATCTCACGAGCCCCCCATCGGGCTCTGCGGTGACAACGCAGAGGCTGCCTGGGATTCTCTCTCTCCCCTCTCTCTGCCCTCCCCCGTTTCTACTGTCTCTGTTTCTCTCAAAATAAATATATTAAACTTAAAAACAAATAACTATGGAAATAAATTGGAAATTTCTTTTTCTTTCCTACTGGATTTTTAAACTGGATTTTTAAAGCACTTAACAAAGTTGTGCTGGGAAAAGGAAAAGGCAGGAAGGCAGTATCTGACAGAAGTATGTCTAAGCTAAGCAGACGACAGTCACCATCATGGAGCCCAGAATCTTTTTTTTTTTCCCCCTGCTCTGTGATCAAAAAGCATCTTTCCTCTTGAACTAACTCAGTACCTGTACTATAAGTCCAGAACAACTCATTTACATCCAACGAAGGAATTGTGTTATCGGGTTCCCATGCAAGTTTTAGCTCACGTCACAGATTTTTAGCTAATGTCACCTCTGTGCAGATCTCAGTAAGGCAAGATCATCTACTCTTAAACCTCAGATGATAAACAACCCAGGCCTTTTCCCCAAGTGTGGAAGGAAAAATGACTGGCAGAATTCTTAGGCAACTAACTCCAACACAAGTAGGACTATGTGAGACCTAATTAATCTCGAATTGACTATTTTCTGATTATTGCTTTATAGGCTTTACATTCAACAGATCAGCAAATGACCCCATCGCATGCCCAAGCAGGACACAACAGAGGCACTGAGCAGCTAACTACAACACTCCAAGCACTCCCTGTGTGATCAGTCTGCAGCAGATTCGGGAGGACAGAAATCACGTCAAACTGACTCTGGGTTCCTTCCGCCACATGGACGGGCCACCCTGAGCCACCCTGACAGAGGCAACGGTGACTAGGACACAAGAGGATTATCCAGCGAATGAGTCTGGGAACTCCCTCGGCCTGGAAATCAGCTACTGGAATGCGCTCCCCACTCCCCAGTAAGCACGGCTATACCCCAACCCGACTGGTCACAGGACTGGGAGCCCCCCAGCTTTCTAGATGTAGAGCAGCCGCATTTCTGAGCACCCCCTTCAACAGGCAGCATCAAGGCTGAGACAGGTGCTTGAGCCTGACATGTGTACCCCTCTGTCCAGGTCACTCTCATGCTTGCTTTGAAACGCAGAGACCAACAGGGCGACAACAGGCCTCTCTCACCTACACCGGAGACCCACAATACTGAGCCGCAAAGTAGGTCACGATGGCGGGGCCCACATGCCTGCTCGTGGAAGGGATGGGGGGCCATCGACTCTAGATGTTCTTGAAGTAACCACACGTGGGCATCACTTACACCTCTGTGCAGGCTCCGACTGCTGGGCTGGGGGCTATTCTGCCCCAGGAACACTAAGCTGCACGTGGCTTCCTCATGCAAACACAGGGTCTGCAGGGCTGCCTTGGTGGTTTTCTCTTTCTCTTTTCTCCCCCCTTCTATTTTTCAAAGCCCAATCACATTTCTGCACGCGCCTCACTTCCCCCACATACTACCCTCTAGAAATAGCTAGGGGAAGATTGGGGCTATTTATTTCACTAGACTGTTTTCAGAATAAATATAATGCAAACATCGTGAACTTTTCAAGGAACCAACGCTCTGCTCTTTAAGTAAACTGTAGCACATCAAGGCACCGATGTTGATTGGTGTTCAAGAGAAGAGTTTCAGGGACTTGAGTAGTGTTTGTTGTTTCTCACTCTTCTCATAAAGAAATAACCAGGGTTTCAGGGCTTACGAGCCTTTAGAGCCACATGCCATACTGTGTATGTTATTTTGCTTACTGTCGGACATCACTGCTTCTGGTAGGTACGAATCTGGGTTTCCCCGGATGAAAAATAAAAGGAAAAGGTTTTTAATATGAGAAAAATCGTCACAGTTCAGTCAAGACTCATGCTTTTCGGGACAACAGCAGGGAATCTCCAGTCATTGCTTCTGTGAGCGAGATCAGCTTTCACTTACTGGTGCTCATCCCCTACTCAACTCAGTTACAAGACTCCCCCGGAAACTCACTTATTGAGTTTGCTGATGCACGGAGGACGGTGACAGCTAGTCCAGGGAGGTAACATCTCTGGTTCTTAGTGTTTAATTGATCCAAAAACGGCCAATAATCCGTCCTTGTGTCACACACTCCTCAAGCATCTAGTCAAGCCCTGTCTGGGATGGAATTACTGAAACTCTCCCCTCCCCCCCACCCCAGGGCCGTAGTCACATCAGCGCTGTATCATCTACCGACATGGCCATCTACACTGCTGTCCCCAAGAGGAGGACACAGAGGCCCAGCGAGGTTGCAGACCATGAGCCACAGAGCTGGCAGGTGGCACAGCCTGGACTGCCACCCAGGCCTGCCCGGCTCTCAAAGCCAGACTCCCGTCTACTCCAGCGTGGCTCTCAAATCTCTCCCGTGAACTGGGGTCAACTGGAGACCAAGAGAGCTGGCGCTTCCCAAGCCGCACACCCCAAGAGCCTCTTCCGAAGGTCTCTATAGGACCCAGGAGTCTGTAGCTGTAACAAGTGCCTGAGATGGCCCACGTGCCACATACCACGATGCCCCTGCCTGGGCGGCACATTTCAGGTGATCTGGACAGTCAACAGGAACAGGACAGAGAGGCTGACAGCTGTGACTGCTGCGTGGGTCAGGGCACGACCCCCAAGGGAAGGGTGATGCCGGGTGGCATCCAGAGCCACCCACTCAAGCCACGGGCACCCACCAGGTGTCATCCTCTGGCTGGCTGGGGGGGTGGGGGGGGGGGGAGTGTATCCCAGGCCCTGTATCCATGGATTCTGAGACAAACTGGCCATCGTGAGTACCTGACCTGTTCACTGTTGCTGCTTGGGGCACAAGTGAGATCAGGTGGGAAAGCTCCTGCCCCTTACAGGAAGACCACTGCATGTCCCTGCTGGACCTGGGCTTGCCACCCCCCGGGCTTTCCCATGAGGTCTGGGATTCCCCCGTCAAACATCAGAGAAGTAACAGCGTCTGCTGAAGGAATAACGAGATGGCCACTGCTGAGCGGGGGTGGTTCGTGCCAGGAGGCACAATGGCGAGGTCTGTGGGTAGACCCCAAGGCCGATGCATGACAGGCCAGCCGATGAAAAATAACAACAAAGTGCTGCTCAGCAAAAGGGGTGCACACTTCACGGCAGGTACTTTCCAGACCCAAGGGCATCTAGTAATACGAACCACTGGAGACGAGGCGGGACATGGCTCAATTATTTCAGCAAAGCAGTTTTCAGGGATCAAGCAACACTAACTGAACTCCTATCATGCATGCCTGCATTCATTCACTGAACAAACATTACAACGTGCCGACGATGCGACAGACAGGCACTGTTCCAGGTGCTGTTCCAGGCATGGAAGATACTGCAGTAAACCGTGGGACACAGCGCCCCTTCCCGTCAGGATGTCACAGAACAGGCCGCCAGGGATTGGGGAATCCAAAGGAATGTAAAACGCATTTCCTACCTCGGAGGGGGGGAGGAGTTGGGCAATATAAGTGAAGGCAGGAAGAGGGATATACTTCCCTGGTGTCATCTTTCCTCAAGACATTCTGCAAGAGAAGCAGTGTCCTCACGCCCATTTTACAGATTTGAGAACGGAGGCTCCGGGCATGGAAATAAGTGGTTGTGTCACATAGCTAGTAAATGTAAGACCCGGATGTGGTAATTCAGATGACTGGGTAATGTTAACACTTACTACATGCAATATTAGCGTAAGCAACCCTTGCGTGTGACAAATTTTTTTTTTTTTAATTAACTAAGTTCATATAATTTAAAAAAGGTATATACATTTAGGAAAATGTACTTCAAACATTACAAGGATGTGCAATAAAAGCGGAGTCTCCTGGCCACGCCCTTCCGGAAGGCCACGCCCTTCCGGAAGGCCACGCCCTTCCGGAGAGGCAGCTGTTATTACCAATTTCTGGGTATAGTCTTATGGTGAAACTCCTAATATGCCATGCGTGCCAAGAAAATAAAATTAATTGTTTGGAAACACTGAAATCACTAAGAAGAAAAATTCTCAGAATGACAGGAACCAATTGACCCACACTCCATGTTAATGTTTTTTTTTTTTCCTTAATAAAGAAGCACTAAATATGCTCAAAATATGCTGTGCTCAACACCTGGGCTTTATCGAATTACAAGAACTGTTGCCAGACCTATAAAAACCCATCTCTTTGTCTAGACAAGTCCTGAGCAAGTACTTTGTTCCAGGGCCTCTTCAGAGTGAAACCCACTGGATGGTTTCTCCCTCTTGTGGTCTTGGGCCAAAGGTTAATGATGGGTATCACCTGCCCAGGGACTGGGCCCCAACCGATTATCAGGGACAATCAACCCCTGTGGCAGGGAAGAGCCTTCTTTCCCTGTGAATGTACATCCGGTAAGATGGAGGAGAAAGCCATGTGTCTACACCATGGGTTAAGAATCTTCATGTTCCTGCTGGACTAAAATCCTGAATCCCAGCAGCTAAGGGATCAACAGTGACTCTCATCAAGTCTTTACCCAAGAGCCCAGTGCAATGGTCCCAAAAGCATGGTAGGAAAAAGAGGGAGTTCTAATGACCCTTATAAGCAGAATGAAGGGACCGACCTAGGGAGAGGTACCCACTTAGCTACCAGTAAAGTCATCAAGCAACCTTCCAGGACACTGAATTTTAGAATGCGAAGACCAAAGAGAAAGAACTTGACAAATATTGGCTGGCTGGCTGACTGTTTAGGCTGGACCAACAATCCTCCCCGTGACGAGCTTCAACGTTCTAAGAATTTAAATCCTTCTGTGCTGATAAAGTGTACAAATGGTGGGGCGCCTGGGTGGTTAGTTAAGCGTCCGACTCTTGATTTCAGCTCAGGTCATGATCTCACAGTTCGTGAGTTTGAGCCCTGCATCGGGCTCTGCTCTGACAGTGCAGAGCCTGCTTGGGATTCTCTCTCTCTGCCCCGTGTTCTCTCTCTTTCTCTCAAAAACAGATAAATAAACTTAAAAAAATACACTTAAAAAAAAAAAAAAAAAAAAACAAAACACATGGTAATTCTGGGTCCTTTCATACAGCCTTCAGCCCAGTAAGAAATCTCCCTATGGGTGTAGCTGAGAGCAAGAGCCTAAGCAGCATTCAGGTACCTCTGGCACATCAGTTTCTTCCTTCAGCCCCAAGTACGGGGCTCAGTCACTCCAAGTGGCACACACACACCACTGGCCTTCTCCCCACTGAAACCCACTGAAATCCCAGCCAGACTAGGGGCAATTCAAGTCAGAAGATTCTTACAGACCACAGTGACCAGAAGGCAGGCATTTATTCCACAGCATTAACTAAGCAGCGTCCGAGATGCGTGCTGGTGCGGATTCTGGCCGTCCTGCACTCCCAGAGGTGGGCAAGTACCGTACCTTTTCCCCACGGTCCTTAAAGCATATTAACCTCTTACTTAGAGAGCATGGCTTCAGATGGTACATTTGGCTCATCTTGGATTAGGCATTCACAGTTACAGGTTAGGACTGGCTGAAAACGAAACAGAAGAGCTAGGCGAAGAGCTAAGATGATCACGACAAGGTAAAGTGCATATTTAGAAGACAGACAGACAGATCAGCCTGGCTCCTGCTTATATTCCCCAAAGGCAAAGGACCGGCCAATGGGCAAAGCCATTCACCTGCCCCAGATTCAGCAGGCCACAGGGCCTCCCAAGCTGTCAAGGAAACACCAGCTGAGCACGAGACGAATCCAAGTGTCCGCGCACATGGGCATGGGCACTGAGCCCACACACAACCCCTGCCCCCCGCCTGTGCACAGGGACACGCCTGAAGAGAATATTCCCTGCTAAGAAGGGAGGCATTTCCACACAGCTCTTTTGGGTGAATCTGAAAGGTGCTGATGGCTGTTGCTTCAAACAAGGATTTTAAACACACAAATACAGAAAATAACTTAATTACCAAAACCAAGCTTAAATTTAACCAGTGTGAACCTACTGTAGTACTGACTTCCGGTCTCTTTCATTTTGTTTCTATTTTGTTTCCAGCAAACACTACAGAGTCGAACCGCCTTTTTACTGAAGTCCAATCCAACTTCCCCTCCTTTCCTTCCCAGAGAACACAGCTCCTCTGAACTCCCACAAGTCTTTCCCATGCACGGTTTTGTAATTTTGGTGCTTATATGTTGCTACGAACAATGTCAAGTGCTACTCTGTGCTTTAAGCTTTAAGTTACATAACAAGAATACTATTTCACCGCAACTTCTTTACTGACTCAACATTAGGTTATCCAGATGTATCAAATCCATTCATTCAATAATTGCTATACAGGATTCTATTTTGTGTGTGTGTGTGTGTATACATACACACATATATACACAAAATAAATATGTACATATAAATGTGTGTGTATATATATAAGTATATACAAATAAAATATATATTATTTTATATATCATTTAATATATATTATAACATATATATTTAAATAATATATATATATTTATATATATTAAATAATTTATCCATTCCCTAAAGGATTGACCTCAGTTTTTAACTCTTACAAACGCCTCCAAGGTGAACATTCCTGCATAAATGCGTTTCCTTGTGCTAACATATACTGGATTTAACCTGAGGTCTATCTGTGGAGCTAACTTGGGGTAGAACGGTCACTTCTCCATACTGATTTCATCAATGTTCATTCCCAGAAGCATTGTAGGAAAACCCCCCCTTTTTGCCAACCCTTAGTGTTGTCAGATTTTTAATAATTGCCAATCTGAGAAGTGTGGGATGCTACCCCACTGTGTTATATATTTTTTTAAGTTTATTTGAGGGAGGGGGAGGGGAGGGGGAGGGGGAGGGGGAGGGAGCAAGCATGCCTGGGTGAGCAGGGGAGGAGCACAGAGAAAGGAGGAGAGAGAGAATCCCAAACAGGCTCCACATGTCAGCACAGAGCCCAACGTGGGGCTCGAACCCAGGAACCATGAGATCATGACCTGAACTGAAGCCAAGAGTCAGATGCTTAACGGACTGAGCCACCCAGGTGCCCCTGTATTATTTTTAATTTGCATGCCCCGTCTACTAATGAATTTTAAAATCTTTCATGCTTACTGCCCATCCCCTTTTCTTGCCTCTGATTTCTCCCTGTTCCTGTCTGGTACCCATTTTTCTATGGCATTGTCTCTTTAAATAGTGATTCATAGGAATTCTTTAAATATTCTGGATATCAATCCCTGACTGGTTATGCATAGATTTTGTCTTGATTTATATGGCTTTTAACTTAGCTTATGGTGGTTCTTAATAAGAAGGTATTGATTTTAATGTAATCAGGGGCACCTGGGTGGCTCAGTCAGTTAAGCCTCTGACTTCAGCTCAGGTCATGACCTCACATCTCGTGAGTTCGAGCCCCGCATCGGGCTCTGTGCTGACAGCTCAGAGCCTGGAGCCTGCTTCCGATTCTGTGTCTGTCTGTCTGTCTGTCTCTCTCTCTCTCTCTCTCTCTCTCTCTCTCTCTGCCCCTCTCCCACTTACACTCTCTCTCAAAAACAAACATTAAAAAATTTTTTAATGTAATCAAACTATCATTTTTAGGGTTTTTCTTTTCTTACTAAAAGTTCTACAATTTTAGCTTTTCACATTTAGGACTTTAATCATCCTTTTTAACTGGCTAAAATGTAATCAATTTCTTAGTACAGTGTGAAGTAAGGATCTTTCTTTTTATTCCTTTCCGGTTTGCTCACAGTGTAAAGCATTTTCGTCCCTTACTAGAATACCCGTGTTCTCATTTATGTGCCCACACATGTACAGATTGGCTTCTAGGCACACCAGTCCGTTTAAATAATATGTTTTTATATCCTTGTGCCAATACTTAAATTACTATAATTTATAACCCAGATAATTATCAGGGCAATTTCCCTCCTTATATAATCCACATACACAAACCTATGTTATTATTTTTTTAATTCATTTATTTTTTATTTTAGAGAGTGAGAGAGCTAGAAAAAGGGGGGGGGGGGAGTGGCAGGAGAGAGAGAAACTCAAGCAGGCTCCAGGCTCAGTGCAGAGCCCGATGCGGGGCTCAATCCCACAACCCTGGGATCATGACCTGAGCCGAAATCAAGAGTCAGACGCTCAACCAACTGAGCCACCCAGGCACCCCAATTATTCTTGATCGAGTAAGTTTCCTCATGAGCTTTAGGACTATTTTATATGCTTACACACACATACATGTACATATGCATACAATCCCTGCTTCCTTTTTATTGCAAAGGCATTGAAGGTACAGAATAAATTTGGGGAGAAAGAACATCTTTATGATACTGAGTCATTTAATCCATGAACACTGTAGGTTTTGCATTTTATTGAAAAGTCTTCTTTTATGCTTTTCAATAGAGTTTTCTAACATTCTCCATAAAGGTCTTGCCTAATTTTTTGGAACACATGGGTGGCTCAGTCGGTTGGGCATCCAACTTTGGCTCAGGTCATCATCTCATGGTTTGTGGGTTCGAGCTCCACGTCAGGCTCTGTGCTGACAGCTCAGAGCCTGGATCCTAATCTGGATTCTGTGTCTCCCTCTCTCTCTCTGCCCCCTCCCCTGCTCACACTCTGTCTCTCAAAAAGTGAATAAATGTTAAAAAAAATTTTTTTTAAAAAGGGCTTGCCTATTGTTGCAACATGTTTCTCCTTAAGTGAGTCATAGTTTTTGTTAGTATAAATGTTCATTTTTAAAAAACCTTTCCTGCTTGATATTTGTTTCTCTATAGGAATGCTAATTGATTTTTGTACACATCTCATATGTAACAAATTATTACTACCATTTTATAGATTTTTTTCTACAATGATAATATCATCCTTAAATATGGAAAATTTTGTTGGTTCTTTTCCAATTTCATGCCCCCTTTTTTCCTTGTCTTATTAAATAAATAACCAGAACATCCAATGTGATACTGAATGTGAAAAGTAAAAGACAGCATCCTTAAATTCCTGAAGTTTCAAAATTAAGTACCAGGTTCATCACAGTTGTTTCTGCAGACATTTTCAGAATAAGGAAGTTTCCCTCTATTTGTAAGTTGCCAAGAGTCTCTGCTTTGTTTTTTCTTGTTTTGTTTTTTTTAATCACGAATACATATTACACTTTTGTAGAAAGCTCCCCCCACCCCAGACACCCATGTTATGTGCATTGAGATATATAAGATTTTTAAAGAAAAGCTTTCAGGGCACAAAACTACTTTTCTTCTCCCAGGTTACAAACACAGACTTGAAAAGACTAAATCTGCAGTCTCCCAGCTAGTCTGGTCCAAGCGTCCAAGGTTGGGGGGGTCTACCCCCCCCACTAGTCACCTCCAAAGATAACGGAGGTCTGCAATTCCTCTGTGGTTGCCTGTTGGAATGCCTCAACACTGTTTTGATCTGAAATTGTCCCTAAATTTCCTTTGGGGGGGAAAAAAAGTCGTGAGCTTGACCTCCTAGCCATTGGCTGCCTGGGACACCAGCTCCCCATACAATCATTATGAAGAGAAAGGGAAGGGATACTGAACCATGGTAGGTACCCACGTTACCCCAAGGCATCCTCTCAAGGAGTGAATAAGGTCGGCATCATTATCCCTATTTTCTGCTCAAAATCAAGTCTTGGAGAAGTTAAATAATTTGTTCCAAGTCTCACCCGAGAAAGTGACACAATTAGGATTGCTTTGTGCTTCCCGCTACGGACAGTGCCGCCCCCTAAACCTGCAGGTGCACCCAACATAATTACCTCTGGCTGCACAATGCCGACCTCAGGGAGCCAGCAGGGCTACTCTCCTTTTTCTGTTTTATTTTTGTCTTTCCAGTTACTTTGTAAATTAGTGGTTGGGGTTCCAAACCGCCCACTCTGTGGAGTACTGTGAATAATATAATTAAGCACAGGAAATGGTCCATTGTTGTTAGTCTACAACCCAGCAATGAAGGTCGGGGGATTTTTCCCATGTGGGGACTCAGGGCTGAGTCCCCTGCACAGAGCAGTGATCACATGGGCTGGGACGCCAGGCATCCCCTGAGGCTCAGAAACAGGCAGCATCCAGGCATGGCCCAGGACTGCAGAACCCTGGGCACCGAGTAGTATCTTCCAGAAGACAGAGTTCCACTTTGGTGGTGCTAGATGCAAGGTGCCTCGCAAGGGAAAGAACTCGGGCGTGCTGACACTACCCCCTTCCTGCTATGGGGCTTTCACGACCGACCTCATGTAATCCTCTAAACATCCCAGGATGGGAGTTGGCATTTCCCAGGCTTTGCAGATAAGTGGCTGGAGGCTCCGAGAAGCGATTTAGTCAAGACCCCTCCAAATCCCAGATGGTTACGGAGCTGAACTCAGAACCCAGTTCACTACTCTCCTAGATCTCAACCCTGCACCTCTTCACTCACCCGATTTTACAACTGATTTCCCAAACACGCTCCTCTGTGGCCAGACTGCTCAGTTCAAACCCCCAGTTCAGCTCTTACAAATTCTGTGACTTCGGGAAAGTCCTTTACACAGCTCTGGGCCTCCGTTTCCACGTTCTAAAATGGCAACAACACAGTACCTACCTTAAAAGGGACGTTATGATGACTGATGGATGGATATTTGCAAAGGTCTTAACACAATGCCTGGCACGTTTAAGGGATATGTATTAGTTACCTATTGCTGGGTAACAAATTATCTCAGAACCTAAAGGCTTAAAACGACAATAAACATTTATCATCTCACACAAGTTTAAGGCAGGAATTCGAGTGGTTCTGGCCTGTGATCTCTCCCAAGACTGCAATCAAGACATCACAAAGCCGCACGCAATGGAAGGCTTGACTGGAGCTTCCAAGATGGCTTATTCACATGGCTGCCAAGAAGGTGCTGGCTAGAGGGGGTGAGGGGAGCCTCAGCTCTCCATGTGGGGGTGTCCTCACCACATGAAACCAGCTTCTCCCACAGCAAGTGATCTAAGATAGCACGGGGGGAGCAACATGCCCCTTACAAATAGCCTTGGAAGCCATGCATCACCATTTCCGCACTATTGTATCAGTTACACAGGCCTGCCCTATTGACTGCGGGAAGGGACTGGTCAAGGGCACGCATGTCAAGAGGCAAGGATTCCCGGAGGCCAGCTCTGCAGGTGGGCTACCACAGGACCAGGTCCGCTAAATGAAGAAAGGAATCAGATCTCAACTATCCTTGCGTTCCAGGTGCCTGGCGCAAAGTGACATCATCAATACACATTTATCAGAAAAACGGATGTATGGATGAAAAGAGGAAATGCCCCTGTCATCCCAGCCAAGTTTCATGGCAGCTCTTTGTCCTTTTACCACCTACCTTCTGAGCCATTTCTAAAGAAAGAACGATTTGCTCTCAATTTTGACTTTAAATCATCATCCCTCTAAATCAGTTCTCAAATTTCATCTTCCTATAAAAGTGTTCTGGATGGTAATCTCAAACCAAGAGTGCTATGTAGGTTTCTCCTTCAGCCAACTATCTCAGAGTGAAATACTTCCTCTGCATTCAGAAGACTCAAAAGCAGAACGAAATTTTCTGCATTGGTTAAAACGTCTGCAGGAACGCACTCATGCAGTGACTAAGTGCCCCAAGACGATTGTGGGGAGCCTCCTCCTTGCACAAACACAGACTATCTGCTTCCTCCTCCCCCCACCAAAGCTATACTCAGGAGATAAGCCTGAGTGAAATCCAGAAGACGCTGCTCACTGAAGCCAGTGACCCCAGCGGCAGGCTAGGGAGAGAGGGCACCTAATGACTGGGGCAGCAACCACCTCCCTGAGGGTCCGGGATTCCCTTCAAGGTCTTTCAGACTGCTGCTTCTGGGAAGCCTTCTCACATCAGATCCGTGTCAGGAACCATAGACAAGGGGACATGTCACAGCAAAGGCACCTACTGGGATGGCCTCTCTGGTGGTGTTGGAAGTTCAGCCCAGGATGATATTCTCAGCTGCACTGCCCAAACTCAACACAAGGACAACAGCTGGCTCTTGGGAAGAACAGACGGTGAGCCTCTTCCCCAATGCACAAAAGAAGTGGTCTCCAAGGTCACAGCACTGGGGTCAAGCAGGTACAGCTGGCGGTCCTGAGAAGCTGTCAGACTTTCCCTGGTTTCCCTCCAGGAGCATAAATGATCACACCTTGGCCTCCACTGGGAGTACAGAGGCCCAAGTGAGAGCACAGGAGATCCAGAGTAAGCCTCACTCCATGCCATGTTGTTGGGATCTTACTCTTGGAAGACGTAAGCATGGTTTCCATGGTCATTAGTTTTGCGTATCCATCCTTAACAGATTCCTGAAGGTACCCAGGGTGGAGTCATAGGAAACATAAGAACCATGGTGCTAGGGGTGAGAAAGGAGTCACCGGTGGTCATAATCTTTATTAGGCCAAAGCGGACAACAGCTCCAGGGCCCTGCTCCACAGGAAGAATGTACAGTGAAAGCAGGTAAATATTGAAAGGGAAACATTCATCTTTAAGCAGGGAGGATATTTACAAAGTCTTGACCAAATGGCAAAATCACCACTGAATTCAGAACATTCTTCTCCATTTTATACTGGCTGCTTCAACACTCGTTTGGGTTTTAAATGCTTAAAGACAAATACTCACCTTGACCTTGAGAAGGGCAAGGGCATAGTACAACCCAAAGGAGAACCCCACCTCAAAGTGTGAATTAAACTTCACTCCTGTGTGATGGGCAGAGAGAGCTCCTAATAGAAAAGTCCTTTAAAAAAAAACTCCGGTCACCCATGCATGAGGGGCTTAGGAAAGTCTATAATGCCCCACGCCGGGGCCACCCCAAAAATTCTTCCTAACGTGTCACTGTTGGACTCACGATTCTCAGAGTTGTCTTCTACCTTGGTGTGTCCTAAATTCAAATTATTTAGCTCTACACAGCTAAGTAAACAAAACCTCATCCTATTATATATGCATATAATTAATCTTATTCTTCACCACTCAAAGCTGCGAGGTCCAGTACAACAGCCACTAGCCACGTGGGGCTGGTCCAAATTGAGATGTGCCACCAATGTAAACGTGTCAAACACTAAGTGCATAAAAACAACATAAAATAATCGCATTAGTACTTTTTTTTCTATGGATTACATGTTGAAATATTTGTGAAGTATTGGGTCAAGAGTATTAAAATAATCTTACCTGCTTCTTTTTACTTTAAAAAAATTTTTTTAATGTTTTATATTTGAGAGAGAGACAGAGAGAGACAGAGAGAGAGACAGCACGAACAGGGGAGGGGCAGAGAGATGGACACAGAGTCCAAAGCAGGCTCTAGGCTCTGAGCTGTCAGCACAGAGCCCAACGCAGGGCTCGAACCCATGAACATGGATGGACACTTAACCGACTGAGCCACCCAGGAGTCCCTCTTTTTACTTTTTAAAAGGTGGCAACAAGGACATTTTTGACCCCATACACGGCTCACATGTCTAACAGATGATGCTAGGCTAGACACTTTAAGTTAGAAGTAGCAAACTGGCAGCCGAGGTCTACACAGGACTAACAGACAGTCTGCATGAGTTCTACAATGTGAGGTCAAGGGGTGATTTTCATTGCAAATAACAGCTAACATTTATAAAATCAGGCAACTAAAGAAACAGATGGATTCCAAATTCTCTTTAAAAGTCAAAAATATCTGCTAACTCTGGGCCCACATTCCTACATGGCAAGGATGGCCAGGAGCTAAGCAGAAGCTGTCCCATTTGGACAGAGCACCTGCCCCTACGCACCCCCCCCCCCAACTCTCCACTGTCCCCACCAGGCCCTCCTGCTCCCCAGCACTGAGACAAAGGTCAGCTGCCATTTTGTCACCCCACTCCTGGACAGCTTCATATACTTAAATTGTTTTCCCGGCTTCTGAAGGTGTTTGAGTGTGGGAGCCTTATCCCAGACTCCAGACTCAGGGTGGGAAGGATTCCAGGAGGAGCAAAGGCAGTGGAGTGGGGAGGGTCTGATCAGTGTACGTGCAGATAAGAGACCTGGACAGAGAGGTGCATTTCATCCAAATCAATGTGTTCAGCTTGGGGATTTTTTTTTTTTTTTTTTTTTTTTTTTTGAGGCTGGACATCTAAGTTGAGATGTCCCAGGGGCATTTGGAAAGACATAACTAAATATATACAGGGAAGAGCTGGCAGTAAGAACAATGCCTTTGGGACACCCAGAGGCAAGAGGAAGAAAGAGAAATGTAACCAGCTCAAGAGTCTGAGGACAGGTTTAGAGAGTCAAGAGCGGGGCACCTGGAGGGAGGAGGGAGGAAACCAACCTTGGAGGGGCGAGGCTCCAAGAGGGGCCACTAAACTGCATACAATCCTTGGACAGACTGCCACAATGGGCCCGTTCCCCTGATCTTTTCGTAAGTTGTTGCTTTATGTCAGGCAAAGTTAGATTAGAAAAAAAAAGGACAAAATTATCAAAGCTATCTCACAAAATCCTAGCATGCCATAATTTCTCCAAAACAGACTCCGCCTTCCCATGCCCACAGGGTGCCCAGCCCCCTTCCCCACTGTCTGTCTCCGGAGAAACTACCCATTTCTTTCCTCCTGACTCCCTGCTTCCCCACTCCAGGATTTTTTACACCTGTAAAAACGCATCATGTGCAGCACAGACATGACGTCTGTGCAGACATGTCGAGCATCGCACTGGAAAAGACACATAAGGACTGTGGTCGTAGACCCTCTGAAATATTCGACATGATTGCAATTCTGGGGCTGCTCGTTCCTGGGTAAATGGAAGAAATTGTCATTCTCATAAGCTTTGTTACCCTCTCGGCAAATATTTCCCCAAGTGATTATGTTAGAGCCGAGGACTCAGACATGGGGCCTTGGACTCATCTGATAACCTAACACTGTGACCGAAATATAAAGCAGATTACAGATGCTTATGGATAACTGATCGGTAATATTCACTCCTGTCCCTGGGCCGGTATCAGCAAAGTGCTTTTCATGAGTAGAAAATAACACTTTGTTTCTTCCATGAAACAATTAATCTAAGCAGAGTTAGATTCAGACTTGTTACACAGAGCAACGTAATGGAAATCTCAGGACTTCTCATTATCATTTTATTTGCACCATGACTCTGCAACTCTTGTCCAAATACCCGTTATTTGAACTGTCTGCATTCCATTTATTGGTTGTGGTTTTGTTCTATTCATTTTTATAGACAGAGAAATCTGGGATGCTTTCACTAAATCATCCAATCATGCAGTCCATAAATATTTACCATGCACCTGCCATGGGCAGGGCTGGGAATGGGGGCCACAGCGCTGCAGAAGCGGAGTCTGACGCCTGGGAACAGCCCACACAATGGTAAGGGGACTATACGCATTACAAATTATAATGTGGAAAGTGCAGCAGGAGTCCATGTTAGGAAAGAGAAGCCAAGAGGAGCCAATTCAGGAGGTGGTAGCTGAACGAGGATCTTGAGGAAGAATAAAACCTTGCAGGGGGTCAATGCAGGGGAAGAGTTGACCCAAGGGGACAGCAGAATGAACAGCAACATGGTGGGTCTGGTTAACTGTGAATGCTGGTTCTGGCACCTTCTGCAAGAAGGGCAGTGTCAGGATAAGAGCCAACAGGGAAGGGCCAGATTACGGAGACCCTAATTTTAATATCCCCATAGGAAAACACAAAGAGACCGGGTGACCTGGTCAAAGACATCAAGGTAAGCCCAAGGCAGCCACGAAAACCATATGCATAACCAATGTATTCTGTCTCTAACTCTCATTGTACCATTGCTATAGGATTAAACAACATCCTAGCTCTTCCTGCATTATAGGACTTGTGGTCCAACCTTACATTACCCATGTGAAACTGAAGCATGAAACTTGTGTGCCTATAACAATGGTAATCTAATGAAACAGACCAGTGGTTCTCAAAGTCTGGCTCCTGGTCTGGCAACAGCAGCACCTGGGAACTTGCTAGAAATGCAAATTCCCAGGGTACCTGGGTAGCTGGGTAGGTTAAGCATCTGACTCTTGATTTCAGCTCAGATCATGATCTCACAGTTCCTAAGACTAAGCCCCATGTCAGGCTCTGTGCTGACAGCACGGAGCCTGCTTGGGATTCTCCCTCTCTCCCCGCTGCTTGTGCTCTCTCTAAATAAATAAATAAACTTAAAAAAAAAAAAAAAAAAAAAGAAATGCAAATTTCCAGGTCCCACCCCAGACCTGTAAAATTACAAACTCTGGGGGTGGGGACAACAATCTGTGTCCTCATGAGACCCCCAGATGATTCTGATTTCACTCAAGTTTGAAAGTCACTGACATAGACACAAAACTCTGATTATATCTCTAATCGATCTCTACCTTGTCTTCTGCCTCCTTACACCGGACCATCCCACCTAACAAAATTTTCCTGTAGATTATTGAACGTTTAATTTTTGAAATTCTAACTTTATTTTTTTTTTAATGTTTATTCATTTTTTGAGAGACAGAGCATGAACAGGGGAAGGGCAGAGAGGGAGGGAGACAGAATCTGAAGCAGGCTCCAGGCTCTGAGCTGTCAGCACAGAGCCCAACACGGGCTCCAACTCATGAACTACAAGATCATGATCAGAGCGGAAGTTGGATGCTCAACCGACTGAGCCACCCAGGTGCCCCAATTCTAAATTTTTAAAGGATATTAATTTATTTGCTTCACTCGTTAGCTGAGTGATGATGTCAGACTTCAATCCATGTCTTCTTTTTGATTTACATCTCCTTCCCATCAGCCCCCAGGAAACACCCAATCTGTACATAAGAAACAACCGTTGGTCAGGCCAGACAGCAGCTCAGCAATGGACTTTTGAGTCAAACTCGATTTGCAACAAGTGTCTTGAATGGATCCCCTTAATCCTTTCTCACCTAATTCCACATCCCCCAAATGTGGCCAGCAGAATCCCTCCAAGAGGAGCTTTAAATATCTATTATGCCTGCCAACTAATTATACCTTCTAAGACTCAGGACAGCTACTATCTTGTTTTTCTTTCAGTGCTTGAGAAGAAGTCACATGTCAGACTGTCTTTGGAGCTATGGTGACCGCAGTGGTATTATTATTTATCATTATTATTACTGACAACAAAGCAGGCTACTTTGACAGCAAATGACACAAATTCCAAGACAGCAGGAACCTTGTCTTTCTCACTACTGTATCCCCAGAACCCAAAAAAGCACCCAGTGCCCAACACTAAATGGGTGCTCGATAAATAAATAAATACGCGTTGAACGAACAAATGAATATGTTAGCACCTACTATGCCCTAGGTGCCAGGAACGTGAAAAGAACAAGGCAGATCTCTTGTTTCCCTTCACACAGCACCCATGTGCAAAAAGCAAAGAATCAGGTGCTGCGAGGTCCCAAAGCTGAGTAAGAAATTGTCCCTGCCTGTGTGCAGGCATGGACACCCAGACAGACGGTGTCTAATCGCCCCGGCTGACCAGTCTTTACATTAACCACTCCAGGCGTCTATGGGCATGAATACAGAAGGAGACGCACTTAGCATCCGCCTAAATGTTAAATGTTTAAAATCAAGCTAAAACTGTTAAGTACGTTCCAGCCTAATTTTACAAATACATCTTCATAACAACAAAATTAAAACTATGTTAAAGCCAACACTTCCTATCAAATAACCACAGTTAGTACAAACCCAGAATCAATCTCATTGCCCACCAGGAGGTTGCACAGTCCCAGCAGAGTAGCCAGTGTGGCTGCTGGTCTGACCCGAGAGATGTTACCTGCACATACACACGCTGGATTTTGACACTTAAGAAATGGAAATGGAAAGAGAATGTATGTATCTTGCCAGTGATCTTGGCTACGGTGGGTCAAGATACATGAAGGTTAATCTCACTTGTTAATGGATTTAATGTGGCCACTAGAAAATTAAACTTACACCTGACGCCCACATTGTATATTTCGATGGGACCGTCTGCTCTAGGGCGATGAGCTGCGGAGGCTCTGGGGGAGGCAGGAGGAAGGAAAAGGACCCCGCGGACCCCGCTGCCAGCTGCCCACGGCGGCTCCTTAGCCTCCTATTCCAATTGCTCTGGAAATCCACAGGATCAACACCCGCTTTCCTGTCCTCTTTACTGTGGGGCGCGGAGGAGCACTGTGCCTCCTGGCCGAGGCTCAGCTGCTTGCCCACCATCGCCCCCCGCTTCCCGCAGCCCCCACTCCTGGTGAAGATGGAACACGGTGGCCGACAGGTTCCCGGCTCGCCCCACAAACACACGCCATGCAGACCCTGCCCCCAGGTGCTCCAACACCCATTGTCCACCGACCTTGTTTTCCACACTCCTTAGGGGAACAAAACTTGGAAGAGCAGGTCCAAATTTGGAATTCTCAGCCTCCGTGGCACTAGAAGCTAGTTATAAGAAGAGCTGGCCCTGATGGCAGTGCCCCGCCTCCTCCCATCCTGGGCTCCGCCCTTCTCCTCAGAGGCCCCTTCCGTGGACACACGTGGGAGCTTCATGCACTCACTGCTCCTTCTGTCCCATCTCTGCCAAGAGTCACCGGTCGGCCACCCCTCAGAGTCACTCTCTGCAGGACAAGCAGACCCCAGAAGTGGCCCTGGGGCCCCTGGACCGCTCAGACCCGAGGAGCACCAGAGCAGAGCCCTCTAACACGCAGGGCCTGGAGGGCCCCTGGTCTGCCCAAAGTACTGTGCTAACAGCACCCATCAGAACAGCCAAAGCTAAAAATACAAAAATACCAAGCCAATCGTGAGGATGCAGAGACGCTCCTCAGCCCCTGCTCATTTGGAAATGTGCACCTGTACGACCAGTGTGGAAAACTTTGGGCAGCGTCTACTAAACACGAAGGCATGTTAGGACCCAGAAATCCCGCTCCTAGGGACACATCCAACGTAAACACGTACACGCCTTCGCCGAAACTCAGGCACTGCCATGCTCACCGAGGCTCTGTTCACAATAGAGTGAACACCCGCCCCCTCACCGGACACCACGTAAATGTACTGAAGCAGCAGAGTGGTAACGAAATGGAGGTCCAGTCGCACAGCGGGGGCCACAATCACACACCCACAACACAGGCAAATCCAACAAACAGAACGTGGAGACACAGTGCATGCGAATCAGTCCATTCATATAAAGTTCAAAGAGAGGTAAAAGTTCCATGAAGTAACAGACATCAGGAGATGGTTACTTTGGGAAAGAAGTGAGTGGGAAGGGACTAGGGGAGCCATGAGGAAGTTTCTAGAATGCTCCATTTCCTGATCCAGGTGATGTGTCCCTTTGTGAAAATTCATATAACAAGTGTTTTTCCCTATGTACGCAAAAAAAAAAAAAAAAAAAAAAAAAGGCCGCTTAAAAAAACTGATTCCCGGGGCACCTCACTGGCCCTATCAGTGAAGCATGCAACTCTTGATCTTGGGGTTGTGGGTTCGAGCCCCAGGCTGGGTGCAGAGATCACTTAAAAAAAAATCTTAAAAAAAAAATATTCCTGTAAAGAAAGCATGGGTTGAAAATAACATCAATAATGCAAAACACAAGTAAACGAAGTGAATACCAAAAAAAAGGGGCGGGGGCCTAGACTAGGCCTCTTGTTCCCTCCCCCCATAAAACCTTTCATCAGCCATATTACAAGCTTAAAAACAGTGGCAAATGTTCAGCAAAAAGTTGTGAAATGGAGAAAATAATTTAAAGTACAGATTTATACTCAAAATCATTAACAATAAACATCACTCTATGTACCTTTTCCCCTTGAGATGGTTTGAAACCATTAGGCTTAGCTAGACATTTTTAAATACTATTTATTTATTCATTTTTGTAAATGTTTGTTTATTTTTGAATGAGAGAAAGAGAGAGAGTACAGGCAGGGGAGGGCTGGAAGAGGGAGACAGAGGATCTGAAGCAGGCTCTGAGCTGTCAGCACAGAGCTCAATGAGGGGCTTGAACTCACGAACCATGAGACCGTGACCTGAGCTGAAGTCGGGATGCTTAACCAACTGAGCCACGCAGATGCCCTGTGTTTATCTTTATCTCTTTTCATGTACATTTTTGCTTGTTCTATACTTTACATTCTACATTAAAAGGGATACAACTATATATTTTAAACACACACACACACATACATACATACATATATACGTGAAGTATTATCGGTACTTATGGAAACTTTTTAGACAAACTCTCATGTTTGGAAACTCTTATCTAGATGTGTGAACATAAATATACCATCTCATCTCTCAGGGAAAAGGCACAGAGCTATCTATACTCCGTGGATATTCTGGACTTTTAAAATTATTTTCTTTAAAGTAACTTTCTTTATTACTTTCTTTATTTCATTTAAAAATGAAAACTTTTCATTTTTTTCTTGACATGTGAAAACACAGCTGAAGAGGGAGCTCATCAAAAGTAACTTTATCTCCCTTTGAAGCTTCAGAAATAGTCTGGACAGAGGATTTATGCCCCAGCACGGAGTTCCCACCACTGTCCCTTGAGAAAAGTCAACAAATTGCATAGTCCTGCAGCTCATGGAGTAGCCTGAAATGCGAGTAAAAATCAAGGTGCAAACCCCACTTTTCAGAGGAATAACCGAATGCGGATCTGACCCCTCGGCCCCCAGTCTGGATAAACAGAACTGCTGTGTGTTTGGGAGAGAGTCAGAGGGGTCACAGCTGACCTGGGAAACCTTGTGACCAGGAGCCCCGCCCACCCTGCCCAGGTCTCCCTTCTGTCTTAGCAAGTGGCTCTTCCGCCTTATTTTATCGGCCTCGTTACCGCAGACGGAGCCCCTGTCCAACACAGGGCATCCAGACCCGAATTAGACCGGTGTGAAGATTCAGGAACGTACCACTGGTCGAGGATCTTATAACAGGACTTATGGCAACAAAGAGACTTGTACGTGGGTTCACGAACTCCAGCTTCCTTCCACCCTCTCCGGCTACCACGGCAAATTTCATGTTGATCTCACGCTCCTGTCCATCACCGCTATTCTCTCTTTGTCACAAATATTACACCGTGATTTTCACAAAGTTACAGTCCCCCCCGCCCGGTCTCCCCGTGCCACGACCAAACAAATGTGCTTTTACTGCCTCCAGAAGGAAGGAAGTAATTTGCTTTTAAAAGTGTGTTGAGCACTCAGGGGAAATTCCACCCCACGCTTCCTTCTGATGAGTTTCGACTCTCCATCCCTCAATTACAGATTAAGCTGCAATTGGAAAGAAACTTTCTGTGCTGGCTCAGCTGGGGCAGCTCTCCCATTAGGCCAAAGGATGAGAATGTGAAGGGAAGAGACCCAGCTCTCTTCCCAGAGGCAGCTAAGGAAGAGGTTTCTAGAAATAAACAGCCCCCATCCCATGACTCTCAGGGCCAGGCTTCAAGAAAACTGTGGGAGAAATGCACTGGGCCTTGTTATTAAAACTCTTAAGCAAGACAACCTCTAAAAAATGAGAATGTTGTAAAAATGAAACGGACTGCCCAGCACACAGGACCCTGGCTGGCCCAGGGCACACGCTCAGTCATTGATCACTTC
The DNA here is from genome assembly GCF_046562875.1 of Panthera onca. Classification (NCBI taxonomy): domain Eukaryota; kingdom Metazoa; phylum Chordata; class Mammalia; order Carnivora; family Felidae; genus Panthera; species Panthera onca. The sequence goes on along the minus strand of NC_138344.1, from coordinate 10,888,120 downwards.
GGCAAAAAGTCAAGTGCTTCTTACACACCACACCTGGTTAAAATGGGACTGCTTCCAAATGGCCCACCCCCAGCCTCGTGGAGGTAACTCAGGGGATATATGGAGGGGACACCCCACTTTGGATGAAGCCTGTCTCTTGCTGCTGTTCCCATAAACCCAAGCAGTGAACGCCAGTCTATGAAGGGAGAGAACCCTCCAACTCCTGGGAGTCTCAGGACGGGGCTGACACAGGTAAGCCACACCTGGAGGGAGTCCTATTCTCCATGGCAGATGTAGTACGGAGCGCTGGGGAGATCTACAGGTATGCTTTTAAGATCTAGCTGTGCCAATCTGGGCGAGCCAGGCAGCACCCCACACACCAGCATCCATCACAGGCCTCCTAGGGGGCAGGTGGATGACACGTGTCCTCCTTCAACCCTCACCGTGTGCTTTGCACACCGCCAACCATTAGTGAGTCCAGGTCACTGGTCTTCGTCCCCAAATGCTGCTTTCACAGACACTCTATAGGGGGAACCGTGTGGCAAGTGCATAGAACCACCCCCCTCACCAAGAACGGCTCTACTCTGTTGGTTTTTGTTTTGGACATCTGCCCAAGATTTTGTTTGAACAAAGGATTCCCTAGCTTGATTAACCTCATGAATTCTTAGAGGAAACTTCAGCGGGCGGGGTTCTTCAAGAAAATGTGGAATTGTCTTATCTACAACTATTTCTCAGATGGGCCTTCCTCAAAGCCAAGGCCAGAATGTGAAGTTACTTGAATAGCACTCCTGTGCGGGACGAGTTACCTTACACGTGCGGGCGCTGCTCTGATCGTTAGGAGATCTAATGACACCAAACAGGCCACTGTCCACCTCTCCTGCCTGAAGGAACGTGTGGTGGGGGCACCTGGGTGGCTCAGGCTGTTAAGCGTCCAGCTTCGGCTCAGGTCATGATCTTGAGGTTTATGCGTCCGAGCCCCACATCGGGCTCTCTGCTGTCGGCACAGAGCCCGCTTTGGATCCTCTGTCCCTCCTCTCTCTCCGCCCCTCCCCAGCTCGAGTGCGCTCCACGCTTTTTCTCTCGCTCAAAAATAAACAAACATCTTTCAAAAACAAACAAACAAACGAATATGTTGTTGGCATGACCTGTAAGTGGTCCTTCTCTTGCAACCATCAACTGTTCCCGCCACAAATCGGCCAGGAACTCTTCCAGCAGCTGCCTGCCGTCAGGAAGGCCGGGTTTGCCGGCTGAAACGGCATCCGCGTCTGGCGTGCCAAGGCTTTGCTGCGGTGGGATGGCCCCACGTTTGCGCTGAGGTGCATGAACCTGAATAAGTGGCACTGGGGGTGCAGAGGAAGGGGAGGGCGTGCACAACTCAGTGCCCAGCACGCACATGAAAACGTGCTCAAAGGCAGCTGCTCAGAGAATAAGTGAGCCCCATCCTTAGGCAAGGGCCGCGCAGGGTACCAGGGAGGGGACGGTAGTCCTTCGGGAGCTTAGAATCTGGGGCAGGAACTCCGTGTTGACACTGACGTCCACACTCTGCAGCACAGCCCCATCTGTTGTACCATTTTTACCAACAAAGAATTGAGGGAGCTAGAAAGGGAGGGACCCTCTCCTTTTCATAAAAAGCTTTTTGGATAGGGCGAGCAGGCGGGTCTGGTTTGTGCATTTTGTTCCGAGAGGAAGTACCCTGGTTTGGATGATAAATCCTACCACAGCCTTACATAGAGAGGACTGGGCGTGTGAGCTGAAGCCGAAGGACCCACAGAACGTACGCAGGTAGGAAGCGGTCCACAGAAGGGGGTTCGGGAGGGGCCAGGGCAAACAGCCACAAGGTAGGAAAGGGGGGCATGCCAGGGAAACGTCGAGGAGTCCCAATTGGCTGGAGCACAGAGGGCATGAGGAGTCAAAGGAGACAAGAGAGAAGATCCAGACGGATTCTAAGGGCTTCCAGTCTGAGTTCATCCTTTGAATGGGCGATGGTACCCGTGGAACTTTCTGAGCAGCGGTGTGTTGGGAGGTTAGGTGAGCGGTAGAAGGGACAGCGGGGAGGGAGGGCAGACAGATGTAGCAGAGGAAGGAGGGCCTGATCGGTGGGACAGGAACCCTTGCATCCCAACTATCCCACCCCTGCCCAGCCGGCACCCTGGCCTCTACCCTCCAGGGCTGCCCATTACTCAGGAATGCTGGTTCACACTCCCTAACAGGAGGCAGCCCAGTCCGCAGCACCTCCTGGACACACACTGGTCCCGGGACCGTCTATTTTTGGTCCTCCCAGGCCAGGGTTTGACAAGAAAGGCACAGCTGCCAAGGCCCTTCCACCCTGTGGGACCCACTGTTCCATAAAGGGCCACATCAGAAACTGCGTTCTGCCTCAGTCAGGGTCACCTGGACTTGAGGGACCGAGGGGGGCACCTCGTTCCCTAGAGCTACCCCGCACCGTTTTTCCTGAGTCTGGGGAAAGTCAGCACATGCTGAACCAGAAACACGGTTGTTCTGGGGGTGCCGTGTGTCTGAGGATCGTGGGGGCCCCGGGCGAAACTTACACGTGTCCCAGTGAACCCAACCTGCTCTCTGTTCAACAATCGCTGCCGGGTGCAAGGGAGAACACCACCAAGGGAGGCAGGTTCAGACCTCTTACAGAATGATCCCTGAGTAAGAAGGATTTATCGTCAAGGAGTCCTGTCTAGAAAGGACCCACTCCAAACAGGAATGAGCTTGCACATCCCACACCGACTCAAGCTTCATCCTTACCCAGCCTAGCATCCCCCCCACTGCCTTGTTAACCCGCTCACCATCTTTTGCTGGGATTACTTTTAAACTCTCTGGTTCCCTGGCCCCTGCATTCTTGCCTCTCCAACACACCCTCAGAACTGGGACCCAAGATGATGGGCCCTTTAAGGCAGCACTAAGCATCAATCTTCCTTCCTATCTCTGCACACAGAATGGTACAATAAATGTGGAGTGAGTGAATTCATACATGGGAAGAATGAGCATCCCTGGCGGCTGCCCATGGGTAGGGCATCCTGTCCCACCCCAAGCCGCCCCTGGGAACCATAAGGGGAACCAGAGCCACAGGTACAGTGAAGGCAGTAGACAATGCAGCGAGGGGTCTCCAGGAAATCAGGCAAGAAACGTGCAAATGTGCAAATCCAGCCTCTCCGTGGCCTTGCCTTTAGGAATGATCTCAGGGAGCCACACGTGGAAGGTGAAAAGTCTGGGTTTGTTTTCTCCAGGAGCGCACATCTTTGCTTGCGAATGTGGGGCTCAGTGGCAGGGGCATGGCTGACAAGTGTGGGCAGCGCAGATGAATGCCATGATCGTGACCAACAGTTTGTACCCTCAATAATAAAACCACCAGGATAATGAAGGTAACAGGCAATATCGTTCAACGAGTAGATACTGGGTGAGAGGCATTACGCAAAACACCAGACGTGCGCTACTCACCAAGCATTCATGATACTACTAGGAGACGGATAATATTTTGATCAATGTTTTTACAGCGGGCTTAATGAGCTTAAGCATCTTGCTCAAGGTCACATAGCTACTAAGTGGCAGAGCAGTGATTTGCACCCGGGCTCTCTGATGGCAAATTTACTACTATGCTGTAGTGCCATTTAATTTGGTTTTTGTTTTTTGGGGTTTTTTTTTTGCCCCCAGATAAATGGTCATACTCTTTGGGGAAGAGTTGGAAAGAAGGAAGAAAAGCTTTCTTGGTGCAACGTTTAATGCCAAAAACTGGCAGCTTTTTTGCAGGTGAGGCAGCTGTACCTCAGGGAGGTTAAACAGCAAGTCAGAAGTCAGTACTGACCATCAGAGCCCCGTGACACTCACCAGGGAGCAGTGGTCAGAATGGCAAACTGACTTGGGAGTCAATGACTGAGATGGGGTGGAGACTTGGGTGCAGGATGGGGTGGGGGTGGCTTGTCTAAGTGTTGAACTAGATCAGAGGTCAGCAAAGTTTTCCTGTGAAGGGCAAGACAGTCAACATTTTAGGCTTTATTGACAAAAATGGGATTTGGCCTGAGAGCTTTCATTGGCTAAGCCCTGAACCGGATATTGATGGTGATACATGGAAAGTTTAAAATCTCAGGGGAGACTCCTGTTCCTAAGAACAGCCTTCAGATATGAATCCATTCATGACTTCTGAGAGTTTATTTTGTTCTATGAACTCAATCATTTGCAAAAATTGTCAAAAGGCAAAGCCTTGGGTAATTATTAAATGGACTCCAGTGGGAAAATTCTAAGGCGTCATACAATTTTTATAGTGGGAACAGAAAGGAAAATGCTTCCCTCTGAGTGGGGAAAAAAGGGAGTGCACATCCCCATACTCTGAGCCCTGAATGCAGTACAGATCCTAAGACAAATCAACAGCAGAGTCCTTGACTCCTCTTTGGCGTGTGGAGCAGGGCGTAGGCGAGTTCGTGGTCTGGGTAATCAAGGATTCTGAAGATCACTGGCTTTCAGTCTAAAGGCCACATATTCACAAAAACTTTCTTCCTTGGATGCCAGAAACCCATGCGCAGTGCCATTCTACTGATGAAAGAAAGAGTTTAGTCCACTGAGGAAAGAAAGAATTGAAAGATCAGAAATACCTAAATCAGAAATAATCCATCTTTATAAACAGCACAGGGGTACAGGGGTCTGCAGAAGTGAAGCTCTCCCTTACTGGTGAGAAAACCCTTCAGGTAATTGATTTATAGATTCGTCGTTGACCAATGGCCTCCAGAAGACAGACTTCCTATTCCTGACAAGTCTCAGAAATCTGAAAAACTCCTGAAAAGTGGGTGACAGGAGAAAACCAATGGGAAACACAAGGTGGCATTTTTTTTGTTTAGAAGATTATCTGGTGCAATAACTGATTCAATGATCAATATTCGTATATTCAATATCCGGGCCAATGCTCCATGTTTACTGCATGCATGCCTGGCACCACACCACGTTTGGGAAAACCGTGGACAAGACAACCAAGGTCCTTGTCCTCAGAGTTTAGAGTCTCCTGGCAAAGAGCATTTAGAGAATAAATGTTTAACTTCGGCCCCTAAAAGGATATCTAATAAGCTCTGCCTCTGATCCTGCTTTATTGAGGTGTCTTAGGACTCCACTTTCCTGGGGTACATTCTTCCACAGCTTTGTCCCTCCTCCCTAACAAACCAAAATGGCACTGAGCTAACTGGTCTTCTCCGAAACTTCCAGGAGACACCTTGTCTAAGTGCATCACTGACAACATGAAAATACGGCATCCTTGGACAGCCTCTCCCTGGACCTCAAGGATAGAGGGGGCTTGAGGCAAAAGCAGTGCGTTATCTGCATACGAAGGAGTGGAGGCCAGGCTGACCTCAGGTAGTTCCCTGGCTCTACCGGAAGATAAGAGCTGTACCACTGCAGGAGAAAATGGCTGGGGACAAGTAAGTTTTCCACCCGGACAAATTATGACAGAGATGGGAAAAAAAAAAAAAAAAAGAAAGAAAGAAACCAGGAAACCTTCTCAGACATTGAAGAACTCAAATAATCTATTATTCACACACCTTTACTGGAAAAACTTTCCCAAGACCTATTCCAGCTAAGCAGCTGATATCAAGAACTCAGGGACAGGCAGGTCCCAGTACACAAAGAGGGGCAGGGAACGGCGACATCACCTAAATTTAAAGAAGTATAAATGGCCATTAAGATTATAGCTTCAAAATGGAATAAGAAAGCCAAAACCTAGCTGTGAAGAAGTATTTTATGGTAAAAATAACTGCGATGATAACCTCAGTCTATAGAGAGACTCTATAACCTTAGATTATACTAACAATTAGAAACACTGGCAGCTGGCAGGTTGAAAAAAGAAGAGCAATGAATTTCTTATTTTGTCAAAGGGGGGCAAGATCTCACACCTACCTTTCTCTATTCTTGTTTAATGATTAGAGAAATGCAAGCTTGCAACCTGATGGAAGGCATTATTAGGGCTTAACACAAACTATCTTTTTATTAACCACTGCACGGTTAATAAAGGGAAAGATAAAACAAATACACACAAACATAAAATGCTATATGAAAGGACAAAGTAAGCCAGAACAATTAGAAATTTTACTAAACTCCAAAAAGTGCAGAAGGAATTTAAAAATTAATTAAGCCATAACCCAATTATATGCTGATTGACAAAGCACACAAAACGTTAAGAATTATGAGATGTGACAATAAAAAAAACGGACAGAGCAGTATCAGGCAACCAAGGAGAACAATATTAAAAGAGAGGGAAAAGTGAAGTTCACAGTGAAAGAGCATTACCTAGAACTCTACAATGCAGCAATCCCACGCTTGGGTCTTTCCTGAGGGAAACGAAACTACAGAGACCTGTAGGCGAGTGTTCATAGCAACGTTACTCATAACAGTCAAAAACTGGAAACAACCCAATGTCCCCAAGGGTACAGGAGCAAACAAAGTGTGGTATGTTCACACAAGGGAATACTATCCTGCCGTAAGAAGGAACAAGGTTTGGCTAAATGCGCCCACACGACCCATCCTCAGAAGCATTAGGCTGAATCAAAGTCATCAGACCCAAAGGCCACCTGCTGTATGATTCCATTTACATGACATTCTAGAAAGGCAGATCTAGAAGGAACAGAAATCAGACCACTGGCCGCCAGAGACGTGGGGGGAAAAAGAGGGGACTGACTGAGAAAAGGTACAAAAAACAAACAAAAAACTTTTAAAAGTGATGGAACAGGGGTGCCTGGGTGGTTCAGTCGGTTAAACATCTGACTTCGGCTCAGATCATAATCTCACGGTTCATGAGTTCGAGCCCCGCGTCCAGCTCTGGGCTGACAGCTCAGAGCCTGGAGCCTGCTTCGGGTTCTGTCTCCCTCTGCCCCTCCGCTGCTTGCACTCTGTCTCTTGCATTGTCTCAAAAATAAACATTAAAAAATAAATAAATAAATAAATAAAAGTGATGGAACTTCTCTATCTTGATTAAGGGGGTGCTTATCTACCTATACACATTCGTCGGAACATGCATCAAACTGTATGCATGAAAGATCACATTTTGTTGTCCTGAAGCAATACCTCAGTAAACCCAACTTTTAAAAAAAAAAGAAAAAATAATAATTAACAGGAGCAAACGAGGTCCTTTTAGAGAAGATATACTGCATTAAGAAAGGGTGTTTTATTTTTGCATCTGAAAATTAGAACAAGGAGAAATGGGAAGGTCATCGCCACATGGGTGGGTTTGATACTTCTTTGACCCACTAGAGTTTTTGTTTTTAGAACACAGAGAATCCTTATTTAACAAAATCGTAACTGAATAACTAAAAAGTAAGCGACAGCAAACGCTACCAATGGGAAGTCAGTGGGTTGTAACTACTACACCTGTCGTCTTATTTTTACCTATTTGCTGTTACGCTATCAGATGGTCACTGCGCCCAGCCAGCAGGTAACGGCACTGACACACATAAATACGGGGCAATCTGCCAAGGCCCATGGCCAACGCAACAGAGACTCAAATCCAGGTCAGTTGTCATGCAAATAACAAGAGCCAATCCTAATAAGTACATTCCTAAGCCTGCCACTATGAAATGTAAAAAAGCAGTATTTCCTTATGTCTCATTACCTTGTTATCATTCGCCCGCTGTACGAAAAGGAGCAAAACGAATTCACGTGGAATCTGTTCCATTAAAGGTTCTTAAGCCCAACCTCTGCCAAACTCTGTGATCAGATGCACCTACTATGTGCCTAAAAATCACCTAGATCCCAAACCGTGTGAACTTGTGGATTGAGAGGAACGCCGCTGCCTGCAAGTGACAGCAGAGCACAAAGAGGTGACCCTACAGAATCGGAGTAGAAAGTAAGATTGCGGACGTTTTCTGCAACTGCTCCTTCGGATTGCCATTCGTAGTTATCCACAGTCACACTGAGCCTGCCTAGAGTGGGAGGGAAGGTTTAAAGAACTCCTCAAACTTAAAAAAAAAATTTTTTTAATTTTTTAATGTTTATTTGTTTTTAAGAGAGAGAAAAAGGGTGTGAGTGGGGGAGGGGGAGGAGAGACAGACAGACAGACAGAATCCAAAGCAGGCTCCAGGCTCTGAGATGTCGGCACAGAATCCGACGCGGGACTCGAACTCATGAACCACGAGATCATGACCTGAGCCGAAGTCAGACGCTTAACTGACTGAGCCACCCAGGCGTTTAACTTTATAATCTAAAGACCACGCTAACAGGACAGAAAGTTCTAAGAAGCAGTGCTAACATACAGGTCCTCTGGAACCATCCATTTCACATAATCCCTCTCTTATTCCCACAATCCACAGTGCACCCCAGGGTCCATGCAACCAACGGTCAGTAGCTCTGCAAAGAGAGGTGGCCCTCTCCCAGACTAAGGGGCTGGAAAACTCTAGGAGAAATGGAGGTCAGACCTCACTGTGGGGGGATAAACAGGAATTATCCAGTAGAGAAGCTGGAGCTGAGCCTGCATTCCGAGCAGAAGGGAAAAAATGATCAGCACAAGCCTTGAGGGATGACAGTCCACTCTGGCTGCAGCTCTAATGTCCAGCCAAGGTGGATGTCAACCACGTGCGACTACTGAGCCCTTGACTACAGCTGCCCACATGGATCCCGTAACACACACACTGCATTTCATGGATTAGTACCCAAAAAAGATGGTAAAATATTAATACCTTTTGTATTGATCATATATTGAAATGAGACTTTAGATACTGTGGATTAAATATACTAATATTGTAAAATTACGCTGTTGTAATAGAAATATTTGGAATGTGTCATTTTACCTGTTCTCCTTTTTAAAATATGGCTACTGAGGCCCCTGGGTGGCTCACTCGGTTGGGAATCCGACTTCGGCTCAGGTCATGGATCTCGCACAGTTCACGAGTCGGAGCCCCGCGTCGGGCTCTGTGCCGATCGCTCAGAGCCTGGAGCCTGCTTCGGATTCTGTGTCCCCCTCCCTCTCTGCCTCTCCCCTGCTCATGCTCTGTCTCAGAAATAAACATTAAAAAATTTCTTAAAAATAAAAAATATGGCTACTCTATCTTCAATGTAGTTGCAAGTTTCCAATTGTGTGGTGTGCATTTGTGGCCTGCATCATATTTCTACTGTTTGACACAACGAGAGCCGGGCAGTGGCTAAAGATGGTAAGGGTAACAGATATTCAAGTATTTGTAACAATGAGAGGTAATATTTACTGAGCACTCGGTGTTCTAAATACTCACCCCGATCGGCACCCTCCATCTTCCAGACGGTGCCCACTCTCCCTCTGCGGGCACTGTCTTTTCAGTATTTCCATTTTAAGTGACAAAGAGCCTTACAGGAAAGTAGCTTGCCCTCCATCACAAGAGATTCAAACCAGGGCTTTTGGCTCTGAGCCTCCCTTCCTAGCTGTGTAGACAGAGCAGGATAAAGGAAGGACCTGGTTTGGGGGTGCGGGGGGCAGCAGAGGATCCTAAGGAGAGTGTCTTTACACCAGAAGCAGCAAAGCCCTAATTCCCCTCCAGTGTGGACCTGGGAGAGCAGGGCCCCTGTGAGCCAGAGAGACCTGCACCCTGACTGCGACATCCCCCTGAAGACAGCAGCCCCAAAGCAGCCGGAACTTCACCCCTACCCACAACACAAAATGAGCACCATTTTGCAGAAGGCCCTCTGCCTGGAGAACACCCTCCTTCCACCTGCCCCCACCCCTCCCCTAGTGCTCCCTAGGGTCCTCACCCCTATCAGCACCCCGATTCCTGTTTGCTGGCCCGGGCTGCTGACGGCGTGGCCATATTTTGAGGAATAACACAGCGCGCTGATTTAATTATTTTAAGCTCTGATCATTTGCAGAGTACCCAATTTTTTTGAAGGTCCCCTCCACGCATACTGCCTCTCCCTGGCATCCCAACAATTACGTCAGGTGCTGTGAGCCATAGCAGTACCCTGCTATCACAGGCAGGGACTGGGCTGCGAGGGGCAGTGACTTGTCCAAACTGTCCAAGGTCACACTTCAGCCTAGGGCTCTGCCTCCGGGCCAGTGGTCTCTCCTTGCTCGGCCACTAGCTCTGCTCTTCAAGCTGACATGTGCAGGGCAGGGGCGGGAGGGGCTCCAGGCTGCATCTCCTGCTGGGAGCCCCAGCCGCTTGGTGGGGTGTGAGCGCAAGCCCAGAGGGGAATGGAGAGGCGAGCAAGGTGGAGAAGGATGCCAACAGAAGCCACGTCAAGAGCGGGGCCGGACCTGGACACAAGCCTGAAGCCACCAGCTGGAGTCACAGGCTTGCGGGGGACCCTCCTGGCCTGAGAACCTGCTGCCATGGAAACCATAATCAATGAGCCCCTGGACAGAATCCAGCACTGAAAATCCCCAACCGCTTTATGAACAGGGCTCACGCCCATGCACGTGGGCGTCACAACTAGCTCCATTTGTGGCTAATGCTGCCTACAGTCTCTCCGTCTTCTACTTACCACAACTTCTGGTGTCCCCTGGCCTTTTGTCTAGGTTGCCTAGAGCAGGGGACACTAAATGCATGAAGCAGGACACTCTTGGGACAAGGGGTTGGGTGTGGAATGGACCCTGCCAGCCTCATGTAAGGACATTCAAATTCAATTTAAAAAAAAAAAAAAATGCACAAGTGACAGCCAACTGGAGCATCCGGGGGCTGGCGGCTCTCAGGCTCAGTCCTCAAACTCGTCACTGTCTCAGACCTTCTTCCACTGCTGCTCTCAGATGGGAAGGAGGGACTCACCCCAGCCAATCACCTGAAATCATTTCACCTCAGAAAAATCCAACGGTGTAGGTGCAGGTATTGTATTTTGAAGATTTATTTTTGAAAGACAGAGAGAGAGACACGCACAGAAACCGAAGCAGGCTCCAGGCTCCGAGCTGTCAGCACAGAGCCCGACGCGGGGCTCGAACTCACGAACCACGAGATCACGTCCTGAGTCAGCCAGGCGCCCCTCTATTCATTTTACAGACCAGAAATGGTGGCCCAGAGAAATGAAGCGGATTTCCCCTAACTGCATGGTGAGGACACAGAGATGCGGGGAACGGAGCCCAGGCTCCCCAGCGCCCACCCTCTGGAAAGGGTGTTTAGTGCCCAGCTTGGTTTGCTTTTTGAGGAAGGAATTAGCTTCTCCAAATGGACGCAGAATGGGCACTAGTCGTATCACCACCTCTGGGAGAGGGGCCATAGCTTCCCTGCCACAGGGGACTGGAAACAGCTCTGCCTTCTAGTGGGGACGCTTCACCTCTTGGGGACACCCTTCCCTGAGGCCTCAGAGATCACTCTGCCACCTCGTGTCCTCCCTCCCGCCTTCCCCTCGCCCTTGACCAAAGCTGAGCACCCAATTTTCTGCCACCTCGTGTCCTCCCTGCCGCCTTCCCCTCGCCCTTGACCAAAGCTGAGCACCCACAGCGCGCTCCCGCCTTCTGGCACTTTCTTCCCTCTGCCTGGACTCCTTCTACCTTCTGGTCCTCAAAGCGACTTTTGCCGTCCTTTGGCTTCTGCAAGAGAACACATCTGTCCCTTCCTCTGTGCCCCCACCACACTTGGTAAACACCGCCCCTGCAGGAATTTGCACAGCTCAGTTTTATTCATGGGTCTGCTCTGCAAACACTGCAAGGTCCCTGAGGACAAACTAAATGCTAAGAAGAGTCAGGGAAGTAAAAACCAACAGTGACCCTTTAGGTCAGCCTGAACTCTCAGGAGGGGCCTGGGTTTTTTGGGACTTGCTGTCCCTGTCCTTCCCCCTTATCTCAGACCCCCAGCAGAGGCCTCACACGGTCCCTGAGCTCCAAGAGGTGCCCCACACCTATAGTCGTTTTACAGATGGCACTGGGCCCCCAGCCTGGCCTCCCAGGTCCAGGGATGCTTCCTCTCTGACCTTGTCACCTATCTGTGCCTGCTGCCATGTGGGGACCGGGCTCACAGACAGTGTATGTCTTATTTAACACAGAGAAGGTACCACAACAACAACAAAGAGTGAACTGAGCCAGGAATGATAACTGGTCAGAAGGAAATACTTCTACTGAAGTTTCTAGATTGCAGTCATTTCTCAGCAGAGGAAATGTAACTGGAAACCCAAAGTAGACCCCCCTCATCCTCTGCTGTCCCAAAGGTGGGTTCTGCCTTCGGCCTGACCCACGATATCCTGCCACGACCTGCTTTCATGTTAATTCAGGTGTTCTCGGCCTTGGCCTTACTGATATCTTGGCTCAGATAATTCTTTGTTGTGAGGGTGGTTCTCTGCCCGGTGAGAGGTTTTAGCAGCCTCCCTGGCCTCTGTCTGTTAGATGCCGTTAACCCCACTGACACAACCAACAACCAAAAAGGAATCTAGACATTGCCAAATGTCCGCTAAGGGGCAAATCCGTCCCAGGCTGAGCACCACGGCCTCAGCTTTTACCCTTGTTCCCTGCACTCACTCGCTCAAACTTCTGCACTTCCCTCAAAGCAACCATTATTTTAGACATCCAGACAAAAGCCCAGCTTCGTCCCCCATCTTTGCTGCTGTTCCGTCTGATTTTCCAATCAGCCACCAAATCCCATGAGGTGCATCTCCGTTAACCTAGGCTTGAATCTAAATTCTATCCCTGACTCGCTGTGTGTCTTCTGACAACGCAGGCAACCTCTCTGTGCCTGCCCTTGATCACAGAATGGAGAGGATGAGAGCTCTGAAGGTTGCCATCAAGTTCAAATGAGATCCACACGTGCCATGCCTGGCAGCAGTCGGCACATGGGAATCCGTTCATTGCCTGGATACCCACGGCCATTTCTCTTCTAGGGGGTGAGAAGGTACAAAGAGTGAAACCCCCACCCTTCCATCTTTCCCTCTCAGTTCCCTGCGCCAGCATCCCGCCCACTGTCCCTTCCTAGGTGTCCGATAGATGCAGGTGCGGTTCCTCTCACAGCGAGATTCACACGATCCGTGTAGCACCAGGAAGCAAACTGGAGGCCACGTCGGGGCGTTCCCCGGAAGTCTCTTCTCACCCAGAGGACACAGGACCTTGGGCACTACCTCCCCTTTAGTAAGTCATGTACCTCGAGATGATGAGCCAGCTGCATTCTCCTGGTGCCCTGCTTCCCAGCGGCCCCTCCCCTCTCGTTCCCATCCCCCACCCCAGCATAGACACCTGCGTGAGGGCACCATCTGGGTCAACTTCAGCCAAATGTGACGCCATATGCAAAACTCTCAAAGCACTTTAGAGTCGATCTGCATTAACTGCAGTACTTATGTTCTATAAAGTTGGGCCAAACACCGAATCAGTGAATGCTGACCGACTGTTCCCTGGAGAGCCCAGAGTCAAGTTCCTGTGAGCCTCTAGACACAACGGGCTCATCAACACACCAATACCCTTGTTGTATGGGTTTTCTGCTTAAAGACACCTGACTTCATATATGCTGTTGATTCATTAACATTGAACTTGCAAGTCAACAGCTCTACAACTTGAAAGCAGCTCATCTGACTCGCATATTTCCTCCAAAAGGCACATCACAGCCTTCCTGCACTTAGGAACACAGAACAGCACTTTAGCGCTACACTCGAGAGCCATTTTAAACAACGAAATCACCAACAAAAAGCACAAAAGTGCGGCATTAAATAGACCACAAAAAGGGCGATTGTTTGTGGTAGGAGAGCTGAAACAAGAAGGCAGAAAGTGGCCTTATTTGACCTCAGCTGGGAACACTCACGTGGGGCAACTCAAATTTTTCACCACTCTGTATGTGTCTGCACACGACCACAAAAGGGCTGTGAATACGGGTTTGGAGCTTACAGATACATTTCAGCAAGTAGGCAAATCGGAAAGTATGGAATCCACACACACAAAAAAAAATGAGGACCAACTGTATACGCCTGTATGTATCTAAAGATTCGCACACATACCCCCCTCTGTGCCTACCTGCAGCTCAGTACAGGTGTAAGGCTGGTGCATGGACCCCCAGCACGCACCTCAGTCCCCCTTCCTGGGTCAGGCAAGCAGAGCCTGTCTGCTCTTCTTCCCTGGGGAGGTTGCTCGGTGTCAAAAGGAAAACCCTCTTGGTGTCAGCGATGTCTAGCCAAGGCAAGGCACCGCGTGGTGGTGGGATCCACATTGATTGCCTGCGTTAGCTCAGGAGAGACCTGGAGGTTTGAAGGCTTCCTGGGAGAAAAAGATCCACTTACTCAAAAGAAAAAGGGGGAAAAAAAGCAACCATCTTGCTTTACTGGAGCTCTTTCTGGGTCCCTGGACGCCAGACGCGGCCCTTCTCCATGATGCCTGCTTTTATTCTCCAGGAGGGTTTCAGCGAATGGCTACAGACCTCAAAATTCCATGTCAACTCGATTCGACAGGCCAGCTGCAGGAACAGGAGAGGACCCCAGGTCTCTCTCCCCACCCTGCAGGCACCTCACATGTGTGACCCCAGCAGCCTTGCTGGCTGTTCCAGGGTGCGCTGGAGGCCGAACTGACCAGGCTTGGGGCCAGCTCACCAGCTGCAAATTTCAACACGACTCTCATTGTTTTAGAAACAGAGCCCAAAGACAGCCATGCAAATATACTGCACCGTGGCCATATTTTAAAGAATGCATTAAAATATAGCTCAGAACACACTCTACCTCTCTCCTCTCTGCACGAGGACCTTTGCTTACAAAAGTGTTTTAAACAGCTTGGGAAAAGCGTGCTGGAACTCAATGCCAATCCCTTTTTGTTTTAATGGCTATAGACTTTTTTCTTTTCTACTGGAGCTAAACGTTTTTCTGGGTGAGGAAGTAAAGTCTTTTTGCCTTTTAGCATTTAGCTAAGGGGGGAAAATGCTATACTTCCTCGGTCACCACGACAGACGTAATGCTGGAGAAGTTCGACACATGAAGCTGGGAAACTAGCAGCCACGCTGACCATCGCTCCCAGCTCAAATTTTCTTCTGGGTAGCAATCCAAAGGACTAACCCTGCCGAACTCCCCAGCACTTGAGCCAGATCCCCCATACCCAGCCTCCACCACCAAGAGACCCACAGACATGGTTAAATCCCTTCCTTGGGAGAATGGAGATTTCTCTTGGGAGAAGCAAAGAGTAAGGCTGAGAGGTGCTACCGGGAGGGAAATGACACAGGTCGAGTGGCACCAAGTCAAAGTAGATTTTGGTAACGGTCTTGATAGGAAGACAGTGCTAATTATATCAAGAGACAAACATGAGAAATTTAATCCACAAAAACAATTAGCTCTTGGTATCCATAGAGCGGTCAGGTATTTTCCAAACTACAACTCTTCCCCCTCCCAAATCATTCATTCATTCATTCATTCATTTAACAAATATCTACTAATTGCTTATATGTGCCAGATACATTTATATGCATGTTTGCTTTATACAACGAAAAGACTTGGTTTATAGTGGGGAGATGGGTACAGGAGCAGGACAATGAGGAAGGACAGCAATGCCACATGCAGATGGCACTGGCAGTGAGACCCTGTGTGTGCACGGCAGGTGGTGGACAGGGAAGGCTTCCCGGAGGAAGGGGACCCTAGAGCTGACACAACATGAAGCAACAGGGGTTTGCCAGATCTACTGCAGAAAGAAAGAATCCCATGCAGAGGAACCAGCACACGCAAGGTATAAAGGGCAGCTACACTCGTGGCGACCGCAGCATAACGTCGTAACGTACGGAGTCACTGAGTCACTAACGTAACACTGCGTGTCAATTATGCTGCAATTAAAACAACTTCAAAAAATAGATATTAAATGAGATAATCGCATTCACCAAAAAAAGGCATAAAGGCACCCATAAGCAAGGCCACCCTCGGGGTGACCAAAAGTCACGCGGTGCCTGAGGGGCACATTGGTGGTGCGGTGGCCACCACGCGTGTTTGCAGGTGCACAAATGCTGTGCGTGTGTGCGCAGAGCAGGAGAAACTTCACAAGTGGGGGTCACTCATCTCCACCCCAGCTCCTCGCTCACGGTGTGTGGCTGAACTTCTTTCCCTCAGCACCAGAATTCAGTGCAGCTGGCCTCGTGGTGATGGTCTGTGGAGACCGCTGCATCCGACCTAGTGACCAGACAGGAGACGTGAGAGGCACTGATCTAGCGGTAACACCTTCACGACGCATAATAAATACAGTGCAGAGAACTGTGGAGAGCCAGCTACACCTAATAACCCCAGCAAAACTCTGAAGGATTACTTGAGAGAGAGCTCACGGGAGGCTGAAAGCGTCGCCTGAATGATGCGCACTGAACTCCCTTTCTCTCCTCCTCCTCCTCCTCCTGCTGCTGCTGTTTTTTGCCAAGGTGGTGAACCGAAAGGGGTCAGGGACCCATGGGCACACACACCTCTTTCAGTCTTGGGCGTTGCGCTAAAATGGGCCCACTGCTCTCCTCCACGGCCTTTAGGAGTACTACCTCTGTCTGAGAAAGCGGATGTGCATGGCACTTTGATGGATGGGCCATGAGCTGTGTGCAAGACACTCTGCAAAGAGATCGGGGGGGCAATCAAGAAAATGCTCAGGATGGAAGCATCTGAACAAATAAGGCCATCAGACAGAAAAGCAGATAGGAGTGTTTCAAAGCCACCTTGGGTCTCTGCAGGAAGAAGAGAAGGAAGTGGAGCCTTCCTCTTGATTCAACTGCCCGAAGATCTGCCCGTGAGAACTCTTGGCAACGAGTCTTGCAGACAAAGTAGACAGGAAGAGACTTTACGCCAACGGGATCTGGGAGAATGCTGAAGAAATGAGCTTGACCTTTATTCCTGCCACTGTGCCCCAGTGGCCCCCAGATGGTGAGCTGGTTGAAAGGAACAGAGCTCAAAACTGTCCTTTTGATAGTTGATAGATACTAGGATCTAGAGATTTGATATTTGATAGACAAGATCCAGGGGAATAGGATAGGTAACAGGAGCAGGAAGTCCACAGGACCAAATGGTTAGTCCATCTGTAAAATGTTTAATTGATCTCATCTAGGATTATCCGTATACTAACCACGTGGCTCATCCGAGAGCAGACTATTGTTATAAATCAAGTGTTAAAACTGTCCTTATCACATGGCAATCCTCTGGATTTTGTCCTCAGGTCAGCTCCAGTATACTAGGGAGGAAGGGAAGGAGACAAAGGACATTACTATCAAAGAAAAGCCTACCTGAGATACCCTAATGACATTGTACCATATAAAGCTTCAAGTGGGCAGCTATTGTGTCTTCTGGATTAATGTATCCCGCAGTCCGTTCTGTGTGTAGCAATCAAACTAGAAAATTAGTTCAGGATACCTCTCCTCCTGCTCTGATAATTAAAAAGCTCTTTTATCACTTGGAATTCTTATTTAAAATAAAGATGCAAAAGCTATTGTATTTATGCAGACAGAGATTCCTAGGATCTAACCACTTCCGGGCATGTTTAAAAAGGAAAACACAGGGGCGCCTGGTTGGGTGTCTGACTTCAGCTCAGGTCATGATCTTGAGGTTTGTGAGTTTGAGCCCCACACTCATCGGGCTCTGCTGAGCTGACAGCGTGAAGCCTTCTTCAGATCCTCTGTCTCCGCCCCTCCCCTGCTTGCCCTCTTTCTCGCTCATTCTCTCTCAAAAATTAAGAAGCATTAAAAAAAAAAAAAAGGAAAACATAAGCAATAGGAAATAGATGAAGGTAGTCCTAAACTTCTCCAGAGTCCCACTCTTCCTCATCACTCACAAAGACAGTTTTTGTTACAGACTAAATGTAGGTATTCCCCCCAAATTCATGTTCAAATCCCAACCCCTAAAGTGATATTAGGAGGTGGGACCTTTGGGAGAAGATATGGTCATGAGACTGGAGACCTCAAGAATCTGATTAGTGTCCTTAGAAAAGAGACCCTAGAGAGCTCTGGTGTCCCTTCCGCCACGTGAGGACACAGGGAGAAGACGGCTCTCTGTGAACCAGGAAACGAGGTCTCACCAGACACCCTGATCTTAGACTTCCCAGCCTTCAGAACCGAGAGAAATAAACGTTCTTTAAGCCACCGAGCCCGTGGTATTTTTGTTATAGCAGCCCAAATGGACTCAGACAGTTTTAAAGCCGTTTATAAAGTTATTTGAAAGCAGAGCTCAAAAACACAGATTATGCCTCCTCCCTCTTGCGGTTCAAAAAAAAAAAAAAAAAATTGTACAGAACTTTTGTCTTCTCCATGACTGAAGCTGCCTCTTGGAAGGAAGATGCCGTACGAGTGTGATTTGTGGTGCAGCGGCCAAGCTCTCTGCAGAAGCAAGGCTTCCAATTCCTAACATTCTACAAAGCTGCCACCTTATCAGTCAGCCTGGGGTGGAAACCACCTCTTTGCAGGACACATGCCAGCTGCTGGCTTTGAGAAGTGTCACTGCGGCCCAGCCATGAGTCCCTTCCACTGCTGAGGCATTCAAACACACCCAGGTTAATTGGGTTCTGAAAATGGTTGTGGCTCCCAAGGGACCCATTCAAACAAATGTTGCTAAAATTTGCATTTGAAAAGCACATCTCTGCCTAGTGCTTTCATGCAAACCTGAGCCCACAACATTCAGGCTCAGGGCTCAATACCTTGGTGGGGTCCTAGGCTGAAGTGCTCAGAGCCACAATTTGTGCCGGACTGAATGAGGATTTTTCTGCCCCGTGCACCACGGGGACACGTGATGTTGTATTGTACGCAGTGGCAAGAACATCTCACTGACAGCTGCTGATGCTCCCAACACAACAGAAGAAACTTGAGAATTGGTAATCAGAATCATCCTCAGCTTGGGGCGCCTGGGTGGCTCCATCGGTCAGTTGAGCATCTGACTTCGGCTCAGGTCATGATCTCCAGGTTCTTAAGTTCGAGCCCCGCATCGGACTCTGTGCTGACAGCTCAGAACCTGGAGCTGCTTTGGATTCTGTGTCTCCCTCTCTCTCTGCGCCGCCCCCACCCCCCCGCGCGCTCTTTCTCTCAAAAATAAACTTAAAAAAAATCATCCTCACCTTAAACTCTGGGCTGTCCAGCACCACACACGCTGACCGTGAACCACTCCATCTGCACTGGTGTCAGCGGGGGCCTCGGTCAGCACAAAGCCTCAACTTGTCTCTTGTCTGCGTCCCAAATCTGTCACAAAGCAGGAGCATCCTGACCTCATCGCCAGCCACGGGCGCAGCACCTGTTTTCTGTCTGGGTCGTTTCTCAACCTATCTCGACCTTGTTAGTGCAGATCAGAGCTGCCCACGGTTAGCACATGCCCCGCGGCTACCAAAATGACAAGGCTCTGATGCCTTCTGGGTGACTCACTGAATGAGCCGGGCAAGGCTGAGCTACACGGATTATTAAAGGAATTGTCCAGGAAGGGGCACTGAAGGCAGCAGGCTTCACCAAGCCCCCTTCCGGGCTCCTATGGGAGCTCCCCTCCTCCCTCAACAGGGGCTGGGAGCTGGGATCCGTGTCCTTGGGGTTGAACCTGCTCATAGGACCGTGGCTCCAGGAGCAAACGCTGAGAAGCACCTTAGAGCAGACGTGCCCAGTCACTTCCCTCAACGTGTACACACACACACACACAGCATGTACACACATCCATGAGCACAGACTCCCATTACACGCTCCCACTCACATACACAGATACACCGCACACATGTTCACTCCCACACACGCACACAGGCACACTCTCACACATTCACTCACCTATGCACACACATCCGCTAACGGCCCACGATGCCAGGGCTCCGCCGGGCCACACCCCCAGGATTGCCAGCTGAAGGCAAGGCCACCGACGCCACTCTCCAGGCCAGGTAGGCTCCCGAGCAGAGGAAGGAGGGGGCCAGACGGCACAAGCGAAGCAGGAAAGCTGGAGAGAAGCGGCGATCTGGGTCGTGAAGGGAACAGACAGTGAAGGATGTGTGTAGAGAGCCTGAAGCAGAGAAAGCCTCAGAGGCCCAGATGAGACGGTTCCTCACAACAGAGGGTATTTATTTTGACCTGTCGGTTCTGGTTGTCAAAGCCTTTCTTCAGTACCGCAGAGAACGAGCAGGATCTCGGGCTTCTCACTCGTTACGGGACATCCAGTCGTTGAGGGGGGCTTCGGGTCTCCTTCAGGGGTCGGTGAGGGACCAAGTTTGGCCCTGGGGTTCCCAAGCACAGATTGGCAGTGGGTCCTGATTTGCTCTTCCCTTTGATTGTGTGACTTCTTCTCTGATTATCCTGCTCTCTGGGGCCCTGGATTTTAAATTTTTTTTTTTTTAACGTTTATTTATTTTTGAGACAGAGAGAGACAGAGCATGAACGGGGGAGGGTCAGAGAGAGAGGGAGACACAGAATTGGAAACAGGCTCCAGGCTCTGAACTGTCAGCACAGAGCCCGATGCGGGGCTCGAACTCACGGACCGCGAGATCGTGACCTGAGCCGAAGTCGGACGCTTAACCGACTGAGCCACCCAGGCGCCCCACTCCCTAAAAGTTTTTGTAAACCCTCTGCACCACGGAGTGTCCCCATGGACCCGCTCTCGCCTGGTCTATGTGCTGTTGTGTGGAGACAAGGCCCCCAGAGCCTCTCAGATGGGGGTTATGATGGGGACTGTCCCAGGAGCTGCATGGCACACGAACGGAAGCCTGACGGGAGGGCCTCTGGCCACATGCAAAGACTCACAAAAAGAAAGTACAGGATGAGACACGGATGGGGCCTAGAGCATCTGGCTGGATTCCAGCACCATCACCAACATCTGGTCCTCTGTGACCAGCACCAAGTTACGTAAGCTTTCTGAGCCTCCGTTTCCTCATCTGTAAAACGGGAATAATACCACCTTTCCTGTGGCAATCAAAGGAAATCATTCTCGGGGCACCCGGGTGGCTCAGTCAGTTAAGCATCCGACTTCGGCTCAGGTCATGATCTCACAGCTCGTGAGTTCGAGCCCCGCATCGGGCTCTGTGCCGACAGCTCAGAGCCTGGAGCCTGCTTCAGATTCCGTGTCTCCCTCTCTCTCTGCCCCTCCCCTGTGTCCCTCTCAAAAATAAATATTTTTATAAAAAGGAAATAATTCTGAAGAACATGCCCTAAGGTACACAGAGAGCTACAGAATGTAAAAGGATTCTTGCACT
The DNA here is from genome assembly GCF_046562875.1 of Panthera onca. NCBI lineage: Eukaryota > Metazoa > Chordata > Mammalia > Carnivora > Felidae > Panthera > Panthera onca. The sequence continues at coordinate 10,867,161 of NC_138344.1, read as the reverse complement.
TAAAAATACAGCGTCCCTGAGGCAGCAAGGGGCTCCCAGTGATTACGCCTGCTTCTGCGCCTCCCCAGACACGCTGCTTAGCTCGGTTTCCCAGCCTCCCAGGGACAGCACAGGCCTGAGCCCGGGCCAACGGCCAGAAGCGACAGGTACAGCCCCCCAGCCCGGCCCACACAACTCCTCACACCCCTCTGCCACATTCTCTCCTCCTTCTTGACACAGACAAACACAGCAACCTTGCAAAGGACATTGAAAACGGCAATGCCAAGGTATAAAATGCCACCACTTGGCCAAGAGCAGCCCATCTGCTTTTCACACGAGCAAGAAATACATATCGATTTAAGCAACGACACATGTAGGGGTTTGCGGGTTAGAGCAGTTTCAACAAATACATTCACCAGACCCAATAATGGGTGCAGGGGAGGAGACACTATTAAATGTTTCATCTAGGGGCGCCTGGGTGGCTCAGTCGGTTAAGCGTCCGACTTTGGCTCAGGTCATGATCTTGCGGTTTTTGAGTTCAAGCCCTGCATCGGGCTCTGTGTTGACAGCTCAGAGCCTGGAGCCTGCTTCCGATTCTGTGTCTCCCTCTCTCTCTCTGACCCTCCCCCGTTCATGCTCTGTCTCTCTCTGTCTCAAAAATAAATAAACGCTTAAAAAAAAATTTTTAATGTTTCATCTAACAAGAGCAAAAACAGCAAGCAAGCAAGCAAACAAAAATCCATCAGAAATGACAGGGCCACTGAATCTTCTTTTACACCTGACCCTTGATTTGTCACACAGACATCATCGGATTTATGGATCATCCCGGGCAAGTTTATAATCGCGAGGGGGTTTTCTGGTGCCATTACAAGGCTCCCTTTTCCTGAAAACTTATTCCCACAAATCGAAAAACATGTAGCCTCCCCATCCAAACCATTAACATCTACTGCAATAAAACCACGGGTGCGTTCCACCATCAGGTCAAGTGTGACTTGGGGTGTTCGTTCCATCACCCATGCCTCTTTCTAGTTAGCACAATAATCGACAGTCAGCCCTCCTGGGCTGATGTCCCTCCTGCCCCTCCCAGTGCCGGACCCTCGTGAGAGAACCATCTGGGTACAGGATGGGGGGGGGGGGGGGGGTCCACTGGACAGCCCAAGAACGCAAGGACTGCATGCCTCACAGGGCCCCTAAGCGGCACTGCTGGGCACCCCCCCCCCCCCGCCGTGGGTTTACAATCTTCCACAGCCACATCCAGTGTGTCCTTCTCCCCCAGCCCCCAGCCCTTCCCTCAGCCCCAAGTCTCCCATTGCTGTTTTCCAGGGTGTCTGTCATTTCCCGGTTTCCCTCTGGGGTCACAGGAAATCCTTACTCCCTACCTCTTAAAATTTCCACTCTGGAGGCACCTGGGTGGCTCAGTTGGTTGAGCGTCCGACTTCCGGTCAGGTCATGATCTCGCAGTTTGTGAGATCGAGCCCCACATCAGGCTCACTGCTGTCAGCTCAGAGCCTGCTTCGGATCCTCTGTCCTCCTCGGTCTACCCCTCCCCCGCTCACACTCTCCCCAAACTAAATAAATATTAAAAAAAAAAAAAAAAATTTCCACTCCAGTAAGGACCTCACATGTCACTTCCTGCTGTAGTCTGTGACATTTTCTGAGAATTTCTAAATGACCTCCAGAGGACATTCTCAGGCCCTGTAAGCCTGGGACCTGGCTCCACGGGGACCTAGAAGACCTGAGCTCAACTCCTGGTCCGGCCACATCCCACCTCAGGACCTGGAGTGATCACCTCAAGCACAAAGAACTTTCTTTCCCCACATGATGGCAGTAATAACACCTTTGCCCTGGGTTTCTGTTTTCTGTTTCTTCATTTTTTAATGTTTATTTATTTTTGAGAGAGAGCTCGTGCATGAAGCAGGAGAGGGCCAGAAAAGGGGAGACAGAGGATCCAAAGCAGGCTCTGCACAGGGAGGGCAGAGCCCAAATGTGGGGCTCGAAATCACAAACCCCGTGAGATCATGACCGGAGCCGAAATCAAGAGTCGGGTGCTCAACCGACTGAGCCGCCCAGGCGCCCCCGCCCCAGAGTTTTTATAAAACTATACACATCCATTCGTTTGACATGTATTTACTGGATCCCTTCCGTGTTCTGAGAACCCTTTTAAGCTTTGAAGATCTGACAGTGAATGACGTGCTCTCACGGGACCTGTGCTCTGACAAGGAACAACAACAAATAAATATATAACAGGCCAAGCGGAGGTAAATACTAGGAAGAAAAGGAAAGTCAAGTAAGGGGTCCAAGAGTGAAGGTGGGGGGTCAGTGGGTGATGGGTGTTGAGGGACGGCCTTTCTGATGTGGTGACAGATGAGGAGAGGCCAGAGTAACAAGGAACAGCGGTGCAAAGGCCATGAGGTCCGATGCATAGCATCACGTACAGGAAAATGCACAGCAAAGGGCTCTAAAAACACAAGACACGATTGGTGTCTGGAATCCCACACTTTGGACTGAAATGTCTCAACAAACCTTCATGCTGGACACAAGCTGGGGACATCTGCCTTCATTTCCCCCCAGAGAGCTGCTCTCCTGCATCACCATCCTCCCCCTTTAAGAGAATCCACCACGGCCAGAGATGCCCTTCAGAGAAGAATCCAGGACTTCCCGGAAGAAGAGCAAGACTGAGAGGTTCAAACACTGGCGCTTGCCACAGCGGTCCGCATCCCTCCTTTGTTATCACACCCTCGCCGGCAGCCGAGTCTTAATGAATCTTCTGGAAGTGCTTTTCTGTAATTCTGCTGGGGTCGCCGGTAATGCAATTAGGAGATAAAGAAATTGACTGGAAAGGAAATGAACGAAAAAACTCAAAAGACGACATTTTCAGACAAGTCTGCTTTGTCAAGTCAAGGGTTCTTGAAGCAGAGTGGCAATTTTCATGCAGCAAAGGGCCGCTGGAGGGAGGAGGCTAATGCAGTGAGTTCTGAGGATGGACCGTACTGAAGCCGTGTGGCCGGGCAGAGCTCGGCCTCGGAGAGACGTCAAGATGACTGCTACGAGCCACCAAGGGTCACACGGGTGGCAAAAATCAAACGGATAACCAGCTGGTCATGTAAATAAGTGAGCAAGTAATGAGAAATCAGTCCTATCACAAAAGAATGGCTGCTGGAATGAATAAAATCACTAAGAATATGATCATTTGAAAGGAATGCGTTTAGGAGCTACCACGGGGTATGGGATGTGGCTCAAGGGGCGAACACCTCTCAAAAAAGGCATCTCCAAGGGCGCCGGGTGGCTCAGTCGGTTAAGCACCCGACTTGGGCTCAGGTCACCATCTCACGGCTTGTGAGTTCGAGCCCCGCGTTGGGCTCTGTGCTGACAGCTTGGAGCCTGGAGCCTGCTTCTCTCTCTCTGCCCCTCCCCCGTTCATGGTCTGCCTCTCTCTAAAATAAACATGAAAAAAAAAAGAAAGAAAGAAAGCTGGATAAGCATAGTGATCTGGACTCACGAGAGGCTCAGTCACTACCATTGGCACCACAAACCTTGGTAAGCACCTGTTCTGTGCCAACATTGCCCTACTCCACACTGGGAATACAAGAGGGAATGAAACAAAGTCCTGGTCTCTGTGGAACTTACATTTTGGTGTCACAGGACAGAAACTAAATACATCAATAACCATGTACTGTGGCCAGTGGGACCAATTTCTATGGAGAAAAATAAAGCTGAGAATAAGTGCCAGGGGATCCAAGGGTGAGAGAGAGAGCAGGGGCACTCACTTCTTTCAATAAGGCCAAGAGGGAGGGCTTCTCGGATGGTATCTGAGCAGAACCCTGAATCCAAAGAGGGAGAGCCCCAAGGATTTGTGGAGTGAGCCCAGTAGAGGAAACAGCGAATGCAAAGGCCCTGGGGTAGGAATAAGCTTGGTATCTGTGTAAGGAAGAGCCAAGAGGCCAGTGTGGCCGCTGCTGAGAAGACAAAGCAGGAAATGAGGTCAGAAAAGCAGAGAGGCCCTGATCACACATAACCACACGGCCCATGGTAAGGCAAACTTCCCCCAAGGCCTTGCTCACAGGTGTCGCAGATGAGCACTGTGTGTGTGTTTGTGGGAGACCGCACTGAGGACTGCACTCTGCAGCAGAGAATAAAAGCGTGCTGGGGCTGAAAACAGCAGGCCAGTGAAAAACCACAGCAATAGGTCCAGGGGACAGAAGGTCTTGCACAGGAGGGGCAGAGAAGACACTGGGCAGGAAAGATACGCATCTAACCTATCAAGTTCCCAAACGGTGCCGGGTTGGCTCTTAGGCTCTTTCTCCCCAGGGTCTAGCCTCAGCAGGGAGACAGCAAGTTTCTCTACGATGAGACAGGAGCCAAAGTGCATGTTCACACAAGGTTAAAGATCTCCCAATGCCAGGGGCGATTTCCCATTGCCAGATGAGCCATTTATCCCAAGTTGTTTTATCTTCATCTTTGCAAACTGCTTTCTTTTGAAAAATTCCGCTTACTCCACTTGCAAACAAATACGCCAGCAGCTCTGCAGAGCCGGAAGGAAAAACCCACAGAACTAAGGCAACTGGGGCTGCCCAGATGTGGGGAAAGGGATAGCAACCAACAGCCAATTTTCCTCCCCAACACCCAAGCCCATGCTGCACCAAGCCCCTCCCGATCCTTTGCTCACTGACCTATAGGTAGGTTCTGGATCTCAGACCCCCTGCAGAGAGGCCACCAGACTTCTGTGCTGCTCAGAAACCAGCAAGCCCCCAGCAGGAAGTCACAGATAAGGAATGACAATAGGCAGACTCTAGCTTATTTTCATTCCCCAAAAGCTGGTCACTGACCCCAAGGTGCACTCCTGGGATGGGGCTTCTCACCCCCTGCCTTGGGAATCACTCATTTTCTCCTCCTCTCGACCTTGCTTTGAACCAAGAGCCCCGGCCCAGGACTTGGAAAGCACACACCCCAAGAGACTTTTGCTTTTGGTAACAGCGAAAACAATACCTCCTGTTGGCAAGGGACTTTACAGCGCACAAAGTCATTTCAGGAGCACATTCACCAGTGACTGGGATGGTCTTAGAACCTATCTGTCAAGCCATTTTGAACTTGCGCCTCTGCCCTGAAAACGACAGCTTCCCAACAGGGGCACAGTGGCGCTCATCTGCTCTTTGCGCTACCCAGCAGTCTACGTGTTAGCAGTGGCCGAGGCACAGAGCTGGACACCCAGGCAAGCAGAATACGAAGAGCAACTTCATTTATCAAACCCCTGATGAGCTCCTCTCATATGCCAGACCTGAGATACAACCACGTGGTTCCAGAGCTGGGAAGAGAACACAGAATGAAAAGCAGCCAGCGCACTGGTTAACAGTACAGACCGGAGCCAGACTGCGTGGGTTCGAATCCAAGTCCTACTGCTCCGGTGCTATGTGGCCTTGTGCAACGGACTTAACCTCTCCGGGCCTCGGTGTCCTCCTCTGAAAGATGGAGAGAGGAGACCTGTTCCACAGGGTTGTGGTGAAGACTGAACGGGGACATGTTTGTACAGCGCTTGGAGCAGAGGCTCACAGGAGGAGAATACGAGCAGCTGGGGTTTTTATGAAAGATACAATAGGGACCACAAGTGGAGTAGGCGACTGAGGCACAGCTGGGGTCGGCGGTGGGGGAGGTGGGGGACACAAGGAAGACCTGACCAGGGAGCACAGGCAGATGGAAGAATGCAGCTCAAGACACAGACACGGAAGGGCTGGCCAGGAGCTGGGAGGCGTGACGATGCTCAGCCCTGCACTGGCCGTGGACAGCACTCAGGACCTGCCCACCCGGTCGGCCGATGGTTTATGCCGAGTGTGCAAATAAAGCTTCTGATCCAAAGGAATCCACCCTTCCGGGGGCTCCATGAGGTCAAAACTGTTCACGTAAATAGCACGAAGACCTTCTTTGCCTTTTTCGCTCTCGTTTCGCCCACAAGCGTGCAGCGGGGGTTTCTAGCCGTCACTAATGGCTAATGCAACATGCACCTGTGTGCTCTCAGTTTTAATTTCTAATTAAATACCCACAGACATAAGCCTTGTAAACACGAGATCACTGGGATGCTCCTCAGTGATTTGTGGGGTGTTAGGAGTCCTGAGAACAAAAAGTCTGAGAACCCCTCACTGTTCTACTCCATCCAGTCCACCCCCCACCACCAAGGAAGCTTAGTTGCAAAGACGCACACAGAGAGATGGGGTGGGGTGTTCCGGGGACGAAGGGCAGGACAAGCGCTCAGAAGGACCCATCTCGCAGTGTGGGCGGGAGGCTGCCACCCCACCCTGAGACCAGACCCGCAGGCAGCTTCCTGGGCAAATCTCTAGCCACTTCCCCACCCCTGAGCCCCCACAAAGGAGAGCGGAACACCGCCAATCTCACTCTCCCCTCCCTATTCCTGGTGACAGCCCTCAGCCACTGTCACAGCAGACTCCCTGAAGTTTCCATCCACACCCTGCGGTTTCAGGGGTGGGACCCACCCAGTCTATCTGATAAACACCTGTGCCTCCCCGAGGGCTCCACGCCTCCCAGTGGGGCGTGAGGGGGAGCCTTCCTAGGCCTGACCCCCACCCATGCACCCTGTCCCGTTCCTCTCTACACACCTCTCCCTCCGGGCCCTGTTTCAGCTCTGCAGCCCTCCCACAGGCCCGTCCTAGGGCTCACCGAGAGCTCACCATGTCTTTCTTCCACGGACGAAAGAAGGGGGGAGTGAGTGAAGGAGTCCGTGACTTACACTCTCTGACATTAGCCACTTTATAAATAGACGTCTTCGTCTACAGGAATGACCCGGGACCTCTTTCCAGGACTGCAGAAGCCTCTGTCCCTGGTCGTGTCTGCAGAACAAGAAATCCTCCTCCGTCCAGATGATTTCCCAAGGCAGCAGCCTCCACTGAGGTCGATACCCACTGATTTCTTAGGATTCTTCAATCCCACTTCTCAGAGTGGGACTGGTCCACCCTGTCCCTAAATCCGAGACCCTCCCAGCTGCCTCTTCCCTGACCAAGGACACGATGACGATGCGGCTGGCACCTCCCTCCCTGGATTTCACCCCCTCTTCCCCTCCTGGGCCAGGCAGCTGGGGAGAAGGGGGTGGTCGATGAGAATTAGATTTTGGAGCCGGAGTGGCGTGGCGTGGGGGGCAGGAGGAAATGTGCCAGTACTTGCCGAGAGGAGGGAAATCAATAGGTGACAACTGTGATTTGGGGCACGATAATTACACCACGTTCACAGGCCACTGCAGAGCCGCCCTATTGATTCCGGAAAAGTATATTTACTGCATCTGAAGCACAGGTGCGAGCCCAGCTCCGTGCTCTCTTTCCCTTCATTGATTTTGAAAGCGGATCCAGGTCCAAGATGCCTCAGTGTGCAGTTCGTGCTGCTCGCCTCTGGGGTTCCGCCCGGGGATTTATTATCCACTTCCGCTTACTTTACCCAGATCCTCCCCTTTTTACCCTTGGAAAGTGACAAAGGAAAACCATTTGTTTACTCAAAAGCACTGGTGCTTGGTAGGTGCTGGTGATACAAGAGGTCACTGTCCCCTAGTAAAGCCTCTGAGCACCAGCCTCTGTGGCTACCAGTGGGCTCAACATTCTGGTGAAACGCACTTGATCACACGTAAACTTAAGATAACCGCAGAACGGAAGAAAACGCTTCCAAATTATACATCTGATAAGGGTCTAGTCTCCAGAAAATATAAAGAGCCCTTACGACTCAACAGTTCAAAGACTCTTAACTCAACTTAAAAACGGGCACAAACAACTTGAACAGACAGTTCTCCAAAGAATATGTGCAAATGGCCAATAAGCACATGAAATGATGTTCGACATCATCTGCCATCGGGGAAATGCACATCAAAACCCCTTCACATCCACAAGCATGGCTCCAGTGAAAGAGACAGATAATAATGACTGTTGGCAGGGTTGTAAGAAACCGGAACCCTCCTATGTGACTGATGGAAACGTAAATGGAGCGGTCACTCTGGAAGGCAGTTTGACAGTTGCCCAAAATGTTAAACACAGTTACCATATGACCCAGCAGTTTCTTGCCTGGGTATATACCCAAGAGAGGTCAAAACATAAGTCTGCATGGAAAACTACACGTGAATGTTCAGAGCTGCGTTATTCACGAAGCCAGAGAGTAAAACAACCCAAATGTCTTCTGACTGATGAATGAATGTATGGAATCTGGTATATCCCTTCCATGGAATATTATCGGGCTACTAAAAGGAACGAAGTTCTCATGCATGTTATAATGCGGATGAACGGTGAAAACATCACGCTAAGTGAAAGAAGCCAGACACAAAAGGCCACAGATTATATGATTCCATTAATAGGAGATGTCCAGAATAGTTAAATCTAGAGAGACAGAAAGTCGATGAGTGGTTGCCAGGAGCCCAGGATGAAAGGTGATTACTAAGGGGATTTCTTTGGGGGATGATTCTGGAATGAGATCATGGTGAAGGTTGCATAGCCTTGTGAATACACTAAAACCCACAGGATTCTACATGTTAAAAGGGTGAATTTTATGGTATGTAAATTATAATCTCAATCAAATGCTGTATATTTAAGGGTGTGAATAAAGGCAGTGAGGTTCAGCAAATCCCTCAAAGCCACATGGCCCCCAGGGGAACTTTAGCGTGAAAATATGTACAATAGCTTAAGCTCCCCTGTCAAACGGAGTGAAAGCCAGAGAAATATCAGAATATCAGCTACCTGTTGGTGGAGTCACAGAGGGTGGCTCCCTGGCTGTATTTCCCAAGACATCTTTGTCATCAGATTACTAAAGGCAGAATCAGCATCCCACATACCATAAAATTCAGCATCGCCCAAGACACTGCACCACACGGTCAGCAGCCCTAACCCCCGAAAGCAGGACTACCGCCATGAGATCCAGGAAAGAAACGAAGGTGGGCAAGATTTAAATTTGTTCCGGAAGGAGAAACGGCGGGAAGCTGTGGTACATGGGAAATCCACGAGAGACAAGGTAAGGGCTGGGAACCTCCGTGGGCTCAGAAGAACCGGACCAGATGACGAAGCTCACGGCCAAACGCTAGGGGAACACGCACCTGCGCGCATCCGGTCAGCTAACGCGCGAGGTTCCCCTGCCGCGGTTCATCTGCCCTGTCCTGCACCCAATGCCACAGTCAGGGATCAGAGAGCCTGCTCGGTCAAAGCTCAGGACCAAGAGCCAGTGCCAGGGGCCAGACTCTCCCTGGAACACGTCTGACTCTGTTCTGCCACCTGGGCCAGGCTCCCCCCTCCGCTCCTTAGGCTGCTGTTTCCCCAGCCTCCCATCGTCCCCGCCCCTACACACACACCCTAGATTCTGGCCACAGAAGTGGCCCCGTGTTACCTGAGCACACAGGCCCTGCACCTGCAGGCAGGGCGTGCCAGCTGCCACCTCTGTGCCTGCTACAATTTCCCATTCTCCTAAAAGCCCTCCGGTCAGAGTGGATTTTCCCTGCTCTCCACTCCTATGACATGGCGTCTCTCTCTCTCTGGTACAGACTCCAGTGGGTGTGACGTCTACAATGGCAGCAAGCATCACTGATGGGGCCTCGCAGCCACCAGGCACTGCCGTGACTCGCTTAACTTCTCATCAAGTTGGTCTCTCATTCCTCATATCACCCTCGGAGGTATGGGCACCTCGGAGGTATGGGCACCACCAGTGGAGGTGGGCACCACTCTTACCCCTGCCTACTGGGGAGGAGAGCGGCACCAGGCCCCACAGACAGGAAATGGCAGAACTGAGCACGAACCCGGGCCTCCTGGTGTCCGCATCCTCCCCCACGGCCCCGTCCTCTTCCTGAGTTTATCTGTGTATCAGAGTCACCCGTGTACAGAAGCACCTGTCCCCCCCCGACCCCTGCCCAGCCTTTTATTGATAGTTTTCACACCCCTTTCTCTGGCACTAACCGTCCACACCCAGACACGGATGGCCAGAGGGTAAGCAGTCGAGGAATGTGTCATAGACCCGCGTAAAGATGTTCAGAATGTCAAGTGGGAAGCTGACGCCAGGGGTGAAGGGAGGGAGTCACCCCCACAAAGGATGATGGAAGCAGGAGGCCAAAAAAGGCTTTTCTACAGTAATTGATTACTTTATAGATGATGGGTTCCTAAGTTATCACAGGAAAGGAGGATGCGGGGCCTCCTGGGTCTCTGAAACCCGGGAGATCTTCGAAGGCATTGGTCGGGATACAGAACCCCCAGGAGTCTGACTCTGACCTTCAACCTTACAGACGTGCCCGGGCTAAGTACATTTCCTCCGCTCGGCCTCTCCTACTCTGTGGCATCCTCCTGTTCTTGGAAAACCCAGCCCCAGGGTCTGTGAGCACAGGACACCGGGGTGGCCCACAGGGGACAGCCCTGCCACAATTCCCCACACTGTCTGGAAAGCTTTTCAATCTTGGGGACAAACTCCCTGTCTCATCAGCAACTACCCAGAAGTACAAGGATGCATGTTCCCTACACAGCCTGGTCTGCCCTTCTGGTGAGCCCTCCCTTGGGAGAACGCGGAGGTTTGCATGGGGAAATCTGCACACTCGTAACCTGTGACTCCAGCTGTCCCCACCCCCGTAAGGCCACGCGTGACAGCACTTGCAGAAACAGGGTGTGCGGCTCACATCACACACTGGGCCTCGTCTCTAAACTTGACTAAGCTCGTGCTCTCAAAACCCTGCATGCTAACAACACCTCTTGGGAACAGGACACAGGGTCACGTTTGGGTCCACGGTAGACAGCTGGTGAGGACCGGCACAGGCAGGAGCAGAGCAAGCTTCCCAGAGGACGGCACAGAAACCACGGGCAGGCCTGGCCTCACACCCACCTGCTGGCTCGAGCTGGTATCAGGGCGTGGAGAGCCGAGCATGGAACGTAGGAGAACTCTCTCTCCTCCGAGTAGATCTGTCATCCGTATTCTGCCGCTGCTCCCATGGCCCGACTGGAACATCTAGCAGGGAGGATAAACCACCCTCACATGGAACTGGAAAGTTCCAAAGGTGCCCGCCCGGGTGCAGACGGGAGCAGCACTCAGGGCCCTGGGTTCCGAAGTCACCTGCCTACCGTGGCCAGCAAGGGGCACACCCAAGGAAAGCAGGCCGGGTGGGACCCAGGCAAACGGAGAAAGGGGCTCTGGTCCCCCGTGCAGCATCTCCGTGGTTCAGCCACGATCGCTCCAAGGGAAACCCGAATCCAGAGCTGAATGAACTCACGTTTCTGATCAACACCAAAGCGGGTTAAATGGACCCCAGAATTACTAAAGGCTGGAGGTCTGCTGGCCTCTGGTGCAGAGGATAAGGGACACTTAACGGAGCCCATTTCCTGCCCGCGATAACCAGGCTCCACGTGTCGTTGTCCGAGTGCTTGAGAGGGCCCACAAGGGCTCCCACAAAAACCCCAGGAGCAGAGAAGAAAGGGAAGCGGAGGGCGGATGTCCAGGCAACAGGGCGCCCCCTGAGCGAGAAGCCCTGGCTAAATCTGCCAGTGCCACCCGGACGGAGGGCCCGCGCACCTTTTCAGGAAAGGCCAGGCCCAAGAACTCTCAATGCTTCCCACAAGGGCTTGTGCCCAAAGTGGATTTCCAGGGTGGAGACAAGATGCTCTTCCCTCGTGAGGCAGCGTGACCACTTGCCACAGGGCACTCGGCCAAGGCCAGGCTCATCCAGGAGGGGTCCTATCTTTACAGGTGCACCAGCGGGGAGTCCCAGAAGGGGGCAGCATGGTTATTTCAGACCATGCTTCCTGTGCCCTCCTGTGTCACTCTGCCCTCCATGGGACAAGTAGGTCCAAGTAGGAAATGCACAAGACCATAGAGCCAAGGCACACAGTCCCACGGCCACACCCATCCTGTGGTCACCCCGTCACTCAGGGCCCAAACTGGAAGCTTGCTTTGTGTTGCTTTAACGTGGTGCCACGCTGGGGATACGAAGAGCGCTCCGAGTCCCCGGTCAGTGGTCTTCACCTCACTGCCACTTTCCACTGGCTCCGTGGCCCGTGTCCTCCTTCCGGGGGGGGATCTTGCTAACTCAGGTCATCTGCTCTCTCTCCTCGGCCTTGAAACATTACAACTAACCTGGGAAAATGCGTTCTGGTTGCATTCTTTTTAATACATGACAAAATCAGAGGAGAAACATCTTGAGGAAGAAACAGAATTCTTTCAAGTCCTTAAGTGCAGTGAACACCCAAACCGTACTACGGTTGTGGAATCCGCTTTTTACCCTCGGTTCTCTACCCTACTCATGCCAAAGTAACAAAATATTTTTCCACCAACCGTTATCTTTTTAATGTTTACTTATTTGTTTTGAGACAAGGAGGTGGAGGGGGGGGAGGGAGAGAGGACGAATGCACACAGCAGGGGAGCGGCAGAGAGAGAGGAGAGGGAGAATCCCAAGCAGGCTCCACATTCAATACAGAGCCCGAAGTTTGATCTCATGACCAAGATCATGACCTGAGCCAAAACCAAGAGTCGGATGCTTAGCCAACTGAGCCACCCAGGCACCTCTTGTTACATTTAATAATTGTAAAACATCCCATCATTTTCAAATATCATAACTGACTGGACCTACAGGAGGTCTGCTCTGTTCTTGGTATGAATGTTAAGTTCACACCTTTGCTTTTTCATGTCAGGACCATCTGAAATGTCCTCTTGGGGCAAAGGAACTTGGGGTCCCAAACACGTGTGACCCTCCTCTGTCTGCATAAATACAGGCTACTCTCTGTCTTTCCAGCTTTTCTTTTAAAAGGACCTTATAGGGGCGCCTGGGTGGCTCAGTTGGTTAAGCGTCCGACTTCGGCTCAGGTCACGATCTCACGGTATGTGAGTTCGAGCCCCGCATCAGGCTCTGTGCTGACTGCTCAGAGCCTGGAGCCCGTTTCAGATTCTGTGTCTCCCTCTCTCTCTGACCCTCCCCCGTTCATGCTCTGTCTCTCTCTGTCTCAAAAATAAATAAGTGTTAAAAAAAAAAAAAATTTAAAAGGACCTTATAGGATTTCTCTTTCTCTAACAGACTTCCCAGGGAAGCTGACCCCTTGAACACCAGTTAGAACCATGTGGGTCCACTTAACGTGCAGATTTTTTTCAACCAATACGGTCTAGTGATGCAAGTGTATTTCCTCGTCCTTATGATCTTAATAACATCTTCTTTTCTCACGCTTACTTGATTATGAGAATACAGTATATAATGCATGTAACGTACGAAATATGTGTTAATGGACTATCAATATTATTGGTAAGGCTTCTGACCAATAGTAGGCTATTAAGTTATGGAGGAGTCAAAAATTACAGGGAATCTTCAACTTCATGGGGGGTCGGTGCCCCTAACCCCTGAGTTATTCAAGGGTTAACTATATTTTCTAAGAGACTCTTTCTATGCTTTTAAGGGAAGCCTCCTCACCAGAGGAAGACAACGGAGGGGAAAGCGTAGACTCTGAGATCAGGCCTTACTCTTGCCTCCACGCAGGGCAAATCGTGCCTCAAAGTGTCCATGTCTAAACACATCTTAAGACTCCTCCTTTCCCTCAGACATTGGTGGAGATGAACACGCTTGAGTAAGTCGCCCTGCACCAAGGACTCCCAAGTTCCTCCCATCTGCCATGAATTCCAAAAGGCGTTTCTGTCCGCTGAGGCCTTGAGCATGGCCCACGGTCCTATGGCACCGCCACACCCAGGGGTATCCGGGAATTGCCAGGCAGGGACGTCACCAGGTCCCACTGGTTGCCCTTTGGCAAAACTGCAGCCCGGCTCCCCCCACCGACCGGCTGTGTGGACACCAGACAAGCTACTCAACTCCACAGAGAAGCTGAACTAACGATCTTTAAATCTTCTCAGCCCTCAGATGATGAGAAACCGCCCTCGCGGACCCAAGGACCCAAGGTGAGCCGGGGCCTTGCTCCTGGAAAAAGAAGTCTACACCGGATCTGTGATCGTGCACTCAGGCCAGCACTGCTTTATGCTGTTCCCTTGCTATCACCAGGTGAGGCGCATCTGTTCAGAGAACATGTTAGATCACTCTTAACCAAGCCAAGAGGGGAAAGAGTCAGCATCTGAGAAAGCCAGATTCTAGAAGTTACCCTGGATTTTTCCCTTTCTCCCTCTTAAGCCCTTCCCTCCCCCCAACTCATCAGGAACTCCTATCAGCTTCTATCAGTCGCTGCCCCCACTCAGTTGAGGCCTCCAACACCTTCACCCAAACTGTGGCAACAGCCTACTCACCCATTCGCACAGCAGAGAAGCATCAGAGCATCAAATAACTCCTACCTAAAACCCCGAAAATGGCTCCTCTCATGGGGACAGAAACACACCAAAGCCCTCCTGTGACCGGCAGGGCCCTGCAGGACCAGCAAAGCCAACTCTCAGCCCCAGCCCTCCGTCTCCCTCCTGCTCACTCTGCCCCATGGCTTTTATTGTGATTCCTCCTATACAGTCACTATCTTCTGCCTCAGGGCCTTTGCACATGCTTCTCCCTGTGTCTGCAGTGCTCCTTTCCCAGCATGCACTACATCATGTAATTATGGTGTTTGTTTTCTTACTTATGCATGCATGCATGCATGCATGCATTCATTCATTCATTCTTGGCTCTCTTCTCTACTAGAATGTCAACTGCATGAGGCAGGGCCCTGGTCTCTTATCTATTACCAAATTCCCAGGACCCAGCCTGGTGCCAGCCACAAAGAAGATACTTAATGAATACTGCTGAATGAATAAATTAAACCCACAGTCCACAGTGTCCACAGCTCAGAATATAAACTGTCCAAACATAATTCCATTAGGGCCTGAGTTACTCACTTTAATAGGAAATACTGGAGGAAGATTAAAATCTACGGGCGTCTGAGTGGCTCAGTCCGACTTCAGCTCAGGTCATGATCTTGCGGCCAGTGAGTTCGAGCCCCGCGTCGGGCTCTGTGCTGACAGCTCAGGGCCTGGAGCCTGTCTCAGATTCTGTGTCTCCCTCTCTCTCTGACCCTCCCCCGTTCATACTGTGTCTCTCTGTCTCAAAAATAAATAAACATTAAAAAAAAAATCTAGATGTGAGAGTGGGATCTTAGTGCACACTCTAGGAAGTTTTGGGGGAGTGTAATGCTTCTGCTGCACCTGAAGATTGTATGTGTGCATGTGTGCATGAACATGAGTGTGTATATGCATGTGTCTGTGAGTGCATGTGCTTGTGTGTGCCTCTGTGTGCATGTGCATGTATGCCTGCGTGTGCCTGGGCATGCATGTGTGTGCACGTGTGTATACACCTGTGTGTGCGTGTGCCTGTGCATGTGTGTACATGTGTGTGCCTGTGCATGCATGCATGTGCGTGTAGGTGTGTGTATGCCTGTGTGCACCTGTGCATGCATGGGTGTTCATGGGTGCATGCATGTGCATGTGTGTATATGCCTGTGTGTGCATGGTGCAGGTGCATGTATGCCTGTGTGTGCATGTGCGCGTATGCCTGTGTGTGTGTGCATGCACACACGAGTATGCATGTGTTTGTTCCCCCTCTCCTCCTCAGGACGGCCATCATCAGTTCTGCTTGGCAGGACAGCATCCTCCACTCCCACATTCCTTCACGAGTAACTCGGGCATTCAGATCTCAAGACAGGTTTCCTCCTGAAAGGCACGTCTGAGTAAAAGGGGACGGTCACCAAATCCTCCAGATCAGAGATCCAAACCCTCCGGGATTCATGGTGTCATATCTGTACCGGCTGCTTGCCAACAGCTAAGCACAGCGACCAGGCTCCAAGGGGAACAGGCAGGACCCGTGACAGATCATCGGCCAAGTGAGGCACAGAAGCCGAAACCACTCAGAACTTGACCTTGCAGCTGCTGGCCACTTTGCTACGCTGGTACTGGGTGGGGGAGGGGCCGGCACAAACCGGGGTAGTCAGCTTGCCCAACACATCTAAAGCATCCTTGATGATACTGTTTCCTCTTGTTGGCCTCATCCTTCTTGCCTCTCAGCCCCGAAATGAGGAGCTGCTGAATCCCTGAGGGGCTCACGCTCTAATGCCAGAGCCCCAGAGGCTGAAGCCACCTGTATATAGTCTTAAGAGGGGCCTTGCACAAGGAATATGGAAATCATAAAAATAAGAGGAAACATTTACATAGGCTTCCTACGTGCCAGTGGCTGTTCCTAAGCCCTTTACACAATATCAACATATATCAACAACCCTAAGAAGGCATTTTACAGATGAGGGAAACTGAGGTACAGTGAGGTTGTGCTAAGTGGTTGTATCAGTCAAGATGTGTGGGTAGCAAATAGTACGCTCAAAAGTTTCCACTCGGGACCACCTAATGAAGAACTATTTACAGATGGAAGGGCAGGGCTGAGGGACCTATCAAAGGACACTAAGGCACCCAAGATGAGTCACAGTGACAGACGATCACCAACCCTTCGGCCTAAAGAGGCAAGAGGAGGGATCGAGGTCACTGGAACCCAGCAAGAACTGGCCTAGGGATAGAAAGGCAGCCTGCTTCGGATTCTATGTCTCCCTCTCTCTCTGCCCCTCACCCGCTTGCTCTGTCTCTCTCTCTCAAGAAATAAACATAAATGAATGAATGAATGAATGAATGAAACAACAGACCCAAAATGGAGGCACTTGTGCTAAGCCCCACGTCAGCAAGCCAACACTTCTACCCAATCTCATGGTAGTTTCAGCCTCTCCCAGGAATGTAACCTTTAACCAGCCAACCTGAAATTACCTGGTCAGCACTAATGAGGTAACCCGCCAAGACCCATTCTGTCCCCCACAGGTAGATTAACCTAAGTCTGAAACAATCCACTCTTTGCTAATAAACTTCCTTTTTCTGCCGCTCTCTGCCTTTAAAACCTTCCCTTTTCTGAAGCTATTTGGAGCGTACTTCTTTTTGCTAGATGGGACGCTGCGCAATTCAAGAATCAGTGAATAAAACTAATTTGATCTTGAAATTTACTGAGCTGGGCTGAATTTTGCTTGTTAACAATACAAACCAATCAGAGATTAGAAGCTTCATACCTTGCAGGAGGAAGGGAGAGAAAAAAAAAATCCTTTAGAGGGTTAAACACACCTCCAGATTCTCTGATTTCCAATGCCTTCCTTCTATAGAGAAGGAAAGGGAGACTCAGAGAAGCTAAGTAACTTGGCCAAGGTCACCCAGCCTTAACTATCAAAGTTGAGATCTGGCCTTTCAGAGAAGCTAAGTAACTTGGCCAAGGTCACCCAGCCTTAACTATCAAAGTTGAGATCTGGCCTTTCAGAGAAGCTAAGTAACTTGGCCAAGGTCACCCAGCCTTAACTATCAAAGTTGAGATCTGGCCTTTCAGAGAAGCTAAGTAACTTGGCCAAGGTCACCCAGCCTTAACTATCAAAGTTGAGATCTGGCCTTTCAGAGAAGCTAAGTAACTTGGCCAAGGTCACCCAGCCTTAACTATCAAAGTTGAGATCTGGCCTTTCAGAGAAGCTAAGTAACTTGGCCAAGGTCACCCAGCCTTAACTATCAAAGTTGAGATCTGGCCTTTCAGAGAAGCTAAGTAACTTGGCCAAGGTCACCCAGCCTTAACTATCAAAGTTGAGATCTGGCCTTTCAGAGAAGCTAAGTAACTTGGCCAAGGTCACCCAGCCTTAACTATCAAAGTTGAGATCTGGCCTTTCAGAGAAGCTAAGTAACTTGGCCAAGGTCACCCAGCCTTAACTATCAAAGTTGAGATCTGGCCTTTCAGAGAAGCTAAGTAACTTGGCCAAGGTCACCCAGCCTTAACTATCAAAGTTGAGATCTGGCCTTTCCCAAGGCCGGAAAGAAGAGGTCCTGCTCACAGTGTGATCCAGCCACCGCCTGATGCGTCCCAGGGACTTTCAGGGCCTTGGGCTCAGTCCTAGCTGGTCACCTATTCACTTATTCAATCACACACACACACACACACACACACACACACACACACACACACACACACCCCAGTAAGCTCTCAGTCCCTTCTCACAACAGCACAATGTTCTCACCTCTCCTCACCAGGCCAAAGCAACCAGCTTGTTCTCTCCCTACCCTGGAGCAGTTTCGCCCACAATCAAGCAGCACCCCCCCACCCCCCCACTCCCCCCCCCCCACAGAATTAATTTCGCATTGTAGCTGCCTAACGACCTCTAATTGCATAGCTGGAGGCTTACACATTAACATGGGCAAAACCAGCCATAAATTTAAAAGGGCGATTTCCTTCCCACTGTCCGCCTCTGCCTCCCTTTCAATAAATCACTCACCTAAAATGGCAGAGTGGCAAAGCCCAGGGCCAGAGGTCAAAGGGGCCCAGCCCTGGCTAGATCCCTTATTAACATTTAATAGCACCTGCCAGGGATGGTCTTTAAGGACTCACAGGAATGCCCTAGGGCTGTCACAAAGTGGCAAGAGCAGGGAGAAAGTGGGGAGGCAGTGGTCACTATGTAGGTAGCCACACAGATCTCTCCAGAGGAGATGCACTCAGCAGGGAACACCTACTGTCTCAGGTGCACGTGGCTGGAGCTGTGAGCAAAGGAGGCTCTACCGGGTTCCCAAGAAGCCCCTGAGCCGTGATCAATATCCACGGGTGCACGGACACTGATGAACACCAGGGCGTATTCGCAGGAGAGAGTGAGTGAGTGAGTGAGTGAGCGAGCGTGTGTGTGTGTGTGTGTCGGGGGTTGTTTTGTGAGGGGACAGAGTCCCAGACTGATGCTCCAAGATCACTCTGCTACAATTCCCCAGACCGCGGAAAGTGCCCTGTTTAAATACCAATCTGAGGGCCGCCTGGGTGGCTCAGTGAGTTAAGCATCCGACTTCAGCTGAGGTCATGATCTCATGGTTAGAGGGTTCGAGCCCCACACTGGGCTCTGTGCTGACAGCTCAGAGCCCTGAGCCTGCTTTGGATTCTGTGTCTCTCCCCTGTTTGCACATGTGTGTGCTCTCTCTCTCTCTCAAAAATAAACATAAAAATTTTTTTTTAAAAGTTTGAAATTTACTATTTCAGTGGCTCTATTTCAGTATACACGTGAGGCTACCAGGCCTGGAGCGGATCAGCCCAGGTTCGAGCCTGGCTCCAACCCTACTCAGCCAGCCTCCCCAGGCCTCTCCCGTAAAACCTAGACTTGGGGGAGCTCGACACGATGCCAGCCCACGGGGAGGGCTCAGAAATCACTAACCCCCAGAAGCAGGTGGGTCCCAGGCAACACCCTGTGGGTTGTGGGGGCTGCTGACGGTTTTGTAGCAGGAGGCAGGTTGTAGGCAGAGGTGAGGAGGGTGGGAAAGCGGGATGGAGGTAAGGGGGTAATGGAGTACACGCTCTGGGCCAGAAGGCTGAGGAAGGAGCGGTGGCCCGGCCCCCACTCTGGCTGCCCCTGCTCACCGGCACGCAGGCCCCACAAAAGGCCGCATCAAGAGCCGCCACAACCGGCTGCTGCCGCCAATGTCCACCGCCCTTGCTGGCCCGACCAGAGCCTACGAGCGACAGGTGGACGGGAAGGTCTGTCCTTCTGCAGAGCTGCGGGAAAAACTGTCCGGCCCTGCAAAACTGGGCACTACGGGGGTCCCGCTGCACAGCCACACTCTCCCTCCACAGTGCCCGAGGCAGCCTCCAGCAGGAGGGCGGGCTGCAGGCCAAGGTCTAGCCCGAGGGTGGAGAGGGGTGCACTGGGGGGGCCAAGTTTAGAAAACCTCAGGGCCTGCACTCCCCCACCCAAATTCTCTGGATGAGGCAAAAAACCGACTGGTAACCCGACTGTGCTTTCTTTCTCCACTAACCCTCCTGTCTACACCTCTGTGAGTCTTAATCGTACCACGTCTGTAACACAGAAGTGCTAAATGTATACTGCAGTCCCCTATCAAATCCCGGTCAATCAAGGAGGTGAAGACAGATTCCAAGGTCCACGGGCCTGGGTTCAAATCCCAACACCACCACACACTAGCTGGGGTGACCGTGAGCAAGTCCCTAATTTTGTGCCTCAACTTCTTTATCTGTAGAATGGGAATCGTAGCCCCACGACCTATGGCTTTCTTGAGGGTTAAATACAGGTAGAACATTTAGAGCAGCCTGGCCCACAGAAAGAGCTACTCTACCACAAAAGAGGCCGTCTTGTAACTGTGGCACAAACCTCTAGGAACCAGAAAGCATGTGACGTCTCCATTTCAGTGGCACTGCGGCACCTGAGCGTAAGCCGTCCCCGCACCCCACCCCCCCCCACAGCCACCGGACTGGCTTTCCTCAAACTTCATTCCACCCCCTCCCCCTTCTCCCACCTGGGTTTCCAAGGGACTACCGGGGAAGCTGTCTGGAGACCAGGAGAAGGAGAAACAATCGACCTTCCCGGCCCCGTTCCAGAACTTACGGACAAAAACCTCACAGTAAGCTGCACGAGGAGCCCCATTAACACGGACGGATGGCATGCTCCCCATTTTAATGACGAACAAACTAAGGCTCGGAGAGCTGAAGGGGCTTGCACAGCGTCGGTGGCAAAGCTGGCATCCGAACTCAATTCCAAACGTTATTTCTCATTTAATAATAATAAAAATACTAGGAGGAAGAAGACCGCAATGATGACAGTGACTGTCCCTTGAGCACTTACTCTGAATGCCCTACGTGTGCCGGCTCATCAGTCCTCAGATCAGCCCTGTGAGGTGGCTACTGGGACCCCTCCCATCTTACAGATGTGAAAGCCCAGCTTAAGCAATCCACCCAAGAATGCGAGGCTCGGAAGTGGTGGTGATCTTCTCACGAGCCGTTCGTGGTTTCAAATGAAAACTTCTTTGTAGAATTTGTCTTTCCTGGAACTTCTCCCCTTCTCCCTTAACTTAGCAGGTCCAGTCTTCCCCTCTTTACAAATTTTTTAATTTCGTTTATTTTGAGAGAGACAGAGGCAGCGTATGTAGGGGAGGGGCAGAGAGAGACAGACAGACAGACAGACAATCCCCAGGCAGGCTCTGTCTGCACTGTCAGCTTGGAGCTTGATATGGGGGGCTCGAACTCACGAAACCATAAGATCATGACCTGAGCCGAAACCAAGAGTCGGACGCTTAACTGACTGAGCCACCCTGGCGCCCCCGTTCCCCACCTCTTTGAAACACAGTTCAGAAACCCCTTCCGCCAGGCTGCCTCTCCAGAGACGCTACTCGCTCTATGGGCAGCGAGAAGTCATAGCTTTACCTCCTGGACCTTGCTCCCCACAGGGCCTGGCATCCACAAGGTGCCTTCCTCCTGCTCCGTGCTCCACAGGTAGGTGCAAAGATGACAGCTGAGCCCAGGAGTTCTTATTCGTGCCATGTCTAATGAGCCCCGAAGAGCTCGCGGCCAAAACACATTTTAATGCAAGTGGCTGCTCTCCTTTCTACGTCGCCCACTGGGGAGACAGTATTTAGCTACAAAATACAGCTCACACTCTTCTCATGGAGCTAACACCCAAAGGAAAGGGAGGCGCAGGTGCCCTGACTCTCTGGCCCCTGGAGGATGGACTTAACCTTCTTTGCAGATTCTGGGAGCACAGCTAGGACAGTACCCCGACTCAGCAAGTCAACGAAGGGGCTTGGGTGTCCCAGAATCACGGTGACCAGAGTTTAAGGACACAAATTAGGACACGTGGTGCCTGTGAGGAAAACAGAAAGGAATATTAGAACTTGAGATTGTCCCCAGGACAGCAGCAAAGGAGGAAGCGTGGCCTTTGTAACCGAGAGGGTGTGCAGGGGGGGGCTGGGAGGCTGCAAGGCACTGAGCGGGCCTCAGCCACCTTGCAGGCCGGCCTCAGCTTCGTCTGCAAGGGCTTTGTTACTCCAGCAGTCTCTGGAACACGCACACTGCCGTGTCTGCGCTATATACCCTTCTCTATTTGCAGAAAGGAAGCGGAAAGGGGAGGGTACCGGGGAAAAAATGCCAAGGTTAAACACTCCGTCATTATAATGCCCTCGACTCCCTCAGGGGCAAAACTCTCCCAAACAGAACTGTCCAAAAGAACTTTCTGCATGACAGCAATGTTCTGTAACCCACATGCTCCAAAACGGTAGCCAAGAGCCGCACGTGGCTCTTGAGTCCTGAAATCTGGCCAGTGCGATGGAGCAACGATGTTCTCGATTCTGTTTGGCTTGAAGTCACTTAAACAGCACGTGTGGCTAGCAAGGTGCCCTACTGGACAGCGCGGCTCCAGGCCACGTTTAGACAAACTTACACCCAGAAACCACATCGGTTAGTAGACCCAGCCTGTGCCGACACGCCGTCCTCTACTTAGTAACACGCTGAGCGCTCGCTGCGTGCTAGCAATGGCCCTTTTCGTGTCACCTCCCATAATCATCACATCATCTCTGATAAGAGAAATGCTATCATTATTGCCACTGTACCTAGGGGGACACGGAGTCACAGAGCTCAGTAAGCAGTGGGGGCTGGTCCAAGAGCTGGGGGTACTCTCACTCTTGCACTTGGGATCCCTTGCTCAGCGGTCGGTGTAACATGGGTTTATTCTCTCCATTTGGACCTGTGATCACTTTAATAATGAGGGCTATGCTCCCTCTTGTGCTCCTGGCTAACTGCTGTGGGACCATCCCTGAAAGGTTTTCAAGGTCCTGAAAAGATCCCAGGGAGCTGATTTTAAACATAAAGTCCTTCCAATAGGAGGTCCAACGAGAAGTGTCAGAGGGACTACGAGGGTGTGCTACGAGGGACTACGGGTATACTGCCCGGTGCACCCTCATGTGGAGCCTTCCCTCCGAATTCGTCAGGAAGTGCGTGCCAAGCCGTCTCATTCTTCCATACACAGGCAACACCCGAAAGATGCCCTCCGGGAGGGGCGCCTGGGTGGCCCTGCAGGTTAAGTGTCTGACTCTTGGTCTTGGCTCAGGTCAGGATCTCACGGTTCGTGAGTTCGAGCCCCGCATCGGGCTCTGTGCTAACAGTGCATAGCCTGCTTGGGTCTCGCTCTTCTTCTCTCTCTGCCCCTTCCCTGCGCACTCTTTCTGTCTCTTTCTCAAAATAAATAAATAAGCTTTCAAAAAAAGAAAGATGCCCTTCTGGGGGCTCCAAGCTGCCAGAGCCTTTTGTCAAAATTCATGAGAGAAAAGGCCGAGGCTTACCCCCATCTAGCAGACACATTAGACTTTTAATATCAGGCTAATGAAAGTAAACAGTGCCCATCCTGTAGCCAACAGGGATGGGCTAGACTTTAAGGTGCAGGGAACTGGGGGGCAAGGATGACCTTTGCCCTCATTAGCCTGACTTTCCTCTAACCTAGGACCCGTTTCTGTTCCCCTTCCATCCCTCTGACCCCAGCTCCCAGTTTTCCTCGATGGATCACCTGGACCACGATTACAGAAGCTTATTATGTTGCCCTTTCCTCTCATAACTTAAAGGAGCATTTCTTGCCTCAAACAGACCTGGCCGGGACCTTTAACAGTTCTTATTTAACACAGGAAACCCGATCAAGAAAGTCACTGAGGATGCCAAACTGCTAGGGAGGGCTGTCTTCCAAGAAAGTGTTCCCATTCAAAGCCTCACGTGTTGCTATGAAAAGGTAAAGTTATAATCGGCGTCTTAGGAAGGGCAGTAATTTACAGTATTATAAAAAAAAAAAATCACTGGCAAGAAAAACTGGACTCAACATTGAAAAGAGTTCAGCCAGGAAAAAGAAAATAAAAGGAAATCAAAATGAAACCTGCCATTATGTAGTCAAGAGACTAATCGATGCTTGTCAACCTCATCCCTCCAGCTGGTTTCAAAATGTTACCCATCATAAAGAAAATCCAGAAGTTTGCAACATGATGAGCGCTTAAGATGTGTCAAGGGTGGCCTTCAAAAGAGATCTCACTTGGATTTTGGTTTTGCTACAGTTAAAGTCTGAGAGATACAGGGGCGCCTGGGTGGCTCAGTCGGTTGAGCGTCCGACTTCGGCTCGGTCACGATCTCACGGTCTGTGAGTTCAAGCCCCGCGTCGGGGTCTGTGCTGACAGCTCAGAGCCTGGAGCCTGTTTCAGATTCTGTGTCTCCCTCTCTCTCTGCCCCTCCCCTGCTCATGCTCTGTCTGTCAAAAATAAACATTAAAAAAAAATTAAAAAAAAAAAAAGTCTGAGAGATACAAAACTTACCATAAACATGTCAGGGAACATTGGCAAATATTTTCAAACACTTGTAATCTGTCAAAGAAGTGCTATGGGGACCCACCTGACTCTTTATTCTCAAACAAGAAAGGTGCAAAGAAATGTCGGCAGAAGAAGTTCTCTGAGAGTGTCCATGTTCCCATTCATCCAGCTACATTTGCCAAGACACAAGGTAAGAGAAAACGCTGAGGGCTTACCCCCCATCTAGCAGACTTATTGGGCTTCTAACATCAGGCTAGTGGAAGTAAACAGTGCCCATTCGGTAGCTAACAGAGGTGGGCTAGATTCAGAACCCAACCATTTCTCAATGAGCAACTGTAAGGAATGAGAGAACTCTTCCCTCTGGGACCAAGGATAGGGTTGCTTACTGCTTGCTATAAAAGCAGTGGATACTGCAGGTTCGGTATCCTTCTCCTATAACAGGACTTCCTGCACAGCAGACATCCACCTGCATCTTCAGCATCACCTCTGTGGTACTTCAAGGTAAAAGGAATAGTCACAACCTACTCTTAAGGCATCAAGAGTCATTAAGTCCTTAAACTGACCCATGAGTCTCACTGTCTGAGCATCCATGAAATAACAAACAGGCTAAGTGGTTAACTTTACGGTAAGTTAAGATCAAATTCTAGACCCAACAAGAAGCTGCACGGCAAGCTGGGGATCACCTGAAAAAGTAATAAAGCTTGGGACAGGGCACACGGTAGTGACATATTTAATGTTAACTGCCCAGGGGCCAGAACTCCCTTAACTCATAAAAACCAGAAAATCAAACTCCAGAAATTCTAAAGCAATATAATGTGGTATATGAGAGCATACACCTGAATCCAAATCCCAGATCAGCCACTCACTGGATCTGAGACTCTGGGCAAGTCACCTAACCAACCACCTCATGCCTTGGTTTCCTCATCTATAGAATGGTGGCAATAATAATACATACCCCAGAGCATTACTGTTATGAGAATTACTGAATGAATTTATGCACAGTGCACAGTAAATGCCACATGAATATTTGCTACATTACCACCTGCTCTAAAAATTCAATGATTCCATAGATCTTTATACAATGCCCATTATCCTAACTCTTTATAATGCAATCTTCCTGTATAGGATATACTGTTCGGTGAAAAAGTCAGGTGGGAAAAAATGCATATAATTAGTTACATTTTATAAAGAAAAAGGAGAAGTTGGTATATAAATATATTTGGTTACATTCTTCAAACAGAGAAAAACCAAAAACTGAAAGAAAAATGGCTATGTCTGAGGTGTGGGAGGGAAAAACAATGATAGGTTTGGAAGCCAGAATTCTCAGAACATTCCTGTTCTGTAGATGTGACTTTGACACCATGTAAATAGTTTATGTAATTATCAAACAAAATTATCTCTTAAGAAGTAATCTATAAAAATCAAAAACAAAATGGAACATGTTTAATTGTTCACTGAATTCGAGTCCAAACCACACAGAGAAAAGCCATTTTTTCAATGATATTTAAAGATAGTAGGGGCGCCTGGGTGGCTCAGTTGGTTAAGCGGCCGACTTCGGCTTAGGTCATGATCTCACGGTCCATGAGTTCGAGCCCCGCGTCGGGCTCTGTGCTGACAGCTCAGAGCCTGGAGCCTGTTTCAGATTCTGTGTCTCCCTCTCTCTGACCCTCCCCCGTTCATGCTCTGTCTCTCTCTGTCTCAAAAATAAATAAATGTTAAAAAAAAAAAAATTAAAAAAAAAAAAAAAAAAAAGATAGTAATTCATATGTCCCTAAAAGGATATACCTTAAGGACAAAACAAACTGCAAATAAATAAATAAATAAATAAATAAATAAATAAATAAATAACATTGTTTTTGGTAATCACATAGCCACTTTTCCTGCTTTTCTTAATCAAATTCTACCCCAATATAATAAAAGGGTTAAAATAAGGAATTTTCTCTTAATAGAATTTTTTGAAAAAGGAATGAGAGAATTTGAACATCCTCACTATGTAGAGACCTGACCATCAATGGCTGTCAATGACACAGAAAGAGAAAGCAGACCTTATGTGTGTCATTAATAGAAATACACATCATCACCTATGAAGTATTTCTTGCAACAAAAAAAAGAAAAAGAAAAAAAAATCAAACATGAATCAGATCAGTCCTTTAGAGCTAACAACCAATTTACAAAAAATACAAGTGGGGGACAGAAGAACATGCTAAAAAAGCACCATCCAGCCTGTACAAAACTACAGGGCAGATGATTCAATTTATTTAACCGGGGGGCGGGGGGGGGGGGCACTATAGATTAAAGGGGACCTAAGAAACAAGGCAATTAATTGCAAATCATAGAGCTCTTTGGATCTAATAAAGTGTGTGTGTTCTTTTTTTAAAGAGGCAATTGAGAAATTTAAACACTGAGTACATAGGTGTTAACATTAACAAATTATCATCAGAGCTTAAGGTATGGCAGTAGTACTGTAAATTCTGTTTCTATAGAGTCCTCATCTTCCAGAAATAAACACTAAGTATTTACATACAGAATGATTGATCTAAAATTTCTGAAACCGTACATCTGATACAACCAAGGAGAAGGGAGACTGGGTAGAGACAGATGAAACAAGGCAGGCCACGATGAGCATGCTGAGGTCCACTCAACTAGCCTTTCTACTTCTGTATGCGTTTCAAATATCCCATAATAAAAATCAGTTATTCTACCAAATCTCAGCTTTGGGCCAGACAGTGGACAGTGTGGACATTAGTTCACAGTAATCAGTGGACAGACATTATGTTCGACTCTGATCACTTCCTTACCAAGGGATACAGACTTGAGACAAGTAACTTCATTCTGCTGAGCCTCAGTCTTCTACTCTGTGAAATGGCTATGATGCAGAGGGAAGGAGAGAACTCATTTCCGAGTGCCTGGCACGGGGTATGCACTCTCCCAATGGAGGCTTTCCACCACCCAGAGCTTTCTAAGGCAACACCACAGCAGGCAGCAAGCTACAGAACTGAATCTCCCCCCCCCCACCGCAACTTTAAATTAAAGACCTGCCTAGTGAGCTCGTGGATTACTTGTTGAATCGTCTCCAGCAGAAGTGATATTCTTAAAAGAATATGCTCATATTCCATGTGGTGAATAGCAATTTCCACCATCTACACACACACACACACACACACACACACACACACACACACACACACACACACAGCTAGGTGGCCTCTTTCGGGCTGGCCCTATGTGAGTCACAGGAAGTAAAACACCATCTCCCAGCTGCAAAGTCTCACCAGTTTTAAACATGCTTTCTTTCCCCAGACATCCAGCCTGGAGACATCAGGGACATCGCCTTCCTTTCTGAGCCTGGGTGAGAGGCTTTGTCAAGTCACTTCCTTGACCAGATAACGCATCACATCAGGGAATGGCACTTGACACGGATGAAAAATGAAGTTTACACAAGTTCTTGCTTTGAGAACATGTGCAACGTGGTTTCTTTTCTCCAACAGCAGCTATGGTTTGGAAGACGGTGTGTCTCTGCAAGGCACTGAGTCACTACTCACACTTGTAAAATATTCCTGAGCACATTTGGTGAATATTTTCCAACTGTACATACACAAACGCATGTGTAGATTCCCATAAGCCTGGAGCTTCATCCTGCCCTCCCTGCATTTCAAGCTCTTGGTTTTTATGGCAGTTGCTGATAGACTTTGCTGGGAAGCAGAGGAACACATCCCTTGGAGAAAGAAGTGGCTCCAGTCCCCATGCTGTCCCTTACTGGACAGATTATCAATCTCTATGTCCAGATTTCCTTCCATAAAATGCAGACAATAACACCTAAGGGATTTTTTCGAGAATCACGCTGCATAAAATACATAGAGAACTTTGCCCAGTCTCTGGCCCACAGAATGTGCTTCATAAATGCCTAATATTATTACTCTCATGGTCTGATGCTAGGTCTCATCCATCCACGTACCACTCCCCCCAGCACCCTGCACTGGGCTTGACATAAGGTAAGCTCATGATATTTGTTAAATCAATGCATGAGTGAAATGGAGACGATTAAATTTAACCTGTCTCTATTTGTGAAAAAGGAGTCAAGTGGGGGCAGGCGTGGGTGGCTCAGTCGGTTAAGCGTCCGACTTCAGCTCAGGTCATGATCTCACGGTCCGTAAGTTCGAGCCCCCACATCCGGCTCTGTGCTGACAGTTCGGAGCCTGGGACCTGCTTCGGATTCTGTGTCTCCCCCTCTCTCTCTGCCCCTCCCTGACTCATGCTCTGTCTCAAAAATAAACACTAAAAAAAATATTTTTTAAAAAAGGAGTCAAGTAACTTTAAGTCTCTCAAAAATATATAATACTATTATCTTAAATATCAGTGAGACTCATCAAAGATGGACACACTCATCCAGGTGAGAGGTGCTGAGGGCCTGGCCTGAAACAACTGAGGCAAATGAAGAGAGGGCAGGGGCCAGACTCCAGAGACCTTCAGAAGCCAGGATCAGTAAGAGGTGGTGGCTTTTAAATGCAAGGGGTGGGAGGAAAAGGGCAGGGTGAAACAATGACAAAGCAAATTTGGGAGAAAATTTAAGGACGTGAATTTTGCACTTCCTGGGATCAACACCACCTTAGGACACCCAAGTAGAGAACTATTTTTTTTTAGTTTATTTTTTGACAGAGAGAGAAAGAGGGAGAGAGAGCAGGGGAGGGGGAGAGAGAAAGACTGAGGATCCAAAGCAGGCTCTGTGCCGACAGCAGTGAGCCCGATGCGAGGCTTGAACTCACGAACCGGGAGATCATAACCTGAGCCGAAGTTGAACGCTTAATCGACTGAGCCACCCAGATGCCCTGAGAGCTGACTTTTAACAAGGCAGAAATAGATTGCACACAGATGTTCATAGCAACACTATTCACCATCGCCAAGCGGTGGAAGCAATCCAAATGCCCAATGAGGAATAAACAGATAAACAAAATGTGGTATATACACACCAGAGGATATTATTCAGCTTTTATAAAGGAAGGAAGTTCAGACACAGGCTCCAGCATGGATGAACCTTGAGAACATTCTGCTAAATGGAAAAAGCCGGCAACAAGAAGACAAATACTGTAGGGACTCCACTTACGGGAGGTAATCAGAATAGTCAGCCCCCGTAAGGACAGAAGGCAGAATGGTGGTTACGGGGGCTGTTTCCTGGATGAAGAGTGTCAGTTCTGCAAGACGAAAGTTCTGGAGAAGTGCTGCACAACAATGTGCCAACAATTAACATTACTTAACTGTACATTGTTTAAAAAATAGGTAAGATGGTGAATTTCAGGTTATGTGGTTTTTTTTTTGTTTTTTTTTTTTTTTACAATTCAAAAATTAACAACAACAACAAAAAAGCTTGGGGCACCTGGGCGGTTCAGTTAAGCGTCCGACTTTGGCTCAGGTCATGATCTCTCAGTTTGTGAGTTCGAGCCGCACATAGGGCTCTGTGCTGACAGCTCAGAGCCTGGAAAGCCTGCTTCAGATTCTGTGTGTGTGTCTCTCTGTCTCTGCCCCTCCCCCCCCCCACAAAAATAAACATTTTTTTTTTTAAAGGTGGAAGTATGAATCTGGAGTCATGAGCCAGAGGCGCTCCCTACTCCCCCTCTGCACGAACTTGGTGGCTCACGCCCAGTCTCTGACCTCTGAACCCACCTTCCACTCTGCCAGGTAGGCCAATAAGAGACGGTCACTTGTCTGCAGACCTCCAACAAGCTCGCAGGACAGTGAGGATGAACATATTCTGGGAGGAGCATGCAGCTACCTGCACATCATGCCCGTTAGGAAAGCACAAGAGGCCTCTACCCCTCTCCAATCTATCGGGAATTGCAATATTTCAGCTCATGGTCTCTGTTCTTTAATTCTTCTTCCTCACCTGTTCCTCCATGATCCACGAAGCCTTTTTTATTTTACCTTCTTACCATTTTGGTCCCAGCTGTGGCCGAGTGAGGTATACGTACAATCACTCCTGACTTGCGGAGCAAAGCAAGCCAGCTTGGCCAAGCCTGGGAGTGAGGGAGAAAAAAAAAAAAAAACAAACAAACCCAAGTCCAAGTTGTGTAAGAGTAGTGACTGTATACCAATTAAAGGCTGCGGGGCCTGAAATGTAAACAAAACCGTCTGGTGAGTGTCTGTCACTTTACTACGGGGAGATTGTGAAAACAACTCACGTGGTTCTTTCGTAGGAACAAAGCTTTATCGGATGAGAGTTTTAACAATTCCCACAGAGAAGCCAGGCCCTAAGTCCCCTATGGCCATCAATGTCTCCTGGCTGAGACACTCCTCACCATTCCATACTTTACTGCTAAAATCAGGAATAATTTTATTAGAGGGGAGAGAGAGAGGAAGAGGAAGAGGAAGAGGAAGAGAGAGAGAGAGAGAGAGAGGAAGAGAGAGAGAGAGAGGAAGAGAGAGAGAGAGAGAGAGAGGAAGAGAGAGAGAGGAAGAGAGAGAGAGAGATAAAGAGTGTGAGCATACTCCCTCTGCCTCAGTTTCCTCATCCGCACAATGAGAATGGCAACCCTTGTCTCCCTGGGCTTTAGGAGGAGGGAGCGAGAGACCACAGGCAAAGCACCCCATTCTCTGTTGTGTAGCAGGGACACCAAAGAGGACAGCTAGTATATCCCGTGTTGTTACAGTCTTTATTCAAACCCCCATGTGCTTGATGCACTTGTCCAAATAAGCAGACAGGTGTTAAATTTTCTTTGTGACCACAATCGTTCCTAAAATTAAACACTTGCTCACAACCAGTAACAAGGTGGGTGTTAAAAAATAAAAAAGCACCCATGCAGGAGACATTTTGTTCTTTATGCTGCCCCATGGCTTCTGAGTCTTGTCTTCAGCCCCAGAATCACAGGCGTTAATGCACACATAAGCCAATCCAGCTGATCCGGCTGGATCAAGGTAAGGTCCTTTCCCCCGTGATACAAATGTACCGACTGAGGCTGGGGTAGGGGAAATAATTTAGATCTAATAATAGACACCACTGGGTTTCTAAAAGGTTCCAAGTGTTCATACACAATTTTAGAATCTATCAGATCCTTGCTGGGCTAATGAGGCCTCTTGCTGGGAATCCAAATTCCCTTTGTAAACTCCATTAACAGCCCATGAGGCAGGTGGGAAAATATGAATGTTCTTATGGTAATAACGCCTTGGGCATAAAAGGAGGCACTGGGAAATCACATCCACTTGTGCCACATGCTTAGTTAGAACATTAGAGATAAAGGGAGAAAAACATCTCTTCTTGGAGAGAGATTAGGATGTGCCCAACCCCCAAACCCTGCCTGCCCCTTGCAACCCCATACCTGAACTAGGTGGCAATGGGAATTGGTAAAGACAGAAAGGGGTTTCTTAAATGCAGAGACCGTCTCAAAAAGTATGGGATAAAAAGTTTTGCCCATGCTAATTTTGCCAAGTTCATTTGTGTCCCCAGATGATTTTCTGGGGTCCCTCACAACTTTCTGCCTACTTGTTTGTTTGTCATTGCCCGGGAGAAATTTTCTTAGTAAGAACGCATGGAAAGTTTTGACTTCGGGAGTTCAGATTCCATTATGAACCAGTGCATTTTTAAAATGTTTTTGCTTTCAAAGCAAAAAAAAAAAAAAAGCTGATTTTCCTATCTGTGCATCCGTGCAAAACCAACACAGAAAATTTGCTGAATATTACCCAAAACACCCACAGTTAGGCCGAAAGAAGGGATGGAAAATTTTAGCCCCAAAGGAATTTTTTTTTTTTTGGACACTGGAAGCAGTGGCACAGGAGGAGGAGGGCTTGGAGGGCGTCTCCTGAGTGGCTGGGAACACATTCTGACTTTTCACCCACAGTTGCCTGGCTGATGCGAAGATGCCTCCTGTTGGAGGTACAGGGGCTCCCCAGGGAGCGGATCAAGTTGACAGCTGAGCAGTCCACAACATTCCATCTGTCACTCCGCACAGCCCATCACCTCGACTATCTTGGTTTATCTTACCCCAAGTCGCCCAACCTCACAGTCTGCCCGTCGTAAGGACTTTATGGGATTCTAACCTTTTTTGGATCCTGAACCTCTCCGAGAAGCCAGCGAAAGCTTCCCCGCAAGAGCACGCACACACCTCCAAATAATTTTAGAAGGTCCTGGATCCCTCCCCTCAAGCACATCCGAGAAACTTCAGTTTGAAGCAGCCCCGTTACGTAGCCCCCAATTTCTCTTCACACTCGTAAGGCAAACTCCTGAGCCCCAGCTCTAATGTCTACACCTAACTTGTTTATGAGCGCCCATCAGCCACCTAACGCGTTGGTGCGTTCGGATGTTTGTCTGCACAAGGGCAAAAATAAGCACGTGCACACGCACACGTCTCGGCAGGAATGAAATAGCAAAGCCAAGTCCCAAATGGCGCGCGCTCGTTTAGCCTCCTGGCCCTTGACGATACGAAGCCAGTGCTGGGAGCGAAGGCAGGGCCAGCGATCACACTCGCGTCAAGGAGCCAGGATTGGTCAGCCTTCTTCCATTCGATAAGCAGCAGCACCGAATAATAAGCCAACATGCTGGACACTCTCCCGCCTCCGTAAACGATTTGCTATTAAACACTTACTGCTCCCCAACAAAGCCTGCCTGCCAACAGGTTATTTTTAAACACTTTGTTTGTTTGGAGTGGTCAGGGAGAAAGCAGGGGGGGGGGGGGGGGGCATTCCTTTTGGTTTCTAGGTCTCTTTCCTGCAACTTAAAGGCTAGGAAATAATGAAATGAAAACCTGAGGCAGAACTTCCAACCTAACCCTTTTCATTGACTGCACGGGGTTAGGTGTCGTTCAGGTCTTTAGGGCATCGTAAAAGAGCTAGCGCTCTGATCAGAGCACGGCTGTCCTACGTGGGTTTCCTTGCACAGAAACGCTATCCCCATCAGAAGGTGCGGGGTCAAACCTCAAGAGGAAAGCAATCCAGTCCAACTCTCGCCGTGACAGGACTGGGCAGTCGAGCCCGTGAACTGCAAATATTGTACAGGATCATTTCTGTGCTAAAGGAACTGGGATTCCAAGGGCTAGAGGCTCACTTCCGGCAGAGCTGGATCCAGGCAGTCGTCTTGCCTTCTCGCCCCCTGATCTACCTTCCTTTGCGAGGTCTTCACTCCTAGGTCAACTTCCCTGCATGTGGCAGCAATGACAGACATTGGAATCTCTGGACATAAAGTTTCTACAGCTAGCAGTCCTAGAAAAGAAAGTGGCCTCTGTCTCTCTCACTCTCTCTCTCTCTCTCACTCTGAGTCCATTTGTCAAACCTCATGGTAGGCTTTGATTATCACAATCCTTGGGCCAATCCTTGTACATGGGAGCCCTTCTCTATGTCATTGCCAGCCACGCCTGGACCACATGATCATGTCTGCAGTCCTCGTTGGGGAAAGGCAACACTCGGTCACGAAAACGAGGTGCTAGACAGGCAAAAAGCCAAAGTCCACAACAAAGACTCTTCCATGAGGCCTAACACAAGAATCCCCTAGCAATGAAGAACTCACTTTGCCCTGAAGAGGAAGGCCATTAACCTCTAACGCCCGTGTTAACAACAGCAAATCACAACCCTCTACAGAAACCAAACCCTTCCCACAGCTGCTCTCACTGAATGCCTCTTGCGGGTGAAAGGAAAAAAAGGAGATAAAGCAGAGATTATTCTATGTCAGAAAGAAGTAGTCTGCAAATAAACTAAAGAAAAGGAATATGCAGGTTATTCAGGAAAATAGCTCAGAACCTTTTATATTTAAGAACAATGCCTTTGTTACAGTTGAAAGGAAAAATAAAATCAATCTTCTTTCACGAGGCAGGTGCAGTAAGAGGTTGATGGTATAGAAACAATGTGCCTTTGCGGTTCTGAAGGAAGGAACCCGCCCCGACCCGACCCTGCCCCATGCACCTGCACCTTCACCTTCCCCACGAATCTTCTCTAGGTCTGTCTGGGCCTCTCTGGTCTTACATCGGGTCATCAAACACTTGAATGCCATGCTCTAAAATCTCTCAGCAAAGATGTTCCCACACACACAGGAAACATCCACAGGCCCCAACTAGCCCCAAATGGTATTGGTTTCTACTCCCTTCAGGAAACCCTTGGGGAACAGATTTCTTCATCCAGACATTCTTAGCTTGGAAAACTGGTTGAATTTCTTTTCCATTCTAGGATTCCCATGCTCATGAGGCAAAAGGCAAAGCCTCAGCTGGAATAGCATCCTGAGAGGCTCAGCAACAGCTCTGACTCCTTCCTCTCTTCCAAACTGTGTCCTGTGTTTGTGCAAGAGTCCCCGCCCCCATCCCCAACCCAACGCCCAGATCACCTGCGATCACAGTAGCTAACACTATTTATTCTGGCTGTGGCATCCATGATGTGCAACTTCTTCCCTTACCACCTAGCTTCCTTTCTTGTTTTATTTGCTGTCCAAAAGACAAATGCAATTTGAGATGGATGATGTAGAGCCAAGGGTCCAAAATGGCAAGCCACCAACGTACTCGAGCTGGCTTCTGTGTTGGTGACCCGCGGGAGGATTTGGAGAGGATGTCAACGAGTTGGCAATTCAGTCCACTTGCAAACTATGGATTTCCGATCACTCTTAAAAATCCAAAGATTTGGCAAGACTGACTCTGTACTCGGATGAAGAAAGAACCCTCAGTTCCTCAGCCTCCATCTATGGTCTGCTTTTCTCATTTGCTGGCTGAGCCCCTGTAGCACTTAAGATTTCTACCCTGGGCAGAAGATGTGGCCTGGGGCTGACAACAAGGGCACCCACACTCCTGGCCAGCCCAAAGCATCTTTTCATGACACACTTGTGTCTCACTTATCTTCTGGAAAGAGTCACAGCCAGGCCAAAGGGCTGCCTTCCAATTCACATGGGATCACAGCACTAACCCAAGCTTTTAAGTCTTCGGCAAATGTGGACGGATGTGGCTCAAACCACAAAGATGTTCATCGTTCAAATGACCAACGAGCACATTCCAGCATTTCTAGATTATCAAAATACCCTATAGTTATCTTTGTGATAATTAACACAATAATTTCACATATAATTGATATATTACGAACTTTACAACAGGTCCATTGAAAGTAGGTTTACGTGTATAGTAGGGTCTTAACTAGAAGACAAAAGAAAAAGGCTGGAAGGAAATATACCTAAATATTGACAATAACTTTCTATAGGTACCCAGATTAGATATTATAGTTTCTTATTATATTTGGGGTTTTCCCAATTTTACTAAAGTGAGAATACATTCTTTTGAAAAACTGAGCCAATATCAAGAAGCAAATTAGGAAGTAATGTGTCAAAACCCAGAAAGCCAACCAATACATCATGTTGTGGTAATGGGCATACTCTAGGGTGCCTCTGACTTCGGATGAACCAGATCGCCTGCTGCCTGGGGCCATGCTAGCACTTTAGGTACTTTGAGATGAGCCACAGGAAGGGGTCTGCAGGCAAAGAAGAGCCCTGCTGATTTAATGCAGGACTGAAGAGGTTGCTATTCTTAGATCTACTAGGTGGATTATGTCCCAAGCTGAAAATCAGGATCCAGCTGCTCTTGTCAAAGACCTGCCTGTGTGTTTCAGTAAGTCAGTCACTTATCTCACGCCTCACTTTCCACATCTGGAAATGGAGATGATAGGACCACAAAAAAAGAACAGGAAAACGTTTACTGATCTCCACCACGGACAGGGTACCTGATGCAAAGGATAGCAAGGCGGATCCCTGCAAGGTAGACCCCGGCCTCTTTTTACTGCTAAGGAAACAGGCTGAGGTTAACCAGAAAGGTGTCCAAAATCCTGGTGGCAGGTCTGAAGGGGAGCCAGGGTTTGAATCTCAAAACTGTCAGACTCCAGAGCCCACGCTGAGAGTCTCGTCCAAGGTCACCCAGGCAGAGAGCACAGAAGCGATTCCGTGAGCCACAGGGCATGAATTATGAGGAGCTGAAAATGAACAAGAAGCACCTAGCAGCCCAGGCAATATGGAAGCACCAGATAAGAGCCCCTTGCATGTTTCCTAGCGCGTTGCTAAAACACACCGAAAATGGCATGTGACCAGCAGCTGGGGAGAGGGGGTGGAACACAGCCAAAGCAAATTGACCAGTGTTACAGTGCCATTTATTTTAGAAAAAGAAATTAATGAGGGAGACTTCAATATCAATGAAGTTGCAAGAATATAATGAGTTATGCTTGCTCCCACGAGGGAAAGCTTTTTAATTATTTTTTTCAGATGAACTGCAGTCACAGTGTATTTGATCCATACCCGACCCACACTCTTTGGAGAGTTGAAACACGTTTTACCCAATGTCAAGTTAAAATAAAAACTCATCAGAAGCAAAATAACTCTGGGCTCCCAGGGCTCCGACGAGAAGTTTGGTTCTCTCTGGCTGCCGGCTGGTATCATAGTGACCTTTGTACTGAACAAACACTTGGCAGATGAAATCTGAGAATAATTCTCTCTGCATCAACTGGAACACAGTGGGCTCCACTGGGTCTCAATACAAGCGATCAAAAAACATGACACATTTGTGTCTAATACATGTGCCACACAACTCAGAGCAATTGCTCTGTGGATTCGGGCAGCCTGCAAGGGCCCCATTCTTCCTGGGAATTCAGAAGGCTCTCACGGGGTTCTTCTGGAAGAATCCCTCTCCTCTGGCCAGCCTCCATTCCACCTAAAGACTTCTCTCTGTCTCGGTGTTCTCCCCACACACACGCATGTGTGGATCAGTGTTGCATGTGTGCCTGCCTACCAAACACACTCCCACAACTCAAACTGATCTGGTTTCCCCTTGATCCCGTTCTGTTGAAAACACGGTGCACTTGTATTAAAACTGCCCAGAACTACACACACACAAACGAGTACACATCCAAACTGGCAAAATCTGAATCAGCTCCACAGACGGTACCAATGTTAATTTCCTGGTTTTGATATTGCGTTTCAGTCACGTGCCATGTTACATTGGGGGAAACTGGATGAACAGTATGGAGAACTTCCCGGTACTTTGCAACAACTTGTGATTCTAGAATGATCGCAAAATAAAAAGTTGTTTTGTTTTTGTTTTTTTTTTTTTTAAGCTACATCTTCAAATAATTTCTTGAGCACAAACATACACACACACACACACACACACACACACACACACACACACAAAACAACGCAGTTCCTTATAGAAAAGTTTGGGCAAAAGACCCAAGGGTCTTGGTTTAGTTTGGTACTGATCCCCTCAGTACGGTTATGGGATGAATCACACACCCATCCCCGCCCTGGACAAATTCATGTTGGAGCGCTAACCTCCAGTACTGCAGTACATGACTGCATTTGGAGATAGAGCCTTAAAGAGGTAATAAGGTTAAATGAAGTCATGCAGGTGGTCCCTAATCCCATCTGACTGCTGTCCTTTCAAGAAGGGGAAATCAGGCCACAAAGAGCCCCCAGGGGTGTGAGCATACAGAGGAAAGACCCTGTGAAGGGAGGAAAAGGAGGAACAGGAGCTATCTGCAAGCCAAGAGAAAGGCCTCAGAGGACAACTGCTCTCAGGATACCTTGATCTTGGACTTCCCGCTTCCAGAACGGTGAGAAAATAAATTTCTGTGGCTTAAGCCATCCAGCCTGTGGTGTTAGGTTAGGACAGCCTTAGCAAACTAACACAGGACCCACATCCTGCACGCCTCATTCATCTGGTTTCGTCCCCTGGTAATGAGCCCCCACAGCATCCATCTTCAACAGGGAAACGGCGGCTCAAGTGTGGCAGGAAAACCAAGTCAAGTAAGGAACAAAGGTCCCGGCACAGAAGAGCTAAATAGCAGGTTAACTCCTTCCCTACCCGGTGAGGCTGGTGCTCAGCTACCTGAATTATCAACACATGGAAGAGAGGGGCACCTGGGGGGCTCAGTCAGTGGAGCATCTGACTTTGGCCCAGGTCATAATCTCACAGTTTCTGAGTTCAAGCCCCACATCGGGCTTGGGGCTGTCAGTGCAGAGCCCCTTTCTGATCCTCTGTCTCCCTCTCTCTGTGCCCCTCCCCCACTCACACTCTCTCTCAAAAATGAATAAAACATTCACACACACTCACACACACACACTGGCGCGCGCAAAGAGAGACAAGTCTTCCGGGGGAGCCCCCGGGGCAGAGCCAGTGGCAGCTTGTGGGCAGCTGTAAGGAGACAGATTTCTAACCCAATGGAAGTACAATCACCTAATGGCTATCGTGGTTCAAAAAGGGAATCATCAGCGATGTGAGGGGAGGGCCCGTGCATCTCAGGAGAGAGGGAAGCAGGAGGCAGAATACGCAGCCGCCCCTGTCTGGGAAGCACCAGCTCTAGTCTGAAGCCACCTCTACTCAAAGCAGTGGCGGCTCCACAACCCTGTCCTGGACTGTGAGCTGGGACCACCCTCCCCTCTGCCTCCTATTCCCACACTTTGGGCCAGGGCACCCACTCTCCCTTCCGATAACACCTCTCCCCTCGGCTTTGAGGCACGTTGCTCTCTTCCCTCCTGGCTGGCTCCCAAGATTTTTACCTCCTGAAGGCTTCAGGCTATCTTGTGGCAGGCCCGGACTTGTACCTGACCCCCTGGACCATCCACCAGCCCTCTCCCCCCGCCAACCCCAGCCTTGTGATACATCCCAGACGTACATGGAAAAACCCCCACCCTCAGACCACAAGTCCAGCTAAGTTATCTTAGACAAGTCATTTAACTGCTCAGAATCACAGGGTCCCATCTGCCTTGTTGACAACAGCAAACACTTAAAAACAAACAAACAAACAAAGAAAAAAAAAACTATGTCCCACAATAGAGGGCATTAAATATTACAGTACAGATCCACAAGAGAATGTTATGCATGCAGTAATAACATCACAGAAGAATATTTAGTAACACAGGGAAATGTGCATCAAATATTAAGAGAAAGATGTTTATTATAAACACATTTTTGGTAGAAGAACATACCAATCCAGAAAAAGACCTTCTGTAATCATAGGGCTAAGAGTAATGATTCCTTTTTTTTAAGTTTATTTATTTATTTTGGGGAAGAGTGAGTGTGTGCAAGTAAGGGAGGGAGGGGCCGAGAGAGAGAGAATCCCAAGCAGGCTCCCCACTGTTAGCACGGAGCCCGACTCAGGGCTCGAACCCACAAACCATGAGACCATGACCTGAGCCGAGATCAAGAGTCGGATGCTCAACCAACTGAGCCACCCAGGCGTCCCAAGAGTAAGGATTCTTTATTCTTTCTCCATACTTCCAAAGTTGTCAACAGTGAACATGTGATACGTTGTAACTAGGAATAAAGTTATTTAAAACATCTCTACCACTCAGGTCACCTTTTTCTTCCTCAAAGAGGACAAGGTTGCAACCAATTGCCATAGCAACCTAATGAAAGGACATGGTGAGTCCATTACATTATTCTACTTATTCCTGCCTACAGTATGTCTTGCCAGGCTTTGAACTTGAAAAAAAAACAGAACAGCTAAGAAAACTGGGCTAATGGAGGGTCACTGAGGAGACTCCTGAAAGGTCTATTCTTGGACCCTCATCAGGCCCCACATCGAATGGTTTCCACTGCCCCCTTGGCCCTTTGGTCCATCTAGGAAGAAAGAGTGCCATGTGCCACCCACAGGTCATTGTCTAGCTGCGCCGTGAGCTTGGCTTCCACACTGTGCATTAGTGAAAAGCCTGCCAGCAGAGTCGTGTTCCCATTCAGCGGGTTTTGTCCCCCGGTAATGAGCTCCGTTGGCTCCCTTTCCCCACACTGGAAAGGGGCAGCCACAGACTGGTGACAGCCAGAGAAGCCCCTTGTGAATGGCCCTTCGAGGAATCCAGAAGCTTGGCAGTGGCTCAGCCACAGGAGTCCAGAGCAAATAATCATTCCAGGGGACTGTATTGGCTTGACTCAAGATGGAATGAATGCTCCCATCTCCCCTGCACTGCATGAAGAGGTCCTGGGAGTGGCCGTAGATAATGCTCATGGCACCAACTAGCGACCTGCAACCTAGAGGCAGGCCTGGCCACCAATGGCCTGTGGCTGAGACTACATGGTCATCATCCCCTTCCCCGCTGACACCCACAGGAAAGAATCAGCTATGAATAAGTCTGTGTTTTACAAATGGAAGTCTTCATAATCCTTTCCATCTCCAGCCCACACTCACATTATTAGGCATATGACCAGATGGCGGGCTGTGAGCCCCTCTCTCTTAACCAGCTTTGCAAGAGCTGGAACCAGGGGACACACATGCTATTCAACAATGGGTGTGCATCCACACGCACACTCCCAGTGCCCTCAGACTCCCCTCCTCTCTACAGGCAGTATGTAAGGCCATAATTCATCAGTCCCTTTCAGTAGGTTCCCCAACATACTTCCTCAAGCTTTAAGTGGCTTCAGGAACTAGCTCCCCATTAGAGGAGATAAATGCTAAAATATCCTCAAGCTCACAAACACTTTCTTATGTCCTGTACAACCCATGAATGAACGAGTTATACTCTACATATACTGTGGTCTTCCTAAACTGTTCCTGGAACAATCCAAAGCTTGCATGGGATAAGGCAGCCATCCATTGAGGCCAAACTCTGCAGAAGGCTTACTCTTTCCTGCTCCCTGGAAACACAGACCCATAAAACCAGTTCAGAGACAGTCAGAGAGCCCATCTCAATGGCCACATGTTTTGGAATTTTCCGGATGGACCAGTGCCACCAAGATGTCCATGTACCCAATGGACACTTCCAACTCTAGCTATCACAGAAAGAAAATGGTACCCAAGTAGAAATTTGCCCGAAACATTCTTCCTAACAAAGACTCATGGAAAATCCCATGACGTGGCCTCAGAACTGGAGACGGCCCTTTGCCTCGAATGGTCAGCCCCACCGCCCCTACCTCCACCGCTCACACACAAAACCAAAGCGCTTCCTCATCCTGCTTTGCGCACCAAACCAGGCCCCAGCCAGTGCAGGAAAAGACCCCAACCTAACTCAGCAGGGAGACTTACAAAAGAGGGTTCTAGGCCTCTAGGAGGAAGGACTCCGGAGAAATTTTTCTGCTTGATTCTGTCATCAGAGACAAGAACTCCGCTTTTCATTCCCCCATTTCCTCTTCTGAGCTTTATCTACTTACTGTTAACTGCTACCAGAAAACATCTCTCCCAGGGTCTTAGGATGCCATCAGTCAAGTCCTAGACCAATTGTCTGGCTGGACCTCAGGAGGCTATTTGGCTACATGCCGTGACCCACGTTCTAGTCTCGACACACTCCTTTGGGATCGCTGTCGCTCAAGCTTCAGAAGTACAAAATGTAAATGACATCCCCAGTACCCACCCTAACCATAGGGGGAGAGGGTCTGGCCATCGTGGGTTGGGAAGTCCCCTCTGTCATGTTCCACTGAGAAGTCATGACCAGGCTCCAGCCCTAGATGGAGAGGCACACGCTTTCCATCCACCTTTCTTACCCTGAGCCCGTTCACAGAGAACCGTGAACATTTGCAGCACAGGTTTTCAACAAAAGCATTTACTCCACAGCTGGGACAGAAAGTCACGGAGGAAACCCGGCATCGAGCTGCGTAACTGCTCCAAACCCTCCTAGCTCATCAACAGTGGAAGCTGCCCAGGTAGAGAGCTTTCCATCAAATTCTGCTCCAGTTCTAGCTTAACCTAAACCTTTGTGTGATCATTAACTTAATACTTCAAAGCACAGTGCTTCAGGAGAGAAAAAGTTTCCACGGGTAGAAGGAATTCTGCCAAAGCTGAGCGCTCAGGGAGTGGGGACAAGTCTTAGTAATCCACACTTAGTAAACAAGGGATAGAGATGCTCGCCAGGCCCTCACAATACAAATGACCTTGCCACGGTGCCCAAGAGCAGCGAGGACCCCATTTGTTGCAAGAACAGCTCACACGTGGAGGTTCCTTAACCCTGTAACCTGTGAGGGGCTTCCAATGTGCCAGTATAAAGTAACAGAGGCTATTACGGTGTGAAATTTAAAACGCACACATACCTTCTTTTTTCCCTAAATCTCCAGTTCCTGGCACACCCCCCATGCAGAAAGTTACCACAAGTCACCAAGTCTGAAGGATACCAAATGCTGGGGGGGGGGGGGGGCGGTTGTAATCGTCTCTTTGAACTTCAACAGGACAATGACCAGAAGATCAGTTTGATTATTAAACACTGGGGCTTCCAAGATGTAGACCCCAAACAGACCTCGGTGGCTAATGCCAGATGGCTCAAAGTCCCCATACCCATGGCAGATTAATACGTGTTAACCCTTCCTGACCACGTCTTCCCACTTCGAGCTTCTTCATGCCGGAGCAAAGGAGGAATCCAAATCTGCCGCACACGGTAATCACCTGGGGAGTCCCAGTGGCACGGCAGACCAACTACACCGGATTTCCTGGGGGTGCAACTCAGGCATCCCCATTTTTCAACCCCGCCCCCTGCAGATGTGCAGCCACATCGGACAACCGTCAAGAAGCTCGGGGGGGGCCCACCTTGCCTTCCTCTGTCAAGGCGCCCCTGCTACTAACAGAGCATGGACAACAGGGGAGCAAACCCGGCACCACCACAGCTCCTACCTATGTAGAGCGAGGAGTCCTTCCTCCGCACGTGGTCGTCGATGTAGGAGACGCCCAAGGGCTGCACGGGGGTAGCACCGATGCCCAGGAGCACCTGGGCCCCAATGAGCAGCAAGTACATCATGTTGGTGGCGGTCCGGCTGCGGCAGATGAGGTCCGGGTCGGGGCCCTGGTCGCCGCCCGAGCCGTTGGCGGCACAGACGTCGCGGCCCTCGGCGCCCCAGCGGATCTCGCCCGCCTCGTACTTGTACTGGTGGGTCAGGAACTCAGGCAGCGCGGACAGCAATGCTCCCAGGGCCATGACGATGCCGCCGCAGCCGATGAGGCGCGGCCGGTGCCCTCGAGCCCCGAAGTAGCTCACGAAGAGGATGAGCGCCAGGTTCCCGATCTCGAAGCTGCTGGCGATCACGCCCACGTCGGCGCTCTGCAGGTTGAACCTCCGCTCCAGGGTGGTCAGGACGCTCACCTGTGGGGTGCAAAACGAAATCTCAAGGCCAATGCTGACGGACGCCACCCAAGCGGAAGCCCCCTCCGGCCTCAGAGTGCACCTGCCGGACCGGCCCTGGCCGCTGAGCGGTTTCCACAGGATGCAAAAGTGACTTAAGCAACTTAACCCCGAAGAGTCCTAAAAATGTTTACTTAGTATGACAGCCTTAAGTCAACGGCTAAAAGAATTAACTTTCCCAACTTCCCCAATGGCAAAGGAAGTTCTTTCTTGGCACCTGTTCCATTCCTCAAAGGTTCTGCCTACATTTGGGAAGCACAACTTCCCCTTCCCGACCCCCACTACCATGTAGCAGGGCTCATGAGTCCCGGAAAAGCCCTGAAGTCCATCATTACATGCTCCAAAATATACGCTATTTAGAAAGTCCATGCTGGGAGGGCACAGAGGCCATGGGCTTTTTACTAGGTTAGCAAAGCACACCGGAAGAAAATAAAATGAGCCAAAAACCTAGTTGGCAAAATGGATATGCTGGATTAGTTCACTGGGATAATCATTAGCTCGGTTTCCTTCTGGAAATTTCCAACATACATTTCCCTAAAGGCCACCAAGTAAGCACATCCCTGACTTTTCTATGCACTCACTGCAGCCCCTCCCAGGCCTCTTGGATGGAAGATTTTTAAGGCTTTCCCCACCCTTGTATTCTTGTCTGCCCTTCATTTGTTTAACAAATATTTACTAACCTCTCCTGGTGGCTTGGAAATGTCCTAGGGGATAAAGAGAGAGAGAGAGAGAGAGAGAGAGAGAGAGAGAGAGAAGGAAGAAAGGATGCCTGGCCTCAAGATGCCACCTAGCACATGCACAACTAAATATACAACTAAACATGCACAACTAAAACACGAAGTGACTAGATCTTACATTCAGGCTGCAACCATCACATGACTGGGGGGGCAGGGAGGGCAAGAGCAGATGCATCATTTTAGGGCTTGTGAGGTGGAGAGAAAATGCAAATGGCCTCTACAGGGGGTATTATCAACAAGGGTCCCTGTCCTGGGAGGTCTCATAGCCCTAGCTGGGCAGGAAAGAATGCTCCAGGCAAAAGGAACAGTGTGAGCAAACGTCATGTGGCATGATTTAATAACAGAATGGAAAATGGTTGGAAAGGTGGATGGGCACCGGATTCTAAAGAGTCACAGATGCCACCCTAAAGAAATGAGACAATCCCATGCAGTGTGGTGGGGGAAAATGCAGAGTATGGAGAAGGGAGCACCTGATTTGAATCCTAGCTCTTACACCCTTAATTAGCTCTAGGATTTCGGTCAAGGTGCTTAACCTGTCCAAGCCTGGATTACTGTGAAACCTAAAAAGTAACATCAACCTAGCAGGATGCACACAAAGATTGGAAATAATGAAAGGTCTGTTAGCACAGAGCCGTCTTCCCCTACCTAGCGGGAGCTCGTAGGCAGAGCCAGGACTCTGGGTTCAGAATGTGTGGGTCCATCCCAGCTGTGACCTTGGGCAGTTCACCAGATGCTTTCACTTTCCTGTCTATAAAATGGGGATAAGAGTGCTACCTCTTAGGGCTGATGCCAGAAATAAACACCCTACAGGTGTAAATGCTGGGAAGGGCGATCTATAAACCACTGTCACTTATCAGGGGACACCGGTGAACATCAAAGGTTTCTACAGTGGAAAAGATGCCAGGTGTGGCCACGGTGTGACAAATGGATGGTGGAAGAGTAAAGAAAGGAATGTCAGCAAACTTGTAACGAGAAGAGAGACAAGGAAAGGCCTGAGTCCATACAGTGG
Source organism: Panthera onca (assembly GCF_046562875.1). Taxonomy (NCBI): domain Eukaryota; kingdom Metazoa; phylum Chordata; class Mammalia; order Carnivora; family Felidae; genus Panthera; species Panthera onca. Next base: position 10,822,370 of record NC_138344.1, on the reverse strand, counting down.
CAAGAGAAATGGGCAGAACTTGAGAAACTCATCTTCGGAGACGCGGGGCTGTGTGTTGCTAAGAAATGGGAAGGAGAGTCGTGTGGATTTAGCCTTCCTCCAAACATATAAATATGTGCACCGTTGTCCACGCATCCACAGCCTCTGACCAGGCGCATGCACAGCTATACCTAGAAGGATTAGCGTGCCTTTATTTGCCTTATGAAAAAGAACAGAAGAGCCAAGTGATGGATTCCTCCTTCCCTCCTTTTCAACCCCACATGTTGAAACAGCCTCCTTTAGAGACTCTTAAAAACTGAGAACTGAAGACTGAAGGTGGGTGGGTGATGGGTATTGAGGAGGGCACCTTTTGGGATGAGCAATGGGTGTTGTATGGAAACCCATTTGACAATAAATTTCATATTAAAAAAAAAAAGAAAAGAAAAGAAAGAAACAGCCTCCTTTAACCCAGTGGTTCTCAATGCCGCTTTTAGACCGGAAGCACTTAGGAAAGGATTTCAAATGCCTGGTCCCTCCCCAGGTTTCTGACTCAGCTGGTCTCGGGGACAGCCTGGGCCCCAGGATTTTGTTACAGTCCCCAGATGGCTTTGGTCCAGGGTGCACAGCACTAACGCAATGGCACCCGCTACTGTGGTCTTTCCTCCAGCACTGGCCCTGGGGGCGAGCCCTGCAGAGCCACGTTCTAACACGGGTACTGTGACAGGACAGCTGGGTACCCGCTCTGTTGCCCACATTGCAATTCGGATTCCCATTTCCACCGCACTTTCTAGGCAAGTCAAAGCCAGCTCGCGACTCCGACAGCCCTAACTACGCGGCTAGATTATTTTCCCAACACCAAGTGTTTGCAACTGTCGAGAAAAGAAATTTATTAGCAAGTCTGGTCTCCTTAAACTGACTTTCAAATACTGCCAAAGAAGTTCTTTCCGGAAGCTCTGGGTAGGAAAAACAAAGGCTTCATTTATTTACTCCTTTGCTTTGTAACACAAACACGCATGAGAGAGTACGCGCTCTAGCCACGCTTATGATAGGTAATGCCGCGTGGGAGTGCAAAACACGACAGCCTACCTGCGTGGGGGGGTGGGGTGGGGGGGGGCTTCACCCAGGCCTTCGTGCTGAGTCTTGAGAGATGCCCAGAAATAGAGGAGGAACACGTGTGGGCAGGGTCCTGTGGGCACACTGGAGTCATCTCAAGCCGCCTGGTGGGGTCTGGAGCCTGGCGACCTCCACCACGGGCGGAGAGGACAGCAGAAGCAGGAGGGTGGACAGGTGGGAAGGTTGGAGCGGAAGCCGTTTTTCATTCCTGCCATGAGGCTTAATGACATACATATTAGGCGGCGGATCTCAAACGTGACAACGGCTCTGTTCTGCCAGGTGCACCCCGTCATAAAGTATCACACAGGTGCGGACACTTCTGATGACAGATAAGGATGGTGAGGATAGAGACAGCTGTGGGCCAAACAAAAAATAATCAGCTCTTCTACAAAGAGCGGACGTCTGTGCCTGCAGCTCTTGTCCTGCTTCGAACCTGCTCTTTGCAGAGCAGCCCATGGGGGTGACAGGTCTTTGCCTCCTTGACCTGTGGCCCCTCACTAGCCTCGGCCATGCAAACATTCTGAAAAGGTGCTTTGTGGATCAGATCAGAGGCAAATGTTTTCACTCACTTCAAACACAATTTTGAGAGGATGGACTAATTAAGTATGCATGAAGCCATAAAACCCACTTGTGGCTTTTATGTGGCAGCGAACAACCCAGCAAGGAGAAAGATGCGTGCTAAAGGGAACAACTGTCTTTACTTAATGGGTAACAGGACTGATGGAAAGCGTCTCGAGTCTCTGGGAGCACGTGTTCGAAATACAACTTCCCAAACCCTGAGAGGAGACCCAGGAAGGAGCTTGAGATTTTCTAAGACTTGGCGGGGGCGGGGGGAAGGGGTCTCAGATGCCCAGCTGGGGCAGAAAACCACCAAGATTCCTGGTGTCCTCACCATCCATCCCGAGCTGCGCTGCTCAAACCTCAGAGGCAGTAAAATCCCCCGGAAGGGTATCACTCACTGCCAGATTCCAACCTCCGAGTTTCTGATGCGGTGGGGCTGGGAATTTCTAGCTCTCAGCAGCTCCCAGGTGGTGTCGATGGTGCTCCGGGGGACCACGCTTTGAGAACCACTGCTCTATCCTCAACAAACCTACCCTGCTCAAGATTGAAGAGTTTCTTTTGTTAAATTAAATACAAATCACAAGCACGCTCTCATTTTCAGTTCATAGGGACGTACTCACGTGGCAACACTGGGGTTGCATTTTGGGGGAGCTCACCCCTTTAGGGGGCTTGAGGCACACTCAGGCCAACCGCAGCGAGGGGGGCCCAGCCCAAAAAGGAGACCTTCAGTCCATGCTGTCGCAAGTCCCCTCAGCCGGGAGGTACCCAGAGACCACGGCCACCTACAGAAGAGCCCTCCCTCACCTTCAAAAAGTGCCGAGGGTGTCAGGAACTCAGGGAATGAGAAGCTCTTGGGATCAGCAGCCAAGAGCCAGGACGGCTCCCAGGAACCTTCCCAGAGGTCTGTCCGCTTTCTTACTCTGGCTTAGGGCGTGGCCTGAAGTAGAATCACCTGGGGGGGCTTTTGAAAACCCAGTGCCTGCCCCACCCCCACCCCCAGCACTCTCCCGCAATTTGAGAGAGATGGGCCCCGGTGTGCGTATTTTCAAAGCTCCCAGTGATTCTAAGACACAGGCAGGCAGGGGTCTGTGTGTGCGCAGACACGCCGTATGGACACAGCAGAGGCGTTGCACCTGCACGGATCTTTACACCATGCAACACGCTCCTCTGGGGGCAGCACGGGAGCAGGGAAGCCTGGAGGTCCTGTCTGCCTCGGACGGCACTTGGCAGATCCTGCTGAGCCTGTCTGCACATCAGGGCAGCGGGGATAACGATGCTTGCCCGAGCGAGCATTAGGAGGCCACGCCTCAGGGCTGCCAGCACACAGTAGGTGCACATAAAAACGCTACCCTCGTCACTCGTGTGCATGCTCTGTGTGACTCCCATTCCAGAGTGCCCGCTCCGTGGCAAGGTGCAAGAAACAGAACTATGAGAGACCGTCCCTACCCCGTGGGATTTTATAATCTGGGGAGAGCAGAAAGCAGCCACCAAAGAACACCACAGCCCACCATACAGGGGGACAGAGTGGCAGAAGGTTCGAGAGAGTGAGAGCAGGTGTTCGGTGGCATGAGAAGGAAAATATATCTAGGATTCTGGGATGCAATAAGGATGAACGGGGGGTGGGGGGGGGTCACAACATTCCAAGAGCAAAGATCAGTGGGGCGTGGGCGGTACAGTCCAGATCACCCTGGGGTAAGTCGCGGTGGGGCAGACCTTTTGGGCTCAGGGCACTGTGAGGAATAATCAGAAAGAAAACAACCTTGAAGGCCAGACGGAGGGTCTGCCCTTGATTTGGAGGTCAATGGGGAGCCAAGGGAGGTTCTTGAGCGGGAGCAACATTATCCAGGCAGTGAGGCATAGCATGGAAAGAGGAGAAATTGCCCTGGCAGTGATCTCAGCAGTACAGGTGGGTAATGAGGCTTCAGCAGGGTAGTGCTGGCAGAACGTCAGAGGGCGCCCATGGGAGAGGTGCAGGAGCAGGGACACAGGGCAGAGCGGGCAGCTGAGGAGGCCTGGAGAAAGGAAGGTACAGCAAAAGGACCTCGCAGGGGGGTGGTGGAGGGGGGGGGGGTCCTCCTCTGGCTGGAAGGAGCCCGTGAATGTGGAGAAGACCCATCTTGAAGCACTTCTGTCAGAGGGGCATGGGATGTGAGAGCACAGCAGGCTGCCCCAAGGAACTTGGAGGAAGCCTCGCCCTTGAACTCTGGTGCCCAGCAGCAGGGTCCAGGTCAGGGACCAGGTGCAACAACAATGCAGGAGATGTCAAGCTCATGCTGAACTGTAGTCACCTAAAGGAAGTGTGGTCCCCTTGCAGGGATTCCTGAACAGGGATCAGCACTTTTTTTTTTTAATGTTTGTTTATTTTTGAGGGGCGGGAGGCAGACGGAGAATTTGAAGAGAGAGCTGGATTCAGGGCTCAAACTCATGAACCATGAGATCATGACCTGGGCCGAAGTCGGATGTTTAACCGACTGAGCCACCCAGGCGCCCAGCACACTTTTTCTGCAAAGGGCCACACAGTAAATATCTTAAGCTTCCGGGCTACACAGTTCCCATAGCAACTACTCACCCTGCCATCTTGGCACGAAAGCAGCATCCATAGGCAATATGGAAACGATGGATGTGGCTGTGTTCCAATAAAACTTTATTAACAAAAACAAGCAGTGGGCTGGATTTGGCCACAGGCCACAGATTCCCCCAACTCCTTGTTCTACCGTTCTCTGTCAATCCAGCTTGGGAAATCACGTTATTCCTATGTCTGCCAGTAAAAGCGCTGGCCCTTTATAACAACTTTGTGAAGCATTCCTGCTGCTGGCACAGAAAAGTCAATCTAGGCAAGTCTTTAATGCAAGCTTTTTAATTCTGTGAAAGTAATTTGCAAGGCAGCTTCAATTTCTTGTCTGATGTGCCAAGGGCACGCCTTCCTGCAGTAAGGGAGGGGGTGGTGTGGAAGGGGCTTAACCACTTAGGCCCAGACAACACTGTCCTGTGCTGAAGCCGTAGCAGGAATCCCATCAAGTGAATGAGGCACCCTGGGTGGTTTTGTTTTTCATCTGAACAGCAGCTGCTTGGAGCACGTAATTTAGGGCACAAGGGAAATGCTACACGCAAGGCATTCACTTGTGAATTCCAGGATGGGAGGTTTGCAGAACCAGGGGACAGAAGACAGGGCCTCTGGTAATTGACCCGGGGGGGGGGGGGGGGGAGCAGGAAACAGGCTGCTCGCCTGCTCCACAGGTCAGCCAGGCAAGAGAGACATTAAGTCAATATTGTTTTCTTTGTGGTGGATGATTTAGCCTGTATTATGACCACATAATAAATGGCTGTCATCCTCCAACCATTTTTCGCAAAAAGCAGAGTAAGAATTATGCAGAGAATCTCTGATTTAGACATAACTCTGGCCTCCGGTCGACACCAAAGCCATCAGTATGTGTGAGGGGGCAGGAGGAAAACACAACAGATTCAGGGAGCCAAATGGCCGTAGGCAAAGCATTTAATTTAATACACCTGCAACTCCTTTTCCCCCCGTCTGTGATGTGGAGAAGGCAATCCTGCCCTCACAGCTTGCCACAAGGTTCAAATGTGGGGGAGTGTTTTGTCAGGTGCCTGGTGTTGCGAATATGCAACATGGCCCTCCCCTTCCTCAGCAACATCCTGAGAGCCCAGAGACTCTCTCTTTATGTAGAGCAACGATGTTTCCTCTGGTCACCCCAAGTGAGGGTCGTCACCTGGCTTTCCTTAGGCCTCACTGGTCTCTGCTCTAAGCCTCTGTCTCTGCCATTCCCTGCACCCTTCTCTATTCATGATCTGCATCTTTCCCAGACTATTTTTCCTTCTACATCCCATTAGTTTCTCTCCTCTCTCTCTCTCCTGCTAACTCTCTTCCCTAAATAGCCCTAAAGTACAATGAAAACACACTTTTTATTGCTCCTTATATTTAGCAAAATCTTATGTTCAATTAATTCTATGAGAATGGATAACATTTTATGATTCCCCTAAAACAGCATCTCTAAATCTAATGGCTTCCTGCTTCTAAATCTCATCGTCGATTCTTCTCTATGGCTCTGTGGTCCATCATGGAAAAAACAAAGATTCTCCATCCCTGGGCAATAGAATGTTCTTCCACTCTGTTACTGAGCTTTAAAGTCATTACCAGAAATGTTCGCATCAGGCTATTATTAATAATTTGTGTTTAGCACCTTTTATACAAATAACTTCAGTCATGCTTTCAATTCACAATGGATGTGATGCCAGGTTTCCTCTGTGAGATAAACTTCAAGAACAATAAGAGTTAAATGATTTCCTCAGCATTCAACAAAATTGTTTAGAGGACCAGACACAGTATTTTTTTTAATGTGTACTTATTTTTGAGTGAGAGAGAGAGAGTGGAGAGGGGCAGAGAGAGAGGAAGACACAGAATCCTAATCAGGCTCCAGGCTCCAAGCTGTCAGCACAGAGCTCAACACAGGGCTCGAACCCACGAAATGCAAGATCATGACCTGAGCCAAAGTCGGACACTTAACCCACTGAGCCACCCAGGCACCCCAGGATCAGACACAGTGCCTTAAGAAAGAAATTTCTAACACACTAACAACTCACGCATACCAACAGTCTCCCCTCAGGCAGAATTGTGTTCACTGAATTAAACTTCTCTACATGCCAGAGGGTGCAGGCTTACCGTCAGCTGAGTGAAAAACCCAGCCCTGAATACCTGTGCCGCACCAGGGCCTCAACCAGCTGGCAGAATCACGGAGATGGAAGCTATGAAAACAGACAATGATCACAAAGGATGAACAAGTTCGAAGACAGTCCAAAGACACAACGTAGTATACTACGTACAAATTGTTTCTACCAGAACAGGGTACAAAACCATTACGTATAAATTCCTCAAGAGCAAGCCACCAGACAGGTATTTAAGTTCTAATACCCACGTCCTGATTACCAAGATAATCTGCTTCTGCTTAATTATAGCCTCTCCAAGAAATGAACCCCACAAATAAGCTGATAAGAAAATAATACGTTCACCAAAGCCTGCACATCCAGGTGTAAGATAAACACAGATCAGAACAAAACAACGCCTGTTTCATGTGCATCGCTAAAAAGCTTCTAGCGTAAGAAAGTCGCAACTTTGGTGTCAGAGCCGTTGAAGGAAACAGTCACACACAGTATGAGTTCATCTTCCTCAGTCCGCTCACAGCAATCTCAGCAACTTGCTCTGATTTGCCGTCCATCCTTCTGGTGCATCTCAGGTATGAAACACCCTCGGCTTTGCCTAAGACACGCAGTAATTGGTCACAGGAACAATGGAAGTCACTCCTACTAAAGTGGATGTTGAGGATGATCTAGCCCGTTCCTCACACTTTACTGGGAGGGACCAGAAGCCCGGAGGAATGAAGTGACTTGCCCAGCATCGTACACCTGTACCTCACAGAGATGTTTCCTGATGCCCAGCCCAGCTCTGAGCACCGCCCCCCCTATATTAAAATAAAAGCAAACCTAACGCTACTGGGGTCTCACTCTATCATGAGTAAAACAGTCTACTACTTGTCGAATGCATGTTACCTTGTCCAAGGTGCTAAGTATGCGGTACCAATAAACACCAAACGAAGTACCAAAGGTACCAAAGCTGTAACTGAACAAAGTCGTGGAGAGGTTACCACTGGGGCAGGTGGGACAACACTGCCTCTTCCTGCCAAAGCCAGAGGCGGGATCCTGCTCAGAGGAAGCATAAGGGAGGGAATACAGCCATAAGATGCCCAGCTGACCTCCACCCAGGGAAGGAGCCTCCCTCCCTCCCACTCAGCATGGGTCCTTCTGCCCACCCACCCGCCCTCCTTGTCTCCTGGATACCTTTCTTCACCTCTCTGCCCTCTTTCCACCCTCTCCAGCTGCTCCTTCTCTACCCTATCCACAAATATGCCCAATTCTCATCCACAGGAAACAACAACTTAAGATCCCCTTCCTTTATCGATTCATCCATCAGTGGACGCTTAGGTGGCTTCCATATCATGGCTTTTGTAAAGAACACTGTGATAAACACAGGCGTGCATAGACCTTTTCGAGTTAGTGTTTTCCTTTTTGGGAGGTAAATGCCCAGTAGTGGTATTACTGGATCATCTGCTAATTCTATTTTTAATTTGTTCAGGAACCTCCATCCTGTTTTCCGTAGCGGCTACATCAATTTACATTCTTGTCACTGCCATTCTTCTCGCCTTCCATCAAGAGGCATAAGAGGGGGCCTGGGTGGCTCGGTCAGCGAAGTGTCTGACTTCAGCTCAAGTCATGACCTCGTGGTTCGTGGGTTTGAGCCCCACGTCAGGCTCTGCTGATAGCTCAGAGCCTGGAGTCTGCTTCGGATTCTGTGTCTCCCTCTCTCTCCCTCTCTCTCTCTCTGCCCCTCCCCCACTTGCATTCTATCTCTCTCTCTCAAAAATAAACAAACATTAAAAAAAAAAAAGAGGCATAAAGAAAGTCCACATTTGCAGGGTAGACTTCCCTGTTTTCTATGTTCAAGTCAACCCCATGAGTTTGGGCTTCCCTACTGTGCTATGGCCATGGGACAATGCCCTTGACAAAGGTCCCCACTGAGTTCCTATTTCCTAAATGTGATTGCTATTTTCCCCACCCTTCTCACGCAGATCTCTGATTTCTGACACAGGACACAAACAACTTGCTGTCCTCCACTTTCCCCATCCCCTGCCACCTGCTCCCCACCTCCTCCTCTTCTCTTGTTCTCTATGGCCAAGGTCACAACCAACTGTTTATGAGTCACTATACAACCCCGCGGGGGGATCCGTACATTCCCTAGTCTGTCTCCAGCATACCGATGGCACCCCAGCTCTCCCCGCAGCCATACTGCACCTCCATGCTCCAGACCCCTCTGGAGGATAACCGCAGCACCCAGCCTCCACGGGTCCCAACACAGAATTCTGCTCTCCACCCCTTCCAACACCCTTGCCCCGGGCTCAGCAAGCCCAGCTCTTCTGATCTCTCCCTCTACGAACATGAGTTATTTCCCTGACATCTGCTAGGTCCCAGGTCCCAGAAACCTGACAGTCAGCCCTGGCTCCCTACCCCACCTGTCCCCAGTCAATTCGCTACTTAAAACCCCGGTTGACGCCCACTGCCAACCAGAAAAGCCCAAGCTCCTTGCCTCGGGGTAGCAGACCCCAACATCTGGCCGCATTCTGCCGCCCTGCCTCCCCACCTCAGCAATCCCTAGCTGCACCTTCCTACACTGGCCTGGATCGGTCTCAGCGCCCAGCTTTCAATTTTCACAGGGGCCAAAATACCACCCAGCTCACGCCACTCACTTCAGAGATCCCTACTCGGCCACCAATCCACCTCCTCCGCGAATCCCCCCTGCCTCCGCCTTCTCTCTTGCAACCACGACACTTGATTCAGACTCCCCTGCAGTCATCATTCTGGTACACCTGGCGTCCCTCAGGAAGGCTGAACGTTCCCTGGGGACAAGGACCGTCTTCCGTCTGCAGCCCACAGAGCAGCGCGTACAGCAGTGTGAGACGTATGCTCTCCTGCACGAAGGCGTCCTGCCGAGGAGGTGAGTGAGCACTGAATCCAGCCGGTACTCGGGTCCCCCCAGGTGTGTGCACCAGAGGACGGAGCATTGATTTCCCGTTGGCACGATGGCTCCATTCGGGTGAGTGCAGCCTGGGCTGATGACCACACATGGAACGTTCCCGGCCCTCCCAGAGCTCGCCGGTGGCCCTTTGCTTTGCGCAAGTACCTAAATAAGCATCTCAGCCAAGCTGCTCTGTCCATTCCTGGAGGTGCCTGATGCAAGGGAACTCTGGAAATGGTGGCAATTGTGCTAATTAAGTTCTTGGAAACGAACACAAGTGGGCAGACCCGGGCTCGAACTCAATATGGTGTGTGAGCGGCACCAGGCATTTCAGGCAGTTCCTGGGGCTGGGAGGAAAAACACAGGCGCCCAAGACAAAGACTGACTAACATTTGGCCTCAATGAGACACAAAGCCATCTGTTCCTTGGGTCCCCTGCAGTCTTTCGTGCTCACGCCACAATTACTCCGAGAGCTGCCCTCGTTTCCTCTGAACGTCAAGCATCACTCAGTAAAGATGATCCGAGGGTCAGATGAATAGACTATGCACAAAGTACCAGGCCATGGATATGGGCGCTAAGACAGGCAGCAAATAAGATTAGTAAAGATCAGTAAAGATGAGGGGTGCCTGGGTGGCTCAGTCGGTTAAGCATCTTGACTCGTGGTTTCGGCTCAGGTCGTGCTCTCACGGTTTGTGAGTTCAAGTTCCACACCGGGATCCACCCTGACAGTGCAGAGACTGCTTAGGATTCTCCCTCTCCCTCTCTCTCTCTCTCTGTGCCTCTCCAGCTTGTCACGCACACACACATGCATGCTTTCTCTCTCTCTCAGGATAAATAAGCTTAAAAAAAAAAGAATTAAAAAAAGAAAAAAAGAGATTAGTAAAGATGATCCGCAGGTCAGATGAGCTGACTGTGTGGAAAGTACCAGGCCAAACGGTATGGGAGCTAAGATAGTAAATAAGATAGAGTCCCTCCCTCAGTAAACTAATAATCAGAACTACCATTTTATAACATCTACAGTGTGTCAAACACAGCCTCTATCACTCTGTGTATGTGAAATCCATTTTGTCCTTACAACAACCCCATTAGGTAGGTACTATTTTTTTTTAAGATTTTTTTAAGTCATCTCTACACCCAACATGGGGCTCAAACTCACAATCCTGAGATCAAGAGTCACGTGCTCTCCTGTTTTAGTACATGTGCTGCCGAAGCGAGCACAAGTCACGTGCTCTCCTGATTGAGCCAGCCAGGCACCCCAGGTAGGTACTGTTATTATCCCCATTTTACAGATGCAGTCACAGAGGCCCAGAAGTTAAGTAACTTGACCAAGGTCTCATAGGTAAGTAAATGGCAGGGCCAGGAGTCAAGCCCAGACAGTCTGGTGTCAGAGTCCATCCTATTTAACTGCCACATGATGTTTGCTCTCTAGAAGACGGAAAAAGACAAAGGAGCTGGAATGGCAGCGTGAGAAACGCGACAAAGTCTCTCCAGAACAATAAGGGGCACCTGGGTGGCTCAGCTGGTGAAGCATCTGACATCGGCTCAGGTCATGATCTCGCAGTTCAGGAGTTCAAGCCCCTGACAGCTCAGAGCCCGGAGCCTGCCTCAGGTTCTGTGTCTCCCTCTCTCTCTCAAAAATAAATAAACATTAAATTTTTTTAAAAAAGAACAATGATAAACCTGGACATAATTGTAAAACAAAACAAAGAACACTATTTCGAGACTCTGGAAATCAACAGGAACATACAACGCACTGAGGAACATTTGTTCATGAAAACTTCTGAGCCTCTGGTGACGATGGGGAATCCGGGCTCTTTCCCTCCCGTGCCCCTCCCATGTTAGCTTGGCACAGCTGTTCTATCACGCGGGTTGGCCATGCAAACCCGCAGCCTCGAGGTTGAAAGGAGGCCACTTGATCTGAAGTGGAACCTGAAAACCCCCACTCAGGGGCGTTGTCAGTAAAGATAGCAATCCCGATGGCAAATGAGTGGCAAACATCAGCTACTCTGCGGTCGCGATGCTGGTTGGGGCAAGCAACAGACCGGCGGACTAGACAGAAACTCAACAGCAAGATCAGCCATGACAGTCTTTGATAAGCTCTCCATAGAGCTCTGGTTGACTGAAAGGAGCGGAGGAGAAACGAGACGGTTCTCGCTCTCTACTCCTTCCTGGCAGACTGGGAGCCTGTGTGCGTAGACAAAGGAGGTGCAAAAGGACCCAGAAGAAAGTAAAAGCTGGGGAAACTTAAAAACTGCCCTAATTCTGAATGCAATCTTAGTGCTTGAGGCATTTGAAAATGCACTCTGACTATGCAGACACAGAGGCAACCCCTAGGAAGCCAGACTTTAAAATAAAAATAAGAGTGGGGCGCCTGGGTGGCTCAGTGGTCGAGGGTCCCACTTCGGCCCAGGTCATGATCTCACGGTTCGTGAGTTCGAGCCCCACGTCTGGCTCTGTGCTGACAGCTTGGAGCTTGGAGCTTGGAGCCTGCTTCTCATTCTGTGTCTCTCTCACTCTGCTCCTTCCCTGCTCACACGCTCTCTCTCAAAAATAAAGAAAGATTAAAATTTTTTTTTAATTTTTTTTTTTAATAAAAACAAGAGTTACAGAGAGGGAGGGAGGCACACCATAAGAGACTCTTGGATACTGAGAACAAACTGAGGGTTATGGGGGGTGGGGGAGTGGGGAAAGTGGGTGATGGGCACTGAGGAGGGCACCTGTTGGGATGAGCACTGGGTGTTGTATGAAAACCAATCTGTCAATAAATTATATTAAAAATAATAAAAATAAAAATAAAAACAATAACTTACAACATGCAAAGAAATAAAATGAAATGAAATGAAATGAAATAAAATAAGAATTTACAACATGCAAAGAAAAAACAGGAACCAAAAATTAAAAACAAAATACACCATGGCCACACACCGCAGAAAAGGTAGATATCACAGTCTTAGTTCAGGCAGGTAATTAAACAGAGTAACATCAAATCATGGGTAAGAATGGGTGGCATTGAGGAAGGGACAGAAAACCAAATCCAGTGTTGTTACAGTATATTATCTAAAATGTCCAATTTTCAACAAAAGATTCAGTCATGCAAAAACAAACAGAAAAGCATAGCCCTTCCTTACTCAGGAGGAAAAGAAAAGACAATAAAAGTCATCTGGGGGCACCTGACTGGCTCAGTCAGAGGAGTGTGCAACTCTTGATCTCAGGGTCATGAGTTCAAACCCCACACTGGACATAGAGGTTACTTAAATTGAAAAAAAAAAAAAAATAGAATTAAATGTGAGTCATCTGAAAATGGGCCCCCAATGTTGGACATAGCTGACAAAACCTCAACACATCTACTATTAAATATGTTCAAAACATTACAGAAATCCATGTTTGAATAATTAAATAGCAATATTATATTCATAATCTAACAGATTATCTGAATAAAGACACAGACCTCTCTCTCTCTCTCTCTCTCTCTCACACACACACACACACACCCCAAATGGAAATCCTAGAGTCGAAAAGTATAGTAATTGAAATGAAAAATTCACTAGAGAGGCTCAGTATCAGATTTGAGATGTCAGATGAAAGGATCAGTGAACTTGAAGATAAATTAATAACTATTGTCAATCTGAAGAACCAAGAAGAAAAACAAACAGAATCTTTATAGATTCAAGAATCTCAATAAACCCCAAGTACGACAAAAGCAAGGAGCTCCATGCCCAGAAACATTATAGTCTGTTCACATATATGTTGAAAGGTAGAGACCAACGAAAATCTTCAATGCAGCAAAAACAGAAACAAAAACAAAACACAAGAGATCCTCAATAAAATTAACAGCTTACTTTTCATCAGAAAAAAACATAGGTCAGAAAGCAATGGAATAGTATATTTAGAGAACTGAAAGAAAAAACTTTCAAATAAGAATTCCATATCCAGCAAAACTATCATTTGAAAATGAAGGCAAAATAAAGATATTCCTAGATAAACAAGGACTGGGAGAATTCATTGCTAGCAGATCTTCCTTACTTATAATACTAAAGGAATCCTTCAAGTGGAAAGAAAACAATACCATACAGTAACTCAAATATACACAAATAAAGAGTACTAGAAAAGTTCAATATGGGTGTTAAGTACAAAAGGCTATATAAATATATTTTTCCTCTTAACTTCTTTATTTTTTAAAATTTATTTTTATTTATTTTTGAGAGAGCACACACACGCGCATGTGCGTGCATGAGCAGGGGAGGGAGACAGAATCTGAAGCAGGCTCCAGGCTCCACGCTGTCAGCACAGAGCCCAAGGCAGGGCTCAAACTCACAAACCATAAGATCATGACCTGAGCCGAAGCTGGATGCTTAACCAACTGAGCCACCTAGGCGTGCCCATCTTAACTTCTTTAAAAGGCTGAAGATTGCATAAAACAATAACACTGCATTGTTAAGATTCATCACACATGTAGATGTTATATACTTGACAATATCACAAACAAGGGAAAGTAATAGATCTGTACTGGAGCAAACGTTTCATATTTTACAGGAATTAAGTTAGTGCTGATCTGAAACAGATTGTGATGACTTTAGATGCATACTGTAGAAGCAATCACTAAGAAAATAATTCAAAACATAGGGAGAAAAGGAATTAAAATGAAACTCAAGAAAATATCTATTTAACACAGAATAAGGCAATAAAGAAGGAACAGAGTAATAAAAAAGACATGAGACAAAATAAATTATGAAATGGCAGATATACACCCAACTACACCAACCTTAAGAGCCCCAAAACACATGAAGCAAAAATTGACAAAGTGAAAGGAGAAATAAACAATTCAGTGATAACAACTGGAGACAGTAATATCCCTCTCAGTAACTGATAAAACAACTCGTCAGAAAATCAGTAAGGTTAAAGATAATTTCAGCACCACTTCCTTCCGATGATCTTCCAATCATTTCAGCAATGAAATGGCAAAGGACTCAATTTTAATAGGCAAGTAATTTAAAAAGACAATTTCACCAAAGACGACATGTAAATGTCTAATAAGCATTTCAAAAGATGCTCAGCATCATTCTTCTTTAGGGAAATTCAAAGGTGCCACTACCCACCCACTAGAATGGATATATTAACAAAACAGAGACAATACCAAGCATTCACATGCATGTAGAGGGACTGGAGCCTCCTGTGTTGCTGGTGGGAATGTAAAAGATAAAATGGTCACAGCCACTTTTGGAAAACAATTGGGCCTTTCTTAAAAAGTTACATTATGAGGGGCACCTGGGTGGCTCAGGTCAAGATCTCATGGTTCATGGGTTGGAGCCCCGTGCTGGGCTCTGTGCTGACAGCTGGGAGCTTGGAGCCTGCTTCAGATTCTGTGTCTCCCTCTCTCTCTGCCCCTCCCCCACTCACACTCTATCTCTCTCTCTCAAAAAATAAATAAAAACATTTAAAAAAAAAGTTATATATGAATTTAAATGCCCCAAGAATCCCACCTCCAATCAACCCAAGAGGACTGAAAACACACGTCTACACAAAGACTGTGACAGCAGTATATTCATAATAGCCCTAAACTGGAAACAACCCACATTTCCCATCAATGGTCAATGGATAAACAAAACATGGAATAGCCATAAAGCCAACACTAATCCAGTCCAGTTAATATAATATCTACTAAATCTGAATACCAAAGAATAGTCTTTAGCAATGAAATGGAGCAAAGTACCAATAAATGCTACAGCCTAGATTAACCTCCGGGGCGCCTAGGGGGCTCAGTCAGGTAAGCATCCAACTCTTGATTTCACTTCAGGTCATGATCTCACAGTTCATGAGTTCGAGCCCTACATCAGGTTCTGCACTGATAGCACAATACGGAGCCTGCTTGGGATGGAGCCTGCTTGGGATTCTCTGTCTCTCTCTGTCTCTCTGTCTCTGTCTCTCCCTCTCTGCCCCTCACCCCACTTGTGCTTTTTCTCTCAAAAATAAACTTAAAACAACAGATTAACCACAAAAAGGTCACGCTAATTGAAAGAAGCTAGAGGTAAAAGGCTGTATATTGTATCATTCCATGTACACGAAATGTCCAGGAAAGGAGGAAGGGAGAGAGAAAGAAGGAAGGGAAGAGGAAGGAAGGAAGGAAGGAAGGAAGCAAGGAAAGAAGGAATAGAGAGAAGGAGGGAGAAAGAGGGTAGTCTCAGGCTAGGATGGGGTGGGGCCTGACTGCAAATAGGCATGAGCAAACTTTTGGAAGTGATGGAAAGGTTTTAAAACTGGACTATGGTGTTGTTGCATGATTTTGTAACTTAACTAAAAAATCATTTAATCGTATACTTAGAATGGATGGATTTTATGGTATATTAAGTTATGCCTCAAAAAAATGGGGGGAGACAAGAAGACAATAGGTACAAATAGCCAAAAAGTTAAGGCAGAATGCGCGAGGGAAGGAACAACACGGGGGAGGTTCGCGAAAGGCTTTCCACAGGAGGAATCATGGAAGTGAGGTCTTGTAGAACAAGCAGAAAGTGGACGGGTTAAGAGGAAAGAAAGGGAATCCGAGTGGAGAGAATCTAAGAAGCAAATGAATGGAGGTTGGAAAGGCTGAGGCATGTTTGGTGACCCGTGCACCATCCGGTTTGCCGAAGCATAGTGGCAGGGGGAGGTCAGGAGGGGTGGGGAGAGTGAGATCCATAAGATGGTCTCCCTTTCTGGCCCTCGGTCAGCTTCCAATCTAAACCACTTTCTCTCCACGTTCTAGAACAGTAGTTACGGACTTGGTGTCAGTCTGGCAATTTAGGAATCACCCAAGTGATGTCCAGAGCTCCAGAAGATTCTGGGATACATTTGGGGTGGGGTCCAGGAGTTGCCCTCTTGAAATCTCTCTGGGAGACTCTGATGCTATTTAAAACTCATGGAAGGCCTGCCCCCAAAGAGCTCCAAGCAGCTCTTCAGCTGGAAACATACCAGGTTTTTCTTCTAGAACTATACCTGGTGACATCCTCACCCCACATAGAGAGCAAAGGGTTTCCTTTCGGACATTATTTTTTGTGAACAGGGCATCGGAAGAAGCATCTATAGAAAAATCCTATAGCAGGGTTTTTCAAACTTTTTTTTCCCCACAATCACCCTCAAAGAGCCCTTTGAGACATTTCTTCCTAATTGGCCCCCATGAAATTTTCATAGCACAGATACACTGTACATGTTTATACACTGATGTAAATCTACACTTTATACATAAAAAAGCAGTATATTTTTGTGCCCCTCCCCACCCACATGAAGCAATTTCCTCTCCACTAGGGGGTGATTTCACCTCCATCAAGAAGGCATGTTGGGGAACCCCAACACACTGGGTATAATGCTAGTCTCTTGCGCATCTAAAATGTTAAACTCCTTTAACTGAATCTTTCCAGTTCAACTGGAGATGAAGAAGGACGGACAGCCCTCTGGGCTCCTCCAGAAAAGACCCAAATGACTCTAGAGGCCAGGGAATAATAGAACCAGGCTCAACAAGGACAACTATTATGGAACTGACATGGTTTATGTCTAATAAAAGCTACAAGCCAGGAGAGACACAGCTTGAGGAAACTACATAGACAAGCGGGTCTAAGACGGTATTAGAAATATTATCAAATGTCGGGCCATCTGGGTGGCTCAGTTGGTTAAGTGTCCGACTTCAGCTCAGGTCATGATCTCTCTGCTTGTGGGTTCGAGCCCCACATGGGGCTCTGTGCTGACAGCTCAGAGCCTGGAGCCTGCTTCTGATTCTGTCTCCCTCTCCTTCTGTCCCTCCCCTGCTCATGCTCTGTCTCTGTCTCTCTCTCTCTCTCTCTCAAAAATAAATAAACATTTAAAAAAAATTTTTTTAAAGAAATATCAAATGTAAAAGAAAATGCACTCTCGGGAAGGGCTGCAATCTGCAGATTGTAGAATGAAAAAGGCATTTGCCTCTCCAGTTGGATATTACAGGGCACCGGATTCTTCACATCAGTAAGAAGTGGCTACCGCCCAACTCCGGACCAGAAAGCTGAGCGCGAGCGGTGTTGCTGTGTGCCCTGGTAACGGGGACCAGGGCTCTGTTCTTGAGCAGGGAGCCAGCCCCGCATGTGACGGATGGAAACGGATACATCCCCTGGGATTGCCGCAGCCCTATCATATAACTGGGTCACATTATCTCCCTTTGACTTCATGCTTAGAAAATAAGATGTGTTGAAAGAGACACCTGCACGTAAGCCAAGAAGAACGCCAGACACAAAGCCCAAGCGTGTGTTTTCTGCATCTCATTCAATTTCTGCTCAGAAAATGCTGTGTGTCTACAGCAAAAGACTCCCGCTCTCACTCAACGTCACCTGGCTTTGCCCCGGTAGTTAGGGCTCAGGTTGACAGGTTACTCACTGCAGGCTGCCTCGACGGGTCGGAAAACAGAGGAGATGGTCTTGGCAATTACTGGCCTTGGACACCCAGTTCCAATACTGGCACACCGTTCCTTGGCACGCTCCTGCCAGAGCCTGGTCTGTGACACGGACGGAGTTCGGCACATGGGAGCAAACCCATCCACTCAGCCGCCAGCGTCCCGGGACACAGCTTCATCAAGATGACACTCCTAGCATTTGCATCAGCAGAGATACCTGCCACAGTGTGTTCTGGGATAGTCTACGGAGCCAGGATGAAGGAGACGGTCAGAAATCAGGAGACGGCTGTGGGCTTATTCTGAGCCAAAGAACGTGAAAACATCAAGTCTTTACATAAGAGCCTACTTGTAACACCCAACCTAATATTTTTGTTTTGTTTTAAAGACAACAATCCACAGAGAAAGTGGCAAACAGTGTGATAGGAACTTAGCATACTTTATTGTTAATTCTCCCAGCCTTCTGGCTGCCAAGAAGGCATTATTGTGTTTTCTGGAGGAGACTCGAGATCAGAACAGCTATGTGTCTTTCCTAAGATCACACAGCTAGAAGGTGGCAGAGGCAGATTTCAACTCAGGACTGTCTGGCTCCTAAACCCGTGATACGTCTTGGCAGAATCTTAGCTGGCATCACAGAGACATTTTCTAAGTGCAGCTCTTACCATTCTCTTACAAGACAAGGCACGTCCTGATGATAAACATCTTATGTAAGGCTCACCTTTCTTCACATTGGAAAGTTGGTCCACGTGCCATTTCTGCCTGGAGTCCCACCTCTGAGAAGCAATTGTGGCCACACCACGCATGGGACTTTTATTTGGTTGGCAGATTAAGTTTCCTCAGCTTTGTGACAGAAGCCACCGCTCTGAATCCGGGAAATAATGTGCCGGTGTACAGAGTACAGGGTACAGAGGTGCACGGGCTTATGTGGGGAGCTTTTCCATCCACACGGGAGAAGCCCCCTCCCTGCCCTAATTCTAGGACCGTATTATGCACTAAAGACCATTTCATTAAGGGCTCTCTTAAACCACGCCTGTTTCTTCCTTTCCAGCAGCTATCCCTGGCGTTAGCTGTAATTCCATAAAGAGAAATGAAACAAAGGGGGAAACAGCAATTGGAGGGATCAGGGTTCCGTGGAGGAGTAGAATCACAGACAGAGTGAGTGGCTTTACTGAATGGCTTTCCACTCAGAAACAAGAGAAGGGACGGTTCATTATGACTGAGGTGGGTCAAGGCAGTTCCATGCCCCCCAGTCTCCTGCGTTAAATCTGTGCGGGCTCTAAAGGCAAGATCTGCATTTATTAGAAGGGAAGAACATAATAAAAATGCAAACTACCACATGATCATTTAAGAACCTGAGATGATAAAAGCCACAGCACTTGGGAACTCCAAAGACTAGACAGAAGGAAGCTGGCATACCAGCTTGGTACAACAGCCCTTAATGTACGGGCTAGGGGCCAAGAGAACAACTGCAGTATCCCATCTAGTATGAAATGGGGCAGATTATTAAGAACTACGAGAGACACCATGAATCAATGGTATCGGCTAGGAAACCAAATAACAAGTCACGGTCATTTTCTCCCAGTAATCAAATGTTCGTTTCACTTACAAAAAGCTTCCATATGGGATCCTGCCTCAATAAAGCATTCTGTGCCGGCCCCGGATGATCAATACGGTTGAGCTAGCCCCTTGTACACGGGAGCACACTCCTTTCGAAACAACCCCAAGTCCTACAGCCTGGTAATTGTTTTCACTTACCGTGATGCTCTGCAGGGAAACGCATCATATGAAACTTCTTGACACTTCCTTACCCATTTCATTAAGAAATGAGAGCTAGAGGCACCGCTTTGGATACCCCCTCTGCTGAAACTGCTGAAACCCATCATCCCATTGTTAACATCTCCGGTGATGTAATCACGTCTCATTTCTCCCACCGGGACACCAAGGGACACCAAGTGAATGCATTGTGTTAAGAACGCAGGGTTGCCCCTCTCTCTGACCCTCCCCCGTTCATGCTCTGTCTCTCTGTGTCTCAAAAATAAATAAATGTTGGGGCGCCTGGGTGGCGCAGTCGGTTAAGCATCCGACTTCAGCCAGGTCACGATCTCGCGGTCCGTGAGTTCGAGCCCCGCATCAGGCTCTGGGCCGATGGCTCGGAGCCTGGAGCCTGTTTCCGATTCTGGGTCTCCCTCTCTCTCTGACCCTCCCCCGTTCATGCTCTGTCTCTCTCTGTCCCAAAAATAAATAAAAAACGTTGAAAAAAAAATTTTTTTATAAAAAAAATTAAAAAAAAATAAATAAATAAATGTTAAAAAAAAATTAAAAAAAAAAGGGGGGCGCCTGGTGGCTCAGTCGGTTAAGCAACTGACTTCGGCTCAGGTCATGATCTTGCGGTCCGTGAATTTGAGCCCTGCGTCGGGCTCTGTGCCGACAGCTCAGAGCCTGGAGCCTGTTTCAGATTCTGTGTCTCCCTCTCTCTGACCCTCCCCTGGTCATGCTCTGTCTCTCTCTCTCTCAAAAAAAAATAAATGTTAAAAAAAAAAAATTAAAAAAAAAAAAGAACGCAGGGTTGCTTAAATACAGAGAGCCACGTGCCTTCTTGCCCACGGGTCATTTTGTCTTAAAGCCTTCTTTCTCATGTAAAATACATCCCCTCAAAGGGAGTTCTAGAGATTGGACCTGAGGAGCTGAGGGTACAGAGCTACAGGCTGTGAAATAATTGCTGTGGAACTTTGTTCCCAAAGGACAAAGGAACGGGGTCTTCCCTGTCCACAAAGCAAGTTCCTTGAGTGTCTGGAGAGGGCTCACAGCCACCCATCCGAGATGCCCGTGTAGATCCGCAAGAACAGACTCGGCTTTGGGAGAGGGCTTCCTGGCTCACTACAACCTGCTCCCGAGACCCACGGGGTCCGGAGGGTCACTGTTCCGTGCTCTGTGTAGCAGGAACATACAATAGGGAGTCAAGTCAGCCGTTAGGGGGTAAAGTGGGGCTCAAACACAGGTGGCCCTGACATCCCCAAAGAGGCTTCTAGAAAAGCAAAATCTCAGACCCCAGACCTAAGGAGTCAGATTCTGCATTTTAGCAATATCCCCAGGTGATCCGCACATTGCTGTCGGGGAAACACTGCCCCAGGCTACGTGCTTTATGACCCCCCCTCACCCACACTCCATAGCCTCACAAAGCCTTGAAGCAGTCTCCTGAAGGTGGAAGGAAGATAAGCTTATTCATCAGTCAGTGGGTACTCCAAATACCCAGTCTCACTGTCCAGGTATATTTGGGAAGGAGGGTATAGAAACACTCTGCGACCTTCACATACTCAGTCGACCCGTCAGGAAGTTCTGTCGGTTCCACCTTGATAGATCCCCATCTGTAAACTCTTCTGTCTCCCCTGTACCATCTGTACCCAGCCACCGCAATCCCCTCCCCATATCAGCCACGCACTACATGGCACGCAGTACAGGAGGCATGCTCAGTACTTTCCCACAGCTCCCCATGGCGCTCAGAATAAAAATCCCGAGCTCCAGACTCTGGCCCACTAGGTCCTGAAAATTCCCACCGGGCCCTCCTCTCTAAGGTCATCTCTGGCCAATGTCCTCTCCAGGCTCATCATGCCAGCCACACAGCCTTCTTCCTGCTTCAGACACAGGCCAAACAGGGTCCCAACTTAAGACCATTGGCTGCTCCCTCTGCCAGGAACACTCTTATCCCAGATCAGGACCAGGCTGTTTCCCCACCAAACAGGGTCCCAGCTTTCCTGGAACAAGCACCGCCATCGCTTCCAACCCAGTCACCAGCGCAAAGCCCTCTTTTGTTCTCATCATATATCCTGTGCCTTCACATTATCTATTCCCTCAGTGGCAGGCAAGCTCTTTGAGAGCCAAGATCTCTTTGCTGACTGCTAGGGCCAAGAAGAGTAGATGGATGGATGGATGGATGGATGGATGGATGGATGGATGGATGGATGTGTGGGTGGAGAAAAAAGTGCTGGCCTGAAAGTTCCAGTCCTATGGTTCTCAATTCTGGCTGCAGGCTAATGCAGATGCTGACAAAAATGCCAAAACCAGACCAACAGAATCACAACCACTGAACGCTTTTGTTCAGAGACCTGTTCCGTCCAACATGGTAGCCACTAGCCACAGGCGGCTGTAAGTGGAAATTAAGACTGCACAAAATTTAAAATCCCTGATTGTACTAGCCTCACGTCAAGTGCTCCTTAGCCATCTGCGGCTAGTTGACAGCTGATGGGAGTTCAGGGCAGGTAATCTCAAAATGTGCCACTCTGGCATTTTGATTATTTTGAATTAAAGTCACATAAGAAACAGCAGATACAAAGACACTCGGACCGTCCTTTGTCTCCCTAAAAACAGGAAATGAATCTCCCGTGTGACAGGTGCCTTCCCCTCACCAGGAGGAAAGGAGAAATCCTTATCACCAGAGAGAAGGACTCTGGAGCCCAGAAGACTATGTAAACAAACCTTGTTGCTTCCTTTTATTTATTACCCAAACTCAGACATCTTTGTCCTGTCAATTCTTTACAACTTTATCGTTTCCTTGTCAAAAAGGTGTAAAAGCCATCAGCTTTGGTCACTTCTTTGGGTCTCATATCTTTAGGGCCCCCTGTTAACCTCTCTTTTATTACAGGGGAGGTCTCCATCAAGAACCTAGAAGGGTGGAGGGAAGTTTCTTTTTCCTCCCTACACTATCCTACTGAACAGCACAGGTACAGCATATTTCCATCATCCCAGAGAGTTTCATTGGAGGGCACTGTTCTAGAACTTTATCTGAATCTAATTTCTTACGTGACCCATTTACGCACTGAAGTACACTTACTGAGCACCTGTTACTAGCCAGACATCATACTAAGTGCTAAAAACTAATGGTAATTGTAATAATAATAACAAAAACAATAGCAGAAAACACTTTCATAGTACTTACTATGTATTACCAGGTACTACTCTATAAACTCTACATGTACAAGTTAATTTCAGTTTCATATTAGCCACGTTAAAGGTACTATTATTATCCTCATCTTACACATGAGGAAACAGAGCCAAAACAAATTTAAGAAACCTGCCCATGATCACATAGCTGGTGAAGTGAGGAGTCAGAATTCAAACCCAGAGCCTGTCAAATGGCTGTTTATAGGGGCGCCTGAGTGGCTCAGTTGGTTATGCATCCAACTCTTAATTTCACACTGACAGTGTGGAGGCTGCTTGGGATTCTCTCTCCCCTCTCTCTCTTCCCCTCCCCTGCTCATGTTCTCTCTCTCGCTCTCACTCTCTCAAGATAAATAAATAAACATGAAAAAAAATAGCTGTTTGGGGCGCCTGGGTGGCTCAGTCGGTTGAGCATCCGACTTCAGCTCAGGTTACGATCTCACGGCTCATGAGTTCGAGCCCCGCGTCGGGCTCTGTGCTGACAGCTCGGAGCCTGGAGCTTGCTTCGGATTCTGTGTCTCCCTCTCTCTCTGCCCCTAACCCACTTGCACTCTGTCTCTGTCTCTCTCAAAAATAAAAACTAAAACTTAAAAAAAAAAATGGCTGTTTACAAAGGCAGAGCAGGAAAAGACTGGAAATATCCTCCATATTTCTTAACAGTGACAAGTACCTCGGGCTGACCAGGGGGCTTGCTCAGTGGCCCAGCCAGCATCTGCCACTGCCCAGCTAAGAGCTCAGCCATTCTGACTTCCTACTTCTGTCAGAGGAATGCAGCCTAGGACCCGAGGTCCAGGCTGGAAAATTCCTCTGAAACCTAAATGGATAAGAGCCACCTGCATTCGCGCTGCCCGGCTCACAGGTACACCCACCCATTGTGTGACAATTCCAGGACACATGGCAGAGAGAGTGTGGTGCCGGGCAGGACCTCCTCAAATACCTCTGGGCTCTATGAATCCGCAGTCAGCTGTTTCTTGAGTGCTTCTCTCCCAAAAGTGACTCAAACCCTTATCTCCGTGTTTCCCATGACTCAGTGACATAGACTGATGGAGGAGGAAATAGCCAAGCCTGTGGGCTAGATGCACCACACTCACTTCCAGGGACCATCATGTACTTACAGAGAAAGACGATGGAGAACCCTCATTCATCCTGTTACCTCATTCATGAAATGCGAAACACGAGCACCTTGTGGGCTGCTGCAGGATTGAGAAAT
Organism: Panthera onca; assembly: GCF_046562875.1. NCBI lineage: Eukaryota > Metazoa > Chordata > Mammalia > Carnivora > Felidae > Panthera > Panthera onca. The sequence goes on along the minus strand of NC_138344.1, from coordinate 10,798,604 downwards.
CAAATCCTCTGAGCATCAAAGGGGCAAAGATAGCAGGCAGCTTGTCTTTTCCATGTCCTACCAGGACACTGTTTAAGAGACTTGCCCGCAGATGACTCAACCATCTAGGGCAGGGGTCAGACACGATGGCCCTCGCGCCAAATCCCACCCTCCACCGGTTTTGTGAACACGGCCATGCCATCAAGACTACTTTCCTGTTCCAACAGCAGGATTATGGGGTTGTGTGGGAGCAAAAGAGGCGTGGCCTGCAGAGCTTGAAATATTTACTATCTGGCTGTTCTTTACAGGTCAGCCAAACCTGGATCTAGAGGAGTATACCTGGATTTGATTTGGTTATTTCCTATATATTAAGGGCTTGGACACTGTGAAGCTATGTATCAAGTTGTAGACCTTCTATGCCATGGAAAAAATAACCCCAAAAGTTACAGTTACACTGCGCTGTAGGACGCTCACTGATTTTGTATCTAACTGTGACAGACTGGGATTCACAGGAGGCAGACTCTGGAATGATCTCCATGGAGCCACACGTTTATGAAGGAGTGTTCTAGGGGTCAAGCCCCAAAGAAGGGTGGGAAGGAAGCAGGACTCAGTAAAGAAAGAAGGTAAGCTAGGATGCATTTGTGACCGGCCTTGGCTGACCATATGGGCAGTTCTGACTATAGGATGCCCCTCAAGAGATCAAGCAAGGGGGTGAGAGGTCCGTGCTTTCTTCCCACTCATGGATCAGACACTGGGCGCAGACTGCCCCCAGAGGGAGCATGTCTCCAGGCAGGTGACTCTCTTCAGCCAGGGCAATCCCTGAAGGGAGGTGACAGCTAAGGGTTAAAAGGATTCAGAGCGAGTCCCCTGACTCCCCAAAATGTACCACTATGGCATGTAGATTATTTTAAGCTGAAAATAATCAAGGTCCAAAAGACTCAGGACGAGCTTTTAACCTCCCCTTTAACTGCCTCTAAGAATTTAGACAGAGGTCCTAGTACAAGAGAGTTATCACCAGAGGTAACTACAAAGAGTCTGGGCTAGGTGGGGTAAGGGATAAGGGCCTCGAAGGGCATATGTGTTCATTTTCAGTCCGCGTCCCATGGTCTGTCTCTTCATGGCACGACGAACATTTGTTTACCAAACATCCACTCATCCCATCTTCCTACAAATTGTCTCCTTTCTCAGTGAAGCCCTAAACCCCCATATCCTCCTTAGCTCAGGATGGCATATGAGCCTCAATTGCCTGACTGTCTTTGAGCCTCTCAGATTTCTCTGGGGCTCCAGTACCTATGAAATGAAATTTGCTCTCATCCTGTGGATCTGTCTTATGTCAATTAACAGACTAGCCAAAAGAACCTAGAAGGGTGGAGGAAAATTTCTTCCTCCACTACAGAGCTTTCTGTTGGCTGCACTTCCAGAAGCTGGGTCACCTCAAGGCTCATCTGAATGGTACCTCACCATTTCCCCCACACTTACCTAATTATTCTCTTCTATCGTTTTTTCTTCAAAATGCCTATAAATACCCAGCTCCTCAAACGCTCTTCGAGCCAGCTTTACCAACCTACCGGTTTCCCCGTTAATGATTTAAAAAAATCTATTTGACTTGGGTTCCCTCTGTAATTGTATGAAGGGCACATTTTTCACTTTTGCCAAATTATTTTTTGACAGAATGCACATGTTAAATGGAAATCATTGCATTATTATTACAAACATAATGGAGAAAGCCATTATTTAAAATGAATAGGAAGTTTCCTCCCAGCAAGGCCTTCATTCCAATATTCCTTCTGAACATTCCAGCCCGGGCAGGACTGGGGCACCACTGAGGCAGGACAGCTGTGAACCGCTTCATCTCAAAGGTCAGCCTGATGGCTAGCTGGAGGAGGAGGGGAGGCGGCCCAGACCAGAGAATGCTGGAAACTAGCCAAAGGGAAAACCTGAAGCTGAATCAGGAGTTGGTGTCTGTCAGAGCCCTGACCTGACGGGTGCTAAGGGATGGGGAGCAGAGAGTATTTTCTGGGAGTCTAGTTAAGGCTCTAAGCATGAAAAAGTAGAAAGGTGGATGGAGAGCATCTTGAAAACCTTTGTTTCAAAATATACAGTAAGAGGGGCGCTTGGGGGGGAGGTCAGTAGGTTAAGTGCCTGACTCCAGCTCAGTCATGATTTCACAGTTCATGAGTTCAAGCCCCACGTCGGGCTCTGTGCTGACAGCTCAGAACCTGGAGCCTGCTTTGGATGCTGTGTCTCCCTCTCTCTCTGCCCCCCCCCCCCACTTGCACTCTGTCTCTCTCTCTCTCTCTCTCAAAAATAAACATTAAATTTTTTTTCTAAATGCACAGGGGGCACCTGGGTGGCTCAGTCAGTTGAGCAACCAACTTCAGCTCAGGTCATGATCTCAGGGTTTGTGAGTTCGAGCCCCACATCAGGCTCTGTGCTGACAGCTCAGAGCCTGGAGCCTGCTTCTGATTCTGTGTCTCCCTCTCTCTCTGCCCCTCCCCCACTCATGCTCTGTCTCTCTTGGTCTCAAAAATAAATAAAAACATTTTAAAAATTCCACAGTAAGAATCAGAATTCTTAAGGCCACACCAAGAGAGACACAGCCCTGGGAGAGGCTGATGGGAGGGCTCTGTGCCTGCTGGGAAGGCTTCTAGCCTAGTCATAAGCAGGTGTCAAGAAGGAGGTCCAGGGAAGGCTCAGGTAAGACCCAATAAGTCAGACATGCTTTCCGCAAAAAGAGCACATGGCCATGATTAGGGGCAGCGTGCAACTTACTTAGAAACACAACGACAAAAGGATGGTAATGAATGCAGTAATGGAGAGACAGATAATTATACAATAAAGCAAATATAGCAAGATGTTATCTGCAGAATCGTAACAGTGGGTATTAACTGGACAATTCAACTCATTTACATGTTTGAAATCTTTCATGATAAAATATTGGGGGGAAATGATTCATAGTATTGAGGGAACAAAACATAATCTCAGTCCTATATTCTGCACGTTAAGTACGTACATACTTATACATATTTACGTGCGAGCAGACACATACAGGTACACACACACACACATATACACACATATATACGCACACAGCCATAAATAAATCAAACACAAATATAAGCAGAGGACTGGGCATGTAAACAAAAGGGAAGACACTCAGTCTGGGCTTGTACTTTGTTCTGGCAGGAAATGAATGGCACAGCGTTTCCTCGACTGCAAAAATCAGCAAACTGTATACTATCTCCCCCTTAAAGTCACTTATTCTTTAACATAACAAGACAACTTCTCAGGGGAAACGGTATTTATGAACTATATGTCATAAAATAGTAACAATTCTGAACGATGCCCAATGAAATCATTCAACCTATAAAGGAAGGAAAAACAATTCAAGTCTCTTCCATTTGCCTTAACTGCCACATTGACTTGCCTGGGCTAACAGCCTAAATGGACACATAGAAAGCAAGGCTCACCATGCCGCTACACAGGTAAGTACGGGCAGATTCTAAGGGTCAATAATTATGTGGAACTTGACACTAAGTGGATAGCGATCGCACTGGAAAGGAGCCTACCTTACAGAGCTCCCGGGCTAGTAAATTCATAGAACAAGCCAGCATTGTATACAACAGGGCACGGAGCCCTGAACTAAAACACAAGCCCTGCTACCCAGCACCAACGGCCATGCTCACCCCCAAGTGTAAGGAGAAACAATGTGAGCTTCGGACCAGAAACCCAGGGAAACTCAGGCGCCGGAATAAGGGCTGAGCAATGAGTGGAGTTTAATGGAAGATATCAGAGGGACACCGTACTTCAAAGCCTACAAAGTACTACAAATACCCACCAGGGGTGCCTGGGTGGGCTCGGTTGCATGTCAAACTTTGGGTCATGATCTCATGGTTCATGAGTTCGAGCTCGAACTCTCCCTCTCTCTGCCCCTGTGCCACTTGTGCTCCTCTCTCTCTCAAAATAAATAAATAGACGAAAGGAAGGAAGGAAGGAAGGAAGGAAGGAAGGAAGGAAGGAGAAGAAAGAATGAAAGAAAGAAAAAGAAAGAAAGAAAGAAAGAGGAAAGAAAGAAAGAAAGAAAGAAAGAGGGAGGAAGGAAGGAAGGGAGGAAGGAAGGAAGGAAGGAAGGAAGGAAGGAAGGAAGGAAAGGAGGGAGGGAGGGAAGGACAGACCCCAAATTCAGTGTGGCCACCCACAGTCCTTCCCTGGTGACAATACAGAATTTACTTTTAGCTAAGGAGTTTGTACCTCCAACCTTATAACCTCAGTCAATAGGGCTTGCTGTACAGAAAAACTAACAATGTCCACTTACGTGGAATATATTTCTTCTGTAATCATCAATGCCCACGTACTACCTGTTATTAATATCAACACAAGCAGTCTTTCCTGGGCACTTATTATGGAGTAGGTTCCGCACTAACCACTTTTCTGGATTAATCCTCCTAATCCTCATGCAATCCTATGAGGGAAGGGCCATCACTACTCCATTTTGCAGACAGAGACTGAGGTTCCTGATGCCCCAGGCCATCCAGTGAGAGGTGAACTGGACTCCAGGCAGTGCACCTCCAGAGGCCCGCTAGACGCTCCCACCGACACAGGTCACAGCCAAGCACGGGTCACGTGCACGTCTGATTAACTTAAGCGGATGAAAGACAAGCCAGTGCATCTACGAGGGGCAAAGACACACCGCCTGAAGATGTGCCCGGAGGTGCAACAGCACACAGGGAGGGGCTCAGCAAACCCGGGCCCGGGGACCACACCCCATTCAGATGATGCCGCCAACCCACGTCCGAGGCACGGGGGACCTGGGAGTCCCCTGACCAAGTACTGACTCTCCACCCTGACTCCCGGCCAGCCCTTCACCCAGCAGCAGTGAGACGGCCGCCGTCTTCTCCATTCGGAAAATAACACGACCCAAGCAAACCACAAACAAGGGCATAATCAAAGCTCTTTTACTTCTCCTTGTAAGTATCTGAAACCTGCCAAGCACAGATCGCTGCGGAGAGCAAAACAGCATGCCTTGCAGCTCATTGGGCCTTTTCTTCTCCCGCCTGGGATCCCGGCTGAGGAAAGGAGGGAAGTTCATTATCCATCGAGCGCGGACGGCGTGCCAAGACCCGGACGCGGCGCCTTCCACGGGCGTGATCTCATGAAATCCTGGCGCGAACCGTGTGGCGCAGGTATCACTGACTTCAATTTAGATCCAGGAGGAGAGGTTCAGAGAGCTTAAGCGACTTGTCCAGGGCACACAGCTAGCACAGCAGAAGGAGATGTTAAAACCTCGGCGGTGCATCCAGCCTGGATTCGTTAAACCTAGAGGCTACCTCCCCAACATCCTTCGTCACAAAGTCCGTCAGAAGACCGGGTGAGGGCAGTGGGTCTTCAGAAGGTCCTAGGACTGAAATCTGTTTAGTAGGACGAAGCGGCAACTGACTTCTGCGGGACCGCCCAGCAACCCCCCTCCCCCCTCTACCGGTTCCAGCTGGCCTCGAAACGGCCAAAGCCGCCAGGCCATCCAGGGGTGTCAAGATGAGGGCGAGCTGGCTCCAGCTGCTGAGGGGCTCCCGCACACTCAGGCAGAACCAGGGCACTCGACAGGGTGGGGTGCGGGCGAGGGGTACCGGCTTTGTTGCCGCACTATCTCAGCCTTCAGGGTGGGGGCGCCCGGGGGGCTCAGTCCGCTAAGTGTCTGACTTCGGCCCAGGTCACGATCTCACGGTGCATGGGTTCCAACCCCGCGTAGGGCTCTGTGCTGACACCTTGGAGCCTGGAGCCTGCTTCGGATTCTGCATCTCTCTCTTTCTCTCTGCCCCTCCCCTGCTTGCGTGCTCTCTCTCTCTCCCTCTCTCTCTCTTTCTCTCTCTCAAAAATAAATAAACATTGGGGCGCCTGGGTGGCTCAGTTGGTTAAGCGGCCGACTTCGGCTCAGGTCGTGATCTCACGGTCTGTGAGTTCGAGCCCCGCCTCGGGCTCTGTGCTGACAGCTCAGAGCCTGGAGCCTGTTTCAGATTCTGGGTCTCCCCTCTCTCTCTGTCCCTCCCCCGTTCATCTTCTGTCTCTCTCTGTCTCAAAAGTAAATAAACGGTAAAAATAAATAAATAAACATTAAAACACAATAATTTAAAAAACTGAAAAAAATACAGATCTTCAGGGTGGCTCTTGGGGGCGTTAGGTAGCCACGGGTGCTTGGACAGCCAGACACAGTCCGGAAAAGGCTGCACTCAAGAGGGAAATGGTAGAGGGTAGGGGGAAGGGGAAGAGAAGGTGACGTATTCTCAATGAGAACAGAAAAGTAGTGAAGAAGAAAGCAAAACTATCATCATACTGACTCCGAATTCGAAGGCATTTCTAAACTCATCTGTGACCCCACACTGACAGTGATAATGACACCGGGCGTTCAGACACATCACACAAAGGGCCATAAAGGCTGGCGGGGATTCTACCGGGAACGTTGAGTCTTGGCCAGGACACGGGACGCAGAAAGGAGAGGGAAGTACTCCCGCCTCCTCTCCCGGTCAACTGCAACCTCAGCTGGAAGCAAAATTCCTTCACCTGCCGGCTTCAAGTTGTGAAACAAGACTATATAAACTGCAGGATCAGAAAAGGAGGATGTAAGGCCCTCGTCCACACCTGCCGTCTTCCGGGGCTCGTCAAATACCCACGATCCCTCACTTTCCCAACGTTTGCAGAGAATCCACAAAGCACCAACGCATCACACCCTCCGTGCTCAGCTGCAGTTAAGCCAGGCTGTTCAGATCGATGGAGTCGGTGTGAGGTCCTAAGAACAAAGCCACAAAGGTAGGGACACTGACTCCCTGCATGTGGGGACTCCGTAGTCAGTAAACGTATACGCAGGGTCGCACTGTACAAACCACACCGATGTGGGATATCACATCTCTCTTTGTAAGGGCAGAGCATAAAGAGGCAAATCGCTCTTGTCCAGGTTCATAGTCACGCAGAGAGGGGGAGGGGTTTCAGACACTCGCCCCACAGGAAGACAAATGAGGAAGCCACCCTGACCCAGGGGCTCATAGGAGATAGATCTCCCCTAATGGCAGGACTGTGTGTTTGGAGGGGGTGGAAGGGAGGGGAGGCGGATCTTAATTAAAAGAGAAGCACAGGAGATGAGCTGTAATGTCATTTTTCAGCTAATAAGAGCTCACGGAAAAAGATACAACCTCCTAAGCTTTCCTATACGGGTTTTTGTGCTATTATTACTGGAGGGAAGATGTTCCCACTGCACAATTAACAGAGACCAAGGGGGAAACACAGGACACACTGGAGGAAAAGCAAACACGCAGAGGCTGATAGGGGCACTGGAGAAATGAACTGATCACTCCTGCCTGCCTGAAAGAATACTTAAAAAGGATCGATTCAGCCGTCTCGTGGCTCACAGGGCCCTGCAGGATCTGGTCTTCCAGCTACCTCTGCTCTCATCTCTTACCACTTTCCCCCAGCTAGTGACTCACTCACCTTTCTAGTCTTTGATCATACATAGCAAGCATGCTTCAACCTCAGGCCATTTGCACTTCCTACTCCCTCTGCCTGAAACACACACGCTCTGAATAACCACGTAATTTGATTCCTTCAAATCTACTCAAATGTCATCTGCCCAGAGAGGCTTCTCTAGCATCCCATACATTAGCAGCAAAATAAAAAGGGGGGTGGGAGGATCAATCCAGGCAGCATATGGCTGTTCACAGTGGACATCTACCCCAAACTGCCTGCTGTGAATGGAATCAAGGACAGAGACTGATGCACCTGTTCAAGGGTCATCTCACAGTCTCAGGGTTGATTTCTTACAAAAGCTAAAAACCTAACAAGGGTCTCTTCTCAACATTATTAGAAGACCCTGGGCGTTCCTGACCCAGGTGCCCAGTGGAGAAGGGTTCCCTTTTCTTGTATATGATTTCAGACACTCTGGTGTTTGGCTGCGAAAAGAAAGTGAGTCTGCCCAGCTTCTACCGGAGACAGAGGCACCGGGACAGCTTTGAAAAGGGCACTCCGGCCTCTGATGTCCTGAGTCTTCCCTTGAGAAGCTTTTGACCTCTGAGCTCATTCAAGGAGAAGCCAGCATGGCCCTCCTGCCCTCAGGAGTAAGCTCTGGGAAGGGAGCCCCGGGGAAGGAGGCGATGACAGAAAAGGCAGAGTCAGGTCTGGAGCTGTCCATTGACAATGCAAATGGACAAAGGAGATGGCCTCTGCTCTGTGAGGATCCACCTACTAGCTGCCCCAGAGCAGAAAGGCAGGCTCACCATGCCTGCCCCTCATCAGCCACTTCCTTCTTGGGCCCCCACATGGGATGGGTAGGCTTTTTCCTACTAAATGAGCAAGAACCAGAGAACCCACAGAACCGCACCTTCTCCCAGAAAGCTCTCCTGGTGCACTGGAGAAAGACCTTAGACGCCATGCTCCTGGAACACAGGTGGGGGGAGCTCGCCAGGAGGGCTCCAGCCCCTGAGCCCAAGCAATCGGGAGAGGTTCTGATGCGTTCACCTCTGTGGAGCTCAGCTTCTTCAGCTCTCAAAGAATCATTCTATTTTAAGAGTTGCATGAGGCGATGTGTGGGACACGCGTAGTACAGGGCCTGGCACAAAGTGGGTTTCCAAAAAGCGCTTAATTTGAACAAATCACAGTGGTGATTTAAAAAAGGAAACGTCAAAATTAGAACCCAAATCTAACGATCGAAGCTTTCTAGTAAGACGCAAATTGTGGAAATCACTTAAGCCCCATTTAATACCGGAAAACAGACATTTCATAATCATTTCTGATGTTAGTGATTCACATCATCTCTGTTGAAGAGATTAATAGTGGCTTCTTTATTTTAAAACAACTTTTTTATTATTTTAAAAAAAAAAAAAAAAAAAGGTTCTGGAGTCAGAAGGCCTGGTTTTGGTGCCCAGCCCTGCCACTCAAGCTGGGTGACACCAACACATTTCCTGATCCCTCAGAAACTCACTCTCCAGCTATAAAATAAAGGTAATAAGCCATACTTATTACACAAGGTTCTGAGACGATTAAACAGATGTAAAAACCTTAGGACAGTCATAGACAGTATCACTACTCTTATCATTCATTGTGACTATTTTGACCATTAATGTAACTTTATGTGACGTTACAGTGGCAAAGCTTTCTGCTCCGTCCAACGTTGCTGTGCGCTCATCAGTGACAGGGTTAAGCGCACGATGCCATGAACTGCATGTAACAGAGTCCCCGGCCCAGCAGGCAGAACTGAGGACGTAGACGTGGTACCTCAGGACGCTGCTCCCAGAGATATGACCAATACGACCCTGCTTAAAAAAGAGTTGGAACCAACGTTTCTACATACCAGCCGGGAGAACACCTGCAATCGTCATGAAGGTAGGAATAATGTGCAAGAAGATCACCTTCGTAATTACTAAGAGATCTAAATCACAACTTGGCATTTATAACCAACAGCAACTTGTAAGGGTATATAATGGCATAAAAGAAGATAATTACAAACAACTGAGAGGGGTAATCCCTACGGAAATGACTGCTAAATGGAAGGAAATGCAAGGGGGCAGAACGGTGTCTAAATCACCGCCCCCCCCCAGCATGCCAGAGCGAGACAGCCCATCATCCACAAGCCCCAACATCCCAGCAAGAGGGAGGCAGGGAATGGATGCTGTGATCACCAACAGGTGCTTCTCCTACTGAGGAGCCTGGAGTTTCTGAGCTTCCCTCTGGTCCCTCCGCTGATGGGAGTGAAAAGGCAAACTGGAAAGAGGGGTTGCCAGAACCTGGGCACGACGCTTCTCTTTTCATCCTCAAGTTTCACAAAGCAAGCATTTCCCGGCACCTGGCAGAAGGGAGACTCGGGCCACCATTGCCCTGCTGCTAACAAGAACAACAACAAAAAAACCCGGGGGTGGGTGTGGTGGGCGGAGGAGGAGGGAGTCATTTTATTACCAACCGGCCTCAAAGCATCTTGGCGACCTAAAGATTAAGATGCACTGACAGACAGGCCCGGGATTCCGAACGGCTGGAGCACACGGCTCCCTCCCAGGTCCTTGCGGCTCCCCTGTTTATAAAGAACGGTGCCGCCTGCTACATTCCCTTACACACCAGGCACCACGACTGCAGCCCAACCAAGTTCCTGAAGAACCAGGTGATACCACAGCACCACCTGACCTCAAAGAAACTCCACTGCTTTCTAGGCCATAATTCACTAGCTTTGACGGAGTTCTACTTTTTGCACATATTTGGTGCAATCAGAGTAGGGCTGAAAGAAAAGTCATATGCGCGTGGCTGTGGGAGAGGAGGTTGCAAATCCCCCCATCCCTCCTGTACTGAATGCAAGTTCATGTCTGCCTGCTTGATCGTTCGCTCATTCATTCATTCATTCATTCATTCAGCAATCATTCACCAAACACCTACCAGGGCCTCAACCCTGAACTGGGAACATGAACACAGAGACAAGCAAACGCACACCTTCAATGATACATTATTTTGCAAGTATGAATAGTTTATCCACAATCCCACTCGGTAAAGGCATGTCCTGAACATGTGCTTGAGAAAGGAGGCGTGAACTTCCTGTCAGGGATGCATGTGCGTGCATCCCATGTGCCCCTCTCCCTGTACACGTACCTCACCAAGGCTAAGCCTGATTTTCGGCTAAGCACTTCTCATACAGCATGACCCCTGACGGTACTGCCTACCTTCCAGGCAACTGAGGAAAGTCCTCGGGGAAGATCCCACCCACACACAATGCCTGCGTCCCAGACTGCTTTAGAACTAAGCTGAGCCATCCTTCAAGGCACTGGTCTTAAGGTTTAGGGTCAGAAGAGAGTCAACTGCAAAGGAGGCCGCAGGAGGAGGGCAAGGGACCTGGCCAGGGAGAGGCAGGGGAGGTGAGGATGGGGAACGTACAGGGTTACCTGGCTGCAGCAGGACATCCCAGGTGAGTGCTAGGAGATGACGGGGAGACTGCCAGGCAAAGAAACCACACTGCTTATGCTAAGAAGACCACCTCCTGAAGTCTGGGCCAGAGGCACGTGTTTCTGTCTCCCCCGTGGGCCACCTCTTGTCCCAATGCTAAAATCCCTTCCTTTCTTTAGGTCAGTAGCTTGACTTGAATGGCAGAGGACAAAGGGACAGTCTGCTGGTTGCGTCAGACACAAGGTCAAGAAAAGTCTTTCAGTGGGGACTCACAACGTCAGGTCACGGGGTCGGTCAGCTTGGGCCACTTCCGATGAACCTCAAACCAGCAGCTGGCACTCTGAGAATGATTTTGGTGTTAAAATTCTGTCACGTGACTGGCTAAACAATCCCCAGACATATTTCTTGAAAAGGCCAAGCGCAACATTTTTCAACATGAAAATCAACCCGTAAGACCCATGATCTGTCCCAGAACAAGGGAGCAAGCAGGGAAAGGGCAGACAGACAGAGAGAGAATCCCAAGCAGGCTCCGCACGTTCGCGCAGAGCCTGATGCAGGGCTCGAACCCACAAACAGTGAGATCACAACCTGAGCAGAAACCAAGAGCCAGACGCTCAACCGACTACGCCACCCAGGTGCCCCTACAGCTCCTTTTATCAAAAACAAAAAGTACCTTCTTCCATGAACTCCTGGAAGAGAAATGCAGATGCTTAAATGCAGGTCTCAGAGCACAGAGTGCCTCCGCTCCCCTCTGCAAATAAACTAAATGTATCTCAGACTGAGGCCCACCCTTGAAAGGAGACATATCAGCTGGCTAGTCAGCTCCCCTGGGATTCAGTGGGTTCTTTCCACAGCCTGCCTGCCTGCCTTCTTTCTAAATAAATTGCACCTTACTGCTTCTGGAGGGAGCCCTGTTGAAAATTCCAGAAGAGAACAGGAGACAGAGACTGGATCCTTGTAAAGTGCTTCCTGATTCCATGCTGTTGGGACCCCATCAAACTCTCTCCCAGGTCCTTCTCTTTGAAAAAATAAGCACAACCTAATGTCCTTGAAGGAGTGATTGTTTCCATAAAGGTAGTACGTCCATACCATGGAATATTACTCAGCAATGAAAATGGATGGAATACTAGTTCGTGCAACAACTCGGACAGATCTCCAGAGATCTCTGCTGAGTGGGGGAAAAAAAAAGCCAATCTCAAAGATCACATGCTAAATGATTCCATGCACGTAACATTCTTAACGTGACAGCGTTTCCAAGTTGGAGACTAGATCAGTGACTGCCTGAGGTCAGGGGGTAGGGAAGGGTGTGGCCACACAACGGTAGCAGGAGGAAATCCAATGGAGGGGGGTGGACAGCTATGTACCTTGACTGTGGCGGTGATCACATGAATCTACCCGGGAGATGAAACAGACTAAACACACACACACACACACACACACACACACACACACACAAACGAATGCACGGACAACTGGGGGAGTGTGCTGGTGAATTGTATGCACGCCAACTTCCTGCCTACAGCAATGTACTACAGTTATGCAAAATGCTACCACTGAGATTGGGTGTCCTTCTGTAGTATTTCTTACATATGTGTGTGAATGTTCAATTACCCCAAAATTAAGTTTAAAGGGAAAAAGAGAGAGCAGTTTTGAAGGAGAACACAGGCCAGCTTCATTCAGACACTCTGCATAGCACCTGAGTACCTATTAAAAAGATCCGGGTGCCCTACCTGGGACTCAAGATGCCCCCTCCTCTCCTGTCACACCCAAGACAAGATTCTGGGACCACCAGCACCTTTTTAGGGATCTTGTTAAGAGTTTAGCTGCACTGGGGCACCTGGGTGGCTCAGTCAGTTGAGCATCCAACTTCAGCTCAGGTCATGATTTCACAGCTCGTGAGTTCGGGCCCCATGTCGGGCTCTGTGCTGACGGCTCAGAGCCTGGAGCCTGCCTCGGATTCTGTGTCTCCCTCTGTCTCTGCCCCTCCCCCGCTCGCACTCTATCTCTCTCTCTCTGCCTCTCAAAAATAAAGAAAAGTAATAAAAAAAATTAAAAAAAAAAAAAAGAGAGAGAGTTTAGCTGCACATCAGAATCAATTCGACCACTGCCCGGAACACAAGTGTCACTCACAGAGCCCAAGACCTATCCTACACACCACACCTATAGAGGGAACTCTATGCACCTGCTGTAATAGTGACCCCTGGGCAGCCGGAACAATTACATGAATCCCCTGGCCTTCCCTTTTCCTTCCTTTGTATATTTCTCCTAATTTCCAGATATGTTTTTGTCTGCAACCTAAAAAAAAAAATTCAAATGCTGACTTTTGTTACATGCACACGCATCATGCTAGCTATAATCGTAGAAGCACACCATTGTCTCCAACATACCCATACTTTTCCCCAAGAGTAGAATAAATTTCAAACCATTAAATAAAATGATTTCATACTGTCCTCCCGGATGCTACTAACCCCCGCCCCCACCAGTGACATCACGGTTTCCATAGGAACTAATGGACTTCAAAGTGGAAAATGCATATGGTGGCTTTAAAAAAACAAAAAGGGCAGACAAAATAAGTGATAGAAACCAAGCATATCATAGTATAAGTGGTGATGCATAATGTACCTGCATTACAGGGCGCCAGCTCGGGGACAAGCAATAAATATTTTAGTAGAGCCCTTATGCTAACAGCTATTCTGTATAATAGCACTTGTCGCATTACATGATTACATATGTGCCTTACAAATAAATCTGCCTTTGGAAACATGGCTGCCCCATTCACTGCATGTGGGTAAAAGTGTGTGTTTAAAGCACAGGTACAGATCAGAGGCAGATCGTGCAAACAGAGTCCCGTATTCCGCTTTACAGTTAGGCTGTAATTATGCCTGAGAATAGATTCCAGAACTATTTGAATGCCAGGAAGAAAAGAACACAACCACTCATGAGAGAAATGGAATGAACAGGGAGAGAGAGGAAAAGAGCCTCAGTTCTTACTCCCAAAAGGTAAGGGAAACAAATAATAAAATCTCCAGGAAATGCAACATTTCTCTCCGTAAGCGTTAAGGTCCTGCTGAGGAAGTGTGGGTACTTTTTCAGTCTCTGTACATATGTCTTAGTCTGGACGTTGGTGAATGAAGGTTCTTTCTGGACGCAAAAGCCCACGCTCTGAGCTGCGAAGAAGGCGGCGAGGAGGTGACAATTCTGGATGCTTTGACACAAAACGAGAGTCTGGTTTTAAAACATAACAGAGTGCTTGATCTGTCCCTGTCAAAATGTCACTCTGAACACTTCACATTTAACATACTCAACAGAAGCTTCAAGAAGTTCCATCATTTTGTCTCTGTGCTGTGGAAGCCAATATGTAGACGATCAGGTCCTGCAAACACCCAATGAGCTACTTTCTTCTTTTTTTAATATTTTTCTAAGGGAGCGTGAGTGGAGAGGGGCAGAGAGAGAAGGGGACAGAAGGTCCTAAGTGGGCTCTGGGCTGACAGCAGGGCTCGAACTCACGAACCGCGAGATCACAACCTGAGCTGAAGTCAACACTCAACTAGACTGAGCCACCCAGGCGCCCCGAGCTACTTCCTTCTGATGCCCTCTGGCTCCTACCAAGGACTAAGGAGCCTTGCAGCCAACCGAAAATGCCCAAATCCACACCCTGCTTAAGATCTCCCATACGATGGTTTCATTTCCGGGATGCTAGATTGTGCCCCATTTCCTCAGTGCGGTTTTCTGTGTCTCAGCAATGCCCTGACACAGGAGGGCAGTGTGTGTGTGGCCCTGCCACCTGGTGCACGGAGGATGGGAAGGCACTTTTCACCTTCAGCCACACACACCCACTCCTTCGAGAATCCCAGCCATTGCTCTGACGTCATTAGCAAAGGTTCTGAGAAAAGCACCCTCACGTCAGCACCCTCCGAGCGGAGATTTCTCTGTGTTCTGCTAAGTGCTCTGTCCCCCAAACCTGGAAGAGTGCCTGGCAAATCGCAGAGGCTCAATAAACTGGACTTGATTAACTCGCGAGGTGTTCCAGAATACAAACATCTCAAGTGTCTTAAGGGGAAGGTTGAGGGAGGAGAGAGCAGGGCTTGGTGTCATAAATTTAAAAATGTATCTACAAGGGGAACTACCATCATCGTTTCCAGAGGCTCCATGCCAAACTAATTAAAAATGGTAAATAATGATTTAAGAGGTTGGGAGACGACATAAAATCCGAGGGAAGAGAATCTTCCACATCAGAATTAAATGTAATGCCTCAGATCAATAAAAATGATCTGAAAGACCAGGAAATAAATCAAGTAACATAAGCAAGAGAAAATGACGTTAGGAAAGCGGCGTGTTGCCATCCAAATGCAGAGGTAACTTACAGAAATGAGGTTTCTCATTCAGTGGAGCTGAATCAGTTCCATTTGGGTCAAGCAGCAGGGCCCCAAACATATTGGCAGAAGTGAAATACCTACAATTAGCTGTTACTGTGTTCGAGGGCCAGGAGCAGGACTAGAGGGAAGGCCGCACCCCCCACCCCCCACCACAGACTGTAACCACACAGGGCGGCCGAGGGGGGGTGCACAGGAGCTCCCTGGGGGTCGTCTAGAAGGTACCCTGCAAAACATAAGCAGGCCTACTCCACTGATTGGCTAGGAGGAAAGATCCCAAGTACAGGAACCTCCAATGTGGGGCCTTCGGAGTCCCCAGATGTTACCCAGCCGAGAGAATGGCTGTGAGCACAGAGGTGGTCAGCCTAAAATCATTAGGAGGAGCCTGCCCGGAGGAAGGCGTCAGCCTTAGGGTCTGGGTAAAAAGACTAGAAAGATGGGCAACTGGTAACCCCGGAAATGAAAGCTGGAGGCCGGAATTCACCAGAAAGCAACATCTTCTCTGGGAAGCCAAGACACCCCCCTCCCCCCCGCCTCCCCAATCAGAGACCACAAGTCTAAGAACTCTTAAAAGATTCCAGAGCAGGGGTCTACAAGGTTTTCCATAAGAGGCCAGCTAGGAAGTATTTTTGGCTTCGCAGGCCATATGGTCTTGTCACAACTACTCAGCTCCGCTGTTGTAATGCCAAAGTGGCCGGAAACAATGATATGTAAATGAACCAGCATGGCCGTGTTCCAATAAAACTTGATGTACAAAAACAGCCTACAAGGAGGATCTGGCCCACGGGCTATAGTTGGCTGGTCCCTGTTCTGGAACTATCCTCACTACTCTGTGTCTCCTCCAGATTTTCGGCCATCTGCAGTGTTTCTCCACAGGGCATGACAACAAAACCCTCAAGGCAAGAGGCTGAGGAACCGTCCCCAGGGACCCAAGGAAGGGGTGACCTCAAGGAGGCTGAGATTTATTATGCACCAGGCACCACACTAAGGCTTCCATGTAGGGTACCCCACACTCACAAGAACCTTCTGAGGTGGGCAGTAATCATCCCCAAGTTACAGATGAGGACCCTCAAGTCCAGAAGGTGCAGAACCAACCCAGAGTCCCACAGGAGGGGTAGATCCAGGGTTGGAATGCAGGCAGCCTCGCTCCAAAGCCAAGCCCTCACTCCACAGATATATAAACTGGACAGACAGTGCCCACGTCAAACCAGGCAGCCTGCAGGGGAGGGGGTAAGGCCATGACCCCCCCCCCCCCCGCACGGGCTGGACACAGTACAAGGAAAAAAAGCAAAGCAGGAGGGGGAGGGGTCCGCAAAGTGTCTTCACAACAGAAGGGCAAGCAGAGTCCTCAACACTGAGTTGCAAAATGGGGACAGTCCTGAAGGACTAAATGAGACAACACGAGTCAAGTTCTGCATTGGTGCCCAACACACAGCAAACACTCAATAAAGAGAGATGATTATCAGTAAGCAAGTTAGCGCCTGTTCAGAATTTCGGCAACAGCCTCATCTGTTTAAAGGGTAACAACAGGGGCGCCTGGGTGGCGTAACTGGTTAAGCATCCGACTCTTGATTTTGGCTCAGGTCACGATCTCATGGTTCATGAGATCAAGCCCTGCATGGGGCTCTGCACTGGCAGCGAGGAGCCTGCTTCAGATTCGTTCTCTCTCTCTCTCTCTGCCTCTCTCCTCTCTCCTCTCTCTCTCTCTCTCTCTCTCTCACTCTCTCTCAAAATAAATAAACATTTAAAAAGACTTTAAAAGGTGACAGCAGAGGGGCACCTGGATGGCTCAGTCGGTTAAGCGTCCGACTTCGGCTCAGGTCATGATCTCGCGGTTGGGGAGTTTGAGTCCTGCACTGGGCTCTGTGTGAACAGCTCACAACCCGGAGCCTGCTTTACATCTGTGTCTCCCTTTGTCTCTGCCCTCCCCTGCTTGTGCTCTGTCTCTGTCTCTCTCTCTCTCAAAAATAAAAAAAAAAAAAAATTTGTTTCATAATAATAAATAAGTAAAGGGTGACAGCACAGATTCACACCCACTTCAAGGAAACAAATGTCCCTTTCACATGGAGAGGTCTGGCAGTCACTACCCACATCAACCCCGCAAACAGGGATGGGCCAGACGTTTAATCTGAAGAACTTAAAAGGACGCCTTTGGGGGCGCCTGGGTGGCTCAGTCGGTTGGGCGTCCGACTTCAGCTCAGGTCACGATCTCGCGGTCCGTGAGTTTGAGCCCCGTGTTGGGCTCTGGGCTGATGGCTCGGAGCCCGGAGACTGCTTCCGATTCTGTGTCTCCCTCTCTCTCTGCCCCTCCCCCGTTCATGCTCTGTCTGTCTCTGTCTCAAAAATAAATAAACGTTTAAAAAAAAAAATTAAAAAAAAAAAAAAAGGACGCCTTTGCAGTTCTCCAATTTGATCAAACAAAACAAATCCAGTCGAGACCAAACTAACTTCGAGTCAAGCCATCAGGGAATAATGAGATAAAGTCAAAACAAGGAACGTGCTGTAGGATGTCCTATAAAATGACAACTGGACTCATGTCTTCAAAAGTTGACATCACAGGAGAAAGTGGAGGAACGAGTCTAGATTAAAGGAGGAGGAAAGCTGTCGAGCCACATTCACAGCAACGTTACTTTACAACAGCTAAAATGTGGACGCAACCTAGCGCCCATAGACAGATGAATGGAGAAGCAAAATGTGGTACCTACATACGACGGAATATGATTCAGCCTTAAGAAGGAAGATAACTGTGGCACAGGCGACACCATGGATAGAACCTTGAAGACACTATGCTCAGTGAAACAAGCCAGATGCAAGAGAACAAATACTGTATGATTCCACCTACATGGGGCATCCAGAGGAGTCAAATTCAGAGAGTCAGAAAGTAGAAAGGTGGTTCCCAGGGGCTTGAGGGGAGAAGGGAATGGAGTCATTATTTAATGGACACAGAGTTTCAGTTTTTCGAGATGGAAAGAGCTCTGGAAATGGTTGGCGGTGATGGTGCCTACAATACTACAATATAATGTATCTAAGGCCGGTGAACTGAACACTTAAAAATGCTAAAGATGAGGGGCACTTGGGTGGCTCAGTCGAGTAAGCGTCCGACTTCAATTCAGGTCATGATCTCGCGATTCGTGGGTTCGAGCCCCGCATTGAGCTCGGTGCTGACAGCTCAGAGCCTG
This sequence comes from Panthera onca, assembly GCF_046562875.1. Taxonomy (NCBI): domain Eukaryota; kingdom Metazoa; phylum Chordata; class Mammalia; order Carnivora; family Felidae; genus Panthera; species Panthera onca. The sequence continues at coordinate 10,780,171 of NC_138344.1, read as the reverse complement.
GAGCTTGCTTCAGATTCTGTGTCTCCCTCTCTCTCTGCCTCTCCCCTGCTCGCACTGTATCTCCCTATCTCTCTCAAAAAATAAATACACATTAAAAATTTTTTAATGTTAAAGATGGTAAATTTCATGTTATGTGTATTTTCCAAGGATAAAAAAATAAAAATAAAAAAGAGGGAAACTAAAAATCACGTAACAAATGAAATGCAGGATCCTTGGTTTTGGGCTGTCTAAAAAATAAGCATTCTGGAGACAGAACTAGGGACATAGTTATGGACGTCAACAGCATTGTCAATGGAGATATTTTGGGAACACCTGGAGAGATGTGACTATGTCACAGGTATTAGTTGAAATCAGGGAACAGTTACCTTTTCCTATAGTTAACCACTCCTATTAGGAGTGGTAATAGGGTTGTGGTTTTATAAGGATAGGAATCATATTTTATGTGGAGGCATAGTGAAGTATTTAGATGTGAAACATCCTCCTTTCTATAATTTCCTTTAAGGTGTTTTTAAAAAAGTATACGTATATATTTGCATGTGTGTGTGTGTAGTTCAATACGTTGTTCAGCTGTTCGGTCCTAAGTATTCACTGCACTATAATTTCCATTTCTCTGCTCCGAAAACTTACAATATAAAGTTAAAGGTACAAGTGGGTCAAAAACACCCCACCTATCTCCCTGGGTTGCCAGATAGCTAAACAACATTAACCCATAACAACGCTTTGAAACTCATAAACATTCCACACACGTAAGATGGGCATTGTACCCATTTTCATTGTTGACAATAAACCTGAGACCCCAAAGTAAATAAATGACATCCCACTGAGGAGTCTTTCAGTAAACACCAAAATGTTAATTCTCGGAAAGTCCTGTGGAATACTTTTTGAATACGGGGCATGTGATTTTGTACTAAGGTTTGGAAAAATGGCCATTTGGTGAAGAGGTAAACATTCATTAGCGTGTCTGTTCACACTGGCATGGAGCGGTGTGTAATTTTGTGGGGGCTGTTAGGGCCGGATTATTACATAATGGCCCTTGTTTTTGAGTGGCTGGCTGTTGAGAGCGAGAACCTAGTTGAGGGCTGAGCAAACGGGTAGCAACATGCCCAGAACAGGGGCCCTGCGACACAGGGCACGGAACGTTCGAAGGCTCATTTTCAGAGCTCACACCTCCTGCAAATGCCATTTCGTACTCATGGCGAAGGGAGAGACAGAGAACACAGGTCTCCGGCTCCAGGGAAGTTGTGTTCAACGTTCGCTACCAGTTAAAAAGAAAGAAGAAAAACAAGAACGGTGTTCTCTTACAAGTAGTAACGTATTAAAATGATATCAAAACACCAAACATCTTAAGCCTCCCATTTGGGCTGTGATTTCTGGAGGAGGTGTGGTCTGGGGAAAGAGGAGGGATTTGAGAGCAAGGTAAAGCTGAGAGACAGGGATCACACACGACTTGTGTCCCCCTGGACAAGATATTCAATTTCTCTGAGCCCTCATCTCTTTATCTGTAAAACAGAAATACTGGCATTTACCTGCGGCAAGAGTCGAGTCAGACTATTTATGTGCTCCCTGGCACACAGAAGACACTAGAAAATGTCAGTCCTCTCTCCTTCGTCGTGACTGAGCAACAGATATAGGGGAATGAAATACAATGGGATTCTATACAAACTTCTAAAGTGATACTGGGTACTCAATTCAAATGATAGAAACTCCTGGGGCACTCGGGTGGCTCATCCGGCTAAACATCTGACTTCGGCTCAGGTTGTGATCTCACAGCTGATGTGTTCAAGCCCCCACATCCTGCTGGCTGCTATCAGCACAGAGCCTACTTCAGATCCTCTGTCTCTCTCTGTCTCCCTCTCTCTCTGCCCCTCCCTTGCTAGCGCACGCTCTCTCTCTCTCTCTCTCTCTCTCTCTCTCTCAAAAATAAACATTTTCTTAAATGGTACAAACTTCTTACAAAATCTCACTCCTCCAAAACTTAACCAAAAAAATGTTAAAGCAGAATTTTTTTTAAAAATCACCAGTCAAAAAAAAAAAAAAACAAGAAAAAATGAGTACATAATAATCAAACACTGCCTGCCAGGGAAAGTAAAGGAAGACTGTAGAACAGAAGAGAACAGGATAGCATGGCCAGGCTCAAAACCCAGCATCTACCACGCGCAGGAAGATGAACCAGGGACTAAATAAAAAATCCGGAGAGTTTTCATGCATATCAGCAAATCTGGAGAAAAGCAACCTGAGCAGGTGTCAATATAGTCCTCTTTTCTGAGTGGGGAATAGTGAAAACATCCTCAGGGGAGAAAAGGATGAAGAGGGGGCCATGAACCCTGGTGCTGATTACCTCTGCTGGGAGGAACTGAAGGTTCCAGGAATACATGGTGAAATCCGGGGCTGATCCAAAGCCAGAGAATACTGCCCAAGGGTATGCAGTGGGTGTTCCTCCACAGGAAGACTGAGCCCACTTAAAAGAACCTTTAAAACATCCCAGAAGCAAAAGCCACCAAGCCAACATCATCTAGCCATGACTAGTCAGCACCCTGCATACCACCTGCCATGGCATAGCCAGTCCTGGCTGCTCTGCAGGCCCTCAGGGTGCAGAAAGCACGGACAGAAACAAAAATCTAGCCATCAAACTTCAACTGGGTGGTAAGGGGGCAAAAAAGAGAGGCTTCGAATCCAGAAATCACCCACACCCAGAACAACAAAGATCTGCATAGACTCACCCAGGCAAGAACAGAGTGATAAAAAGCAAACAAAAAGGTCTGGTCTCTACAAACACAGACTCCTGGAGGAAGGGACAAGTGAAACATTGTATCAAAGACAAAGAATTCAGCCTCCAAGAAAACATAATGCAAGAAGAGGAGGATTCCCCCCGAAAGATCTCTGAGCCATAGAACTTAATATGAATAAGAGTGCAGTGAATTGAGAATTCAAAGGCAACATTAACCCTCCCCCCACCCAAAGAAAAAGGAAAGAAAGAAAGAAAGAAAGAAAGAAAGAAAGAAAGAAAGAAAAAGAATGAGATTGTAGACCTAAAGAAATAAATTGGGGAGCAAGTAAACATTAGAAAAGCAATTTATAGAGTAAAATCTATAGCAAACTAAAGAAAGATGGCTTCATCAATTTACTGACTACAGGAAAGCTAAAATAAAAAAATGAAAAAAAAAAAGTGACGATCGATAAAAACAAGGGATCCAAGTAATCAAAGAAAAACAAACAAGTATAGAGTTCAAAGACAATCCAACATACAAGTAACTGGTGTCCTTCCATCAGAGAACTCACTGCCCAGAACCAAGAAAAATCAAAGAGACAATATAAGAAAATTCTCCTGAGACTATTAATAAAGAATTGAATCTGTCGACTGAAAGAACACACCAAGTGCCACAAAAATATGACACATCTCATGCGGCACTGATATACTCGTTAAGTTACATGTCGGATACTAAGAAAGAGCCCCTCCAGCCTCTTATCTACGAGCACGTAGTCTATAAAGGAGGACAAAGCGGGCTGGCCTTGGACTCTTCCATGGCAACACTCAAGGGTAGAAGGCAGTGACTTCTTCCAAGTTTTAATTAAGTCTTCTGTGAAACTGGAGTGAAGTTAAATTTACTACTTTGTATTTTAAGAACATGTATCTTACAAAGTATATCTAGCCAGCCAGCCGATTTTCCATGGAACGGAAAGAACTCTGAGATGCTATACTGCTAATGATCATTATAAAGGGGGTGGGAGTTACTCCTTCCTCTTCCCAGAACTCATACCCGGATCCATACTAAAGGAGGAACCTCTACTTTCTGGAAGAAACAAAGAAAAATTATCTGTTCTGACTTCCTCACTGCATCCTCCCCAAAGGGGGCTCAGGAGACTTATCTGGTCTATAAAATCGTGAAAGGAAGTCTAACAGTCTTGCCCTGACCTCTTCCTTTTCCTCTCCTGTGAACAGACCTCAGGGTGCACATTCTTTGCTCCTCCAAGAGGTAAGCTCTGCAGGTGCACCCCTGCAGAGACAGACAGCCCATCATTCTGACCAGGAGCAAAGTAGTCTGAAGCCTGGATCTGGCCACAAACTGAGTTTTTTGCAATCCGAACTCCAAATATCTCCATACAAACTCCAAGCTGATATTCGTATACCCCTGTGGTTGGCCATCACATGTCTGCTACACTATTGATTATTAATTGGTGGGAGCAGGGGGAAACGGAGAGAAGATAACTATTACCCCTCAAACACCAGGATCGGTCCCGATTATTTCCAAACGCTGGTAGGATTTGGAATGTCTTAGAATATTTTTTATCTGAACTTTTCTTCATTTTAAAATTCTTCATAATGAATATCCATTGTTTTTACAAAAACAATAAGGTCATTTTTCTTCATAACAGTGACACCAGAGGAAAACATCTGATATTGCAGAAAAGTAGTCACAGGGGCACCTGGGTGGCTCAGTTGGTTAAGCATCCGATTTCAGCTCAGGTCATGATCTCACAGTTTGTGAGTTCGAGCCCTGCATTGGGCTCTGTGCTGACAGCTCTGAGCCTGGAGCCTGCTTTGGATTCTGTGTCTTCCTCACTCTCTGCCCCTCCCCCACTCGTGTTCTCCATCTCTCTCTCCTTCAAAAATAAAAAGTAAAACGTTAAAAAAAAATTCTTAGAAAGTAGTCACAGTGGTTTAGGGGAAAGAGTAAGAATGTGCAGTGTGATCTGATTTATTATAAAATAATAATAGTAACAATAGTAACATTCTGCACAGGCACGGGGTAAGCACTGTGAATGGATTATCTCATTTAGTATGAAGTAGGTAAAAATACCATGCCAATCTTAGACATAAAATGGAGAGGTAAAGTCATTTGCCCAAAGCCACACAAGATTAACACACAACAGGCATGGAGTTCACAAAGCCAATATCTTCTATTATCATTGACGTTTAAACAACACAGATGTGAACTACACAGATCTACTTATACACAGATTTTTTTCTCCATTAAGTACAATACTGTAAATGTATTTTCTCTTCCTTATGATTTTCTTAATAACCTTTTCTTTTCTCTAGCTTACTGGAATATAAGAATATAGTATATAATACATATATATGATATGTGTTAGCCAATTGTTTGTATTATTGGTAAGGCTCACGATCAACTGTAGGCTATTAGTAGTGAAGTTTTAAGGGAGTCAAATGTTACACACAGATACTCGACTGTGGGGGAAGTGGGTGGGTGTTGATGCCCCTAACCTCCCCACATAGTTCGAGGGTCACCTGTACTCTGTCCTCACAGTCATAAGGAAACACAGGTAGTCCCAGAGATTGAAAAGCACAGGCCCCAAAATGTTGACAGTGTCTCTCCAGGCCCTGACATTATGGATAATGTTTTTTATTATTATTGTTGTTGTTGTTAAATTATTGAATCTATGTTTCTCTATATTTTCCAAATCTTCAACACACGTGGTCCTTGTGCAATAGGTAAAACAGTAGGTCTCTATATTAAGAAAAATACCACAAGCATCAACTTGAAGTTCAAGTTAATGGTAGAGCCAAGTGATGAGGCCACACAAGGTTCCTGAGCTGTCTCAGCCCGTGTTTTTAGATCGGCCATCTGTGGGCAACAGGTGTGGGCCAACAGGCCAGAGGCATTCTGGCCACACTCCACATCCCCTCTACACAGGATGTGAAGTTGAAGGGCACCCAGCTCAGTGAACGCTCCACCAGCCTCCTAGCCCCCACAGTATCCGGGCCTCAGCCCAGTTGCCGGTGAGCTCTGCTCCGAAGAGAGCTTCCCTCTGGACCCTCACGATTATTCCAAGGAGGAATGCCCCCTCTCAGCAGCTTGCCAAGTCCTTCTCAAGGAGAATGGGAGGGGAAGTTCGAATGGCCTCCATCCAATTTTTAAACTGTAAACTGCACACCCACTTTTTGTTTGGAGACATTTCCTGTGTGTGAACACAGTTTGTTCTGTTACCAGCTTTAAAGTTACCCAGAACTGATACATCCAAGGCCGAGCTGAAGTGTTTGAAGAAAAAAAGAAGTCCAATACGATAGGACCTTTCCTCATTTTAGCTCATCTTGCAGAAATCTCATTGGAAGATAAGTCAAAAAAGAGGTTGGCCACAGAGGTGCCATTGTGTATGGACGCCCCAGCCCCCGCCCCTCCTCGACTGCCCCATCCAGGAGGGCACAGCACACTGGGACAAGCGGTGTCCTTCAGACCCTTGCCTACATCATGCGATGCGGCCATGCTTGCTTCTAGGTAAGTCTGAGGACGCCATGATGCGGCTGCCTTCCACATGCCTGTAGCAGCATTTCAGGGCACCACTTCAAAGCTGGGGGGAGGGAGGTAAGCCTTGCCAAGAGAGGTGCCGACGGCCCCCGCAATGCTGGCTGGCGCTGACATGCCCCTGCATGTGGCTGTGGCCCTGTGCTCCCAGCCTTCCCCTTCTCCTCCAAAATGGCTTCCCACCCCCGTCCCACCTGCGAAGGCTTTCCCCAGCCAGACTCTTGAAATACCAGCCTGATGTCTCCTTCCCTTTGGATCCACCCTGACCAAGGCTGAGAAAATTACTGGACAGCTACTCTTCTCCCCAGGGCCATCTCCAACATCACCTCCCACTTTGACCCAACACTTGGCTTCTATGGCAAAGACCATGCTGTCCCATGGACCGCGGATACAGCCAGACCAGCTGCAGGTCTTCAGGAGGGCAGGGCCGTGGCCTGGCCCAGGGCCTGGAACGGTCTCATGAAGGAGTCATTAGTAGAAAAAAATATAAACATGCCATCCCTGTCACCCGGATAAAGAGACTCCGTGAGGCCCAAGAAGATGCCTTTACTGAAGTCAATGTTGCTCACAGTTACTTCAAAAAGTTGTCCAAGTTTGGCAGAGACCAAGCTGAAGTCTTTTAAAAGGAGCCAATGCTGAGAAACTCTGAGAATCAGACAGTCCCACCCCCAGCAAAAAAAACCAAAAAAAAAACCCCAACCCTGGAGATGAATGAGATTAGAAGGCAGGGGTCTGGTCCTAATGTAACACACACCTGGCCAAATCTGGGACTGGCCGGCATGGCCATAATATTCTTTTCCAGTCCTCCTGCATCAGGTAGCACTTCAGGGAGGCGACAGGGCCAGCTGGACATTTCAAAGGGCCTGGTTCCTGTTAAGGAGTCCCGGGTGTAAGGCACAGGAGAGCTGTACTACACGCACTCTAAATATATACACACATAATGTTCACCCACATGTATTTCTAGGCTTTTTTTTTTTTTACACGCATTTCCCTTAATCAGATGCTGTACTCATCCCAGCCACTCCCTGCACTCAGCTATGCCCAGAATCGGGAAAGAGTGTTTTCAAAGCTATTCATTAACGCAACTGGGCTCACTCCCGCAGCCTAACCACCACCCCACAGACAGAAACATAGTTATCCCCTTACTTATTCAGAAAGGAAACAAGGATTGTCACAGGATAGCACATCTGCAAAGAATGACACGCCGACCAACATTCCAGAAGTTTCCTACCCAACCCAAAACCCTGAAGAGGGCAAAGAGCCTGTCTTTTTCTTTTTCTTCTTCTTTGTACCATCAAACCATTTTAGGGTCCTTTGCTCTATTTTGCTCCTGGTATCATGAGTTGAATCGTGTCCCCCAAAAAGGACTAGGATGAAGCCCTAATTTCTGATATCTGGGAATGTGACCTTATTTGCAACAAGGTCTTAGCAAATGTAGTTAAGGTAAGATGAGGGCATTAGGGTAGATCCTAATCCAAGAGGAATGGTGTCCTTCTATGAGGAGGAGAGAGACACAGAAGAAAAATGCCATGTGACCTCAGAGTCACATAAGGGAGGGGTACAAAGCCTATCTAAGGAACATCAAAGATCAAGGGCCACTGTCAGGAACTACAAAGAAGCAAGAAACGATCCTACCTGGAGTCTCAGAAGAAGGACGCACCTGCCGACACCTTGATTTCAGGCTCCTGGCCTCTAGGATTGCCAGAAAATAAATCTGTTGTTGGAAGCCACCCCGTGTATGGTTTGTTTCAGCAGAGCCCCAGGGAACCAATACACCCCATTTCTTCCTTCAGAAATGCCCTAGAAACTCATTCATATCGTCATCCACCTTCCCGCCCCTGGGTCCAAGTCTTCCTCCAACCAAAGGATGAACTGTCAAAGTCACTTTCTCTGTACTACACGTCACACCTTTCTATATCTAAGGGAGAATGTATAACCCAATTTTTCTCTAACATCAGAGATACAGAAAATGTTTGGGAATGCCCCTACTATCCTCTGAACTCCACAGGGGAAGGTTTAAATAGAATATGAAGACCACACTCCCCACCCCCACCCCCACCCCCCAAATAAAATACAATAGGGTCCATCCGGGAAGGCAAGAATTAACATACAGTCTGTGGTCAAAGGTGGGACTGGATCTTTACCTCCTGTAGGACTGAGAGCTTAGCTTATATTACCCACCCAATGAGGACGGTGAGAAACCAACAAAGGAAACAGCTAGAAGAAGGATATTGACAGTGCCTGTAGCATAAGCCTGGCACAGGAGTCCTACTCAGGAGTGACCAGGGTTTGACTCCTGGGAGCACGCTCTCACAGAGGTCTGATGGATCCGACTGGGACATCCTGCCAGGGCTGGTGAAGCGTGGCCCTGTGGCGTCAGGGGCCAGCACAGGGAGGCAAGAATAAAATTAATGAACAACCAGGAGGCGACAGAGCTGAGCTGACCACCGTGACCACCAGAGAGCTCAGCTCACCCGGTGCAAAGAGAAAAGCAGTCACGGAGGCGACAGACCTGAACACAGGAACACTCAGCTTCCTTATGGGGGCTCTAAAACGTGTCCCTTGTCACACTGCACAGCCTCCCTGACGGCCTTGGGTGCCTGCAGCCCTAGAGGCATTTTTAATAGCTGCCTTGGTCCTACTACTTTTAAGTGACAAAGCGTTCCCCAGTCAAATCTAAAGTATCAGAAGACAGATAAATACAAGTGTATGTATTTTTACCTGCTCACCAGATTAAGGATAGGTATGATGCCTATTAGGAAACGGTCTATGTATTTTTACCTGCTCACCAGATTAAGGATAGGTATGATGCCTATTAGGAAACGGTCTATATATACATATATGTATATATATGTGTGTGTATATATACATATATATATATATATAAAGGAATATTTTAAAAGAGAAAAAAAAGTGGACTTTTTTCCTGCATTCACCAAAACATTACTTTTATTTGTATGTTTACAATCATTATTTCCAAAAATGAAACTCTTCTGGACTGTTCACCTACTCACCCCGCGAGCTAACGTGGGGGGCTAGCTCTGGAGGGTAGGGGCTGCATGTTTGGGTAAATTACTTAATCCTGTGCCGATTTTGCCTAAGATGAAAAGCAGTAAGGGCAGATATTTTTTAATATAAAAATTGTTAAGTTTATTTATTTGGGGGAGGGGAGGGAGGGGGGGTGGAGAGAGAGAACCCCAAGCAGGCTCCATACTGTCAATGCAGAGGCCAACGCAGGGCCCTAACCCTTGAACCAACGAGATCATGACCTGAGCCGAAGTCAAGAGTCAGACATGCAACCGACTGAGTCACCCGGGTGGCCCCCCTTGGCTATGTTATTTTTTTTTAATGTTTATTTATTTTTGTTTTTTTTTAATGTTTTTTTATTTATTTTTGCGACAGAGAGAGACAGAGCATGAGCAGGGGAAGGGCAGAGAGAGAGGGAGATACAGAATCGGAAGCAGGCTCCGGGCTCTGAGCTGTCAGCACAGAGCCTGATATGGGGCTCGAACCCACAGACTGTGAGATCATGACCTGAGCTGAAGTCGGACGCTTAACCGACTGAGCCACCCAGGTGCCCCAATGTTTATTTATTTTTGAGACAGAGAGAGACACAGCATGAACAGGGGAGGGTCAGAGAGAGGGAGACACAGAATCTGAAACAGGCTCCAGGCTCTGAGCTGTCAGCACAGAGCCTGATATGGGGCTTGAACCCACAAACCGTGAGATCATGATCTGAGCTGAAGTCGGACACTTAACCAACTGAGCCACCCAGGCACCCGTTATTTTTAAAGAGACCTAAGAACGCAAGCCAAGGCCAACCTTGGGACACAGGGACGACATGCCGAGTGGACAGTCGGTTCCACCTGTGCATCTCAGAAGGTTCACGGGGCTGCATCCGCTTTTAGCCCAAGTCCTGCTGGCTCCACGCGCCCCTCTGAGCCCATGTGTGGTAAGGACGCCCTCCCCACCTGCTCCCATCACCCGCAAGCCACAGAGCTACACTGACGGCCTTTTCGATTCGTATGCATCTCCACAGATTTGGCAAAGGTAAAGCAAAGGTGCTACTTTGTGGGTTTTGTTTCCAGAAGACATCCTTCCTTCGGCTGGCTGAAAAACTCCTCTTGGCATTTCAGCCTCCCAGACGACACGGTATTTACCACACTGGGGAGACAATGCGACCCGCCACATGATAAATCACACAATCAGTTGTGAGTCTTGTCCTAAATTTTCCGCATGAAGACAGGGGAGGCCTTTCTGAAGCTCTTCTGGATCTCTTTCAACTCGTCTAGTTTCTTTTAAGTATTTCCTCCCAGTGTCCACTCTGGCCACAAAATAAGCTCCTTGTCTACACTTTAGGAGGCTGTAAATGTGAAATGGGCCACGCAGCGTGCAGCCTGAGAAGAGGATGGTGGGAATGAGCCACAACAAAAGACCGGCAAATTATGCAACACGAGGCAAAATACACCCCAAAGGCGATGGTAGGGGGACTTTGGGAAATGAAATGTCCAAAGCACGGATGCCCATCACAATCGACAGTGGTTTTATTCCCGAACATGCCACTGAATCGCACAAGCAACCTCTCAAGCCTTCACGGACACCTGCCCTCTGCCACCCGGAGAGTCAGGGTGACCTCAGACACAGAATGAGCCTATGCACCCCTGGAGAGAAGGTGCTGGTGCTGAAGCAGCAGGCTGCCAAGTTCCAGGGGGAGAGCTCTAGGTGGCTCTGTGAGTCTACTTCCAATGATTCTCTGACCCTGAAAGCCAACGGAGAGATTAACTAATCAACACCACTCTTTTTCACAGGTTGGGGTCACAATAATGGAAGCTTACATAACAAAAACATACAGGTCCGCGCTTAGAAATTTGTACCTTCATTAAGAGAATTCTCAGCGAGGGAAACACAAGATTTCAGGTACAGTATTTTAGAGCTTACATAATCAGTCGGAGGGCGGCTTTCCAATTTCCACTTGCTTATATTCAAGGTGGTAATTTCTCATTCGAATCAGCCGAGGATGGGAAAGAGGCAGTGTCAGGCTGGGGGAGCAGATCCAACAATTAGAGACGGAGCGTGTCTATTTTACATAAGCCTTCTCCCAAAGAGGGGAGGAGGGAAAGACAACAGCCAGTCCCAAGAACATCTGACAATAGTCTTTAATTGAAAGCACCATTGTGACACTGTTCTCCCTGCACCAACCTTGCAAATGCAGAAATGGAGGTAAAAAGAATCATCTCTATCTTGCTTAAGTTCTGGTAGTTGTGTAGGCAGTGACTTAGGGAGCAAGATGCCTAATATTCTATTATATTCCCCAGGACTATGTGTTGAAAGCCTGCTCTTGGCTCCTTCCTATTTCTGCTAACTCTGCATCATCGGGAACTCGGGGAGCTAGGAAGAGACAGCCACAACAGGCTTTAGACCCACCGATGAAAGGTTTCGAGGGTCACCCGGACAGCCAAGTTAATTATCCAGAGACCCATCCCAAAGGGCAACCTGCCAGACAAATCAGAATCTGCCACCACATAGTACAGAACTCATATACGGAGTGTAGGTGGGTGGAGAGACAGACGCACAGACAGAAGAAAGGCACTCCCTAGGCTTTTGAATGGACTCACTCTATCCCACAGTAACTCAGACCTGCTGGGACATGCCAGGGACCCACCATACCACTGCCCACTTGGACGGGTTGTGGCCACAGCTTGCTTCTGTGCTCGTGGCAAAGATTTTAACCAAACCCAATGCTAAGGAAATAAGACCTCGCTGTTACACTCAAGGCTCTTCCATTCTGTTACCAGGCATCTTAAAATGCCACTGGGGATGTGATGTCCCAGAAGAACAGAGTATTGAAGAGGTGTTGAAGGCACCTTTTATTTATGAAGGAACTCACGAAGGTATTTATGAAGGAAATCATGGAGGCAAAGGGGAGTAAGTGGGCTCCACACTACCCCCTCCCCAGCCCCATTCAAAACCTGTGGCTTGGAGCCAACCTACGTTGTCTTTGGCTTTTACACTGTTCCACTGAAGTGCTGACTGGAAGTCATAAATGAGACATTTGTATTAAGTCCAAGAAAATTTTAATGACCGACTATTATGTCTCAGGGAAATAACCATTCCCTATTTAAAGAGGAATGTCCGCTCGTTTCAGGAAACAGCTGGGCTGGTTACGATCATTTCTATTAAATTGAGCTACTAAACCCTCCGTTAGGAAGGGGTTCCCTTTTCAGAAAGGCTCGTCTCGAAGCCACAAAGAAGAACAGAAATAAAGAAGCTGGGAACAGCCAGCTGCAGAGATTCCTCTACACCCAGTGGAGCGTTTCCGCTCTGCATATTGTCACTGGAGAGCCCACCACACAGCACCCCTCCCACCCCCGCCCCCAGCCAGGCTTGTTCACTCAACTGTGGCTACAGAAGGTCCAGGGTCTTAGGAAGCTGATCGGGTTTCTTCCTCGGGGAAGTCGACACCCAGCCAGCAGAGTCTGGGGATGCAGTGGTGTTCAGAGAGCGTGTGCTCTCTTGTGAAGCCCGTGGGCCTTGAATGTGAAGCTAAGAACTCGCCTAAAACAGATGCTGCAGGTTGATTCACTGAGAAGAGCCCAGTCCATTCCTTATCCTTCCCAAGGACAGGTGTGACCAGAGGGGCGCTGTGCAAAGGTAACCCCCTAAACAATCATCGTAAGTGGAGATGAATGGACCCGGGGGAAGAGAAACAGCACGGCATCTATCAAGAGCCTGCTCAGAGTGCCTCGGTGGCTCAGTCGGTTAAGCGTCCGACTTCGGCTCAGGTCATGATCTCGAGGTCTGTGAGTTCAAGTCCCGCATCGGGTTCTGTGCAGACAGCTCAGAGCCTGGAGCTTGCTTTAGATTCTTGTCTCCCTCTCTCTCTGCCTCTCCCCTGCTCATGCTCTGTCTCTCAAAAATAAGTAAACATTAAAAAAAAGTTTTTTAACTTTAAAAAAGAGCCTACTTGCTCTGCTTCAGAGAAACCAAAAAGGGTCAAGATGAGGAAAATGCCCCAATTGTGCCTGCTGAGCCCTGTCGAGCACTGCAGGAGGATTAAGATGAAGCAGTGGGTGTGGCAGGAGACCTGAGCCCCGCCCCCGCACCCCCCACCCCCCCCACCCCCCCCCCCCCCCCCCCCCCGGCAACCAGGACCAAGCTCCAAGGTCGCTGACCGGAGGACAGCATATGTCCAGGACATATGTCCCTTGATCCCCGAATCCTGACACTCCAGGCTGCTTTGAAGTGGCCACTCTTCACCCAGAGAAGCAGACTGAGCTATGAGGGCCCCAATCTCCAACGTGGGAAACAAAACAGAGGCCTCACACAATACCCCAAATTCTCAGGCCCTGGGGAAGGACTTTGGTTATGCCAAGGTCAGCGACTAGGGTTGTGTCATTAGCAGCAAAGCAAGTACTGAATCCTGTACCCTAGGAGAGCACTCTATCATATGTCCATTTATTCAAATATCCCAACCATCTGTAAGTCGGTCCCATTTTTCAGATGACAAGATTGGGACTCAGGTAAGTCAAGTCACCAGGAGCCGGTAGGTAGCAGGCCCGGGTTCAAGTCCAAGTCTTCTGACTCCATAGCCAACACTCTTCACTGCTCCTCAGCTGCCTACAACATAGAGGACCATCAAGGATTCCCTATCCTGTAGCCACAGACCAGAGCGACGGGAAACAGGGCCCCCCAAAACGAGGCATCAGGACGCCTGTCCCTCCCAGCCGTCCCGAGCACCCCTGTCCACCCACCTCCAAGTACCCACTGGCTAGAAACGCTCAACAGAACCATTACTAGAGCGAACTCCTCTCCCACGTGACTGGTAATTCTTACAGCGTCTTTAAGACAAAATGGATCGCTACATTTAGAATAAGGGAATAAACAGAATTAGCAACTGGTACTTATTTCTTGCTTCTAAAAACATTTTACCTCCCGGACAAAATGTTCATGCAGAACAAGGGAACTACCTGAGAGTACAGTTCACTACACCCAAATCAAAGTTTGATTGAAATAATTTTATTTCTCATTTGTTGGGGCTACAAACAATGCCTGTGGAAAATATGTACAACCATGTCATTATTAATAGCTCGTATATATCAAACAGCATGTGCCAGTTAGCATTCAAAATGCTTTCCATGTACCAATTCAGTGAATCCTCAGAGAATCGTTATGAGTATTATTAGACCCCAGTTTTAAAATGAAAAACCAAGGCACAGAGAGGTTAAGTAATCGGTTTAGGAACACACAGCCAAGATGGGGAGAACGTGGCTGTGAATCCCAGGTCTTCAGAAGCTCATCCATTGAGCCACGGTTGCCGCAGATGCTTATCATTCTCCTACCTGGCAATTTTAACCATTTCATTTGGGGTTTTAACCACGTTTAGTCATTTTAACATGAACACATAGACACTTGGGTTACATAAAATACAAGTTTCTCAAACCATACCAATTTTATTTATCCTGTGAACCAAAGTCACTGATTCCACCCTTTCCCCCCCCTACTTATTTCCTATTTTGTAGATACAGATACAGCAACAGAAAGCAAAACTAAGTTAAAGGAACAAGGATGCTATCTTTCCGGCTTACAGATTACCAAAAACATTTCTGAGAGAGAACAGAATATAGGTCACTTGACTTCAGGGGAGTTCTAAACCCATGTTTAAGCCACATAATCAAAATTACCAGCAAAATGTCCCTTAACAACGTCCAAAAGGGACAGCATTCAATATTTGGTCTATGCAACCCTACACCAGAACGTGTACGTATGTAAACGTGTAATGCACACGATGCACACATTAACATACGTAACATAATAGGAGTAGGTATACAAAATATGAGTAGAAGTGTTGAGTACGGTGATTCTCCTTTGGAGGAATGTGGTTATTTATTAAATGATGTGCTGCAGTTAAATCCCTGCAAGTTTGGGGCGCCCGGGTGGCTCAGTCGGTTAAGCATCCGACTTCGGCCCAGGTCATGATCTCGGGGCTTGTGAATTCGAGCCCCGCGTTGGGCTCTGTGCTGACAGCTCGGCGCCTGGAGCCTGCTTTGGATTCTGTGTCTCCCTCCCTCTCTGCCCCTCCCCAGCTCATGCTCACACTCTGTCTCTGTCAAAAATAAACTTAAAAAAAAAAAAATTTAAATCCCTGCAAGTTAAATGTGTTCACCAAGTTGAAAGGAGAAATACTGCTGGTAGAGTTTTATTCTCCACCCCAGCAAGAGGGGGGCAACTTCTGCAGACCTGCCTGCCCAGTCACCTGGCAGGCCCCACCCTCCTTGCCTGGCACCTCAAGGAGCCCTCCTCAATCCAAGGAACAAGGTCAGCTCAGCGGGAGTCCTTGCCACTCCCTCTGCAGGAGGCCTAGACCCTGAAAGGAACACCCCTGTCTGCAATTAACCAGGAACATTCACGGATTTTGTTGGTCTTTATTCCAGGCCTTCATCGTCTTCAACTGTGGCTGCCTCCTCATTGTTTTTTGCTAGGTTACACTTACTCATCCCCAGTGATGGCTATGCGAGCCCCTCCATAAACAAGCAGCACTTGAAAGCTTGCTTCAAGATGAGCAAGAGGGATGCAGAGACCCTCTAGCTCCAACTGCCTCTGCCCAAGTAGAAACTTATCCAGCTTAACACAGAGCAATGCCATTCCGGCAGCAGGCAAGCAAGAAGATGAGCTTAAATGCTGGGCATGTGATTAGCAAGACAGTGCCCCTGCGGAGAGGCCTCTGTGTCCTCTGCTTTGTGAGGTATCTAAAATGGAAAAGGGGGAGAGCTCCAAAATTCAGGAAGGATCTTGCCCGCTTTACAGCCCACTGATCCCATTTCTTTGACCATGAAACCCACACGAGAAAACCCCTAGAGAAACTAAGCTGTGTACACAAAGCTGATTGAAAGGAATTTGCAGAAATCATTTTTCCCCTAAATAATTATTAGCTAAACATGTGCAACCAAACAGCAAGGAAAAAAAAAATCAGGGTAATTGTATTTCTTACTACCTGGGGCTATATAGTAATTATGCAAATGGCAGGGAATTTGTCACTTTGAGTAACCATAAGTGTGTAAAATAATTTGATTAAGTAAAATACAGTCGCCTTAGTCATCATACTAATTTGACAAGGACTTTAAAAATGTCCCTCAGCTGTCTGCTTCTGGGTAAGAGACGTAAAAACCCATCTTCAAAATGATGCTTCTTTAGGGAGAGAGAAAAAAAAAAGAATAACAACAAATCCAGTAGTTTCATCTTACAAGTAATTGCAAGCCACTGAATGCTCTCAGGCCTAACACTTTTTAAAGTGACTATAAATCAGTGAGATGGGAGTTCTGTTACATGCACTCAGTCATCCGGCGAATTATTTTGTCACGACAACCTCCGACTTAGGGTTTGCAAAACTCTAAATAGGGAAATGCCCACCCCGGGTCCTAGGCACTGTCTGTGCACCCCACCCTGGAGACTCAACAGGCCTTGTCAAGTTTGCATCCTGAGGAAATTCAAATGCATTTGTATGTGAGCCTCAATCCTAACTGCCCAGAGGTGTCAAGGTTTTAATTTCCTGTACACAGCCTTATCGACTCCAGTCCTCGGCAATTTGATAACACACACGAAGCTCTACACGCAGGGCTGGCCTCCAAGAATGGCTTGAGACATCTCAGTGGGTCTCCACACATCACCATGAAGTACACACAAAATAACTTTCTCTCCTGCAGTTCCCATAGGCCTAAGCCTTCTCCAAAGGGGCCGAGACTTAAGCAGAGATCACATCCTTGCAAGGTCAGTTCAGACTGGAGCCACCCAAAGCAAAGACCCAAGTAAAGGAAAATCGCATTCTTGACCGAGCACACCTTGCCGATCAAACTGGATGGGTCTCTCTTCTTATGCTCAACAAAGTATCGCATAGCCACTCAGGCAGTTTAAGGGACTAGGAGAGAACATCCCTGTGACATTGGCTTATCTGAAGTATGATTTCCAGTTACAACACTTGCAAGTGTAGCAAGATTTCAGAATCCACAGCTGGCCGGGGGGTTGCGCGATTACCTTATCTCTACTATCACAGCATCTGGGTGTCAGGGTCAATAACCTTCAGCATTGCCCTGGGAGACCCCCCCCACCCACCCCATCCCACCCCCACACCCGCACACACATGGAGGCAAAAAGTTGCTGGTCCCCTGCCCAGCTTAACAATTGGTGTTTGTCTCATATACAAGTCTCCCTTGAGTTTCCTCCCTGGGCAGGTTCTTGAGGGAAAGCGCGCACACACACACACACACACACACACACACACACACATACACACACACACAGTCCTGCTTTACAAAGTTGCTTCTCAAATCACAGGCAACTTCCTGCTTCAGTTGTGCAGTTGGGGAGCTTACACCAGTGCAATTGAAGACACAGGGCAAGCCCTTTTCAGAAAGTAAAGGAGAAATGAAATGAAGCCTCCAAATATAAAACACGGCATCTGAGAAGACAAAATAATAAGGTAGCTGCATGGACTACTGGGATCAAATAGATGAAAATAATGTCGCTGGCATAGAACTTTCGATAACCCCTCTCGCTATCAAAGCAAGCACTGCTGGCAATGTCCCACGGTGTGCCCTTCATCAGGTACCTGAAAATGCTTCATCGGAGAGGCAGGCTGATTGCCAACGCAAAGATCATATATAACACACCCCTGGCACATGGACCCTGACAGGGCGTATGATCACCTAGAAAAGCAGGCTCTGAGGTTTCTTAAGAAAGCCATGATGAATTAAAACGCAGACGTCTGCCTTTCCTGCAAACATCCTACAACGTTTCATTCTCAAATTATCCATGAAGAAGTCACACACAGCTGCAGGAATAACTTTTTATTCCACCTCCAAATTAACAGATGAACAGAAAACTCCCAAGTGGCCCAGAAAAACAAAACCCACAGCAACCTGATTCAGTCAACCCTGGCAAGCAAACTATTTATTTTCACGAGGTTCAGATGGCCACAGAGAGTCCAGGGCAGCCGGGCAGGGCAGAGCCCTGAGCACCCTATCCCTCCACTCCTAGTAATCAAAATAAATTCAGTTTCCTAGGCCTGTCCTCTCCTGGGCCTCTATCCGCCTTCTGCTGGTCACCTGTCGACTCCTGTTACCCTACCCCTCTGAACCAGGCTTTCTATTAGCCCAGGCTGGAAATGCCAGCAGCCCCCCTCTGCCCCCACCACCAACAACCAGGTGGACTGAATTCCTGCCACTGGCCTACTCTGGGATTAAAGTCAACTTTCTATCTCCCGGTGCCAGCCAGCCCTGCCTTTAGGTATCCAGCTTCACCAGCAGCCCTCTGCTTCTTAACTTTCTAAAGGAGCCCAGGCTACTCATCTAGTTGAAGCTCAGCCTCGTTCCTTTCTAAAACCCTTAGATCATGGCAAGCTAAAAAACTAAGACCAGGCCTTTATCATTCATGGTGTGAAAAGTTCCGTTCCTGTTTGCCACGCATGAATAACGCACCCTACTGAACAAAACTGGCTTCAGGCAAACAAACTGGTAAACCCGAAGGCAGCTGTTGATACACTAATTACCTCCCCAAACACAGACCCCGGTTAGGTAGTACATACTTTGCATATGCTTCAGCACAGACCCACAAATATCTTGTTAATACGCATTTGCATCTTGGTAATACACATACCTATCTTAATATCGTAACAGTCAAAATTCCCTCCGTGAAAGTGCTGATAAACTGACCCCCCAAACAGGGACCGTCTGTGCTGGAGCTACCGAGAAAAGTGCATTTTGTGCAACAAAAATCTAAACACCGAAGAAAACTCTGCTTTGGGCTACAGGGCTCACCTGCAGCATACAAGTCAAGGATGCACAGAGACGGGGACTTAAAACACTTTCATCTCACAAGGAGCAAAGGAAATGCAGCTGATTTTCAGGAGCCCTGTAACTTTGGCACCCCAGGAACAGAGCTGAGTTTGAACAATCCTCTCTGCTAAGCACAAAAATGACGTTCCCCTACGCTACAAGCCTGCTTGTACTTCCCTCTGACTGTAAGCCCGGGAGTCTTTGGAGACTATGAATGGTACAGGGCACCCACCAGTCCAGCCTTCATTAACTGCACCCCAAGGCCAAGAAGGAGGGATTAGTGGTACATCAGGAAAAGCATGGTTCTATCTGAGGATGTGGTATTCCAACAGCCAAAATCCTGTCCAATTCTATCTCCGTCAAACTTGTTCAGGAACACTCAAAGTCTCTGACGTTTCATTTCATGTTTCAGGTCAATCACCAAAGTAATGACTTAACACTATACACTGACAAAATCTTCTCCTGTGTAGGCAGGGCTGGACTCGGGTCTGGAAGTGCGCTCTCTGGAACTCAAGTCGGGACCACCCGCGCGGGGCAGGACAGGGCGACAAAGTAGGTATTTGACAGTGCTGAGTCATTACAAGCTGTTTCCTCTGATATGCCAGGCACCCCTGGGCCGTCTGAGCATTAATATCCCCTGTCAGAAGGCAAATGAAATAGACGCACATTGTGCAAAATGATGCGACCCCCTTGCGGGCGAGAGACCACGGTGGGGAATCGAGGTCTTAAGCACGGGTAGCAGGAGCTACACAAACTCGCAGCTGCTCTCCAGGTACTGTAACTTTATCCCAGACGCCAAAAGATGGCTATTGGGATACGGAGAGGGAATATTCCCCCTGCAGCCCAGGCTCCGAACAGGGCCACACTCGGGTGCATTTTACTCTAAGCTGTTAAATACCACCCCCCACCCTCCGTAACTGGCGCATGGGGAAAGCGCCCGGAGAAAATGATGCATAATGAATTTGTTCTCGAGGCGGATGGAATGGAAAGAGTGGAGGACGCAGGATGCTCAACTGGCTTTTCTTCCCATGTGCAGGTCACCTGAAACCAGCGATGCCTGCCTCTCCAAGGGGGCTCCTGAACTAACCCTCTGGCTGCGCCTTCCCGGCGGGGAAGCAAACGGTTTCCCGGCCACCTGCCCGCCGCCTCTCCTCCCCGGGCACCCCAGGCCCCCGCCGGCCGCGCGAGCAGCTGCCGGCATCCGCGGTCCCGCCCGCTCCCGGCTCGCTCGGCAGCCCGGGCCGGCAGCTCCCCCGGCGGCCGCCGCTGCACCACTCGCCAACCTCCGCGCCGGGCCGAGGTCATGCCCGCCTGCCCCCGGGCCCCAGGCGGCCCCCTCCCCGTGCCAGCCGGCCGCCCGAGCGCCGGGCCGGGGAGGGGGCCCCCGCGGCGGAGTTGGCACGGGGACTCACCAGGTAGGCGCCCACCGTGCCCTGCGCCAGCATCAGGGCGCACTCGGACACCAGGAAGATCTTGATGTTGGAGAAGCAGGACACCTTCTTTTTCTTCTTCTTGTTCCTCTGCGCCTCGTCCCCCTGCAGCTCGCCGCTCCGGCCGCCGCCCGACGAGCCTCCCGGCTTCTTCCCCTGCATCCTTCCCCCGCCGCCGCCGCCGCCGCTGCCGCTTTCCCGCTCGCCCCGGGTGTCGGGCCCGCTGCCGGGCGGGGGTGTGCGCGGCGAGGCTGCGTGCTGTCCCCGCCCCGGGCCCGCGGCGGCCGCCCCCGTCCTGCCGGGGCTGGAGAGGTGGAAGGCACAGCTCCTCGCCGCCGCCGCCGCCGCGCGCGCTCGCCCCTTTCCTCCTCCTCCTCCTCCTCCTCCTCCTCCTCCGCCACCTCCTCCTCCTCCTCCTCCGCCCTCCCCGCGCCTCCTCCTCCGGCTCGGGCTGTGCCAATCACAGGGGCTCCTCGCGCCGCCCGCCGCCGCCGCCGCCGCTTCGCCGCCCGCGGACGCCCGCCGCTGCCATCGCCCGCTTCCCTTCGCCAGCCGGCCGCGCCGGCCCTCGCCTCCCTGCGTCTGCCCCGAGGCCGGGCCGCCCCTCGCCGCCAGCGCGCCCTCGGGGAGGCGCGAGGGGGACCGGCTCGGGGCGCGCGCGCAGGGAGGGAGGGGGTGCCAGGAGGGAGGAAGGCGGTGCCCCGCCCCTAGGTGGCGCTGCGGGGCACGGGGCGCCCCCGCGGGCGCTGGGCGGTGCTGCGCGAGGAACTGGGGGCACCGAGGTGGGGTGCGCGGGCGCCCCCGCGGGACGGGGACCGAGTGCTGCGGCTTCGCGGCGCTAGACGGGAAAGGAGGGGCGGTTTCTAGGAAGAGAGCGAAGACCGAGTTACCCAGGGAGGGGTGGACGCGCTCGCTCCCCCTCTGCCCGGGTATTTCTGGGGACAGATGTTGCGCCCCGGGGCTTGGGGAGGTGCCAGAGGTCAGAGCTGCTGGCGGCGTCCGCAACCCGCGGGTCCCTGCTCCTGCTCCCCCCGGGCCGCTGGGCGTGCCTAAAGGGCTCCCGACCTGAAGGAAGAAAAGCTTTTCTAGTGGGAAGTTCGATTAATCCGTCGAGAACCGCACAGACTATCAGTCGCCCCCAGGCCGCAATGCTAGGTGGCTGCAAGGTCGCAGCGACCCCAGCAGAGGGCCTTGTCCAGCCCTCCATCTGCCTGGAGTCCATCCTCAGGAATGATGCAGCCGAGGCTGAAGTCAGCGGGAAGCGATTAGCCCAGGCCTCCCCTAGTACTGTGGCCCAGGCTGCCCTTCCTGGTCTTGGCCTGTAAGCCCGAGCCCCCGAGGCAGCCGCTCTTTATAATCATTACCAGGAGTTTGGGCCACAAGGCACCACCAATAAGATCTACTAGTGGTCCGCAGGCTTTTGGAAGCTCAGAGAAACTGGAAAGGACTGGATCAGTACCAGGAAGCCCTCAGCAACTTCTGCCTGGGCCACTGAGAGGAGGGGTGGTTCAAACAATTGTTTATAAGGCGTTTACTTAATAACGGGTCAAAGAAAATGTGCCCTTCTCCTAGGCTCCTGAGAATGGCTTCAATTGAAACTGAAGGCTTTGAATTGAAACACGCAGGCTTCAATTTGAAACTGAAGAGCAATGAACACATCCGAAATGTTTATTTCCTCCCGAAGAATGGGAATGGGAATGGATGGTGTCATGGTGGGGGTGCTGTCTTGCCATGCCATTGAAATGAAAACGGCCTCATCCTCTGGTTCTAGACATGATCTCACCTAGACCTGGTGTCCCTTTCAGATGCTCCCCTCTCCTTGTCTTGGCTGTCTGCTATCTGAATTGGCTCCCCCCAACAAAGGCCTTTTTCCATTTTTCCCCCAATTCCTGTCACCTGGGGCTGCACCAATTCCCAAGAGTCTGTCACCTTCCTGCAGCCCCCCTCCCCGCCCCCACGCTGCCTCACAGCAGACTTTTCTACTGAGTCCTGCCTTTGAAGGGCTGGGGCCTCTCCGACACTCTGACGTCAAGGGAGCATCTCCTGCCTTTTCCTGAGAAGACCTTTGATGAGCTAGCTCCCTGCCTGCCTCTGTGGCTTCGCGCTGCAAAACTGAGATGTTTACTTGTCCCACTGCTGTTGAAACAGCAGAGTGCATTATAGTCCATAAGTGTTGTTCACGTGCTTTGAAATAACAAGAGCTAATTTTTTTCAGTTTATTTATTTATTTTGAGAGAATGGGAGAGGGGCAGAGAGAGAGAGGGAGAGAGAATCCCAAGTGGGCTCTGTGCTGTCACTGCAGAACCCAAAACGGGGCTCAAACTCGTGAATCGTGGAATCGTGCCCTGAGCCAAAATCAAGGGTTGGATGCTTAACTCCCTGAGCCACCCAGGCGCCCCCAAAGCTCATGTGTATTGCGTGCTTACTCTGGCCAGGCCCCATTCGAAGTGCTTCACCTGTGTTTACAACTGAACCCTCACAGCCATCCTCTAAACCAGGTACTGTTATTAGCTCATTTTACAGGTCAGAAAACGGAAGCCCAGAAAGGTTGACTCACCTTACCAATGTCACATATCCAGTCAATGGCAGGACCAGCCTTTGAAACAACTCCAGGTTGTTGATGACTCCCTATCACCCAGTGGTCTGTCTCTTGGGGACAAGGGAACTCCCATGGTTTCTGCTTTATAAATGGAGACTCAGAGATATATAGTGACTAGCCCAGCATTACACAGCTCAAAGGGGACAGGACTTGAATCCAAGTCCAGCTGCCTTCGCTCTGTACCACACTGCCTTGTGTGTAGTCCCAGAGGGGCACAGGCTTTTTTCAGTTTGGGGTCATTTATTTTACATAAAAACTGTCCTTAAAGAAATCAAACACTTCTGCCAAAGAGAGGACTCCAGATTAGGATTGTAGCTTCTTCATATAATTAATGGTAAGCGGCCAGAGAAGAATGTTGTGGCTGAAGCCTTAAAGAGTAGTTAGAGTCAGCCGGAAAGAAATCATGTGTCAGCCTCAACAACCATCGGAAAGAATTGAACACGTTCGATTTCCTTCCCTCGGCGGTCGTCCTTTATTTACCTGTATGTAGATCGGGGCTCCAGGGTTGAGGAGGTGGGTTTATGAGCAGCAGGTTCTCGTGCTTGGTTTCTCTTGTATGCAGAGGGAGCAGCAAAGGAACAGGACCATCTTCATAGCTGCATGGCACTGGCACGTGACCGCTGATCCAAGCCTCCCAACAGGGGGCGCTGGTCTTATAAGCCCCGTTTCACTCATGATTAAAAGCAGCAGGTGGCTTTTAGGAGCTTACAGCTCCCAAGTGGCGGGAATTGAAAGCTGCATTTTCCACCCCAAATTGGTGGGAGCAGCCAGGAGGAGGGGGGAGATCCAGAGGGCCTTCAGCCCTCCCATGATCTGTTGCACCCCTCTCCAACCAGCCTCTGAAATGGATTGTTGACCATCCTGTGGCAAGCAAGGTAAACAGAGCTTAAATCCCATCCAATTCCTCAACTGGACGGCCTGAGCTGTTCCCTTGGAGAAATGCCATAGCCGCCACTTCCAGCCTGGACCCTTTTTCATCATGTATCCCCCTAGTGGTGGATGGTAAATTCAGGAACAGTAGGCATTACAAATGCCTGAAGGACCCTTGTGATTATTTTGGCCTTTCTACTACTTTTCTTGCCTGGGTTCTAAATTGGACTTTCCTAAATTAGGTGAAAATATTGTTAGCTAGGCCTGGGGTTCCAACACTCCTTACTTGGTTGGCTGCCAGAGGTATTCCAAACAGTGACAAGCCACGTAATCTGTGACGTAGGGAAGGAAGCATGATGAAAGTCGGGTGACTTGGGAAGACAGACTGGCTTTTGATTCCAAAAATATTAATAAG
Source organism: Panthera onca (assembly GCF_046562875.1). Classification (NCBI taxonomy): domain Eukaryota; kingdom Metazoa; phylum Chordata; class Mammalia; order Carnivora; family Felidae; genus Panthera; species Panthera onca. The sequence continues at coordinate 10,755,767 of NC_138344.1, read as the reverse complement.
CCATACGTAAATGCTTGGGATTAGGATTTGGAGAGCTTTCATCCCCCACCACCAACTCATTTATGTGGGAGAGAAGTGGGTTAACTTCATGGCCATGGGGTGGGGGGGAATGACAATATCTTTCACTGTTACTGGGCTGTGGCAAGATTTCCCAGCTAGCAGCCTCAATGTAATTCAACACAATGAGAAACTGTTGTTCAAGTAATTCACATGAACCATCCTTTGCCAGCTTCAATTTTGTTCACAGGCAAATACAAAGTGGAAAAATAAATGCAAAGAATGATTTCTGATTGTCGCTGGGATGGAAAATAGATGCTTATATTCTCACCCTATGGATGGATTTTTTTTTTTTTCTTTTTCTGAAAATACAGCAATCATGCATTGTGTCCAACCAAGGATAGAGTTGGGGCTAGGCCAACTTCTTTGGCTTGAAACTAATATTTGGGCTGAGTTGAAGCCTATTTTCTCTTTCTCAGAGTTTTTCTCTCCCCACCCCCACTTGCCAATTAGCCTTATCCATATGCCTTTCTACCATATAGCCTGGGTTTGCCACTTACTATATTCAGAGCTCAGTATTTTCAATTATATCTCTTAATTTGAATAGATCACCAAAGAAGTGAAAAGGATAAACATCAGTGTAGATGCAATTTTAAACATGTGAAACCCAAATCCAACTGGAGACATGGAAGAAAGACCAAAAGAAAGAACATCCAAGGAAATTGGACAACCGATGGGAGAAACTCGGGATTTAGAAATGTCTTTTATTTGTGGAAGATGAGCCTTGAGACAAAAGAAACAATACAAATGATAAACATTTACCAATATTGGTGTATTTGGGGAGTTCATCATTGGCTGCCTTCAACTGATATGTGGGTACATAGAATGTGTTTATCCAAATAGACTGTTAGTTTCTTAAGAGTAGAGTGTTTTACTTTAAAGAATTTTTTTCAGGTTTATTTATTTTTGAGAGAGAGAGAGAGAGAGTGCAAGCGGGGGGAAAGGCAGAGAGAAAGGGAGACAGAATCCGAAGCAGGCTCCAGGCTCTGAGCTGTTAGCACAGAGCCCAATGCAGGGCTCAAACCAACAGACCGTGAGATTATAACCTGAGCTGAAGTCAGACGCCCAACCGACTCAGCCACCCAGGCGCCCCTGTTTTACTTTAAAAATAAAGGATCCTTTGTCCTGTGCAGTGTCTAACAGGCCTCCTGCCAAGAAGCTTAATATTTATGAAAAGGACAGGAAAATGACCCAGAAGGTGTCAAGGTTTATAGACAGCTTCCTTCCAGGTATTGTCCCCAGGGACCTGCTCCCACATTCCTGGAGCAGCAAGACTTGTCCTCATGAGTGCCTTTCCCGACACAACGCCTTTTCTCTCTCAAGGGCAAGTGTCCCAGTTTTGCTCCCAGTCTCAAAAATGCACACAAACCCTTGTGTTTTAAGGATGGGTACTGATGGTAAATGTGAGCAAATGAAATGAACAAATGAAATGAGCCAGCATCTCTGGCAAAGAGCTGTGAGGTTTCCAAGTTAATAACATGACAAGAGTTTGGTGGGTCCCGAGCCCAGCAGAAAGTGGCCACCGCTGTCTGCCCTCTTCAGGGGTGGTCAGCTCCAGCCCTGGGTACCCCAGGTGGTCATGGCACACTGCAGTCCATTCATCCTCTGGCTGATGGAAGAAAGGACATATGAGAAGACCAGGAAAGAGGGGCACCTGGCTGGCTCAGTCAGTTGAGCGTCTGACTTCAGCTCAGGTCATGATCTCACAGTTCATGAGTTCAAGCCCAACATCGGGCTCACAGCTGTCAGCGCAGAACCCACTTCAGATCTTCTGTCCCCTTCTCTCTGCCCCTCCCCGGCTTGCACTCTCTCAAAAATAAATAAAACATTTAAAAAATAAAATAAAAAGACCAGGAAAGAAAAGCCACGGGTGTAGGGTGTCACTGAAACCTAAAACAAGAGTATTAGTAATAGAGAAAGCGTATGCAGATCAAAGAAAGGAATACCCAGCTCGGATTAGGGTCCTCCCCCATACCCAACTCTCTTCCTCCAAACCCTGTCCAGCTCCTCCCCTATGAGACAGCAAATAAAAAGGGTTGAGGAGTGCAAAAGGACCGACCAAGAAGGTCACCCTACCTCTGACTGCTTGTTCTGGGCTGAGTTAAATCACCCCAAAATTCATAGGTTGAAGTCCTAATCCCCAGCACCTCAAAATATGATGGTATTTGGAGGAGGGGCCTTTAAAGAGGTGAGTGAGGTAAAATGAGATCTTTACGGTGGGCCCTCATCCAAGACCAGCATCCTTTTAGAAAGAGGATTAGGACACAGAAAGCTCAAGAAAGGCAACCATGTGAGGACCCAGGGAGCAGAGAGGGTCTGCAAGTCAAGGGGAGAAGCCTCAGAAGACACCAAGCCTGCTGACACCTTGATGTCAGACTTCTAGCAGCCAGAATTGTGAAAAAAAAAACAATCTCTGGTTAAGCCACCCAGTCTGTCTTTCTTTAGGGCAGCCAGAGCAAGCTACTCCACTACCTTACCCCTCCCCCAGCCCTTCACGTAAACGCCAGGCTCTGGCCATAATTAAGTAATTGCAGTCCCTTGAGCTCACCATGCTTTCTCCTCCTCCAAACATATCCGCCTGCTATTCCCTCTGCCCAGGATGGCCTTCCCTCCCCTTTCTTCGGCTGGCTTGCAACCACCAGTACCTTAAGAGTCAGCTAAAAGATCACCTCCTCCAGGAAACCTTTAAAGAATACCCTCTCATTCTTGTCCTCCCAGCTTCCCACTGCCTCCCCACACCTACATCCCCTTACCACCTATGTCATCCTCTGCCTTGGTGTTTGTCCCATTGTGGAGGGCACTGGCTGCCCTTCTCCCTGACAAGCCTCCGATCAGTGTCTCCATCTCTATATTTCTGCCCCTGGGTGAGGCGGGCCCAGAAGGGTCAGTAACTACTGAACAGGGAACAAATTATCGAGGACACAAGAAGCGACCCTTCCCCGCCTGAGCTGCCCAACAGCTGCAGAACAGGACAAAATGGCAGGAGGAGACCATAAGCACTGGGAGACAAAGAGACAGGGGACATAATAGTGGCAATAGCTGTAAAACCACACCTAGGGAGGCAGGAAGCGAGAGTCTTTCTGGGCTGCCTTCAGGAAGTGAAAACAACAGGAAGTGCCCAGAGCCTCCGCACTCGAAGTGTTGTCCGAGGACCGGCAGCACTGGTGTCACCTGGGAGCTTGCTAGAAACACAGACGCTCAGACGGCAGCCCGTGTGTTCGGAACCAGAATTTAAATTTTAACAAGATCCCCAAGCAATTGATATGCATGTTATGATTTGGGAAGGAGAGAACCGGTCCAGGATGCTGTCAAAAGTAGCTTGGAGTTAGGCGACTTCCGGCAGCACGTCAGCGTTTCTGTGTATTCCCCGCTTCTTTGTACTGGGGGCTTTAGAAGGACAGACTAAGATGAAAAACAGGCACTGGCTGGCTATTTTCCCTCTCCTGGAACCATCGCACCACGGAGTCCCACAGAGCATGGGTGACTGACAAGGCCAGGGCATCGGGAGAGGGGTCCTCTTGTGGTTCCATTTTGTGTCTGATTGTTGTTGTGGCAACACCTCTGAATCTCAGAACTCAAGCTGGGACTTCAGGGTCCTGAAGGCCGCGTGAACTTCCCTTTCCCAGCTCCCCTTAAAATACCCATGAATACCCAAAAGGGCTGCCAGGACTTAATCTGGCTGAAACTCCAGGATCCCAAATATGGATTGTCCAGTTTCAAATGGGATGACCAAGGAAGAGTGCCTCCTTCCTCCACGGGGAAGAAGGACAAGAGGGCTCTGCATCGGGGACCTGGGCTGATTGCCTAGTCGGAAAGCCTGAGGGTCACCTTTTGGCTGCCCGAGGACACTCAGCTCAGTGCTCTCTCATCTTGCTAAATCTATGCAGTTGTAAATCCCCGAAGAGCACAATGGGCCTCAGTGAAAACGGTGGGTGGTTGCAGTGTATGTCCTGGGATATAAAGTGTATAGTAATATAGGGAGTGGGTAATATAGTAATGCAGGTGGGGGTGGTGATGGGAAAAACATTTTCGATTATCTAATGGCATGTAACAAGCCACCCCAAAACTTAATGGCTTAAGCAACAATGTTCATGGATTCATTTTCCTCCAGAATCTGCAATCTGGGCAGGGCTCGGTGGGGAGAACTGGACTCTGTCATCAGCTGGGGCAGCTGCGGGACTGAGGGCTGGAATCACTGGCGGTCTCACTCATTCGCATGCCTGTGTCCTGGGCTAGAAAGGTTCAAACAGCTGGGGGCTGGAACATCTGTGCCTTCCTGAAGCTCCTGGCATCTCTGCTTGTGTTCTTTCTTCATGATCTCTCCAGAATGGCAGCCTTGGGGATGCCAGACCATGGGACTTTTATGACCTAGCCTTCAGTCATGCAGCATCATTTCTGCCACATTCTGTGGATGGAGGCAGCCACAAAGCTCCACCTAGACTCAGGGGAAGAGATCACAGAAGTCATCTCTCAATGAAAGTGGGTCAGAGCCGCGTCGTTAGAAGAACCTATGAGATGGGATAAACATTGCTGTGGCCATCCTTGGAAAACACAATCTGCCACATACATTGAAAGCATTGCCTTTCTTGGAATCAAAGCCCCTCATGCACCGTTTTGGGCCACAAAAAGACTATGAAATGTTTTAAGCTATTTAATAATTAATTCATTTCCCGTTTACAAAGGAATAGTCAGGGATGCAGGAGAAATTTCTGCCATGATCTGACAGTTCACATTGCTAGCTAGGCACTGGAAACTAGGGCAGAGAGTATGCACCATAACTTGCTCTCCAATTTAATTTTTAAGAGGAAGATTCTAGCAGATCCAAAGTACAACCAACTTCTATAGGTATCCCTTCTTTTAAGAAGCAATGAGTGTGCATGTGTTGGAAGGTGGGATAAAGATACATTGCATCTATGAAAAATATTCTGTAACATAAAACAGACTCCCCAGACCAATAAGACAAAGAAAAAGCCTACTTATTAAAAAAAAAAAACAAAAAACGTTGACTAGATAAGACAAGAAAAAATTTAATCCCGCTGTTTTGTGTTCTTAAAAAATACTAACCGGATGTACTTTCTGAAATAATGAAGCATTAGATGACAAAGATGATGCTTGGGATTCCAACCGAATTCAAAGAGGAAACTGGAAGATAAGAATAGGACTCTGGTAAGCTAAAATTAAAATTGCGGCATTGACATCTGATCTCGAGGCAGTAAAGATCACAATAAAAATTTCGGAAAACCCAATAACTGATGTAGGAAACAAGCCGAAAAAGTTTCCTATCAACATAGAGAAGAGAAACAGAGATAAAAATGATGAGAGAAAAGATGGATGATTTGGTAGATCACAAATAAAGACTTACGACATGGATAAGAAGGACCCCCTTCCCCCACAGAAAGATATAACCAGAACAAACGATGTTGCTACAACATTGGAGACAAAGAATGGAAGAAAACTTTTCAAGCTGGAAAAAAAAAAAAAAAATGGAATGTACAATTTAAACTAGTACACCGTCTCTAGGCAAAATTAATGAAGAGATATTCACAGTTAGACATAATATAGCAAATTTGTTTGACTATAAAGGATTTTTTTTTAATTCTGCAAACATCCAGACAAAGCATTAAAGTTACTTATCATCAAACGAAAACAGTCTAAATCAACTGTGCATCCCAAGACTGGATGCCAGATGATAATGGAACAAAGTCTAAATGGTACTGAAAGAAAATGGTCTTGACTCAAGCTGAAATGCTGCTAATTTGCAAAGAAAACAAAAAAGACATTCTTAGATATTCTAATCAAGGGCTCAAAAAAGATACCACCCCTGTGCTTTTCTTGAAAAATTTACCTAAAGATACGTTCAAATGGAAAAACATATTAATTAAAGACAAAAACTCAAGAATAAAAGAGGTGGCTTCAAAACCATTGTGACAGTCCCAGCTAAACATACAGAATTAAGTTAAAAAAAAAAAATGCTATAAATAAAATAGCAGTACAAATGGAAAGTTTTTGTTGTTGTTTCTTGAAATAGAATAACTAAAAATAAGACCAATAATAAATAGGTCCATAATTGCAAATGACATTGGCAAAGATGGGAAAAAGAGTATGTGGGGAAGTAGAAGGGTGCCCCATTCCTTGTCTTACAGGAGAAGGAATCAAAAGTTATGAATTATGCTCATTAATTTGATAATTAGAGAAGGTATGCATTCAAGTGTGATTTTGAAAAACCTAATTCAAATAACTCAAGATAATATATGCTTGTAAAAATTAGGAAGATGAAAAATGAGAACAATTATAATATTGGGAAGAAAACAGTATAACATAATGGTCAAAATCGTGTGCTTTTGAGTTAGGGAAATTTGTTTTCAGAAAGTGGTTCTGGCACTGACTCACTTTGGTCTGGAAAATGCAGAGCCTGTTTTCCTGTCTGTAAAAGTAGAATAGCATGGGGAGTTGTGGGGGTTAAAGAGAATCTTTATTGAAAGAACTTAATCCAATGTCAATAAACAAGTTGTTGTAAATCGTTGTGGCCATCATTACTTTTTTTTCATTATCATTTACAGAAAAAGATTGAAAATACTTGGGTCTCCCCAAGCTTCCCCAGGAAGCTCTCCTGACTCTGTTTTCTGAACCTACTCCTCAACTGTGTTTGCTTTTTGAAAACTCTTTGATTTGGATGCTGTTCTAGATTTCTGACCAATTCCACAGACTCGAGATTTAGAATGTTCCTCTCTTTGCAAGATGGCCTTGGCTATGACCAAGTTTGAGCTTTCCCTTGTTTTCGTGCCTGTAGCTCTTTCTCCTGTCAGTGGTCAGGCTTAGTTCCCCTGAACTCTGCCTGAGCAAACCCCCAGATATCCCAAATAATCATCCAGGATGAGAAAATGGGACAGTTACAACAATAAATGTAAATGATTCATCCTCCTACATTAAAATGTTAAAACATCAGGATTGGGGAAAGAAAATCCAACTGTGACCTACTCATGAGAAATGTATCCAGAACAAAAATACAAAATGATACAAATAGATTAAAAATAAAAAATGAATAAAGACTTACTAGAAAAACATAAACAAAGAAAAAATGAAGATATTAATATTAAGTTCATACAAGACTAGAAACAGGGCCAAAAATATTAAATGAGTCAAAGTATGCATAAAAATGTGCAGCCTTCAAGATATAAAAGGGATATATATTTTATGCATCAACTACATGAAGCAAAGATGTACAAGAAGAAATGGACAGAAACAATTATTTTATGCAAGCCTTTTATAGAATGACTGGTCTTTGGAAAAACAAGTAGACAAAACAGATACATTTCAAAGGATTTGTACTATATATAATTAAAATGTATTTAAAATAAGGGAAACAGAATAAAAGATTTTCTAAAGATAAGCATAGAAAAAAATGAACAAATTATTAAAAATAGAAACAGTAAAGTTGGTGCATAAATCCAAGAACTGTTTTTTTAACTCAACTCAAGAATATATGAGTAGAGGGAGAAAAAAATATATAAAGTAAAACAGAAATGTAAAAATAAGAACAGGAAATTTTTAGCAAATCAAAAAGTATTATTCAAAAACAATGTGTTAGTAAATTTGGAAAACTGAAGTAAATAGCTATTTTCATGGAAAACTTGACCTGATCCTAAAATGATTACCTATAAAGATATCCCATTGCTTTAAAATTTCACCAGTGATAACTTTCAGACTTTCACAAGGACAGATAATTCCATGTCATATGATTTTTCCAGATATAAAAACAAAAGCTGAAAATATAAAGATTCACTGTATGAAGTTAACATTACACTGATATAAAACTAACAAAGATAGGGGTACCTGGTGGCTCAGTCAGTTAAGCATCTGACTTCAATTCAGGTTATGATCTCATCGTTCCCGAGTTTGAGCCCTACATCAGGCTCTGTGCTGACAGCTCAGAGCCTGGAACCTGTTCAGATTCTGTCTCTCCCTTTCTCTCTGCCTCTCACCCACTTGCACTCTGTCTCTCTCTCAAAAATAAATAAACATTAAAAAAAAAATTGGAAAGATAGCCCAACCAAAGAACAATAAATACTATTATAATTTTGCAATGACATGTTACATATTTCAATATGATGAAAACCAAAAGATAAGCCAATATTATGTTGCTTATATGGCATAGTGATTCTACAGTTTATACAGATTAAAAACAAGTTAAAAAATGATGTAAATATTGAAAATCGGGCAATTATATTAAGGAAGCACATCCTATGAGGTATTAAAATATATTGCAAGCAACATCCAACAAAACAGTATGGTAGAAACTCAAGAACTGGCAGACAGATTGATAGAATTGAGCAATCATCCCTGAAATAGAGTCTAGTATGTATCCCAGCTTAATAAAGTAAGCACAACAAAAATGTGAAAGGAACGGGTTGTTCATCAAATGTTTGAGAAAACTGATAGACTCAAATTATAGCCTCGCCGTGGAACAGACCAACACAAAAACAACAATAAAAACAAATAGATGAAAGAACAGCACGTAGACAAAAATATAAGTGAATAATTATTAGATCTCTGGAGAGGGAAAGACATTCTACACACAAGAGCAACAGAAATAGTTACAAAGGAAAAGCCGGATAGACTTTATCATTCCACAATTAGGACTACCCTATGCCAAGAAACATCACTCGCAACAATGAACTCACAAACTGGGAAAGGTGATTTAGCAATGGGGCAGGAGGGTAATGTCAAACATAAAGTGCCTTTACAAATTGGTAAGCAAAACTCTATTACTCCAAAAGAAATGTGGTCAGAGGATCCACACAGAAAATGTAAAGAAACACAAAATTCAATGACCATGCAAAAATATTCACACTCGCAACTAATCAAACAACTGCTAATGAAAACAAATACAAGATACATTTTATTCACCCTCCAACGTGGCAAAACATTTTCTAAAGAAAATTTTCGGGGTGCCTGGTTAACTCGGTTGGTTAAGCGTCCCACTGGCTCAGGTCATGACCTCATGGTTCATGAGTTCGAGCCCCACATCAGGCTCTGTGCTGACGCTCAGAGCCTGGAGGCTGCTTCGGATTCAGTGTCTCCTTCTCTCTCTGCGCCTCACCCTCTCATGCTCTGTCTCTGTCTCTGTCTCTCAAAAATGAATAAATGTGAAAAAATTAAAAAAAAAAAGAAAAGAAAAAATTGTGCTCGTGGAAGTTTGATGGAAAGGCTCACTAGCAAAGTGCTGGCAGAGGTGTGAATTCGTGCCACTCTGTGGAAAGTGGTTGGTCCTGCCTATCAGGGCACTCAAATTGTTCACTTCCATTGGCTCAATAATTCTCTTCTAATGAATCTGTCTGAAGAAAATCATCAGAGACACAAGCAAAAATTCAAGTACGATGCTTTATCGTTTGTTGCCTAATGTGTATTGAATAATTGTTTATAATACTGAAAAATTGGGAAGGATGTATATGCTCATTAATAAGGGACTGGCAAAATGACATTACATTTTCACTGAAAGACAGTATTCACCCGTTTTTTGTTTGTTGTTTTTTGAAGTAGTCTTCACACACAATGTAGGACTTGAACTCACATCCCTGAGATCAAAAGTCACATGTTTTATCCACTGAAGCAGCCGGGCACCCCAAGTAATCACTCATTTTCTTTTTTAATGTTTATTTGTTTATTTATTTGTTTTGAGAGAGAGAGAGCGCGTGCACGCTCAAGTGAGCGGGGGAGAGGAGCAGAGAGAGACAGGAGAGAGAGAGAGAATCCCAAGTAGGCTTCCTACCATCAGCTCAGAGTCTGACTCAGGGCTAGATCTCACATGGACCATGAGATCACAACCTGAGCCGGATCCAGCGTTTGGATGCTTAACCGACTGAGCCACCCAGGTGCCCCGGTAGTCACCCTTTCTTAAAACTATTTTTTATAACACATTATAAGAAAGGAGAACTGCTCTTGATAAACTAATAAGTGAAAAAAACAAGGAGAACTCCAGATGGGATGTGTAGTATGGTCCAATTTTTGTTGTACACACATACACATACACACACACATACGCAGCATATTTAGGACTATGGGTCCTGGAGTCAGAGTCAGACTACCTGAATTTGAGTCACCTGAATTTGAATTTACCACCTACTAGTTTACGACCATGAATAATTTGCTTAACCTTCCTAAACGTCAATTTACCTATCTTTCAAATGGGAATAAAATTAGAACCTGTCCCAGCACGTTGCTATGAGTATTGGAAGAGGTATGGAATGCCCAGCGCCTGGCACAGAGCCTGGCTCTCTCATAGCAGGTTTGATGTTCATGTACATTTCCAAGTTACCATTAAATATATATATATATATATATATATTATATATATATAATATTAAATATATATATATATATATATTATATATATATAATATAAAATATATATATATGCATATATATGCATTAGAATTACAATTTAAAAAAATTATACATACTCCATCATTTCTGGACCCAGTTTGTCTTGTTTAATGGGAAGTCTCCAGCAAACTAACATTTCTCAAGTGCCCTGCCCCAGCTCAAAGGCATAAAATGAAACTCAGCCTGCTGTGAGATTTAAACTCCATCCTGCTAAGGTTATTTTGAATAGGAGATCAGATGTATAGGCGTATCTTTGTTTTCTCTTATGTTCCATCTCTTATCTCTTTAAGCAATTGTAGTCCCTTTTCCTCGTCCAGAGCCCTCTCCCTAAGTGTAAAGGTAACAGGGTATCTTTGGCACAACTCCAAAGATAATGGTGGCTCCCATCCCCCACCCAACTGGTGAATGGAAGTTAAACCTGTAGCAGCCAGAGCGAACCCTGGTGGCATTCCAGATCCCTTACACAAAGGAGTCAGTAAGTTAGTTACCAGTCAAGGAAGGCACTCATTAAAAATGTAAGAAAACAAGGATTTCTAGAAGGAAATATATTAACTGAGCTAAGACAGGGCAAAGACGCTGCTCTCCTTTTCATGTTGTCACTGAGACTCTCGAGAGATCACATCTTTCTTCCTTCAGATTCCTACGGTCGAATATGTTGGAAGTCAATGACTAAATACTATGGGGGCAGATATATAGAGCTGGTGGTAAAGGACGTATGGACGAAGGGGAAAGTGGTGTTCTCCAAGGCTGAATCCCAACCAGAGAAGACTCTTCAGATACAGTGAAGCCAAGCCTTTCTTAGAATTGAGGAAAATCAATATGCGGCCATCCGGAACAATTACTCCTCAGGGGCAAGAAACACTTAGGTACATTGCCCAGGGGCTGAGAGAATTCACTGGGGATGAGACTGAAAATCGGTGACCACAATAGCTCCAACGAGGTGGTAGAACAAAGACCAATTTCTCAGAGTCCTTGAATGTCAGCGTGATGTGAAGACAAACACAAAAGCCAATATCATGGGTAGAACTATAAAAGAAGGAAGGTTCAAGCTGAGGTCATGTATTGCATAATATATTAGAAAGTCTTAGAGGTCAATAAAACCTCATGCTATAAGGTGAGTAAAGTACAGACACTTAATTATGTTAATAATAGTCGAAAAAAAATCAATGTGAACACATGATGTTAAAAAGCAATCGTTTTCCCGCTAGAAGTATGTGAACAGCAGCATCATTCTCTTCACTGCCTATTCTCACATGAAGCCCTCATCACCCAGATTTGGATTCACCTCATCACCTGATTCTTCGCAGTATGGAACTAACATGTCTGGCATGAGCCCAAGTTCACGCGCCTGAGCAGATATGCACAGACTAGAATCGTCCTGGAATACCCTACGGTTGCCAAAAAGCAGAGATGCTTTCAAAGATGCCAGGAACAATGCTGAAAGAACAAAAGACGTAGCTTAAGAAGTTTCCCACCAGCCAAATTGGAATTTGAGCATCAGAATGGGTATAATAATCGTGGTTAATTGAAATATGTTGAGTTTGTGAAAGGCCATAATTTCATAATGTTATTAAGAGTAAAAGTTCATATAAAGTACACTAAAGGTAATTTGGATGAGCAGAGAAGCTGGCTATAAAGGGACTTGCTTAATTTTTTATTAATTTTAATGAGGAGGTTAACACAAATTGGTATTTTATTTCTTCTATTAATGGTTTGATTTTAAAACAGAGACATGAAACTGATGTCTATCTGAGTGAGTACAGGAGGGAAAACACAGGAAACTAAGCCAAATCACCCTCAGAAAATATACAGAACCAAGAGTAGAGACTTAATGACACCAATGTTCACACACAATAACTCGACAGAAAGGAGGCTCAAAACTGTGTTCCAAGATGATGAATAGGCCAAATGCCTTGTAAAGGAGCCCTCACTGCATAACCTTGTTCTCCCGCTCCTGGGAGATGAAACCATGACTTATAATGAGACACTGGTCTGGCATCCATACATTTTAAATAATGCCAATAGACCAAGTTATCACAATGACCCAGTAATCACAATGACGGGACAATGGGTTATGTCATGCTGGTCAAGAAGGACTTCAACATTTCCCTTCCTTTCCTTTCCTTTCCTTTCCTTTCCTCTCCTCATCTCTCCTCTCCTCTCCTCTCCTCTCCTCTCCTCTCCTCTCCTCTCCTTTCCTCTCTTCTCTTCTCCTTTTCTTTCTTTCTTTCTTTCTTTCTTTCTTTCTTTCTTTCTTTCTTCTTTTTCTTTCTTTTTATATTTCAGAAGAAAGAGAGCATGTGTGCAAGCAAGGGAGAGGGGCAGAGGGGAAGAAAGAGAGAATCTCAAAGCAGGCTCCACACTCAGCATGGAGTCCAACACCATTTGACCCCATGACCCTGAGGTCATGACCTGAGCCAAAATCAAGAGTTGGACACTGAACTGAATGAGCCACCCAGGCACCCCAAGATTTCAACATTTAATGAGGGAAGTTCCAGGTTACTAAAAACAATAATCCATGGGAAAAGTTTGGACCTACATTTTTTCTTAATTGATATAGAAAGAAAAGATTATCTTAAAAAGAAAGTTTCAGCCTGCTGTCCTGGCTTGGGTTTGAAAAGCATTGGGAGAAATAACCTGGGTTTGTGCCATAACCAGGAATCGATTGATCAACCAGATCCTGTAACCTTGGCTATCTGAATTGATACTCATTTTCTTTCTGATCTGGTAAGAATACTATTCCTTTGGGAAGGTTTGTAATTAAGCACCACTGTAATTTTAGGAAGTATGGAAGTGACATTAAAATAATAAAGAAATTGGGAAGCAAACAAGAGGTTGACATTTTAGGTATAGGTTTAGGTACAAGTATTGTAATGTTTTTTTGTAATCATTATATTTGTGTACGTTTTATTTGTTGTTTGAAGTGTTTGAAATGCTCAAAACAATGTCAACTAAAAAAGTATTTTATTATTTTTAAAATATTTATTTATTTTTGGGAGAGCCCAAGCGATGGAGGGACAGAGAAAGAGGGACAGAGGATCCGAAGTGGGCTCTCCACTGACAGGCTAACAGCAGCAAGCCTGGTGTAGGGCTTAAACTCACGAACCACGAGATCATGACCCGAGCTGAAGTCAGATGCTCAACAGACTGAGCCCCAGGTACCCCCCAAAAAATGTATTTTGAAAAAATAACACATCAAGGATTTTCTATGAACCTTTCACGGTTAGTTTCTATTGCATTTTGGGGAAGAGAAGCAGATCATAATAGGTTGAGGAGTATATAGAACAAGGCCAGGACTCTGGTAAGACACGTGAGGTGAACATTCACCTTGGGAGCAAAATCTAAGGGGGTGCCAAAAAACAAAATAATCATGATTAATAATATTTTAAGGCAGTGTTTTTAAAATATCAAAGTTAATTCAAAAAAAAGTCTATGATAAGCAAAATATCAGCATGTTTTAAATACTGACAGGGTGGAAATTAAGAGGGTATGGACAGTAAGTGCATGCAATGGGTTCTTTTTCTGAAGCCATCTGGGTGCAAAGAAGGAGAGAGGTTTTGCTAGGGGGGAGCTCCAAGTCTATGGAGGTGAGTTGGCTCGCTTGTTGGTTTAAAGATAGTGGAAGCTTGCACATACGTCTACACTAAGGAGGGGACCTGAGTCCTTTCCTTCCTGGTCCAGCAGCGTCATTACAAGGAGGTGGAGGAATTTGGGCAGTCCAGATGGAGATACGGGCAAACAATTCTTCCCAGGGTCATGGTATTACGGTGAGAGGAGGAAGGCAAGGTCTGTCATGGCAGAGCAGGTGTCCTGCCCCAAATGGCAAGCAATTGTCTCTCCCTTGCTATGCATTGGAGACACAGGGGGGCGTCAAAACATGCTAATACCTGGTTCTCAACCACCTACCCTACAGCTTGACTTAATGGGTCATCCTCAGACCCCTCTCCAGCATGGTTTGAGTATCAAAAGTTTTAAAAGCTCCCAGGTAGGGGTCCCTGGGTGGCTCAGTCAGTGAAGCATCCGACTTTGGCTCAGGTCATGATCTGGTGGTTTGGTTGTGGGTTCGAGCCCCGCAAGGGGGGTCTGCCCTGGTGGCATGGAGCCCGCTTGGGATTCTCTCTGTCTCTCCCTCTCTCTCTGCCCCTTCCCTGCTCTCTTTCTCAAAAATAAATGAACTTAAAAAAATTTAAAGCTCCCAGGTAAAAAAGCTCCACTGCTCTACATCTCCCATGGATCCACCTTGTAATCTAGATCCGTATTGTGAGCCCCAATCCCAGCCTCTATGTGGCCATTTCCAGGAGGAGGGCAGAGGAGAGAGGAAATAGTCCCTTTCCCGGCCTTTGACTCAGGATCACAGGCAGGCAGGATCTGATGATTTTCCCTTCAAGGGTTCTGTGCCTTAAACTTTTCCCCATCGAAGCCAATCAATTACCTGGTGGTGATATTAGCGGCAGGTCCTGCCTGGTCCTCAGTGCTGGATTCCCAGAGCTCGTGCACACAAGGGAGTGCTCACCTCTAATCATTTCCCTTTGAAATTCCAACTAACACATTAGGTTGGAACAGCCCTTGTGTCCCGGGCCACAAGTCTTTCGCTTTTATTTTCAAACTTCAAAGTTTAGCTTTGAAATAAAAGGTGCATTTCATCGCATAAGCCTCCAGTTTTTCCCAGGTGCAAGAAATTTTGGTTTAATCAATTCTTTGGGAATTTTATTGCTGTCAGTTCACTCTTTTCTCTGAAAGTGCTTCAGATCTACAATAGCTGAATATTTGCCTTATTTCTATCTTTGAAGTAGTACAGCAGCTTTGTTCTACACGGCCTGAAATTAACGACTCAAGTCGGGACTTACCCATTCTGAGGCTTCCTCTCTCTCTCTCTCTCTCTCTCTCTTTTTCTTTTTCCAAACCAAATACAATTATTTGACCTAACCAAACAATTATATAACCTTAAAGTAAGAGGGGAAAAAAAAGAAGAAAATGAAGATATGCCACACAACAGTTTCAGTGGAAGAGACCTGGGAACAGAGTGTGTCACACGCAGAGCAGCACGGAGCACGTAGTGGGTGCCTGTTAATTACTGTTCGAATGAATGAATGATCAGTTCACCTGCCATCACTGCTCTTCATCAAAGCCAAAGCGTCTTCCCTGCATGAAGTAATCACAGTAGCACAAAACAGGGAGGAGAAAGTAGGGAGATTTTTTTTCCTGGAATGTTCATAATGACCAATGTGGGGTCTTGAAGGAAATGAAATTAGAAGCCGGCTGGTGAGAAGTTCCCACCTCTTCCACCTAATTTAAGGTTAGACTACAGAAAGACCAACTGTCCCACCTCCCGTTGCTGGGGATCACCTCTGCTGTTTCAACTTAAGGATGGCAGAGCACTAGCGACCAAGGAAGCAGCTCGCAGCACGTTCTCCGACCCCTTGGAGCAGTGTGCCCTTGCTCCGAAGGAACGACCTGCCAAGGAGCTTCCCGAACCCCACATTCTAGCCTAGGACACACAAAGGGACATTTAGGTCTGCTTACCGCACCACCCAAGTACAGAGCAGGGCAAAGGCTGAACACGCTCCTAGGAATTCACACGTGTGTTTTGGTCACTCAGGATCAGAGCACTTGCTTGAAAAAGGATTGAGCATTTCATCTGGATGGGCTGGAATGTAACTGGACACTTCTACAATGCAGGGCATCGTTGGCTTCTGTCAAGAAGCTCTTGTAGCAGAACTCTGAAAATACAAGGATGTCCTTATTGTCTAATCTCGTAACAACTTGGGATTTCAAATCTTTGAGTTCTGAGATGGTCCAGGAAAAGTGGAAAAATTCTTGTGCCCTGTTTGTTATGGAGCCATATATGGGGAGGGGGGCGGGGAAGGAATTGTGCCTTCCCGCTTTCACTTTTTAATTACCATATAATTAATATATGGTGTTAAATTAGCTTTAGGTGTACAATATAACGATTCAACAAGTCTATATATTTCTCAGCATAAGTACTGGATAAGTAAGGATGAGAGAGACAGAGCTCGAGGGGCAGAGAGAGAGGGAGAGAGACACAGAATCCGAAACAGGTTCCAAGCTGTGAGCACAGAGCCCAACTCGGGGCTCGAACTCACGAACTATGAGATCATGACCTGATCCGAAGTCTGATGCCTAAATGACTGAGCCACCCAGGCGCCCCTTCTCTTAAGCCTTTTTGTCTATTTCACCCATTCCCCCCCACCCACCTCCTCTCTGGCAGCAATCATTTTATTTTCTATATTTAAGACTCTGTTTTTCATTTATCCCATTTTTTTCTTTGTCTGTTTCTTTTTTAAAAATATATATTCTTTTGGGGGGAGAACGCAAGCTGCAGAGGGGCAGAGAGAGGGGAACAGAGGATCTGAAGCTGGCTCTGCACTGACAGGCTGACAGCAGTGAGCCCGATCTGGTGTTCAAACTCATGAACCATGAGATCGTGACCTGAGCCGAAGTTGGATGCTCAACTGAGCCACCCAGGTGCCCCTGTTTGTTTCTTAAACTGTACATATGAGTGAAATCGTATGGTATTTGTCTTTCTCTGACTGACTTAGCATAATACTCTCTAGATCCATGCATGTTGTTGCAAATGGTAAAATCTCATCCTTTTTTGTGGCTAATATTTCATTTTATATCTATCTATCTATATCTATCTATCTCTATATAGATAGATATAGATAGATAGATAGATATCTCACAACTTTGTCCATTCACGTACAGGTGAACATTTGGGTTGCTTCCATTTCTTGGCTATTGTAAACAATGCTGCAGTAAACATAGGGGTAATTATATCTTTTCAAATGAGTGATTTTGTTTTCTTTGGGTAAATACTTAGCGGTAGAATTACTGGACTATATGGTAACTCTATTTTTAATTTTTTGAGGAACTGCTATACTGTTTCTCACAGGGGAGGCACCAATTTGCATGTCCGTCAACGGTGTGCGAGGGTTCCTTTTTTCCCACATCCTCACCAACACTTATTTTTTGTGTTTTTGATTTTAGCCATTCTGACAGGTGTAAAGCAATATCTCATAGTGATTTTAATTTGCATTTCCCCTATGACTAGTAACGTTGAATATACAGATGGCCAACAGTCATTATCACTTTTTTGAAGTCCCAAGAAACACCTTTGAAGGGATGCTGGGATGGGCATGAGCTTCTACACTGATTTCGAGAGGATGGGCCAAGAGGAATGGCATCATGCATACACCAGATGGAGTGCATCCTTCTATGAGCCTGTTACAAATCATACTTTTTTGTCCAGTGCCGCAAGCTATTTGCCCTGTCCGGAACACTTGGCCCCTGGAAATGAGGCTCTTCTGAAAAAGCAGTGAGAAGAAATGGTTTTAATACCTCCCCATGTATGTATGTAATGGTGGTAATTTATCGTGTTACAGATCTGCATGTCAATGCACGGCACGTTTAGCACGGCAACAAAGAACAAAGTCAAGTTCAGATTGAAGAAATCGTGGTGATCATTATAATCAAAGAGCATAACCCTATTTACTTTCAAAAGTCTGATTTTTAAGAGTAATTTCTAGGTAGGAATCCATCTTATTTCTATTAAAGATTTCAAGAGAAACTGATTCACCGAAATGACGTCCTTTTCCTTTAGAGATTTCACACTAAAGGGATTTAAAATTAACTCTGGCCTCTTTCTCTCAATGGGCTTTGCACAGACTGTTCCTCCAGTATGGAATGCTCAGCTCCTCGGTCATTGGTCCCAGTACCAGGCCTCAGTTTATGTTAGGGGCTGTAGTTGAAGATAGGGTCTTTAAAGAGCTAATTAAGGTCAAATGAGGTCATGTGGGTGGGTCCTAATCTGATAGCACTTCTTCTAAGAAGAGAAGATTAGGACACAGATACACAGAGGGGAGAGCATGTGAAGACACAGAGAAGATGGCCATCTACACCCAAGGAGAGAGGGCTCAGGAGGAACTAACCTTGCTGACACCTTGATCTGGGACTTCCAGCCACCAGAACTGTGTGAGGGAATAAATTTCTGTGGTTTAAGCCACCCGGTCTTTGATTTTTTGTTATGGCAGCTCTCACAAACGAATACAGTTTCCTGATCACTTATTTACCAAAGCCTTTCATCTAGATCAGGTCAGCCTAGGGGCCCCTGGGTGGTTCAGTCGATTAAGCATCCGACTTTGGCTCAGGTCATGATCTCACCGCTCGTGAGTTTGAGCCCCGCGTTGGGCTCTGTGCTGACAGCTCAGAGCCTAGGGCCTGCTTCAGATTCTGTGTCTCCCTCTCTCTCTGCCCCTCTCCCACTCATGCTCTGTCTCTGTCTCCTTCAAAAATAAATAAACATTAAAAAAAAATTTAAATCAGGTCAGCCTATATGTCTCCTTGGGCCACCTTGCGTTCTTCTTTTGCAACTCTTACTGTAATTCGTAGCCACTGTAATAGGTAGAACTTAAGATCCATTGATTGTAAAATGCACCACTCTAGTATGGACGTATGGGAACATTTTAAAAACATTCAACCTTAGCCCCTTGTGGAAGCAGGTAGAAAAATTTCTCCTGGCAATTTGAACCCGAAGGCGAACATCATACAGGTTTGTGGTGTGAGGTCTGACTACAAGTGTGGTCCAGGAAACCTTGGAGCAGAGAATGTAGTGTAAAGACAGTGGTGGTTGTGGTGGTGGGGGTGTGTGTCCCAAGTTGGGAGTAGCCCCAGGTAAAAGAAACAAATGCTAATGCTCTCTGGAAGAATTGGACCCCCAGGCCAACTCCATGGTAAGAATGGTGTTAAGAGTCTTGATATTGGATACGCTGAGATATTTAAATAAATAGTTGCATCTCAAAATAAATGAGATACGCTACAATCAATTTGCATGGATATTTGCTTAATAACTAAGACTCATAGATAGCGTTGGTGTCTATGCTCACACCCTTACCTCCTTTTCCTGGTAGAGTGCTGGTACACAGTGGGCACTCGATAAGTAGGAATGGGATAAATGAGTGAAGCAAATTCTTCTGAGCTTTACCACTGAAGTCCAATTCTATTTACTATTTACATATGTGTGTTAAATGAGCCTCTAGTCCAGTGGCAAGAATATTATACTTGGAATTCCGGAAACTTCGGTTTTGGCCTTAGCACCTTTACTGATTAGCCCTAAGATTCTGGGCAAAGGCCTTAAACTTTCTGGTTCACTTTTTACGTCTCTGTACAACAGTAGCGTATCTTATGATCTCCAAGGTCCCTTCCAATTCTAATATATTGTGCTTCAATTGTAATATAAAAATAATAATGAAGTGGGTGGGTATTCATCATCATTATCGTTACCACCTAACCTCTCCTAGGTAATCAGATAGGCAATCGTCATGGTGCTGAGAACTTGGTCATCTAGGAAATCCTCATATGATTCTCTCTTCATCATTACAACACAAAGATGGTATCTTTCTTGATTGTTTCAGGTATTTTCGTGCAGTGATGTAAATGGCAGTGCGTTGATGATAAAGGGTAAGAAACAGAGCCTGAGGAAAATAAAACGTGATTGAAAGAGTCAGGTATTTGTCATGGATAGAAGAGAGTCCGAGGCTTTGAATCAAGGCAGAGAGACATTACTGAGATCAAGGCAAATTGTGTCTAAGAAGTAAAGTAGATTTATAAAAAATAGGCCAACATAAACCCTGAAGCTTTGAGCCATGCCAAAGACAATTTATGGCCAATCAGGAACCAAAGGATTCTTTTTTTTTTTTTTTTAAGTTTATTTTTTTTGGGGCGGGGGGGCGGGGAGAGAGAGAAAGAGAGAAAGAGAATGAGCAGGGGAGGGGCAGAGAGAGGGAGAGAGAGAATCCCAAGCAGGCTCCGTGATGTCAGCGCATGAAGCCCGACACAGGGCTCGATCTCACGAAGCGTGAGATCATAACCTGGGCCTAAATCAAGAGTTGGATGCTCAACTGACTGAACCACCCAGGTTCCCCAGGAACCAAAGGATTCTTAAAAGTTGAAGGCAGAGAGAAAAGCAAGGAAGAATACAAGGGAGAGCCAGTCTATCAGGGGCAGCGTGCCCCACGGCTGCCCTGTCTCAGGGAAACTTCTGGTCCATTCTGCCAGTCTCACCAGTTTCCCCTCCCCTCATCAAAGTTCAAGACTCTGTTCAGGTGCTGACAAGTTTCTAGCGCGTTGTCCGTAGGCAATAGGCCAATCAAGGAGAGGACCCCAGTATAGCCTCTAAACACAGAATGCTTCTACCAATGGATGGAAGACCAATGGTGGCAGTGGGTGGCCCTGGTCTGCAGCCACCAGGTCTGGTCTGCTTCCACTGTTTCCTTCTTCTCTTACAGAAGAAGTCCCTCTCCTCATGCTGTGACGACTAAGATACAGACACTCTTTCTACTGATTAAGACACCCCGGGCTTTCTGCTGGCACTGGCCTCATCCTATGGATGACCCACTCTTCAGCAGCTCTGCACACTCAGACAGCTTCCTCTCAATCTCCCTTCTGGCCAGGCCACGACCTCCAGTCTCCCTCTGTATAACATGGCCAGTTCAAATTTGTCCCAGGCCTTTTGTTGTTGACCTAAGGTTATGTCATGGAGATGGCTTTGTGTTCTCTAGGAAGGGACTTCTTTCAAAGACTAAGAATCCATGAAGGGGCCTTAATGATAAATGTCCGTGACCCTCCCCTCCTCCTGCTGAGAATCCTGCAGTCTGGCATCTGTGCCTGCCTATCCTCTCTTGGGGGTTTTGGCCCAGGCCTCCCTGGCTCTCCTAATTTTTAACAGATCCACCCTGTGAAGTACAGATAACAATGATATACAAAGGATTAAACGTCTAGGGAAAGACTTCTTCCTAAAGGTAACTGGATGGAGGTTGGGGGAGGAGCAGCGCAAGTGCTCCTGGGAAACCAGGAAGTGGAACAATGCTCAGGCAGCACCTGTTTCTTGCACCACACTTTGGAGGCAACAGGCAGGATGAGGCAGGTGATGTCGGCTGGAGAGCTAGTCCGCAGAGGAAAGCTTTGCCTGATTGTGTGGCCAGATCCCACTGAAGAGAGAGCCAGTGTTGGGAAAGTCAAGTTTTTTTCAAAATGAGAAAGATCTTCATCGATGGGAAGTGAGACTTTCAGCTAATAATAAGATTCATCTGGCCTGACTCAGGAGGCTTGGAAGATGAATGAAAATACAAGTGCAGGACAAGATCTAGTTCCCTCTTTCTTGAAAGGAGTTAGATTCCTGGACAAAAGGAAATGTCTTTATGTGGGGGGAAGGTATAAAAGTTTATTAGGGGAGAATATATTATATATAATTTTTTAAAAATGTGAAACAGTTGTGTGATTTATTTTCCCTAATATATTAAGCAAGAATACTGATATAATCCCAGAGAAGACAGGGAGGCATATGTTAACTCTGGATGAGGAGGGCTCATGTACAAGCAAGCCCCAGAGAAGAAGAAGAAGGGAGACACCTGTTCATCTGCCATGATGGGCTAGGGGAACGGAAGAGGAAGGAGGAAGGGGAAGCAGGAAGTCAGACCTACATGTTATGCAGCATCTTTTTTTTTTTTTTTTTTTTTTTTTTTTGAGGAAAAGAGAACACGAGCCGGGGAAGGGCAAAGGTGCAGGGGGACAGAGGATCCAGAGCTGGCTCTGCACTGACAGCTGCAAGCCCGACGCAGGGCTCAAACTCACAAACCTCGAGATCATGACCTGATCCAAAGTTGGATGCTCAAAGGACAGCGCCACTCGGGTGCCCCAATTATGCAGCATCTTATAAAACCCATGTCCAGGCAACCACTCTTCCCGGCTTCATTCACACTCAACCCTTGTTTTCCTTTCTACGTATTTAAGTCAATTTGTTTTTGAAATTTTATTGTGTGTGTTTTGTAATCCATTGCAAATCTCTATGGAATGAAGAGTGAATATGCATCAATTATGGGAGTCCATAAAATAACCAGTCCCAGGCTCGGTCCAGATAATTGTAAGGTTTCAACTTTAGGAAAACACCGAGGGCTTTGAGGACTTTATTTTGGGAATTCAGCAAGTACAGTAGAACCCTAGATTTCTATTTTTTTTTCCATGAGAAATCATGTGGCCTGTGTTAGGGGAACATAGGCACAGACTTGGTGCCGAGAGTGGTGAATATTGTATGTAACTATAAAAGACAATTATATGGTCTTTATATATGTTTGTAAGGAATTGGAACACACGCACACACACACACACACACACACACACATATGCCACATGTCAGTTTTCAGAGACTTAGAACACAAATTCATTTAGCACTAAAATGTGCTGAATGTAATTGTAACCTTTCTTTGATGATTCAGAAGCTATTTTAAGCTCCTTGTGCTTCTGGGTTATTACCATGAACATAAGTTATTATCGTGCAATTCTTCACAATCTAGGTTGTTCAGATTCTTCTGGTTATTTTGTCATGAATGAATGGGAGCCTTCTATAGTACTTTAATTACTATGCAGAGCTAGTAATGAATGTGTAGGTCATTGTAGGGTATGGTTGGGTCACCTTACAGGAAAACAATTAAACTTTTCCTAAAGTGGAAATATATGTGAAAACTTTGCTAGTTACACCTTTTGGGCGATTGATTTCCCTTATCAAACATACAAGAATTCCAAGAGGGAAGAGTTCATATTTACTTCAGGAGATAAGAAAACATTTTAGTGAGAAGGTTGCATTTGAACTTGGCTTTGGGGGATTAATCAGTTAATTAATGGAGACCAGAGAGCATTCCAAGTAGAAGAAAAAGGGGCAGAGGTGGTTTGGTTTGAGTCCCTCATTACTCAAAGCTATGGTCTGTGGAGCAGAGGCATCGACATCACCTGGCCCTTAGTAGAAATGCAGTCCTGGACCCTCACTCCCGCCCTACCGAATCAGAATCTACATTTGGAGCAAGATCCTCCGAATGATGCCTAAACATATTAAGTTTAGGTATAGGATATCACACCTATTATTTGTAAATAAGGCTGAAAATGGTATCTAATTATGAAGGCCCTGAGACCATGACAAAAAATTTTGACTTTATTAGTTAGGTCATGCCAACCATTGACAGTTTGTAAGCGGATACTGAGGTATAGGCTAAACACCAATCAAGTAGGATCAATTCTGGTCTTCCTCTGGAGACAAGGTCTTAGAAATCCCCTGATGTGCCAGGTTCCTCCAACCCAAAGTCTTGGAGGAAGTGTGTTGGTGGCTAGGCTGGCAGGGCATCGCTGGGGGACTGGATCAGTGGATATTTACCAACTGCTGATGTGCAAATAATACTTTCGGACCATTGCTCTGACTTCTGTGCTTTGGATGAATATTACTGAGGTGACATAGAACACAAAGGAGAATAATTAAAAGCCTCTGTGACAGTCTAAGTAAGAGACTTAACCCTCTAGTTTGAGACACTACAGAGAGAATGCAAATGAGGATAAAGACAGTTGAGAAATTATAGAGGTAAACCAACAGAACCTTGTTCATCCAACAAAGTTTGATTTCCTCCCCATTATTTGCCAGGCGTTTTGCTAGAGCTTGGGGCATCAAGAGGAAGCATGTCCTTCTTATAAAGTAACTCAAAGCTAGGGATGGAGATAAGCATACAACAGTTTCAAGGGCCAAGTTGACGTTAAGCCCAGGAATTTTCTATCCCATCTGAGTAAGCCCATGGAAGCAGAGGAAGGGAGGGTTGGAAGAGCATGGCCAATTTGGAAAAAAAAAAAAAAAAAAGTTGTTTCACATCACTGGACATAAGCTTTCTAAGGGGACCACAAGAAGACAAGGCTGCCAGGATAGGCCAGAGCAAGGTCCAAAAGGCCTTTCCAGGTAGCATTAGGGAAGTTGTACTTTATCTCATAGGCCCTAGAAAAATGTCAAAATGATTCTACACAGTAGAGCACTAGAGGCAGAAAAGGATTTTCAATAAATAACTTGGCCAAAAATGAAGATGGTGAATCAAAGTGGAGTGATACAAGAGAAATTCGAGAAAGGATCAGTGAACTGTGTAAAAACCAGGGAGAAACTGAGTTGGCTAAGAGCTGGATGCAGGGGGAGGGGTGCCTGGATGGCTCAGGTGGTTGAGCATCTGACTTCAGCTCAGGTCATGATCTCAGGGTTCGTGAGTTCAAGCCCCGCATCTCTGCTGTCAGTACAAAACCTGGTTCAGATCCTCTGTCCCCCTCTCTCTCTCTGCCCCTTCCCTGTTCGGTGCACACCCAAAGAGCTGGGTGGGGGAAAAAAGCCCATTGTCTTGGCAATTACAAGGTTAGTGGTATCCTTTGAGAAAATGGAAGAGCAGGTACCCAATAAACAGCTGAGGTATGCGAAGGAGGTGAGGGAATAGAGGACACCTATGTGCACAGGATTTGCAGCCAACAGAATACGGAGCCCCGTAAAGAGAGATCACAGATGTAGGTTTGATTTTTATCTACCAAATTCTCTCTTGCAGAAACAGAGGATATCGCCTTACATTTTTTCTAGGATAGCGCTGTGCATGTATCTCATAGTTGCCCAAGGAGTGACAATCTGCATAAACGGATGAATAAAACATTTGGGTCACTTTGCTTGACCTTGGAGTATCTTAATCCTTCAATTCAACCTTTCAATTCAACCCTTTTTCATTCAGACCACTGGGTCTTGGTAATGAATGGAGCTCAGTCAATCTGACCAACGGTTGTTTTCCTTTCTTCTCTTGTCACTATTGTCTGATTACGCTAAAAATGAGTAGGTGTGAACCCTCCCCTCAAAACATACATAATTAGTTCAACTGGGCTACAGCTTTAAAAGCATCTGAAAGGCCTATTTATCTCTGAATGCATACGGAAAGAGAATGAGGGCCTGTTGGCATTAAGTGGCAGAATCATAAAAGTCTGTGTGTAAATACAGTCAATCCATCGTTTTTTATTGAAAAAGGAAGAAAACCAACATGTATGGAGGATGTGCCAAGTTTTGGTTACTGGGCTAGTGACCTTCATTTCATCCCCGCGACAGACCCATGAAGTAGCTCTATTTTCACTCTCAGGCAAACACAGAAGGACAGGGCTGGCTCAGGTTAGCTGCTTAACATTCCTGGGCCCTGAGCCACAGGATTCAGACTCAGGGCCGCCTGACTCCACCGGCTGTGACTTCACTCTGTCACCATGAGGAAGTCGAATTTAGGAATTCTTTTAGTTATGATAGGAACTAACATTTCCCGTAAGAGGAAGAGGAAAAGGAAAAATGAAAAGGGAAGAAATGCAGGAAGCCAGGACTCTGAGGGTCTCTGGTGGAGGTCTTTGAGTGGGTTTTGGATTTGCCATGTGGTAGGGGGCTACCCCAGAGTGTTCCTTCAGAAGAGCCTACTGACATGGGGAAAGCTAAAAGCTTTAAAAAAAAAAAAAAAAAAAGAGTGGTCTTGTTAGACAGGACTTGGGTATTGTATTGGGTGTTGCGGACACTTTTGTAAGACACCAATGGCAGGTTTTGGCCAATGATTGGACTTGCAAAGAATACAAACTCTAGGTTAGTGATTTGTCATGACCAGTTCACGGTTGGTCATATGACTATGAACTCAGGGATCTGTATCTTCAGAAGCCTATTGGCTTCCTCTGAACTCCTCTTCTGCCCTCTGTGATAACAGCCAATGGTGACCATTTACTGAGTGGTTAGTGATGAGGTTTGGGGGTGATAGTGGGGTTCGTGGGGTCTGGAGCTGACCGCCAAGAAAGAATTCTTGAAGATCTCTTTGGTGCAAAAAGGTGATTTTATTAAAGCACAGGGGACAGGACTCTTGGGCAGGGAGAGCTGCCTGGGGATCTCCAGGAGAGACTGGTTATATACTATGGAGTTGGAGGTAAAGTCCAGGGGAAGTTTCTAGTGAGATTTTCATATGCTAAAGAAGACCCACAAGATCCCGGAGGCCTAGCTATTGTCATGGTAAGGTTGTTTTTCCCTCCAGCGAAGCATTAGCATTAAGACAGTAGGGAGTTCCTGGAGAAATGTTTTGCTCTGCCGGCCTCAAGTAGTTGCCAGTGGGCTACAGGTTATAAGGAAATTTAGTTCTATCTGCCATTTCCTTCTGCCTTAGTTTCCCACATGACTATGGAGGGGTGATGGGGACTTAGGTCCTGCAGGACTAGGATCTCTATCAAGTTAACCATTTGGTTTTCCCTTTCCTTTGTTCTTGGGCAGCCAGAAGTGCCTGAGGATTATCACACATATCCCACCTGGGGGTCGGGGGTGGGGAGAGATGTTTGAGGCCTGTCAGCTTGCCTTAGGCTCCCTCATCTGTTAGGTCACTATGGCCAGATCTAGCTGACTGCTTCACATTCATGGGATTTTCATTTGTTCCTTACGACCATCATGTGAGGTGGGTTGTTTCATTCCCACTTGTACCTGTGGACATTGGAGCTTGGAGAAGTGAGAAAATTTGCTTAAGGTCACATCTTTAAAGGCAAAACCATGATTCGTACTCAGGTCTGTGTTAATCTTCAGGTTACGTTCTCAGAGCCACTATGCCACGCTGCCTTTTATAAATCTAGTTTTTTCTGTTTATTTCAGCGACTTTCTCACTTGACTGTGAGCCACCTGAGGGCAGAAGTGAATCTCCTCTCTGGGCACCAGAAGCCTGGGATGGTGCCCAACACTAAGCAGACACACAAGAGACGTCGGAAGGAAAGAATGGGTGGACAGAGGGAAGAAGAGAGGGAGGGTTATTATTAATATTTCATGTCTGTCCTGGTCTTTTGTGTATATATATATATATATATATATATATATATATATATATATACTTAAATTTTTCTATATACTTAATGTGAGTATATCATAATATACATACTGTTTCTTTTTCACTTGTAGCAATAGTGAGCTTCTTTCTATGTTACTAAGTATTCTTCTAAAACTTATTTTGACATTAAAAAATAAATAAAATGTGTTCCCTCTCTCCCTCTTTTCCCACCAGAGAAATAAGCTGCATATCGGGAAAGTATTGAAATGCATTATCTCAAGATTCTCTGGTGGGCCATAAAAGCTTCTGAAACTCTATTCAAAAATTAATTTCACACACAAAAAATTAGCCATCCTAGAGGAAGGACTAAAGATATTAAAGGCAAAGATGGGTAAGATTATTTCCAAGTTTAACTATCTCCTCCCGGAACCACAGCATCTCATGAAATGTGCAGAAAGTCAGTGTGCTACAGCCCAAGGGGAAACCCTCCAGCACTTCCAAAAGAACATTGGCATTCCAGATTTTTATGTTTTAAAAGGAAAAAGTAGGTGACCACAAAGATACTGTGTGTTTAGACAGGAACATATCTGGTTAGTGTTCACTACAGGTAACTTGTTGGTTGGATTTGGTAGGTTAATCTCTCTTAACCTTGTTTTCAACAACTCAACATTTTTCCATCAAAGCTTAGAGAAGGGCCAGGAATGAAATTTAGAGACTTGGAGCCTTAGAAAATCCCTGGCGTGTGCTGTGTTTGGAGAATCCGGGGAGACTCTTACGGATCTTGCCTAGATCTGGGCACTTTGCTCCTACGGTTCTGAACCAGCCTAAAGCCTCGTTGCCAATGCTAGAGATGTGACTTGTGTAAAACCACAGGGGGGAGGCGGGCCCTGTTGAGAGGGTCAATGGCTTAGTCCTATTTGCCCCGTGTGGGTCCTGCCCATCCTTCCTCCTCTCGGGTCTTTCCTTCCTAAGCAACTGAACTTATTTTCGTGCTTTCTTGCAGGAGCCTGTGGCCGTTGCACCTCCACGAGAGCTTTGGCACTTTTTGGCTCAGTTGTCAGTTCTGTCTGAGGCGAGGTGTGAGAAGAACGCGTTTCTACCTGATGGTACAGTAGGTGCAAAAACAGATATCAAAAGCCCCGTGACTAGCCCTAAGTCCACAGGGCTTCTACAGACTTCTCTGTAAGCCTTCGGTCCTGGGGTCCCAGAGATCCCATAATGTACAAGCATAATCTTTCTGCATCTCACATTGGTTACCTGTAAAACAAAGACAAAAATACACCTGTAGAAGAGCTGGGAGAATTGTGTCAGAAAATACATGTAAAAGGAATAACATAATACCAGTCAATGTAACTAAATTCTTATTCATTTAACCAACGACTACGTACGTACTGAGCACTGACTCGGGGCCAGCGCGCTGAGGTTCCAATGGCAAGACTTTTTTTCAAGGAGATTATATTCTACTAAAGTGTTAGTGAATTTTTTTGGTTACTATTATTATATATGCGTCCTCTATTGCTATGTAACAAATTACGCCAAAGCGTAGAGGCGTAAAAGAGCAGACCTTTATTTCCTTTAGTTTTTATGGGCCAGGAATTGAGGGGCAGTTTAGACAGGGGCTCTGGCTCAGGGCCACTCAGGATACGGGCTGCAGCTGCAGTCATCTGCAAGCTTGACTGGGGCTGTTGGATTCACCTCCAAGATGGGGCACTCGTGTGGCTATCGGTGGGAAGCCTTCATTCCCCACATGCGGGCCTCTCCATAGAGTTGCCTGAGTGTCTGCACAAGACAGCTGGCTTCCCACAGAGTGAGCAATCCAAGAAAGAAAGGAAAGGGGCGCCTGGGTGCCTCAGTGGGTTGGGTGTCTGACTTCAGCTCAGGTCCTGATCTCACAGTTTGTGAGTTCCAGCCCCGGGTCGGGCTCTGCTTTGACACCTTGGAGCCCGGAGCCTGCTTCGGGTTCTGTGTGTCCCCCTCTCTCTTTGCTTTTTCCCTGCTTGTGCTCTGTGTGTGTGTGTCTCTCTCTCTCAAAAATAAATAAACGTAAAACAGACAAAAAATTTTAAAATTAAAAAACAAGTAAGCAAGGGTAAACCTGTGATATCTTCTATGACCTATTTTCAGGTGCCACATCCTACCACTTCTACAATCTTCTATCTGTTAGCAGTGAGTCAAGAAGTCTAGCCCAAAAGGAAGCTAAATAATTAGCCCCACCTTTTGGAAGGAGGAATTTGAACTTGTGGACATATATGGTTTTCATTTTTTATTTATTTTTGAGAGAAAGAAGGCAGGGGAGAGGCAGAGAGAGAGGGAAACAGAGGATTCAGAACAGGCTCTGAGCTGACAGCAGAGAGCCTGATGTGGGGCTCTCACTAATGGTGAGATCGTGACCTGAGCCAAAGTTGGACACTTAACTGACTGAGCCACCCAGGCACCCCATGGACATGTTATAACACCGCCACATAAAGTACAACAGAGAGATCAGAGCAGAGTCGAGACATCGGTGGAGGCCAGACTCAGAAGCATCATGCAGGGCTTGCTGGAGAGTGAGTGAGTCCCAGCTGGAGGCAGCAGGGATGGTCCTGCTACTTTTGCGGAAATTAATATGTGAATATCAACTCTGTGAACAGGACACATTGAGATCATGGAAAGGGCTAGTTTGAGTACCCTCTGCTGTCTATGGTCCCCCCAAAACGAAAGACCAGTTTTCTAGAATGTTCTTGGTTTCCCTTCCATTTCTGCTTCTTTCAAGATCTTTCATACAGCCTTGTACTTTCTGAAGTACGGGGAACTGAACTTGAGATTCTTTCCCTTTTTAATCTATAAAGGAACTTCTTCAAGTTCAAAAACTTAATATTCACACATACAGAAGTAAGCACAAAATTTCTGATTTTCCCAGAAATGGTTGAGCATCTTTGGTGCTCAAGTCCTTTCTCTTATGCCACAATTCTCTCTCAGAGCTGATACAAATATGCTCACTTGAACAAAAGAAATGAAATCAATTTTGACTTGCTTTGGTTATTCCTTCTAGGAGAACCCTGTATATCTAAAAGGGCTGGGGTCCTTGAACAGAGAGAGAAAATGCCCATACATCACTCAAAAACACCAGAGATAACTTAAAATGCAGGACATCAGTAGTTACTCATTGGTGTGTTTGATTTATATGCATGTTTCGTCTTACTAACCACCATATTGGGAGAGTAGGCACCTTAAATCTGTTGGTTTGTAGATAAAGCAAATAAAACTCATCTGTTTCTCATGTGACTGTGTTTTAAGAGTAACTGGGAACTGGGGCAAGATTTCCATTGGCAAAGCATTTTAGAAGCCACGTTGGGCCCTTTGTGGGTTTTCGTGTCATGTTTGTCACTGTAGACTGTCACTCTATTGCTAATGATCTCTGGTTAGGTCAATACCCTCAAGGAAAAAAAAGCATAAAACACTGTCCCCTTGTTTCTTCTGTTCCCTTCCCTTTCCACAAGGTGGGTGTTTACTTGACCTCATTTCCACTGGCAAAATAAAGAGGAAAATTTGCATCTAATGTAGTAGCTCCATGTTTTCCCTGCTCAGAAATTGCAATGTGGTTCCACTGCTCTTAGAAGAAAATTTTACACTTTGGCCCATAAGGCTCTACGTGGCCCGGTCCTGTCTTGCTCTCCGGCTACACAGTGCACCACCCTTCCCTTTGCTCTTTCCATGTCAGTCACATTGCCTTTCTCTTAGTCCCTCGCGGTCCCCGTCATCTTTCCCGCCATAGGACTTTTGCACATGCTGGTTATGCTCTCCCCTCTGTCCGTAATGGTCTTCAAACCTCGGCTCCAGACGCATCAGGGAGATCTTCCCAACCTTCCTGATGAGGGCAAATCCCCCAATTATGGTGGCTCTCCAAGTGCCACGTAACTCTTCTCTTCAGTCCGTGTGTTTGTCGCTCTTCTAACACGTGGGGTTCTTGTTTGTTTGTTTGCTTTTGCTGTTGTTGTTTCTACAGTTCATGCCCATTCCTCTTTCTCGGTAGATGGAACTTAAAGTCCGTATCTGTGTTTAATCAGCCCGGCACCAAACTACTGAGCACAGTGTCTGGAACTTCATAGGTGTTTAATCAACATTTATTGAGTCAATGTGTGAAGGCACCACGGTTTGCCCTAAACCACTGCCATTTTCTAGCTGCGAGGACTTGGGCATTTCTAGCTTTAGGTTTGTCCTCTTCAAACGGAGTTGATAATATATACCAGCCTCATGAGATGGTCATGAAGATTAAGTGAAATAATTAATGTAAAAATGCTGAACACGGGGCCGGGCATGTAGCAGATAATAAGCAGCGGATGTTTGTGTTCATCTTCAACCACCACCTATCCACTCAAACACACACACACACACACACACACACACACACCCCAACTGGATTTCTTATCCTTGAAAGTCATTATGGAGTATGGTATAGGGAAAGCATAAAGATGGCACCTGCCAGTCTCCGTCCCTGGAGAGTGTCCCAGCAGGCTTCTAGAGATGCATGTTAGATTAGATGCCTGCCCTTGGGGTCGAGGTCCTAATAGAAGCAACCACCTCCTTCACTTTTTGTTTGGAGCATTGAATTTTGTGGCTGCCCCACCCCCCTGCCCCAGAAGATACGTCTTGATTTCCTCACTCTGAAGGCTGAAGGCCAGGAGAGCTTGTGTTCCTGACTGTAATCATCTGTGTTGCCCAAAAAGGAGTTCACACACCCCAGTTTTTGCAACTCCCACCAGAAGGCACCTCTGTATCACTTTGCTCCTGTGGCCATTGGGGCTTATGATTGCAGGTCCCCCAGGACTGTAACCAATTGAGAAAGAATTCTTAAACAGCTACCACCCCCAGGGCACAGCAATAAGCTATAGACCCAGGAGCTCACATTTCTGTAGTGGAGGCCTATTACCTAGTCATCATGACTGTGGCCTAAGGGGCAGGTTTCTAATTAAACATGTATTTAGGAGCTGACTATAATCCTTTCTAGAGACCTGGAGGGCAGGTGCTATCTTTGCGCCCACCCTCTGCCACATTCCAGAGAACCAGTATCTCCCGGAGGGAAGATTTACCCATGCCTGGTGTCCTGCTTTTTATGTCTGGTGCCCCAGTTTTTATGGTCGCTGCCTAGGGAACACCTCTAGATCACCTGGCTCTGGCGGTTAGTGGGGCTTATGATGGAGGTTCCATGGAACTGTATATATCTGTATACTTTTGAAAGCTGATGCCTGAGGGTCTGGCTTCCAGTCAGCCTGAATCTAGGTGCTGAGGTTCTCCCCTTTGGGACACTGACAGGTCTTGGCACATCCTTAACTAATGGGAACTATTAGAATATAAAAGGCTACTTGGACAAGCACCAAGATTTGAGAGACAACCAAGAGCCAGGACAGGATCGAACAATAAGCTTCACCCCCTACACGAAGCCACTCCTATAAGACTTGGAGAGATGGTTGTATAGAAACAAACAGAAAGGAGCACCTGGGTGGCTCAGTGGGTTAAGTGTCCGACTCTTGATTTCAGGTCAGGTCATGATCTGACTGTTAGTGAGTTCAAGTCCTGTGTCAGGCTCTTTGCTGGTAGCGTGGAGCCTGCTTGGAATTGTCTGTCACCCTCTCTGTCTGCCCCTCCCCAACTCACGTGTTCGCTCTCTCTCTTTCAAAAATAAATAAATGCACTTAAAAAAAAGAAAAGAAACAAACAGTGAATGAAGCAAAATGAAGAAACAGGAATATGTTGCAAATGAAAGAACAAGATGAAATCTCAGGAAAAAAACCTTAATAAAATGGAGATAAGTAACTTATCTGATAAAAAAAAAAAATATTCCAAGTCATGGCCATACAGATGCTCAGTGAAGTGGGGAGAAGAATAGGTAAACACAGGGAAAACTTCAACAGAGAGAGAGAAAATATAATAATTAACATAATTAACATTGTTGAAATGTCTGTATTTCCTAAAGTAATATACAGAATCCATGCAATCCCTACCGAATTTCCAGTGGCATTTTTCACAGAAATAGAGCAAACAATCTTAATATTGTATGGAACCACAGAAGACCCCAAACAGCCAAAGCAATCTTGAGAAAGGTAAACAAAGCTGGAGGCCTCACATTTCCTGATTTCAAATTATATTACAAAGCTGTAATAATTGAAACAGTTATGGTATTGGCATAAAAACAGACACATAGATCAATAGGACAGAACAGAGAGTTCAGACATAAGCCCACATATATGCAGCCAACTAATTTCCAACAAAAAAGCCAAGAATATACCCTATGGAAAGGACAGTGTCTTCAATAAATGGTGTCAGAATACTTTAGACAGCCACAAGCAAAAGAATGAAACTGGATTACACCATATACAAAATTAACTCCAAATTATTATTAAACACTTGTATGTAACACCAAAAACTATAAAACTCCTAAAAGAAAATGTAGGTGGTAAGCTCCTTGACATAGGTCTTGTTGATGATATTTTGTTCTGATGACAAAAACAAAAGTAGCGAGATAAAAATAAACAAGTGGGACTATATCAAACTAAGGACCTTCTGCACAGCAAAGGAAACCATCAGCAAAATGAAAGGCAACACACTGAATGGCAGTGCAAATATTTGCAATATTTGCAAATCATGTATCTGATCAGGGGCTAGTATCAAAACCATATATAGAACTACTACAACTCAATAACAATAAAACAAGCAATCTGATATAAAAATGGGCAGAAGATCTGAATAGACATCTTTTCAAAGAGGGCATATAGATATCCAACAGGTACATGAAAAGATGCTCATCACTCATCATCAGGGAAATGCAAATCAAAACCACAATGAAATATCATTTCACACCTGTTAGAATGGCCACCATCAAAACGATAAGAAAGAACACGTGTTGGGAAGGTTGTGGAGAAAAGGGAACCCATGTGCTCTGTTGGTGGGAATTCAAATTGTTCAGCCACTATGGAAAGGGTATGGGGGCTCCTCTAAACATTAAAAGGAGAACTCCCATATGATCCAGCAATCTCTCTTCTGGGTATGTTTACCCAAAGAAAATTAAAATATTAATTTGAAAAGATACATGTACCCCTATGTTTATTGCAGCATTATTTACAATAGCCAAGATATGGAAACAACCTAAGTGTCCACTGACAGATGAAGAGATAAAGAAACTTGTATATATACACAATAGAATATCATTCAGCCACAAAAAAAGGATGCAATCTTGCCACTTGCAACAACATGGATGGACCTCAAGGGCACTATACTAAGTGCAATAAGTCAGATAGGGAAAGAAAAGTAGTGTATGATTTCTATTATATGATTTCTACCTGTCAGAGCTTCCTCCCTCATTTTCCCCTGACACCCTCTCTTTTCTCATAGGTATGCCTGAACCAAGAAAGTAATATGAACATTTCTTCCAAACAACTGAATTTGGGTCTGTCACAGACAGGACTGTGTTCCATTGCTTCAGTTATTGAGTTGGTTGGAATCTAAAAAACCAAAACCAAAACCAAAAAATACTCCCAAGCTCATAGATACAGAGAACAGATTGTTGGTTGCCAGAGTTGGGGCTGGGGTTGGGAAAAATGGGTGAATTTTTTTTTATGAGTTTGAATCAATTGGATAATAATCATGAAAAAAGATTAAGAGAGTTGCCATTAATTCTCACAGACTCCCTATCAGCAATGTGTCTGGCAGGTGAAATTTTCCTATGGGCTTTGTTCCCACCATTGCTTGGAAACCAATTCAGTTGAACTAAGAAGCCTAGCACGTTTTTGGTCATCATATTGTGTTACCAATGCTATGAAATAACATGCAATGTTAGAAAAACAAGCTCAGCAAAAGGAAGTTCTTCCTAACCTCTTTATTTCTTCTGGATTTAAATTAGTCCTGGGGGAAATGTGAACAGAAGAAGCAAAAATGTTATCTTTCCATTTTATAAATACATACAATCCAAAATCTCCTTAATTTGGAATTCATTTGGTTGGGACCTCTGGGAAATGGTGTAAAACATGTCTTAATCTCTCTTTCTTTCTTTCTTTCTTTCTTTCTTTTTTAAATTTTTTAAAGTTTATTTTTGAGAGAGGGAGAGTGAGAGAGCACAGGCAGGGGAGAAGGGCAGAGAGAAGGAGGGACAGAATCCTAAGCAGGCTCCATACCATCAGCACAGAGCCCAACACGGGGCCCAAACTCACAAACCTTGAGATAATGATCTGAGCTGAACTCAAGAGTCAGACATTTAACTAACCATGCCACCCAGGCACCCCTTAATCTCTATTTCTTATACAACAAGTTGCAGCTATTAATGAGTACGTAACACCAGGGTGTAAGACAAAAAAAAGTCGATATGATTTTTAATAGAGTCTAGACTCATGCTTTCCCATTTTATAGATGAGGAAATGGAAAAATAGAAGGGCTTACTTTCTTGCCTAATGTTGGTGGTTACCTAAAGCCCATTTTTCATTTTAGCAATGAGGACATCACCTTCCTAAGCCTGAAATTCACTCATAAGTACTGAATGTAAGGAGGAGTAACCTCTTTGTTTGTTTGTTTTTTAGTCCTGGGTGCCTTTTTCTACCTGTCAGAGCTTCCTCCCTCATTTTCCCCTGACACCCTCTCTTTTCTCATAGGTATGCCTGAACCAAGAAAGTAATATGAACATTTCTTCCAAACAACTGAATTTGGGTCTGTCACAGACAGGACTGTGTTCCATTGCTTCCTTCACTTTCACACTCACAGAAGCCTGGCCCCAGCAGAGGGGAGAGAAAAGATGGCATCTCCATGGATGGACTATGTCCAGAAGCTCCTATCAGATAAGCTGCATCCTGGGTTTGGGGACAGGAGAGGAGCCTCAAATTCACCCACTGGTAGAGGGTGTTGACCTACCCTATACATTTAAACAAGCCTAACCCATTCACATACCATGTGACTTGAGACCAGTATAGATAGGCTATAGGCATTTCAGCTTTCATGAACACTACCCAGAACTCACTTCACTCCCATTCAGATTCTTGATTTTTGTCTACTGTTTTTGGTGTCTATACCTCCCCTTTGGATTTACCAACTGAGTTTGGTATCTTCAGCATGGTTCTCAGCCCTCATGATGATATTGATGCTAGAATAATAATTCATATTCATCACATACCTACCATGTGCCAGATACAATATATATGCCTTGCAATCCTTATAATAACCTTTTATTATACTCAGTTTACAGACAAGGAAATTGGAGGTCATAGATATGAAACGACTCTTAAGGCCACATAATTTATGAAGGACAGAGTTGAAATTTACACCCAGGCCTTTCTGACACCCAAGTTTGCTCTTTCTACATCACAGTGTTTCTCTCCAGGCTTTAACTTAGGCACATCTTCTGTCTTTTTCTGTTCTTGGTTTCTTTGAGAGGCTCCCTCTCTCAGAAGCCAAACCCTGGATGCTGCAGCCTTAATTTGGACCATCCCAGTCCCTAGGACAATGGATTGTAGTTTCTTCAGTACTGCCAAGCACAGGAAACACCGTCTCACTACTGAGTTTCAGTTCTTTCATATCTGCTAATTATGGGCAGATCAGAGAATGAGGAGGGAGGTGGGAAGGAGGAGGCATTTGGGAAAGTCATGTAGCAGGACTGTGGGGCATGGGGGAAGAGAGAAAGATGGGAGATGACAGAAGAAACCTGTGTGGAGACAGAATGACATTCAGTAGCCAATCAAAGATTCTTTTATGGCACGATAACCCAGTAAACTTCAGGACCCATTTATAATGGGAACTCATCCAAGGGTACATTTATTTCATCATTGTCCCTCCTCTGTCCCACCCCCACGGGGCCCTTGGGTATCCTTAGCACTACAAATGTATGATCTTATTTCATAATTGACTGGTCCCAGAAGGCCTGAAAGCTAGCAAATGAGCCAGCTCACTGGAAGAGGGACAAAGACTAAGAAGTTTGTGGTTACTTTAGTGCCTCTACTGAATGGGCTGACCAAGGCACTGGAGACTTAGGGTGATGGCACTTAAAGCAATAAACCACATGCAAATTTCAAAGATAATGTTACATTTCAGGATGATTATAGCTTAGGGCCATTTTCACTAAGTGTAGTCCAACCATGGTCTCAAAATACCTGTTGTCTTTTACATTTAAAAAAAAATGTGTATTTATTTTTAAAATAGAGAGAGACAGAGCATGAGTGGGGTGGGGCCAGAGAGAGAGGGAAACACAGAACTGAAGCAGGCTCCAGGCTCCAAGCTGTCAGCACAGAGCCCGACGCGGGGCTCGAACTCACAAGCTGTGAGATCATGACCTGAGCCAAAGTCGGACGCTTAACTGACTGAGCCACCCAGGTGCCCCCTGCCCCTGCTGTCTTTTAATGTCTCCAGGTGACAACAGCCACATCTTTTCCAATCCATGAGCCACCCCAAATCTCACAGAAATATATTGGCTTCTTTTGTCGTAGGCCATGTCTCCCTTGGACAAGGGATGAGACCAAGATGATCTCTTTGTCTTAACCTAGTTACAACAATAGGCTCTGCAGCAGAGACCCCTCAGATTTGACCCACCACTCTCTAGGAGCATCCTGACAATCCAACAGCAGCCCAACCTTTTGATTCAGTCAACTCTGATGATCTAATCTCCTAAAGGCCCTTGACTTTGAAGTCACAATATTCAATTTAGACCTCTGTAGTAAATTTATGGAAAATGTGTTAGGAAGCGGAAATCTCTCTTGATATGGACAAGGCCTGAGATAATGTCAATTCCCCTCTGGCCAATAAAGAAGCCCATGTTGTGTCTGTTCTGAATTAGCAACATGTGGAGGAAGTAATTCTGATGATGATAATAGAGCGTTACATTTCCAGTATAATTGCTACTTTCCAATAGGCTTTTAGCGACATGAGGCTCATACCAATAGCAAAAACCAGAGTAATTGCCGGGATGTGGTCTTTCCATTGCTTGTTAAAGTTATTTCCTTTCCATAATAAGAACAAAACAGAGCAAGCAGTATAAGCTTTGGTGGATCTCATCACGCAGCCCTTGACTTTTATTTAATAATGACAAAAAAATTCTATAAACGTGGTACCTCTGAAATTAATATCCTGTCTTTTTTTAGTATTTATAGGAGCTATATATTCTTGATTCACAATTCTCCAGCCTCATTCCCCACTTACCCTTGCCTTTCATTCATTGGCAACCCTGGATTGCTTATTAGGCCTTTTATGTTATACCTACTGCCAATTTTATGAATCTGGAAACATTTTCTCAACGCTCTCTGCTTTTCTCAGGAACTATTTCATGGGGAAGACTCCTAATGGTCCTTCAAAGCCCAATTAAACACAAAGAAAGCAGTGGCAGTGACAAAGTCACTGTCAGTTTGAACATCGGGCTAAAAAGTGTAGGAGGGAAAATTCTTGACTGACTTCTCAGCTGCCTCTTCATGTATACCTGGTATGGAAGTAAGAGTTCAACAAATATTTGACCTTAAAAAATTATATATGTCAGCTGCACTTCAGTCAAAAAAACTTTTTAAAAAATTCAGCCACCACCTT
The DNA here is from genome assembly GCF_046562875.1 of Panthera onca. Classification (NCBI taxonomy): domain Eukaryota; kingdom Metazoa; phylum Chordata; class Mammalia; order Carnivora; family Felidae; genus Panthera; species Panthera onca. The sequence continues at coordinate 10,717,134 of NC_138344.1, read as the reverse complement.
CTTTGAGTTCTCTAAAACACCTGGCATACGGAATGTGAACCCAGGAAAGAGTACATGGCCGCCATAATGAGAGCACTATTGGTGGCCATAGTGTATAGGTTTTCATAAACAAGAAAAAGACCTTGGTTCCTAGTCTGAAGACATTTGGGGAAGATGCACTGAGAAAAGCTAAAGGGATGGAGGTAATGTTTTTTAAACTCTTATACTCTAATGTCCTAATTTTAGGTCCACTTAGTTTCCAACATATGCATATGTATGTGGCTTCTTCTGACCCTGCCTGCTTGCAACGAGAGGAGCGATTGTGTCGTATGCTTTAAACTAAGTGATGAACACATTGCCAGAGGCCATTTTGGGGACACTCTTCCATATCTGTAGAAAGTATAAAACTAAATCAAATATATATAAACAAAATCATCCTGGGCGGCCTCCAGGCCAATTTCTGCACAGCATAACATCCAAAAGACATAAATCAGACTCAAAAGAGCCTTGAAAAGTAATGTAAGCATTTGGAGAAGTTTTTTTGGAGGAGGTAAAGATGAGGAAAAAGATAAAAAAAAAATACTTGAACCACAATATTCTTAAACCTCAAAAGGACGATCCACTAAACTCTGCTCATTAGTAAAATGAGTTTCTCCTATGGCATGCTTTTGTTTCCAATTTCTTAAACTCAAACCTGCATATATAGACTGTAAACAAAGATACCTGGCCAATAAGAGAGAGACAAGTTCAAGGAGTGATGCTGGCCTGAGGGTGCTTGGGTGGCTGCATGTTACACATGACTGGCATTTCTGGAACAGTCTATTTGCTACCCTGTATAATTCAGGACACCCAACTAGCACATTTCATGTTTATGTCATTTTAACCTTATAACCAGGGGACTTCAGCTTGAGAGAGAATAGCCTTGACGAAGAAAGCTTATCCTATGGAAATGTCCCCTCTTCTTACAAAGAAATGACTTTGTAATACATTTTTAAAAATATCTCTTCTGATGACATGTAATTGTCCTTCTAAATATGAAAAAAAAAAAAAGAACAAAAGGCAATGTCTCATTTTGCTCTCTTCAATACTGAAAAAAACCCAAACCTATATTAGGAATTCTACTGATGACCTTATCCTATCAGTAGCTGGGCTACTGAATGCCATTCAACTAATATATATATTTTTCAAAACTTAAGATTTGCATATCAGCAAATCAAATTTATTACCACCGATTTAATAATGTCTAATAATGAGACCATGTTGTAGCTCTTTAAATTTTATTTAAACTTGATTTCTTGGAGAAGCAATGGCTAATTAGGCATTTTTCTCTGTATTTGTGGTTTTTCCTTTATCATTTTTTAATGTATCGTTGGGATCAAAATGGATTCATGTCTCTGCTTCAGATATTCAATGTTAGCTTAAAGGTAATGGGTTCAGTCTGGGAGACACATTGAATGCGAGATGGATGGAGGAGCCACCCAAGGAGATCAGGTTGGGGGTCCTGGAAATCAGGTCAACCTGGAAGGTCCTACTGTGGTCCCAGAGTCTGTGGCCAAAATGTAATGTCGTGAATCCAATGGAAAGGAGCCAGGGTACTAATGAAGAAAGGTAAAGAAAGAGGATAAACAGGAAGACAGGCTGTATGTTGATAGTGGTAGCCAGGTGAGACAGATACACAGGGAAGGTGTAAATTCAGGATGAGCAACTCTGGGCTTTGTCCAAGAGAGAAGTAGGGGTTAGAATCCTTTATATCAGTGTGGTAGAGGTAAAAGTCAAGAGCAAAAGGTGGGAAAAGTCCCTCTCCATCAATGAACTGTGTGGCGGAAACTGCCAATTATGCTCCAACATCTCTTCTCCCCTTCTTGCTACCCTAAAGACTAGCTGCATACTTGAATGCCAAGAATCAGAGTCTACATTTCTCAGATTCCTTTGCAGCTAGGTGCGACAATGACCATGTTCTATCAGGATGTAAGCAGAAATGGGAGTGCCCTAAAACGAGGAAGTCCTGCTCTTCTATAGTTTTCTCTTGGGAATGCAGACATGATGGCCGGAAGGGAGCAGGCATCTTGGACCACCCGTTGACAGCTGCCAGTTGACAGCCGGACAGTCAGGGGAAAAGATCCACTCTGACTGTTTAAGTTTCTGTGAGAAGGAAATGCACTTCTTTCTTGTTTTTCAGATCCCTGTGTTTGGTATTTTCAGTTGTCTATAGTAAATATTAAATAATACAGGTGGAGAGGAGAGAATGAATGAGAGCAGGAGTCTGGACCATGTTGTTTTCAGATGTGTGATTGTCACATTCCCACTTCTTTTGCTTCCTCCCTTCTCCAAGGATGAGGAAGTGAAAACAAGATGAGAAACCTTGCACTGGCCTGGCGAGAAAGGGCTGAGCCAGCTGAACCAGACACTCTTGGAGTTTGCAGACTTATAGGCTATTCCTGGCATCTAAATTAGTGTTGCACCAGCCTGTGGTGCTAAAGGACCATCAGATTTAACAGAAAGATGAAGTCCTGGCACATCAGTGCCACCTCATTCCTTGGCTAGACTTCAAGGGACACACATTTTTTCCCCCAGATCTTCTCTGCCTTTTCTCAAGTCCACTTTGCAGGCACTTTAGCATTCCTATTGCCTAAGTGGAGGGAAGTAGGGTGTAGGGAGTCAGCAGTTGGCCCAAGAGCCAAATCCAGCCCATTGCCTGTTTTTCCTTTTTTCCTTTAATGATAAAACAGTACACCTGGGTGGCTCAGTCGGTTAAGGGTCCAACGCTTTGATTTCAACTCAGGTCATGATCCCCTGGTTCGTGCGTTTAAGCCCACGCTGGGCTCTGTGCTGACAGTGTGGACCCTGCTTGGGATTCTCTCTCTTCCTCTCTCTCTGCCCCTCCCCCCTGCTCTCTCTCTCTCTCTCTCTCTCTCAAAATAAATAAACTATAAAAAAAAATTTTAATGATAAAACAATCATTCTTTATGAAATTTTATCAAGAATCAGAGTTTGGCTAATTGTTAACATAAATGATAGATAAAAGAAAAGCAAGAAACCAATTATCTCCACATGGAAATACCTAATCTCAAATAATAATTATGATAGAAGTAACGATCATATATACTTCCCTATTAGTGAAACATATGAAAAATGAGAATATATTAAATTGAAATAAAAACTGGGGCGCCTGGGTGGCTCAGTCGGTTGAGCGTCCGACTTCGGCTCAGGTCATGATCTTGCGGTCCGTGAGTTCGAGCCCCACGTTGGGCTCTGGGCTGACAGCTCAGAGCCTGGAGCCTGTTTCAGATTCTGTGTCTCCCTCTCTCTCTGACCCTCCCCCGTTCATGCTCTGTCTCTCTCTGTCTCAAAAATAAATAAAAACATTAAAAAAAAAAATTAAAAAAAAATAAATTGAAATAAAAACTGAAGTATTTTACATTCACATGCGAACAAAACTGCATTGATAAGTCGGGCTAAAGTAGGACTCAAATGAACGAGCGTAGTTCAATAGGAAGGTCATAGGATAGGTATTTTATGTATTTTTTGTATTTTTTTTAGATATACATAAGGGTACATATAAATATGTAGAGCTTGCAGCTAAAAATGTTTTGTTTTTTTTAATTTTTTTAATGTTTATTTATTTTTGAGAGAGAGAGCACGCATGCGAATAAGGGAGGGATTGAGAGACAGGCAGGCAGAGAATCTCAAGCAGGCTCCGCACTGACAACAGAGAGCCCACCCGACGTGGGTCTCGAACCCATGAACAGTGAGATCATGACCTGAACCCAAGTGGGACGCTTAACCGACTGAGACACCCAGGCACCCTTAAAAAGTGGTTTTTATGTTTTTTAATTGTTGAAAAAAATGAGACTATTTTTGACACATGAGAATGATATGTAAACCATATTCTGGAGTCCATAAATGAAGCTTTATTGGCACACAGTCATGCTCATGGGCTTACTTATTGTCTGGCTGTTTTCACATTCCATCCACAGGGTTGAAAACTCAGGGCAGCGACTGTATGGCCTGCAAAACCTAAAATTATTTACTATCTGGCCCTTTCTAGAAGAATGTTGCCACCCCAATGGTAGGGAAAAGCAGCAGATTTGGTTTAAGTCCTGATCCTATCACTGGCCGGCTGAGTTGAACTTGGACTCTGTCCTTCACTCCTCTTATCTTCAATTTCCTTCTATGTAAAACTTAGATAATAATACTCTTTTTGATAGAGATTTGGAAGTAGAAAACGAGATAAACACTTAGGAGATTGCCTAGCTTAGAGGTATGCACTTAAATATGATAGCTGTGATAGGATGATCTCCAATGTCCTACTTCACAAAAGCGTAAGTCTTCTATTAAGATAACCTCTCTCCATGCACACGTGAACAAATTTTATTTCGGGTATCAGTCTGAGTAGTTAGTATTGATTATACGATTAAAGCAAATGGCACCACCGTGTAACTAATACACCTGCGTCTCCAAGAGGGTTTTTAAATCTCAACAAGAGCTCTTGACCCACATAGATCTTCATTTGATGAATGATACTAGTGATATATCTGTTGAGCTGTAGGCTCTTGGGTGTTTCCAGTCTACTCTGATAAAAGGTATGACTGCACTGGTCCTTAGTAACATGGGTGGAGCCTGATTTTTTTTTTTAAATGCCCAGAAACGCTGATGACATTGTTTATTCATTCATTAAAAAAACAAAATTCAATGGCATAAATTTGAAGATCTAGTCGGCTTTGTTCAATGATTCACGGGCAGTGTGAGTAGCTGCACAAAATGGAGACATTTTATAGGCAGAAACGGGTTTGCGGGCAGGAGAAAAGATTGTTTCCAGCAAGATCACCTTCCCTTAGGGGGAACGCAGGGGGTCTTATCTTGCAGATTACCTCACTTAGTGCTGATCAGGAAATTCTAGACTGATTGGTTTAAAATTCCACTCCTGGGAGAGGCTGACACTAAGTTCATGTAGGTTTTAAGCTTCAGTGAGACTTAGCGAAAGTGACTCCACTTGGGGCCTGTTGTTTCTTAACACTATTATGTTCTTCTCCCATTCTCTGCCTGAGATATCCCAGCCTCCTTCAGGACTCACATCAAACATTAGCTCCTTTATAAAACTTTTCTAATCTCACTTCGTCCCCTGGAAGAAAGGAGTGTCCTTTCTTCCACTCCACGGAGAAAAGAATGCTCCGTGATTTTTTTTTTTTTAATTAAAAAAAATTTTTTTTAAATGTTCATTTATTTTTGAGAGAGAGACAGAGCATGTGCATGGGAGGGGCAGAGAGAGGGAGACACGGAATCCAAGACAGGCTCCAGGCCCCTACGTGGGGCTCAAACTCGGGAACGGTAAGAGCATGACCAGAGCTAAAGTCAGACGCTCGACCAATTGAGCCACCCAGAAACCTCTACATGCTCTGTGATTCTGTAAGCACTTCATTATAGAGCTTCTCATACTGCACCCTAATTATGATGTTTACACATCTCTTTCTCCCATTAGACCCTGCCATTCCCCAAAGATATATACTGTATATTATTCAAATTTGGATCCCCTGCTTCTGAAACATTGCCTGACACTTCTCGGGACTCAGTAAGTGTTGGGTAAACAAATTAATAAGGAAAGGACCTGATAGGAAATCAAAGATAAACCAACTTTGCCCAGGGCTCTGTTAGTCAAGATAAGGATCTGGGATCTTCACAGCTGCTCCTTAGGTAGGGCAGCGTCCCTGATTCCTTCCAAAACTTCCCACCCAAAAATGCAATCTATGACTGGTATGATTTAATTCGGACTCCTGCTTCTCCACATCATTCTCTTTATCAGATGCTCTCACTGGCTTTTGCCTTCTGGAAAGTATTAGAAATTTCTCATTAGCCAATAATTGTGTTGCTCTTAATTCCTCTCCTCCCCACTCTATTTCTTTACTGTTAGTGGTTTAACGCTTTTTTATACTTCTCTCCTAATTTAATAGGGTCTCGAGAATGAAAGGAGACAAAAAAAAAAAAAAATATGTGCTCTGTGTACCCATATAAATTAGAAACTCTTAATTTTTAAAAAGGTAAATGGAGGGCAGAAAGAATGGGAGACCTCTTCTCAGAGCAGAAACCAGGGAGGTGAGTCGTCACTACAGGTCTATCTTGCTTTACCAAAGCTCAAGCTTTTAAAACTCAAACCTACGAAACTGGGCAATTATGTGCATTGTGAAACAATTCCATTCATGTACTTAAATGGTCTTTCAAGAGCACCTAGGGCATGGTTTGGGCTTCTGAAAATTTGGTCAGAACCAAACTTTACACCAAAATATGAAACATGAAATACGAGAGAGCCCAGTCTCACCTACTGGGGCAGAAGCTCACAATGAGAGAGCGTAACATAAACGTAAAACACTGGAAATATTTGCAACCAAGGTGCAAAGACCAAAATACATGTCTAATTGCTATCCTGAGCACGGAGTTGACGAGGTTTCTAAATCTGCCTTGGCATCCTCACCTGGCCAAGGACAGTGACATTTTTACCTTCTGCCATCTCACCCTCCAAAATCTAGGACAGCCCGAAATACTATCTCCGACCGGGGCAGTGGAGAAGCGGGCACCCGCCACGGGGCACAACTGGGTTATCGTCTGGAACTTTCTCAGAGAGCCGTTTAATTTTTTAGATCCACACTTAACCCTTGGGCCCCAGGCCTGCGCTGGTTCAAAGTGAGGGCACAGGGGAACAATCCGAGCTGTTTGTGTTGCTGCGACTTCGGGAGGATCAGATGAACGGATCACACCATGCACCACACTGGTCATACAATCTCAGCGGGAATTTATTCTGGGCTCTGTTTCACAGATACTAACACTCACCACTTGGTTTCAGGACTGGAAATAGCACGCCCTTTTTAGAACTGACAAAGGGCTCCCAAGAAGCTCACCTCGAATAAAAACCCGAGCCTCATTTTGTAGGTTTGTCTATGTCTGATCTGAAAACCTGCTCATCCATCCTGATAAGATGTTCTACCCATTTCCCACTTTTATGCATTTATTCCTCAGACCTAGAAAATCCTGCCAGTTTCTCCTTTGAAATTAAGCTCTTCTTCCTCCAAGATCCTACTAGGATTTGACCCTCATGAGAACAATGACACCGTCTGTCTATTTTTACTCACAGTTGTATCTCCAGGACATAGCCCACTGCTTGAATCATGCCTCCCGCAATTGTATCACCAAATGGTAAGACAAACTCTAAAGTCCCTGTGTGGGACCGAGGCACAAATAGATTCCTGGGACAGAAGGGATAGCCCAGGAACACACTGAAGGGTATGTAAAAATGCAGTTCTGTAATTTATTCATTCTGCAAATACGTACCAGGGAAGTGTATGCGCCATGCATGATGGTGGGAAAGATTGGTGAGGAAGTCAGGTATGGTCAGTGCCCTGATGGAGCCACCAGCGGGTGGTGGGGAAGAAAGACTTTAGACAAGCAGTTTTATTTGCCTTTGTTTCCCTCCTCTCTCTCGTTTTTTAAAAGTAGGCTCCATGCCCGGCACAGAGCCCAACACGGGGCTTGAACTCACGACCCTGAGATCAAGACCCGAGCTGAGATCAAGAGTTGGACACTCAACTGACTGAGCCACCCTGACACCCCCAAATCATTTTATTTGCAATAAGTGCTTGAAAGGGATGGATTTTCTGCTCCCATCTCAGGAACTTTGCACTCATTGCTCCCTTTTGCTCTCTTCCTCCAAGATGTCAGTGTGTTCCTTCACTCCATTCAGGTCTCCACTGAATGCCACTTATATTGAACAACCTTCTCTGACCACTCTTTCCCATATTTCAACCCTGGTTGCCCTTTACACTGGCCCTTTTCATTTGTTGTTGTTGTTGTTGTTGTTACACATATCTACCTAATAGTATGTTATACAATCTAGAACTTGTTTCTTGACTGTCCCTGCCACCTGAATGGAAGTCCCCAGAGAATAGAAGCATGTTCGCTTTTGTATTTCCAGTTCCTGGAATGGTGCCTACCCCTAGGTGTATATGGATCTATATGTATATGTATATGTATATGTATATGTATATGTATATGTGTATGTATATGTATATGTATATGTATATGTATATGTATATGTATATGTATATCTATATCTATATCTACAGAGAGTCAGTATTAGCTTGATGCCTTTCCAATCAGCAGGAAAAGCATATATGAATCAATAAACAACTTGGGGACAATTCATTTTCTGTACAACCCTACATTATTCTACATTTGTCAATAGACACTAGATAGGTTGAACAGCTTAAATATATTAGTGAATCATGTATGAAAAAAGGGATGACAAATCATAAACTGATCACAAAGTGATCAATCACAAAGCGACTGCCATGTAACCATCCCCCAGACGTAGAAAGAGAACCTCACCAGCCCTGCAGAGGCACCTCTTGGGACGCTGCCGGTTAGGGTGACCGACCATCCCAGTTTGCTTGGGATTAATTGTTTTAGCACTGAAAACCCTGTGTCTGGGTTACTCAGTCCAAGGGAATTCAGGATGGTCAGCCACTGTGTGTCCACTTACCACCACGCTGTTCTGCCAATGTGCCCCTCGCCTGATTTATAGACACAAGAGATTAGCTTTGTCTGTTTTTGGACTTCCTATAGAGGAAACCATTATCTTCATGAGTTTTACTCATATTTTGCATGAAGAAGGAAGTTGTTCATCTCATTGCTCTCTGATATTCCATCTATTGGTCCATTCTACTACTGATGGACAATTTGCACTGTATCTGATGCTCGGTTATTATGAATAAGGCTACTGTGAGTATTCTTGAACATGTCTGTTGGTCAACCAATGTGTGCATTTCTGCTGGGTACATCTATGCCTAAGAATGGAACTTCTGGATCACAGAACATGAGTGTGCTCACCTTTTGCAGAATGCCAAATAGTTTTCCAAAGTATTTGCACTAATTTATGCTCCCACTGGAGATGCATGAAGATTCCAGTTTCTCAACGGACTCGTATTTGGTATGGCCAATCCTTTTACTTTCACTCATTCTCTTCTTCTGAGTGTGTAATGGTATTTTACTGCGGCTTTCATCTGCATTGTCCTAGTGACTTTTATATGTTTTTTTAAACTGCCTGTTCAAATCCTTTGCTCATTTTCTATTGATTTTTTTTTCTATTTTCTTTCATTTCTAGTGATCTTTTACCTTATTTGTACAATCTGTCTGTATTCTGGATATGATTCTTTTGCTGGTAATATGAATTAAAATATATTCTCCAACTATGTGACTTGTGATTCCATTCTCCCAATAGTACTTATTTTCCCTTTTACAAGTAGTGCTTATATTTTCCTGTTTAAGAGATTTTTGCCAGAACACCTGGGTGGCTCAGTCAGTTGAGTGTCCAGCTCTTATTTTGGCTCAGTTCATGATCCCAGGGTCGTAGGACTGACTCCTGCATCAGGCTCTGCACTGAGCATGGAGCCTGCTTAAGATTCTCTCTCTCTCTCTCTCTCTCTCTCTCTCTCTCTCTCTCTCTCCTCTGCCCCTCTCCCCTGCTCGTGCTCTCTCTCTCTCTCTTAAAAAAAAAAAAAATCTTTGCCAAACTAAATAGCCCTGAAAGCATTTTCCTGTATCTTCTATAATCCATTTAAAATTGAGTTTTGTATGTGGGTTAAGGTAAAGCCCATGTTTTAGTTTCCTTTGTTGGTTTGTTTTTCATATAAATATTCAGCTGATCCAGCATCATTATTGTTAACAGACCCTCTTTTCCTTCTGTCATAAATCAAGTCCTCCTTTGTGTGTGGGTCTGCCTCTGGACTCTTTCTTTGGACTCTTACTTATCTATGCTCACACTACTTAATATCTTAATTATAATGCCTTTATAATAAGTTATGATGTCCAATGGTAGAAATAGTTCAAGTTTATCCTGGCTACCTTGGGATCTCTGCATTTCCATATAAATTTCAAATTTGAGATTGTTCGTTTCCACACATACACGCACACAAATAAGCCTGCTGGGATTTAGGTCAACTTGGAAAAATTTGCACATTACACCAGTGATTCCTCTTATCCATGAAACATAACATATCCTTCCACTTATTTAGGTTTTATTTACATTATTTCAATATTGTTCTTTCTATTTCATAGATGGCTTGTGCATTAGTTTGGGTGTAGATATTTGAAATTTTATTTGGATATTCTTCTACATGGTATTATTTGTTTAATTCATTTCTTAAATTGTTGCTGGCATATGGGAATGAAATGTATTTTTGATATTTATCTTATAGGCAAAACCCTTGCTAAATTCATTTACTAATTTTAACAGTTTGTAGACTTAAAACTTTTCTATGTCTACAATCATGTTGTCTGTAAATGGCAGCTTTATTTCTATTCAATTGTAATTCATGCACGCTTATTTTAAGTATGTATGCATGTCTGTATGCTTTTTATTTCATAATATATTGCAATTGTCGCAGCCTCCAAAGTCGAATAGGAATGGAGGGAGTACAGTCATTGTCTTACTTCTAGTCCCTGGTAAAAATGGCAATAGCGGATCATTAAATATGATGTTTGCTATTGGTGTTTTGTAGCATTCTTTATAAGTTTAAAGAGGTTCCTTTTTATAGATGGTTTGCTTTTTTTTTTAATCATGAGTCATGGTAGAGTTTTGTCAAACATTTTTTCTGCATCTGTTGAGATAATTATTTTAGTTTCCTCCTTTATTTTGTTAGTGGGAAGAATTATCAATAATGAATTGATTTCTGAGTTTGAAAACCAACCTTGAACTCCTAGAATAAGTGTGTTATCTTTCTTAGTCCTAGTGTATTATCTTTTTTATATATTCTTGGTCTCAGTTTGCTATTTAATATTTTTTTGATCTATGTTCATGAGAGAAATTTATCTATAATTTTAATTTTTTAGAATGTCTTATCAGTTTTGGGAATCAAGGTTATACTGGTCTCATAATATTCATTAGAAAGTGTTCACTCTTCTCTGAAAAATTCTGTTGAAGATTATTGTGATCTTTCCTTCACTATTTGGAAATACTTGTCAATGAAGACATTTGGTCTTGGGGCTTCCTTCAGAAGAAAGTGTGTGTGTGTGTATGTATGTGTAATCAATCATTTTATTAACTCCATAATTTTGTGGGTCAAAAATTCAGGCAAGGCACAGGAGAAATAACTCTATTCTATGATGCATAAAAAATGCATCCATTATTTATAGTCAGAATTTTAGGACTAGAATTATCATTGAAGATAATCTAGTCTATATGGTCTGGAAGACATTTTATCTTGGAATTTTCTTTGTGGGAAGGTGGGGTTGTTTTTTTTTCAACTCTGCTGAGGAGTCAAACAGCTTTTGAGTCTTTGATTTGATGTCTTTCTACAGTTTGCTGGTGTTTTTTTCAGTTATCATCTCTTCAAATATTGCTTCTGTCACAGACTTTTCTACCTTTTTTCTGTTACACTAATTAACCAAATATATAAATCTTATTAATGTAACCTGTATGTCTAATAAAACCTTTTAGTACCTTGATGTTTTTTGTCTCTATTATTTAGTCTGAATATTTTCAATTGACCTATATGCCAGTTCACTAATCCTCTTTTCTGCTATGTCTACTTTACTGCTTAACTCATCTAATAAGGCCCTGGTTTTTACATTTTCAGTGTGAGAGTTTCATTAGTCTCTTTAAAAAAAAACACTCTAATGAAATCTTCCAGCTTGTCATTTTATTCTGTCTTCCTCTTTTGATTTTTAATTAGCTTTTCTAATTACTAGCATGTCCAGTCATTTCTTTATTGAGGGTCAAATATTGTGTAGAATGTTATCAAGATCATAGGAATCTCTGGCTGACATCTTCCTCCCCAGAGGATTTATTTTTTCTTTTTGGCAGTCAATTAAACTTGGGTCAGATCTCTTTAATCCAGTTTGGGATTGAGTGGTTTGAACAATGGTTTCAGTTTTTGTGGGGGGATGGTCAATTTCCAGCTTACCTTTACTCCTAGGGTTTATTTCTCCTGTGGTTCTGGGCTGGTTCTGGGAAGTTGGGCTGTTTACCAGGGATCCTTCTATTTGGTGGTGAGTTCTGACCTTCAATATCTGTCTTTCAAGCTCCATGAGGTTACCAAAATCTCTGCATAGCCTTTCGATCTGTTAGATACTGCTTTATACTCTAACTTTTTAGTCTCTTGGCTCTAAGCTGCTTTAGAATTAGCAAATGCCTCAAAGGGAAAATATCTAGAATGTCAGGCTCACAGTAATGTGCTTCTCTTCTCTGCTGCTTTGATAGCTCTCCAGTGCCTTCAAATGGCACTTTTTTTGAATTGTGATCAGATTTTCTAGTTATTCTTACTGGCAAAATTGGTCTGCAACAGGCTACTCTACCAGAAATGGATAACATCTTGCCCCTTATCTTTTATTCAGTAAAGGAGGGTTCTAGCGACTACATGATGTTACCTCAGTGACAGGTATTTCAGTGAGGAGAATGAAAAGTCTAGAGCATCTTTGAATGTGCTCACGTCATAAAAATAGTCAACGAAATATTTCATCAAGATTCTAAATTCTAATGAATTTTTAATCAGTTGAAACTAAACTTAATTCAATTACCTTTCCAGATCTCAGAGATGAATGCAGGTTAATCCTATATTACTTGAGGTGAGGGGCAATCCCTTCCATTGGAAATAAAACTAATAATGATTGACAATTTCTGGAGTCTATGTCACTTACGTGAATGGGACAACCAACGGCAAATCCAGTGTGAATATTTGTTGAAATGCTAACCTAGTGGCAAGAACTCAGGTAAAATTCTTGAACTGAATGTAACAAGCCTTCAAGGTGGTAATCAAAATAAAAGTTTGGTGGATGCTACGCTAAAAATTTAAGCTCACCGCTCAATCCACATATCAGGATGGCATACATGTTTCCTTTCATGTACCAACCCCAATGAACCATCAGTGAAATACTGAAGGGCTCTTCTGAGAAGAATTTTGAGACTGCGTCTGAGCTCAGGGGAAAAGAGAACTATGATCAGTTAGTGACTATCTTTTATTGACAGAACATTTGTTAAGTGCCTGCCATCTGTGGTGTAGATAACACACACAAAGGTATACTTATGAGCATAACAGTGATGGATAATCAATATTATCTTGAGATAATCCCATAAGAAAAATGGTCTTATATTTTCTGGCTATGTTTTTGTTATATCAACCATCTGGATCGAGTATTCCCTGTGCCGTTTAAGTTTGGAGGCTCGTTGCTCTCTTGTACAGTATTCACCCCTGTCCTTCGCCACCTATGTCTGCGTGCCTACCTGCCGTGGGTCCTGAATGCTACACGTTGCTGTTCCTTATGGCTTCAGATCTTTGTACTGATTCTCCCACTTTGAGCCTCACTTCATCCCGAAGCCCTGATGTTTGAGTCTGTTTCCCTGGCCAAGACCATGCTTCCCTCCTTGACTAAAATTCCCAATTAATTCTCTTTCTGGTTACACTGCCTCAGGTTATTCGGCAATAACGATGAGCAGAACAGATGGGACAACATGGAATTATGAAGATGTGTAGTTCGGTACAAATGTTCATTGTCTCACATGCTCTCGTTCACAGGGACTCAGGCTTCTTTCTTGTATTTTCCAGTCGGGGTCTCCACTATTTCGCTCTGTTCTTTACCCAACTCTACTATAATCCTTCCTCATCCCTGATTTTCTTTGTACCTTATTTTCAGATGGTTTTGCTTTCTGTATGTCGTTAGCATGTGCTCAAGGTCACATAACAGGACACACGGGTGCAATCTTCATGGTGACTTCTGCTCTACTGGCCAGATTCTAAACATTTCCCTTTCTGACTTTATTGTATGGGTCTCAAGAATATGGAATTCTTAGGGAATCTTCCTCTACAGCACCGTACCAGTGTCTTCAACTTATTGTTGAAGACTTGTTTTCCTATAGCCACAATACTAAAATACCATATATCTACACTAAATCATAAAGAATATTTATAACTAAACTCAATCATGTAATTTTACCTTTAAAATCTTATAACCACATGTACCTTGCATGTGTAATTTTTCACCTAGTAAATATCTCTAGTTTAATACAAAACATTCCCTTTGGTTAATGCTACCCTTCAAAAGGGGCAGTGACATTGAAAGCATATATTCCAAAAGCCAAATCTGTAATGTTTTTTTTCTAGTTAAATAATGCTGCCTTGGTCCTGTCCTGCTCTCTCTCCCTCTAAGCCAGAGGTTCACAAACTATGGCCTATGGGCTAAATGTAGCCTTACTTTTGTTTTTGTAAGTCCTCTGAACTAAGAATGATTTTTACATTTTTAAATGATTACATTATAAATAGTTCTATAAATACCTACATGATGTCTTTGATTTTCCCTTTGGCTCTGCAAAACTTAAATTATTTATTATCTGGTCCCATATGAAAAGGCTGGCTGACCCCTGTGTGGGCTCACGATGAAGCCAATGCCCTTCAGGCATTAAGCAAGGGGAAAAAGGAAATAATTCAAGGTCATTGGTTGCATATTACAGGTTGCAAAAACCACAGCCTGTCTGTGTCAGGGGCTGCCTAGGATGGGCTTTGCTCATTTTGAAACAGAAATGAGATGATTTTCTGGGATATTCCAATTTTAAAATAATTTAAATTGCATATTAGAAAACTTCAGATAAAAATGTACCCTTCACCAGAGTGATCTTTGCAGTTTCCTCTCTCATAGTCACGCAGTGTCACATGAAAACCCCTAATGAGAACGCAACTGCACATTCCAGTGTAGGATTGTTTTGGTTTCCATAGTTAATATTCTGCCATTCTTGCTTCTCTAGGCTGTGGCAGAGGGGAAGGAGTGGGGCAGGGAATGTAGTACTTTGTGAGATGTGACATTTTGGAATCTGGTCCTTAGATCTGTAGGCACAGGAACATGACTTCTCTTTTCAACCAGGTCTGATCAGGCTCTTGGGCAATGACTCACAGTAATTCAACTCACAACCAGATGCCAGTTTGTTAATCTGCACTGGGAGAACTGGTCATGTGACTCTGGACTGGCTGTTTGTGCTGTTAGAAGAACTCTCTCTCCATGTGAGGGTGGATTGATACAGGAGGCCAAATTGAGGTTGTTAGCAAGCTCTACAGTGGATTCTGAGCCCCAGATGGTTTTTACCATGGTGAGTACATTTCTACCTAAAGGACACGAATTCATCTAGACCTGGAGTCAGCAAACTGTGGCCAGTGGACTGGCCACCTGTTTTTGTGAATGAAGTTTTATTGAAACATAGCCATGTCCCTTCATTTATGCATGCCCATGGCTGCCTCCTGCAACAGAAACTCCATGATTTGCAAAGCCTAAAAGATTTACCATCAGGCCCTTTCTAGGGGGCTATATGACTCCTGATCTGTTAGTCTGGAGTTTTTCGAGCAGCAGTTGTGACCTATGAGTGGTTTTTAAATTAATTTAAGGAATTATGACCAGCATTTTATTTCAAGTAGAATAAAAAAGAATGGAAAACATCAGAGTCCATTTTTGTCTTCCAGATAAATATTATTTTGTGAAGCTTTTGTTTTTATATGTTAGGATGGTTCTTTTAATGGGTTCACATCACTGGGCCAAGGGAAGCCCAGATATTTGGTCAATATCTGTGGATGGGTCTTGAAAGTGTTGCCTGAAGAGATTAACATTCAAAAAAAAAAAGAAAAAGAGATTAACATTCAAATAGGTGGACTGAATAAAGCTGATTGCCCTCCCTCCAGTGGAGGGGAACAGCATCCCGTTGGTTGAGGGCCTGCTTAGAACAGAAAGGTGGAAGAAGGTTGGATTTGCTCTCTGCCCAACTGTTGAGCTGGGACATCACTCTTCTCCTGTCCTTGGTATGCTTGGTTCTTCAGACTTAAACTGGAATCTAGGGGCCTCTGGGTGGCTCAGTTGGTTAAAATGGCCGACTCTTGATTTCTGCTCCGGTCATGATATCACTCTGAGCTCACAGTACTGAGCCTGCTTCAGATCCTTTGTCTCCCTCTTCGTGCCCCTCCCCCACTTGCACTTTTTCTTTCTCTCTCAATGAAAAATAAATAAACATTAAAAAAATCTTTTTTGGGGCGCCTGGGTGGCTCAGTCGGTTGAGCCTCCGACTTCAGCTCCGGTCATGATCTCTCAGTTTGTGAGTTCAAGCCCCATGTGGAGCTCTATGCTGACAGCTCAGAGCCTGGAACTTGCTTTGGATTCTGTGTCTCCCTCTCTCTCTGCCCCTCCCCCACTGATGCTTTGTCTCTCTCTCTCTCTCTCTCTCTCTCTCTGTCAAAAATAAATGAACATTAAAAAAATTAAAAAAAAATCTTTTTAAAACTGGTATCTATACAACTGACTCTCTTGGGTCTCCAGTCTACCAATGGCAGATTATGGGCCTTCTCAGCCTCCAAAATTACATGAGCCAATACCTTATAATCATCTCTAAATGTGTGTCCTATTGGTTCAGTTTCTCTGGAGAACCCTAATACATACGTGTACACCCAGACATATGTATATGGATTCTGGCTCACAATGGAAAACATTTTTTTCTTCTTGAGGGTCATGTTAGATAGCATTTCAAAAAAAAGTCCTCTTTTCTTATACAATTTTGAAAAGCACTGAAGAACTCTAACCTTCAGACTCTCCTTCTTACTATCGTTATTACTCATAATTTTTAATAATACTGCTGTGTGGCACATCATCATTTTTAAATGTCTTCCACACAAATCCCCACGAAGCCTCTACACCAAACATGAGAAAAAGAAGTTAATACCCCTAATTGAGAGTTGAGGAAGTCATGGCCCCAGACATTAGCTGTCTTGATCAAGGCCACAATTCTTCTCTTTTTTTAATGTTTATTTATTTTTGAGAGAGAGAGAGAGAGCCCATGAGTGGGGGAGGAACAGAGAGAGTGGGAGACACAGAATCTGAAGCAAGCTCCAGGCTCTGAGCCGTCAGTGCAGAGCCCGATGTGGGGCTCAAACTCACAAACCACAAGACCATGACCTGAGCTGAAGTCAGATGCTTAACTGACTGAGCCACCCAAGTGCTCCCAAGAGCACAATTCTCAAGGTCAGGGTATGTCTTCAAACCCAAGTCTTCTGACTCCTTGTCCAGGCCCTTCCCTAGCCTGCTCTGTCTTTCTAGAGTCTAAGAGACTCCTTCCAGTCTGATAACTCATCAAAAATGTTTTTGGATTTTCAGGATTCTATTCTTAATATCCCTTTTTTGCTGATGGTCTTGGGATAAAATGTCCTTGAGATACCTCTCTCCAAAACCATCCCTACAGCTCTGTCTCTGGAAGACTGGAATGTGGCAGCTTCACAGCCCCTCTCAGATCCCTGCATGGGGTCACCAAGGACTTACAAAAATAAGGATCCTTTACCACATGGAAAAGCAGAGTGAACATGGCCCCACCCAGATATGATTTTGCCTCTACCCTGCTGTCCCTTTCCAGGGAGGGAGGAGACAAATTATAAAATCATCAGACATGGAGGGGCCAAGGGTTCTTGAGGTGCTGGGAGTCGGGAAACACCATTTGGGAAATTCATCCTTGGCACTGGAAAATGCCTTCTGTCGAAAACTTGGGGAGAAGCAGCAGGAGGCAGGTGTGCACGTGAGGCCTAGCTGCTGACACCGAGAGCTCACACTGCACAGAAGGCCTTAACCCAGGTGAACTTAGTCTGGCTCCCCACAGCTCTCTGTGACAACTCATGTTGAGAGAAGCTGGTGACCCATGCTAAACCTCCTAGTGGCAGTGACAGACCCAGGCCTCCTACTTAGGCAATCTGACTCACTGTGGACACTGCTCCTTTTTGAAGCAAAGGTGTAAAATACTCTGGAAGCTCTCTCCTTCTAGCCAGTACAATATGATCCACCCAAACAGAAAACCGGCTCCCGGGGAGAAGCTTACCAGTGATCCTGAACACACACTTGGCTGGACACCCCTCTGGACACTCCTGGGTTTTGGGGTACTCCAAGCATCTGGACTTGACCACAAAAAATGAAATGCACCAAGGGCAGCAGGGGAGTGGGAACTCTGGCACTTGCTGAGGACAGTCAGACAGATTACGACAAAAAAAAACCAACAGCGTGGAAACAGAGCCCCTCCTTCAACTTTTGGAAAATGGGTGTGAAGGTGAAACTCTTCCTGTTGTCACTTCCATACTCGCAGGAAGACATCCGGTTTGAGGATGACAGAGTCAAGTCAACATTCTCCTTCCTCCCCACTCCAGAGACTGCACCCCCCCCCCCGCCCACTTCTTGCTGTAGATCAACAGAAATATGGAGGAGAACGAGAATCCAAAATACCAACTCATTTTCTGCGTTAGAGCTCATCTAATGACAAGGCAGAGGGGAGGGGTCCAGGAACACAGGGATACTCTGAGGGTACTAGCTTCTGTCCCAAGCCCTGAGGATCTTCCCAGGCAGGGCCGGTGGCTGCAAACGTGTAGGAGGTGACAGGTGCTGCCCAGTGCTCTTCAGCAGACACAGCTGAAGACGTTCTCTGAAGAGCCTTCCAGGTCTGGCAGGTGGCTAATGCTCAAACAGTGAGGGGCCAACCCCTGGGCATTGATTTCAGATGCTGGAGCTTCCTTACCTAATTTTTTGATGACCAACGTAAACAAGAAGGCGTTTTTAAGAAGGCTAATCAAAGGTTGGGACTTTTAGCAGTCATGTCGGTTTAGAGGGTTTGGGACATGAAATAAGCTAAATCAGGGTGAATGACTTTTTGAGGAGGAAATCCTCCTGGGCCAGGGGATCTTCCAGCCAGCATACAACCTAGAGACTGATCGGAGGTCTCTAACAGGGCCTCCAGGAGTGAGGGAGAAGAGGAGGGGGGCAGAGAGGAGAAAGAAAGGAACAGAGCTGGAACCACTGTCAAGGAGGAGGGAGAGGGAAGCATTTTTCTCAAAGACTGGGAACTGGCAGCTGTGAAGTATGGCCTCCTAGTATCAAAGAAATGTTTTCAAGCAGGTAAACCTCTCAGGTATTTACGTATTGATTAGAAAAAGTGCTCGTTTATAAGCCTTCCAGTGCCTTCTGGGTTGCAGTTTATTCTGAGCCCCAATGGTCCAAAATCAGGCCAGGAGAGAGGTACAGAAGGGTATAAGAGAGAAAAACCTTCTCCTCCACCCTCTTACATTCTGCTCCTGAGATCTGCGAATTAAACAGATGAATGGGGGAAGAGGCACACGTGTTTTATTTGATATTGATTTTTACATGTCCAGGGAGGTTTTCATGGAAAAAAAGTGAAATGCCCCAATGGCAGTTAGACCTGGGGCTTCTGGGCCATTCTAACAGAGGGATATGTAGTGCAGACAGGACTAGACAGAGAAAATGGGCTTGGGTTTCTATGCGTGGTAGTTACATTTGGAGGAGGTAAATATTTGGGGGAAACGAATGGCAGATAAAGGTTATTTCGTGAGGTTTTGTTTGTGCAGACTCATCTCTGTGCTGTCTCCAGTTTTGGTGGTAGAGGATGTTCTTCACTTCCTGGTGTGAGAGAGAGGAAACCTTCACAAAGGGAAATGGAGAACTCTTTCTAAGCAGATAGGGGGAGGGCGGGTGCTTTTCCTGCATCTGCTACTTCTCAGTTATTGTCAGCTTATGTCAACGTGGCATACATATTTAGGCGTGGCGTAGTCTAACCCCCTTCAAAGGGAAAGACTGGGTGTGGGTGGTGATGGTGTCAGGGGGCCAGAAGATCATTTGAGGCATAGCCTTGAGATAGAAGCTGATATATACAAGGATGTGGTACAGGGTAGCATAACCACCTGCCACTGATCGTCAAGAGACTCAGCTTCTGGTCATGGGGGAGATGATAATCGACAATCTTTAAAAAATAGGGTAAATTATTATTTTTAAAAACTTCTCCTGTGTCTCCAGATCAAGGTTGATACAGGTAGCTAAAATAGCAAAGGTGCCACCCACCCACCCGTCTATCCATCCATCCTTCATCCATCCATCTATCCATCCATCCATCCAACTAATCAGGTATGGTGCCAGGAGCTACATAAGGCACACTAGACACTGGGACACACAAATGAATACCCCATACTCCACGTACACACAAAAAACTCGTAGGCCTGCCCAGTACAGAGACTGCTGCATGAATAATTACACCGAAACTCAATTCGTGATATGATCTAGTTAACAACCAAATACGTCAGGAGAGTGGGGTGTGGGTGTTACCCCTGGGGTGTGGCAGAAGTTTCCCACCCCCCGCCGGAGTCACCACGCTGGGTGTGGCACCCCATCTCTTCTTTGAGGGCAAGTGCAAATCCTAAAGGGGCCTATTAGCTCTGTCAAAGGACAGGGCTCTGTTTCTCTCCATGGCAACCAGGTGACTTGGGGCCGCTGGTCCAACCCAGCCAGCGCCAGGTTTAGGGACCAGTAACTAAGGAGCCCTGGTGAAATCCTTGCCAGTAAGTGTGTTTACAATAATAAGACGTGATATTAATTCAGTTTAGCAATGATAATTCCTCAGTGAGGAGGGACTGGAAATCAATGCTGGAACCAAATACTCGTCACATCTGCAATTGATTTGGGGTGTGGTGTGTGTGTGTGTGTGTGTGTCCCTGCCGACCCACCCTCAGGTGCATAGTATCTGGAGACATAATAAAGTATATGTGCATAAACATATTTTATGGAGATATGTTTTAACTTGTCAGCCTTTTAGCAAACCGAATATAATTTGGTGCACTTGGAGTCATTTTTTTAAAAGGGCATGGATTCAGTTTTTTTTCTTAATGTTTATTTATTTTTGAGAGAGAGAGAGAGAGAGAGAGCGCAAGCGGGGGAGGGGCAAAGAGAGAGGGAGACACAGAATCCAAAGCAGGCTGCAGGGTCCAAGCTGTCAGCACAGAGCCCGACGTGGGGCTCAAACTCATGAACCGCGAGATCATGACCTGAGTGGAAGTCGGACGCTTCATCGACTGAGCCACCCATGTGCCCCTGGATTCGGTTTTTCTTAAAAATCATTTTCATTAAAATTTTGAAATTCAAAGGAAGAATGTTATCTGCAGCTGTGTGTCACTCACTAAGGGCCTCTTGGATCCAGACCCATTTCTTGTCCACAAGTTTCTGAAGTGGGTACTATTGATCTCATCGTAGAAATGAAGTCTTCAAAGAGGTTACGTTTAGGCCTTTGCCCACACAGTAATTACCAACGATGCTGTTTGAGCTCAGCCTGCCCGATGTGAGGGTCATTTCTCTTTCTATCATTTTATGTTGCCTCATCCTTTTGAGGAGAGAGAAGTTCAGCCTAAGGATGTAACTCCCTAGGCCTGTGGGATTCTGGTACCTCAGATGGGTAGATCAGAGAAGACTTGAAGAACAAAACCTGAACCACGTTGCCCCCCTGGAAGGGCCGGCTTCCACGCAGCATCCTCACGTGCAACCAGAGGACAGCATCCACACAGATTAAGCCACCTGTCCACCCCGCACGTTGTCCCTGAGCCGGTTGAGACCATCGTGGAGCCAGGCAGGCCAGCAGTCGAGCCTTACACAGTGTCACTGTGCAAGAGTTTAAAAAATGAGTTTACAAACTGAGTTTAAAAAATGGGTTCTTTGATCTGAAGATTCTCATACAATTCGAAGGGAAAGACAATTTCAAGGTACGTCAAGCTTCCGTGATTATACATACCCAGGGAACCCACAGATACCTAGGCAAGAAAACTTGCCTTCTGCAGCATTCATACTTAGAAATGAGACACGTAGGGTGGGATTGTTTGTATGCCAAATGATCATTTTGTTTAAGAAGGATTTCCTACTGGATAATAGCAAGCTGCTTTATGCATATTTCAAATATGATCTGGGGGAACAACGTGGCTTTCTGCCCCCCTTTTCAGGAGGTGTACTTTGGTAAAGAAGGGCCTGCTGATGAAGTCTAGCCACGTGGTCCTGTATGCTCAACGGAAAGTCAAGCCAGAGGGATCTCATCTTGGAACACTTCATGGTAGAAGATTGTCAGCAATCTTTTTTAAGAATTTTATTTATTTATTTTTGAGGGACACACACACACACACACACACACACACACACATACAGAACGTGAGTGGGGAGTGGCAGAGAGAGAGAGAGGGAGAGAGAGGATCCCAAGCATACTGTCAGTGCAGAGCCCCGCGGGAGGCTTGATCTCAGGAACCATGAGATCATGACCTGAGCCAAAATCAAGAGTCGGACGCTTAACCGACTGAGCCACCCAGGTGCCCATGGCTTTTATCTCTTTATCCCTAGAGTAGAACTCGGCCTCCTGCACAGTGGTGAGGTGGCACCAACTCTCAGAGGAATACAAGAATCAAAGGGCCCGATGGAGCGTTTGGCAGCTGAGAGGGTGATGTGCTGACTGACCGAATGTGGAGGCAGCTGGTAATCCTGTTGGCTTCTGTGAAACATGATCATATTTGGGCTCTGCCTGAGGCCTTCCCAGGGTCAGTGAGCCTCACATCTGCACAACTTTGCAGATCTCTCAACCTGGGGACCTAAGATAACAGAGAGGCTTCTGAGGGCTCAGCGTCATCCCTGATCCAGGCACACAGGGGTCCCGGGCTATTCTCTTAGCACCTCAGCCTCAGGCCAAGCTTGGCTTGAGTCTCTCCCCAATCCTGAGGTTCTGGTCTAGTGACTGAGCATGCAATTCTCTGTCCACCCTGGCCCTGAACATCGCTCTCCTTGGGCCTGTTCTGTACCTCCCTGGAACCTCTTTCCTGCTTCCTTGTGCCTCGCCAAATGCACCTGGTGCATCTACTGGCCATTATGCTCTTCTCTGTTAACACCTTGCCCTTGCTTGGGCACAGCTCCTAATCTAGGCATTGGATTTGGCCCATAGGGCCATGCACCCTTCTCTTGTTCTGATTCCACATGCAGATTCTACACTTTCATGTGGCCTGGGCCAATACTTGGTCTCCCAGTATGGGGTTGAGGTAAAATAAACACTTTGGAGGTCACCTGACCAGGGTTCAAGTTTGCACTTAGGTGTGTGACCTTGGAAGAGTTATTTGACCTCCTTGAGCCTCAGCATTCTCAACTGCAAGAATGTGGATTTTTATTTTTTTATTTTTTATTTATTTTTTCAATATATGAAATTTATTGTCGAATTGGTTTCCATACAACACCCAGTGCTCATCCCAAAAGGTGCCCTCCTCAATACCCATCACCCACCCTGCCCTCCCTCCCACCCCCCATCAACCCTCAGTTTGTTCTCAGTTTTTAAGAGTCTCTTATGCTTTGGCTCTCTCCCACTCTAACCTCTTTTTTTTTTCCTTCCTCTCCCCCATGGGTTTCAGTTAAGAAGAATGTGGATTTTTAAAACTTTATCTTACAGGAGAGAGAGAGAGAGGCAGAAGGAGTGAGAGAAAATCTTAAGCAGGTTCCATGCTCAGCACAGAGCCCAATGTGGTGCTCGATTCCATGACCCTGGGATCATGACCTGAGCTGAAACCAAGAGTCAGATGCTCAACCAACTGCACCGCCCGGGTGCCCCAAGAATGTGGATTTTTACATTTATCCAGCGGGTAAATGAGATGTGACTTCAGAATCTAATGCAGTGCCCAGCATGAACAGTATTCAGCTAATGTTCTTGCCCCTTTGCTTGTCATCTAATTATTTCTCCCAGCACCAGTTATGATGTAGTCAAATCCTAGATTTTCTAAATAGCTTTCAGCTGCCTTAAAATATATTCTTGACAGTTCCAGAATGCTACCACTACAGTGACTTTTGGATTAGATTTACAAGAGCAGAGGCATTATCAGTAAAAGGTGAACTTCCGGCCTTAAAGGAATTCTTCATGGGGAGCATATTTTCAGTGTTTAAATTTTAATTTTTCAGTGTTTAATTTCAGCTAACTGACTGGTATCCTTCATCCCTAAATGGTGAACTTTGGGGAGGGTGCTGTTCAGGGCTGAGGGGGCCTTAGGCATGAGGATGAGGTGGGTCAAGTGGGAGAAGTGGTCAGGGTTTCAGAGTGGGGAGCAAGCCTGGGGATGAACGGACACCCCATCTGTCTTGACCCGTCCCACCACCGCAGTGCCCGGATGTGAGGGCGGGAGGAAAATGAAACATTTTAACAGATGCCAACCCCAGCAGCTGGTAAGAAGAAGGCAGGGTGCTGTG
Organism: Panthera onca; assembly: GCF_046562875.1. NCBI lineage: Eukaryota > Metazoa > Chordata > Mammalia > Carnivora > Felidae > Panthera > Panthera onca. The sequence goes on along the minus strand of NC_138344.1, from coordinate 10,693,083 downwards.
AAGATCCTGGCATGCTCTCCAGGCAGGGGGGATGGTGTCAGCATTAAGCATGAATAATAAAAGGCCAGAATCTTCCATGAGCTCTGGGGAGAGAGTCTGGAACTTTGCTCTATTTTTAATACCAATTTTCTCTCAGCCCTGTCCCCCCTCTCATATATAAAGATGACCTCAAGAGCAAAAATATGATTCCACTCAAGAGGAAGGGAGCCAAAGAATTTCTAGTTGATTAGACTTGGAAGTTTTTCCTGTTACCGCTACAGTTAAATAGATATTGGCAAATAGAGTAACCTGCGGGGAACCAAACAGAGTGTGGAAGAGCCTGGTCTGTTATAATTAGAAATATACATCATTCCCCTTTCCCCAAAGAGCAAGAGAGTCATATTTAAAGGGACAGTGACACACGGTACGTGCACAGCCTTGACGTAGCAACAGTTGAGAGCCACCTTATAAATTACTGAACAGTTTGCAAATGTAGTTAAAGCTCTTTCTCCCTCATTTTTACTCACGCACGTTAGCCTGGTGGATGCGAGTCTAGAGGTGCAGAAGTGCAAGATGGTTACACGCCAACAACGAATTGCATTTGCAAATATGCAGCCCTTTTGTCTGCAGTTTGCATTGTGCTTGCATGTATTGATGAGAAAGATGATTCATTATCCTGACACTTAGGGGAAAAAAATGAGATAAATATATTTAAAACCCATACATATAAAAAGACCGGTGCATTCTTCCTGACTCTGATGAAAGCGGTATGAATGTAATTTCCTTATCTCCAAACTGGATCCAATTCAGTGGTATTAGACAGCTGTTGACTGAGCGCCAACGCCACGCAAGGCACCCTGTAGAGAATGGAGGGCTGAGGCGGGGTGCTGGGTTGCAAGGTGAACAAGACTATCTAGCTGAATGGTTAAGTTCATGGACTTTGGGGTCTGACACACTGGACTTGAAACCTCCCTCCGTTCCTTTCTAATCTAATGACCTTGAGCAAGAGACTTCACCATTCCAAACCTTGCTCTCCTTACTTGCAAGGTGGGGATAAAAATAATGCCTAGACTTTTCGGGTGGTTGGTAAGAGATAATGTACAATAACTTCTAGCCAATAACAATGGCTTTGGGTCCGCCTTGGAGAAAGCCCCCATGGTGGAGGGGAGCATGCAAACAGGACATTTCAATATAATACCGTAAGGGTTATGGTAGTGCTATACTCTGCCACACAGGGACCATTCTGGGGTTTAGGAATTAATGCCCAGTTTCCTGGAACCAGCACCTGAGCTGTGATCTCCAGGAGGAAGAAGGGACAGTCAGGCAAAAAAAAAAAAAAAAAAAAAAAAAGGCATCATAGACGCAGCAGATATCTTGCACAAAAGCAAGGGGCACAAAGCCCGGTCCACGGCTCTCCTGGGTGCTGGGGAACTGACAGCAGAAAAGAGCAGTGGGTGGGGAGCAAATAGGTGGGGGCAGAACAGGGCCAGCTATGCAGGAAGTGACAAAGCCACAACAATCTAAGCTACTTGACATTTGCTCATCACATACTTTCAAAGCCCCAGAGGTTTTAATAGAGAACAAAGCTTCATGATAAAGACAGGAAGAAAGAGGCTTTGGTTTTCTTGAATTTCTTACTTGGAGCTGTGCTCGAGGTGTTTGGTATGATCATGAAATTATTCTGGAGTGTATCACAACTTGGCAAACGTGGAGCTACAGCTGATGGCTCAGCAGAACCACAGGGACCAGGGGCAGAACACGGGAAGGAACAGGCAGCAACCTCTTTGACCTCAGCTGCAGCAACTTCTTACTTGACATGTCTCCAAAGGCGAGAGAAATAAAAACAAAAATGAACTATTGGGACCTCATCAAGATAAAAAGTTTCTGCACAGCGAGGGAAACAATCAACAAAACTGAAAGGCAACCAATGGAATGGGAGAAGATATTTGCAAATGACACATCAGACAAAAGGTTAGCATCCAAAATCTATAAAGAACTTATCAAACTCAACACCCAAAAAACAATCCAGTGAAGAAATGGGCAGAAGACATGAATAGACACTTTTCCAAAGAAGACATCCAGATGGCCAACCGACACATGAAAAAAAAGCTCAACATCATTCACCATCAGGGAAATACAAATCAAAACCACATTGAGATACCACCTCACACTGGTCAGGGTGGCTAAAATTAACAACTCAGGAAACAGATGCTGGTGAGGATGTGGAGAAATGGGAACCCTCTTGCACTGTTGGTGGGAATACAAACTGGTGCAGCCTCTCTGGAAAACAGTGTGGAGATTTCACAAAAAAATTAAAAATAGAACTACCTTATGACCCAGCAATAGCACCACTGGGAATTTATCCAAAGGATACAGGAGTGCTGATGCATAGGGGCACTTGTACCCCCATGTTTATAGCAGCACTATCAACAATAGCCAAAGTATGGAAAGAGCCCGAATGTCCATCAACAGAAGAATGGATAAAGAAAATGTGACATATATATATATATATATGTATATATATATATGTGTGTGTGTGTGTGTGTATATATATATATATATATACACACACACACACACAATGGAATACTACTTGGAAATGAGAAAGAATGAAATCCTGCCATTTGCAGCAACATGGATGGAACTGGAAGGTATTATGCTCAGTGAAATAAGCCAGTCAGAGAAGGATAGGTTACTTGGAATTTGAGAAACTTAACAGAAGACCATAGGGAAGGGAAGGAAAAATAATTTACAAACAGAGAGGGAGGCAAACTATAAGAGACTCTTAGAGACCAAACTGAGGGTTGCTGGGGGTGGGGGGTTGGGGGCCAGGGAAAATGGGTGATGGGCATTGAGGAGGGCGCTTGTTGGGATGAGCACTGGGTGTTGTATGTAAACGATGAATCGCGGAGTCTACTCCTGAAGCTAAGACTACACTGTATCCACTGGATGTTAGCTAACATGACAATAAATTATTTAAAAAATTTTTTAAAAATAATAAAAATTAAAAACCTTGTAGAAAAATAAAAGAACACAGGAGGGAAGTGCAGACTGCTCCCTCCTGCTCAGGACAGGAAATACAGGCAGACTGTAGGGCTGGAAGCCAGACTTCAGTCTTGCTGGTGGGGCAGGAGAGGCTCAGCACAGCTCTTCCTAGGATTCTGCTCTGGTGGTGATTCTGGCACAGTACAGGAAACAAAGCAGCTAAAGAAACAAATGCAGGCTTCTTTTTTTTTTAATTTTTTAATGTTTATTTATTTTTGAGAGACAGAGACAGAGCGTGAGTGGGGGAGGGACAGAGAGAGAGGAAGACATGGATTCTGAAGCAGGGTCCAGGCTCCGTGCTATTAGCACAGAGTCCGAGTGGGGCTCGAACTCGTCAACTGTGAAATCATGACCTGAGCAAAAGTTGGAAGCTTACCCGACTGAGACACCCAGGAGCCCAATGCAGGCTTCTTATTGGCACATAAAGATGCTGTTGGGGGCACTAGGCTCTGACAGGCTTCTACCTGGAAAAGACCCACCATTTAATTTAGTCTTAGACGGTTACAGGAATTGCCTCAAAAGACATGCTGTCTCAAACCGAACTTTCCAATGAAGGCAGCTCACATGTCTGTTTGTGCTTCAATATCATGAACTATGTCAAACACAGACATGTGAAGAAATAATAATAACAGTAATAAAATGTACCCACCACCACCTTTGTTTAATTGTACCGTTTTTCCATATTTGCTTCAGGGTTTTAAAAAGAAAACATTTCAGGGACACCTGGGTGGCTCTGTCGGTTAAGTGCCTGACTTCGGCTCAGGTCATGATCTTGCAGTTTGTGAGTTTGAGCCTCGCGTCGGGCTCTGTGCTCACAGCTCAGAGCCTGGAGCTTGCATTGGATTCTGTGTCTCCCTCTCTCTCTCTCTCTGCTCCTCTCCTGCTCATGCTCTGTCTCTCTCTGTCTCTCAAAAATAAATAAATGTTAAAAAAAATGAAAAAGAAAATATAAAGAAAACATTTCAAAGAAAGCCGAAACTCCCTTCGTAAGTGCTCTAATGCCATTCCTTACCCGACCCCCTGGAATAACCACCACTCTGATGTTTGTAGAATCATTTCCGTGCACATGTTTATACTTTTACCACATATGTATGTGTACATAAACAATGTTTTGTTTTGCATGATTTTAAAGTTTATTTATTTATTTTTTATGATTTTAAAGTTTATATGAGGACTATCATATTCTGTGTAACCCTTTTTACTTTTGTGTTGGGAATTTGTGTTGAGATTTGTCTGGTATTGGTATATGTGTTTCTTGTTCATTCATTTCAGCTGCTGTTTACTTCCCATTCTGTGAATATTTTACACTTTTTTGGAACCTATTCTTCCGTTGATAAATATAAACGTAGTTGCCTTCTTCCCTCCCCCTCCCCCTCTCCCTCTTCTTTTTCTTCTTCCTCTCCTTCCTTCTCCTCCTCCTCTTTCTCTTTTTTGTTCTTTTCTTTTTCTTTTTGTTCTTTTCTTTTGTTCTTTCTTTTTTCCACAATGCTCAAATGCAGTTCTCTACGTGGCTCCTTGTACACAGGGTAAGAGTTTCTCTATGAACTGGGAGAATTGCTGAGTTGTAGAATAGCCATGTTTTTAGATTATTACATATTGCCATATGTACAATGTACACACCTACTCTCAATGTCTGGGAGTTCCTTTCACCCCTTGTTCTTCCAACAGTTCTGTGTATTATGTGGTCTCCAGATGCAACACTCACTGTAGTCATTCGCCTCTGGTTACTCCCTTGTCAGTCAAGGTCCTTCCTAGCTATGGCGCTCAAGACTGAGTGGGATGCACTTGCATATGATTTGATCCACGAATTGGTTATACTCTCTCTTCTCTTCAGCTTGTCAGTGAATTTCTCCTGAGATACTTCATTTCAACCACCTCCTCTGTGGCTTATATTGTCCATTGTCTCAATGGTCTATCAAAGTTCCAGTGGCCAGGAGGCTAATAATTCCTTGAATCTATCCCATTAATTCCTAACTTTCTTTGAAATTGAGACTTTTCTAAAATTGAAAGCTACACACACACACACACACACACACACACAATTTTACATACAATTCCAGAAGGTTCGTTGACCCCTGAAGCCAGTCTGTGGATCTTGAGTTAAAAACTGTTTTGCTGTGTCGAAGGATTCAGGAAGAAAGGTTGGAGAAAAGTTTGCCCTTTTGAAATATGTCTAAACTTGGGACTATGGGGAAAATGTCCCATTGCTCTAATAGTAATTTTAATGAAACTTAGTGTTTTTAGGGTTGTCAATTTTTTTATATAAAATTCTAACTATACTCCATGATGCAGCAGAATAGAATGGAAAGTGTTAATACTCAAGAGTCTACAGTGCCAAGTTCAACTCTGGCACTTTTTGTTTCATTGAGATACATAACATCTGCTAGCCTCAGTTTACTCATCTGTGAAACGGACTCATATTTCAAAGGATTCTTGTGAGGGTTAATCAAATCTATCACAATTTTTGGAATGTGATAAATATTGAATAAACGCTGTTTTTTCCTGCCCTACCTTACACATTGAACAACGCCTAACAGATCTATAAATGGAGGCCAACAGGAGTATTTCCCTGAGCTGTTGTGGGCTTTGATGAGATTGCATTTGTAATATTTCCTATGCAGAGTTGGTCACCAACATAGGTTTGTTTCCTCAAGGAATATTTTGGTGGGGGCTCTGTTTTAGGGAGAAAGCAAAATTTAATTAATTTATTTTCTACATTTACCCAATATTATGCTTCTGTACTAATGGGAACTCCCTGCTCCTTCATCACTGTCCATTTGACATCTCCCTAAAATCCTTTGCCTTCTCTTCCCCCCAGGGCTGCAGCTGCCTCTAATGATCACAAAAGAATGCCTGGCATTGCCTAGGCGGTCAGATAACAGAAGAATTATTATCTAGGGTGTCCTCTGGAGGTTTGGGACAGCTCCTGCTTCCTCACATGTCTTTCAAAGGCATATATTGTTTTAGGGACCTGTAAAAATAATAGCCATGGATTATTTGTAGATAAATATTAATGCTGCATCTATATTGAAGCAAAGCACAAATTGAATAGCTTTATTTACATAAGGCCTCAAATAGATTTAATAGAAACTTCTTTCCAATTCATACATTATTTACTCTTGATATTCAATAAAAATTCACACCGGTAGATATAGTGCTTTTGACATATTTCACTTACAAACATTAGAAAAAAGGTCTTGAGAGAGATTTAAATTATGATTTCTAAACCTGTTCCAATTCTGTCTCTGTCAACTATGAATTGCTGGCAAGAATTGCCTTCCTTAAGAAGAGAATTGCCATTTTGAAAGCATATATTGATGATGAGGCATTCCCTGTCCCCCATCACCCCAAAGCATCCCCGAATCATGCCTGAAGGGGTCCTCACAGTTTAGCTGCCCCAAGGCTCTTGTTTCCCAGATGCCCAGGACGGTGAAGTGATACATCTGAGATCACTCAGAGTTAATGGTAACTAAGGAGCAAGATGGTCCAAGTCAACAGGTGCTATGATTACTGGTGTGATGGGCTGGAATGAGAAAAATGAAGTCCGAGCTGCTTCCTTTATGTGCCGTAGTGTGAAACATGATTTACCCATAATGAAAACTGAGAACTGTGCTGAGCCAAATAGAGAATTTGGGGCAAGTTATTTCAACATACAAAAGATATACTCTGCCCTTCCTCTATATTGAATTCAGCCAGGTCATTCATTCTCTATGTGAATATGCATATATGATACATAATGATATCTCTATGTCTATATCTCGATAGAGAGATCTAGTGCTATTTCTATTTCTGTCTCTATAATTATATATTAATATATATATATATTTTATTAAATATATAATATATATTTTTAATATATATAATGTATAAGTATATATTATATATATGGGGGGGGGCGTTGGGGCAAAACTTCCACCAAAGAGAAAGAAAGAGAGCAGGTAGACACACAGGCTAAGTTGTTGGTTTTTAGATGCTTCTATTTTTTTTAATCAAAATTATAATAAGATTGTGACTCTTTTGTTATATTACCACCAAGACATTTTAATGGAAAGAGATATGATTTTCCATCTTGCTGACTTGGGTTGGCCTATGGGAGATCTGCCATTCACATAAACATGTCGGTGACATCAATAATAAAACCAGTATTATTCATTCCGCCAGGCGGAATGCATATCTTCCTATGAGGCCGAAGTCATTCTAAGCACCATTGAGTCACACTCTTAATCCCACAAGAAGGAAGACACAGTCCTTACCCCCGAGGGACTCAATGTTCAGTTTGCAGATCATATAAGCCTGGAAGGGAAGCAAATGTAATCTAGTATAACAGAAGCAAGAGTCACAGTGATTTGGATGGCATACCTTCGGAACCAAACTTATACAAAATATATATGAAGTTTTGCTCCTGGGTATAAGAAGAAAAGAAAAATTGCACAGTACAGGCGAGGGGAGACCTGACTTGCAGAAAAGACTTTGGAGGGGCTTGGATTAGTTTACTAGGGCAGCTGTGACAAAGTACCATGTACGGGGTGGATGGCTTAGACAACACAAATTTATTGTCTCAGGGTTCTGGAGGCCAGAAGTCTGAATCAGACATCAGTAGTGTTGGATCCTTCTGAAGCCCTATAAAGAAGAACCTGTTACATGTCTATCTCCTAGGTTTGGGTATTTTACCAGTGATCTTTGGTGTTTCCTGCTTTCTAGAATCTCTGCCTTCACCTTCACGTGGAGTTTTCCTTGTGTGTGTATATCTCCAAATTTTTCCTTTTCATAAAGACACTGTTCATATTGGATTAGGACCCACCTGATGACATCTTAACTATTATATCTTCAATGGCCATATTTCCAAATAAGGTCGTATTCTAAGGTACTGGGGGTTAGGGCTTGCAATATATGACTTTGATGTGAAAGACACAATCCAATCCATAATAGGGGCTTCCAAGATCTAAACCATAGCTTAGGTGATACTTATAGTTTAATTAATACAGACTAAGTTGAGCATAATCTTTGGCTATATTAAAGAATGGTTTACAAATTATAGCAGGAATGGCCCCAATGAAGTCTTATAAAGTACAGTCACGTTGCTGTGCAACTTGTAAAAATGAAACTCTTTACCCATTACAAACTCCCCATTTATCTCTCCCCTGGGCCCCTGGTAATCACCATCCTACTTTCCGTTTCTATGAATTTTACTATTCTAGTTTTTGTCATCCTGTGACTGGCTTATTTACTTAGCATAATGTCCTCAAGGGTCACCCATGCTGTACTACATGCCAGCATTTCCTTCATTTGGGGGCTGCACGATATTGCGTTACATGGATATACCAATAGCAGCAAACTGCTAACTATGAATCTGACCTCCTGGGTATCACAGAAGTTGCCTGATCCAGACAGTGGACAGACCAATGGGGGTATTCTGGTGGCCAGAAAAGGAAAGGGGGTCAGAGTTCCTTTTAACCTAGGTTTGAGGAAAAGGCTTTTGTGTTATTACCAGGCAGGGAGTGAGGGTCTGAGGGAATAAGGGAGAGAAGGAGACAAAGCCAATACAAGGATAACTTACTGAATTAACCATGGCCAAGTGCCACTGGTTACCAAATTCTGAGGGACTCAGAGTTTTAGGGATGAAATGATGGTCCTCTGAGAAGTCTTATAAATGATCTCAGGACAGTGGAGGGGAGAAAAAGGGAAGGATTTATATCCTTGGTCAAAGACTCACTCTATGATGGTAACTCCCCCACCCTTCAAGGCTGTACACAGACGGGCACCAAGAAGCAGTCTGCAGCCTCCCACATGTCCAGGCCAGCAGGGATGGCCATGATGGACAGGGACAGGCACAGGCAAGAGGAAGGCACTTCTAGGTTGTGCTTGCATGGAATTAGCCAGAGCCCAACCAGAGCTGGCCGCTGCTGTAGTAGCTGGAACATGAACAGGTGAGGCTGGGAGCATCTGAAGAGGTTCAGGAGAAGAGACTGGTACAGAAGGCTAGAGAATACAACTGACATGTGCTGAGCCCCACAATGCTCTAGGCACTTTACAGGTAACACCTAATGCAACCCTTGTACCAACTATGGGTGTTACTCAGCCCCAACGACGTTAATGAGGTTGCACATAAAATCACACGGTTAAGAAATACAGGGGCCAATTTGTGATCCAGATCTGATTCTAACCTAGTACTTTTGTATTGAGAAATTGGGATCCTGTTCTACCCATCAAACGTATTGTGAATTTGATTGAGTTGAGCAGTCCCTTCTGAGTTCCTTGGCTAACTTGGGTTTCTGGACCTACGAAGCTGTGGACCAGCATCCGGGGTATAGTGACCTCAATGAGGGTAGCTTCTCTCTGTGGTACCTTCACCTTGTCTCTCTCCACCAGTTGTAAAATATTAGCAAGTCTGTCAGGAGACCTGTTTTGAATTTCTCCAGAGGGTATAGATTACTGGGAGCAAATTTCAGCCTCATGTAAGGCTTCATAACCACAGACTGCTTGCAGAGGTGAAAACTTTTGGTGTTGAAATGACCTGAGTGGACCAGGGCCGCACTAGTTTTGGTGAACAGAAAGATCTTCTGAGTGGTAACTCTGAAGGTTAAACACGAGAGGGAAACCATATTCTCTACTCTGGGCATGGAGCTGATTTCACTCAAGAAAGATGCGGGTAGCTATCCCTCATGACCTTTTGATTCTTTCACCCCTGCATCTTTTCTTTCCTTCCATGAGCCCCTTTGTTCCATCAATTCTCACCTCTTTCCTTTCAATTTTCCATCCTCCTTTTCTTCCATCCCTCCTCCTCTCTTGCAAATGTCTTTCTGTCCACCCTTCTACTTGATGACTCTTTGCAAGCAGAATGCAAACCCTCACTACTTTAAACAACAGGGAATTCTGGGAAAGGATATTGGGAACCATTAAGATCAGCAATAAGGTCAGAAAACCAGACTTGGGAGCAGGATGTCACGAGATATGGGACTATCTGAGCTTTTCAGATGACATGAGGGAAGCCCAGCAAATTTTCTCTGTCCTCACATCATTTTTTAAGCTTATTTATTTTGAGAGAGAGAGAGAGAGGCAGAGAAAGAGGGAGGGAGAGAATCCCAAGGAGGTTCATGCTGTCAGTGCTGAGCCCCAGGTGGGACTTGATCCCATGAACCCTTAAGGTCATGCCTGAGCTGAAATCAAGAGTCAGACACTTGGGGCGCCTGGGTGGCTCAGTCGGTTAAGCAGCCGACTTCGGTTCAGATCATGATCTCGCGGTCCGTGAGTTCGAGCCCCGCGTCGGGCTCTGTGCTGACCGCTCAGAGCCTGGAGCCTGTTTCAGATTCTGTGTCTCCCTCTCTCTCTGACCCTCCCCCGTTCATGCTCTGTCTCTCTCTGTCTCAAAAATAAACAAACGTTAAAAAAAAATAAAAAAAACAGAGTCAGACACTTAACTGACTGAGCCACCCAGGTGCACCATCACATCATTTTAATAAGAAACACAGCTCTTGGAGAATTCAACCAGTCAGCCAACTGATGTGTGTGCTTTTCCACCTGGGATGCGTAGAGTTCACATAAGGAAGCGTCTAGGAGAAAGTCTTTGCAAGGACCTCTAAGCTTCTGTGGTGGGAATGCAGGGCATTTTCACAGCACCCAGCGTATGGGGCTGGGGAGGTGAATTCCCAAAGGAAATCCAGGTACCATTATGAAGGACAATGGATGTCCAGTGGCCAAAATATTTTTTAAATATGGTCTATATGCCTTATTCCTCATTCCCCCCCCCACCCACCCTTTTCAATTTTACCTTACAAATTTTCCTCCCCTAAATGCATATGTTAAAGCTCTAACCCTTCATATCTCTAAATATGACTCTATTTGGAGATAGGGCCTTTAAAGAGAGGGTTATGTTAAAATGAGGTCATAGGACTGGCATCCTTATAAGAAGAAGAAATCTGAATACCCAGAGAGACACCTGGGTGCACACAGAGGAAAGACCGTATGAGGACACATCTGAAATGATAAGGTGGCCATCTGCAAGCCAAGGAGAGAGAGGCCTCAGAAGAAACAAACTCTTGAGTTTGGACTCCAGTCTCCAGAATTGTGAGAAAACAAAATTCTGGCATGTCAGCTTCCCGGTCTATGCTGATTTTTATGGCAGCCCTAGAAAACATGTACATTCTGTATGCAATGACCACTATGGCTCAGGGGAAGAAAGGTCATGTTCTTTGTCAAAGCCCCATGGTGAAACCAGCTTTTCCGGTTCTAATCCAGTTCCCTTTCTGCTACATCAACCTACCTCTTTACTTCCTGTTACCATCTTCCTGCTGATGGATATCATTCCTGCCCCAATGCATCTAGGTCCTTCCCCATTGAACCCTAGGCTCACAGAAGGAGTAGCAAGCGCCTGTGTCCTTTTCACTGGCTGTACGCTGTTGAGGACATCGCCATCCATGACCGCCAGCCCAGTCCATCCCTTCCTAAATGCACTTCCTCTTCTTCAGTCCCCCTAGTTGATGAAATAAGATGAGACTTTAACTCAGTGACTGCTGTCAGCAGCCGAACAGCTGACCTTGTAAGTTACTCTCTCAAGTGTTGGCTCTCTCACCAAACTGCAATATAGAGCTTTAAGTGAATTTGATTTATTGCTGATTTAGTCGAGGGCTTTCATCTCAACAGTGATTAGCCATCTTGTTGAAAAAAGCCACAGTATATTTGGTGATGCCTCTACCAAGATGATACACAGCAAATAGTAACATTATATTAAAAGGGGCCCTTGGTCAGCCCAGAGGCTACTGGGTTTATAGTGCGAGTCACATTACGTTTGGTAATCTTATCCTTATAGGTTTAACCTCTTGCTCCCACCTAAACTGTGTATGTTGAACGGGGGTGGGGCATATGCATCTATAAATAAAGAACTCTCCTGGGGGGAGCTTGCAGATCTCAGCTAATGAAACAAATCCTCTTGGGTCACCACCCCTTATCTACCTAGGTATCGGACATCTCGCTGTCTGTTTGGCTTTGACCTCCACCGCGCCCATTCCTTCTTCCTAACGAGCTACCTCAAAAAATAAATGTGCATTTCATCCAATTCTGAAACCTTATATTTCAGAGTATAAAGTCGATCCAGATGGCTTGCTCCTCAGTTTCACCACGATGTGCGATAACATACCCAGCAGGAGAATTTGTCACTCACACACACACGGTCCTCAAATAGCTGGTGTGCGCCTGGCCTTGGAGGGCTCCATGTGTGTTTGCACAAATGCCTTCCTTAGGACTGTAGCCCCACCAGAGGGTAGAGTTAGGGAGAAGTACTTTGGAAAGTGCTGAAAAATTCTTAGCAGAGTCATGTTTTTCTTTCTTCCAGGGCAATGCCTCTCACTTAGCACTTAGCTTAGCACTCCTAGACCAATAAAGAATGCTCATTGATTCTGACATGATGGCGGACAAATTGGCCCAAAAGGCAGAGATGCAATTCTGTTACCAAATGAAACAGGAGTCTGAACAGCACAAGTCATACAAACAAAAGCTGATCTGAAGGAAAGGTGGACGTTCATTTTCAAGTCAATAGAAGAGCCTCTATTTTCTCCATTTGCACCTGCTACATACATAACACTTATTGGTATACTTAGCCCAACCTTAACAAGAGGAAATTTTTGTGAGGGCAGTCACGGACTTCCACATTGAAACAGAAGAGCCTGTTTGCAGAAAATTTTGCCTTGCTGCATCTTAGTCAAACACCCGTGACAAATGTTGGAAAAATATACAAGGTAATTCAAAACCTTTAAAATCGTCAGACTCCAGCTGTTAGGATAAACAAGCCCTTACCAGGAATTTGGTTTAATGGTGTTCTTCTGTCTTTATAACTTTCCGGACCGAACTGTCAACCCGAGTTTCATGGCTGACCCAGGTTTTCATGAGTTATACACAAGTTATACAAATATAAGCAACTTTGCTTTTGTATCTGATCCTGTTCCCATGATTGGAATGATGGGAATATACGAAGGGATGAGAATTGACCCTTGGGGTTTGGTGATAATAAATAACATTTATTGAGATAGGCTTCTGAAGGATGGGGCAGGTTGGAGGTTGAGGAAAGTTTCCTATGCATAGCTCATGGTGCTCGGAACCATGGAGCTAGTTTAGAATCAGATGCAAGAGAAAAGGGGGATCTAAATTCAAAGTTCCGGGAGGAGGATTTGCAAAAGGCTCTTGTAGGTATTCCCTCCCAAATAACTAGAGAGTGAGGTTAGCGGAAGCACAAAGCCACAGGCATGACTTATCACGGGTCAGGTGTTTGCTAGGTGAATACCATATAAAAGAACTGAGAGCTTTAGCCAAGTGGTTATGAGATCTGTCCACTGGGGGTTTCAGGGTGAGTCGGGATGTCACATGGATGGGTCAATACCACCAGGTCTCCTTCAAAATGCCACATTTCAAATGTTTTCAAAACAGTATTTTTAGGGGCGCCTGGGTGGCTTAGTCGCCAAGCGTCTGACTTCGGCTCAGGTTATGACCTCACGGTTTGTGAGTTTGAGTTCCACATCAGATGAGCTTGAGCCCGGCTTCAGGTGAACGCGAGCCTCACTTTGGGTAAAAAAACACGAGCCCTGCTTCAGGTGAGCCCCGCCTTTCTCTCTCTCTCTTCTCTCTCTCTCTTCCTTTGCCCCTCCTGGGATTCTCTCTCTCTATCCCTCACTTGCTTGCACCCTCTCTCTCTTTCTCTCTCAAAAACAAAACAAAACAAAACAAAACAAAACAAAACAGTATTTTTACACAAATTTTCTGCTAGAAAGCCATTTCCAGTAATTAAGAGAAGATGAAAAGTCATCGGAGTTGACCCTTATGGAAAGACAGAAAGTGTGTGTGTGTAGTTGTTTTCAAAATGGGAACAAAGAACAAAAACTTATGAACAGCTTTACACGTCAGTAAATATATTTCCACAATGTAATTTTAATTGTTGGGTAGCATCCAAAAATGTGAAATGATTTATTTCATTCCCTATCGTTGGGCATCCAGAATGTTTTAAGCCTATAATAAATAATGTTATACTGAACCACTTTACAACTAAATCTTTGTGCTTACCCCTACGAACAAATTTAGAAATGGAATTGCTGGGGCAAAGTATATACATGATTTTAAATCTCTTGATAGGTTTTGCCAAATTGTCCTTCAGAAATGTACCAAAGTTCACTCTCACCTGTAATGTATGAGCACGTCTGCCTTTCTGTGTCTCTGCCGGCAATGAGTGCTATAATTAAAAAAAAAATCTGTCAGATCATTTCAGTTGAATTTGCTATTTTTGCACTTGGATGGGGATGTACCTGCCAATCTCCTTCTCCCACCACACACGCACACACACACACACACACACACACACACAGGGGGCGGGGGGCATGTCTAACTGAGATTGGACCAGAGTCAGCAATAGGCTGGTCAACCAATTGTCAGACCCCATTCCCCAATGTGTGTGTGTGCGTGTGTGTGTGCGTATCTGACTTGTATGGAGGTTCACTGTGGGAGAGCAAGGACAAAGATACTGATGACAAGACTTCCAGAAAAAAGGTCCAAAGATGTCGTAAAATCAGAAAAAGGGTGGAAGGGAGTTGAAAGTCGGAAGTCTGAAGTGACAGAAAAAAGAGACAAGCTGTGATGGACATCACCAGATAATCCATTCTTCTCTGATTCTTGGGCCCTGGGAATTCTGTACTTCCCAGCCCCTTTCACTTGGATGGGGCCATGTGAACATTCTGGCCAATGGTGACAGTAGAAGAGGTATTTATCCTTTTAGGTTGTAGATTATGTTAAAAAAATTTTTTTAATGTTTATTTATTTTTGAGAGAGAGAGAGAGAGAGACAGAGCATGATTTGGGGAGGGGCAGAGAGAGAGAGAGAGAGAGAGGGAGACACAGAATCTGAAGCAGGCTCCAGGCTCCCAGCACAGAGTCCCACACGGGGCTCAAACTCACCAACTACAAGATCACGACCTGAGCTAAAGTCCCACGCTGAAGCGACTGAGCCACCCAGGCGCCCCTCAGGTTGTAGATTTCAAATGGCCAGTGCCTGACCTTCAATCTCTCTCTTGCCCCGCCCTGGTGATATGCAGGGCTCGGAGGGAGATGTTAGAGCATTGGTCAATCTGAGTCCCTCAGTGTCCCCTGGAGCAGACTCTCTGCCAACCAGTGTCGGTCGCATAAGTTGGTGTGCGTAAGCAATACGTCATTGTCGTGGGAAGCCCCCAGCAGTCGGGATTGACTTGTTACTGTAGTCTAGTCTAGTTTATGAATACATAAAATCAAGTAGTTAATTCCAACAAAGGTGCCAAGGAGTAAGGGAGTAAGTTTCCTAAATAATTGCCTACAAATTTTTTGTGCTCGTGGACCCTCCGTTCAGCAGTCTTCTTAGGCAGACTTGGGTGTAGAACAGATGGAAGCAGAACTAACTGCCTCCACGTGGCAGCCCTGGAGGAGGGGCCGCTTCGTAAACCCCTAAGACGGTGGTGGAACCACCAGCCTGAAAATAAACAATTAGCCTTTGCACACGGGCAGGGGTGCTGGGTTTGGATAGATCGATACAGTTTAGAAGCTGACTGCTTGAAGGAGGGCAACCGTCCCTACTTTTTTTTTCTTTTAATTGCAAATAAAAAGTTTAATTTAAGGAGCATTTGGGTGGCACAGCAGGTTAAGCGCCGACTTCCGCTGAGGTCATAATCTCGAGGTTCGTGAGTTCCAGCCCAGCGTCGGGCTCTGCGCTGACAGCTCGGAGCCTGGAACCTGCTTCGGGTTCTGCGTCTCCTTCTCTCTCTCTCTCTGTCCCTCCCCCGCTCACGCTTTCTCTCTCTCTCTCTCTCTCTCTCTCTCTCTCTCTCAAAAATAAGATCAACATTAAAGAAAATTTTAGGGGTGCTTGGGTGGCTCAGTCGGTTAAACGTCTGACTTCAGATTCCGTGTCTCCCTCTGTCTCTGTCCCTCCCTCGCTAGTGCTCTCTCTCTCTCTTTCTCAAAAATAAACATTAAAAAAATTTTTAAAAAATTTTTTAAAGTTTAATTTCAGAAACTGAGTTCACCATTTATTAATACAGTAAAATATAGTCAATGCAAAATCCGATTAAAAATAGGTACAATAACTTTGTATTTAAGAAAAAGATAACTTCTGTAAATAGTCCAAGGTAAATGAGTGTATTGCTTCACCCAGAATGTTTCATTGATTTGAAAAAAGAAAATGAGCCCTTTTCTACATGTTGAAGTAAAAACTATGAAGACATTTTTGTTAAAAGAATCTGACAACTGATACTTCATTCTGATATCCTTAAGGTTCTAAAATATCCCATCGATGGCTTAGTCTTCCCTGTTATTGAAAACAAAAATCTAAACACTTAAGGCTATTCTCACAACTGTAATGTAAAACTCTTTCCTGTTAATAATTTTTTTAATGTTTATTTATTTTGAAGGAGAGAAAGAGAGAGTGAGCAGGGGAGAGGGAGACAGAATCTGAAGCAGGCTCCGAGCTGTCAGCACAGAGCCCGACGCGGGGCTCAAACTCACGAGCCATGAGGTCATGACCTGAGGTGAAGTCGGCTGCTTAACCGACTGAGCCACCCAGGCACCCCAAGATCTTTCCTGTTAATAAGCCATTTTTTCTAAAAAGAATTGTATACATAATTTGGTCAATTTGTGGGTTTTTTAAAGTTTCAAGATCCAATTCCAACAAGGTGGGAGGGAGATTCCCCTACATACAATACCAAATAATTCTTAGACACCAGCAGGGTGTCTCAACTCAATTCTGACACTCTACCCAGAGAGAGCATCAGATTCCACAGGTTAAGGGTTGAGTCCTACAAGACTGCCCCCGGTCCCCACTTCAGATGACAGGTGCAAGCCTCAGGGGACACCTGGGCTTCTGACCCACCAGCTACACATTGGAAGTCCAATGGTCTCCTCAGGTTCGACTGAGTTGCTGGTGCAGCTCACAGAGCTCACTTATTTTATGCTTAGTAAATACTTAGTTTACCAGTTTATTAAAGGTAACTCTAAAGGATATGAATCAACGGCCAGATATAAGAGAGGGCAAAATACGGAGAAAGGGCACGAAGTTTCCATGCCCTCTCTAGGCATGACATCATTCTTCCTGCATCCCATGTGTCCACCAGCCCAGAAACTCTCTGAACTCAGCTTTTTTGGGTTTTTGTTTTTTATTTTTAGTATTTTTAAATTTATTTTTTGGGAGAGCACAAGCAGGGGAGGGGAAGAGAGAGGGGGACAGAGGATCTGAAGCTGGCTCTGCGCTGACAGGCTGATAGCAGGGAGCCTGATATGGGGCTCAAACTCATGAACCACACCTGGAGATCACGACCTGAGTTGAAGTCAGTCAATTGACTGAGCCACCTAGGCGTCCCTGGGTGGTGGTGGTGGTGGGGGGGGGGGGGGGTTAATGGAGGCTTCTTGGAGTAATCTTGATTGACTAAGTCACTGGTCATTGGCTGATTCAACCTCCAGCCCCACTCCTTTCCCCTCCTGGGAGGTCAGGAGGTAGGACTGAAAGTTCTACAGGATTGATCCTGCCAGCAACCAGCCTCACCTCGGAAGAGGGACTGTCCAAAAGTTGCCGTCATTAACATACAAAAGACATCTTTCTGACTTAGGAAATTTCAAGGGTTTTGGGAATTGCGAGCCAGAAAACTGTGGACAAAGGCTAAATACACATGAGAAATATAATTCGGCCATCTGAAGGCCCAAATATATAGATTTCCTGTAAGGCACATGCCATAGAGACAGTAAGCAGGGCTTGCGAATCAGGGGCTGCACAGTTTCTAGACTCAAGGCTTTGCCAGTTGGCTAAGTTGGTCATGATCTCGTGGTTCATGAGTTCGAGTACAAGGAGGTGCCAGAATGAAACCTTGTCTCTGAACTATTAAGTGAGGTGCAAAAGGGAGTGATTGAGTGGACACTTCAAGGGGAGAAAAGTCTTAATGAAGTCTTGACTCTTTTCCAATTTGGGGAAAAGGGTTTTGTGCGGGGATGGGGAGGTAGAAATTTTTCTACCTCAAATGAAACTCCCTGGGGATTTCAAGCATCAGGACACTCCGTGCAAAGCTCACGATTAACCAATTAGTGTGATTGATGTGCACAGCAAAGACCGGTAAGGGAGGCCAAGAGAAAAATCACCCCAGCTCCAAATTAACAGGGTTGCCTGTATATATCCATCAGGTCTGAGAAGTGATCGCCAGAACATTGTTTTTGTTTGTGCTGTGTGGGCAGCTGTAAAGTCTGCTGTATCCCGGAGCAGGATTTTAATGATACATATTTTATAAGGAACAGCCACGCACTGCCTTGGAAACTTAGCAGAGTCAAGTGTTCTGATGCCAGAGTGTTTCCCCCTCTCTCATTATGGGAGTCTGCAGAGCTTTTCATTATAAATTACAAATGTTTGGATCCCTTCTGATAATCCTCTGTCGCCTTATTCTTTGCTGCAGAGTCGTAAGAGATCTTGGTGGGTAAGGAAATGTGAATCAGGTCTTCTAACTCTGAAGAAGCCTTTCTTGATTTTAAATCTTACGTATCCAGTTATGATTAATTTTACGTGTCAACTCGACTGGACCACACAGTGTCCAGATATTTTGTCAAACATTAATCTGAGAAAGTCTTGTGAGGGTGCTTCCAGATGAGATCAACATTTGAAGTGGTGGACTGAGTAAGAAGGATTGTCTCCATGCTGTGGGTGGGGCTTGTCCAATCAGGTGAAGTCCTGGATGGAACAAAAAAGGTAATCCTCCCAAGAGTGAGGGAGAATTGCCCTCAAGCTGGCACATTGGTTTTCTCCTACCTTCAGACTGGAATGGAAACATTGGTTCTTCCTGGGTCTCTCTCTACCCTGTAGGCTTTTGAGCTAAAACGAGATCATTTGCTCTCCTGTTTGTCAGGCCTTCTGACTCAGACTGCAATGAACTCACTGGCTCTCCTGGGTCTCCAGCTTGCTGACAGCAGATCTTGGGACTTGTCAATCTCCAGCCTCCATAATTGTGTGATCCAATTTGCTAATTCCTTACAATAAATATCTTTATAGAAAGATAGACGGAAATGAGTACGATACAGATACAGACACACGTGTCTTATGGTTTTGTCTCTCGGGGAGAGCACTTGACTAATAACAATAGGAAATGACACCTTGTCTGGGTCAGGGTCATGATGCTTTTTAGTACCTGGAAAACAGGATACTTCAAATAAAAACATGCTTCCAACCTTAAATTACACATTGGTAACACTGCCTCAGGATCTGTTTCAGATCTTGGGTATTGTTTACTTAATTAGGATAATTTCCAGAGAATATAGACAGTGTTATTCCATTGCTCTAGAACTAAATAATAGCTAGGAGCAG
Source organism: Panthera onca (assembly GCF_046562875.1). Lineage (NCBI taxonomy): Eukaryota > Metazoa > Chordata > Mammalia > Carnivora > Felidae > Panthera > Panthera onca. The sequence goes on along the minus strand of NC_138344.1, from coordinate 10,673,724 downwards.
AAACATCTGATGCTTTCCTTTAAACAAGAAGCCTGTTAGTATCAACTTCCCTATAGTTAAGAGGTGTGAATTGGTTCCTGCTTGCCCAACTTTTCACATTTCTGGCCGTTAAAAAAAATCATATCACTGATTTATTTTACACTTGGTTCATAATGAGCCACCTTAGAGTTCAGGGTCTGAAGTATTTGAACTTTGGCCAACCATGGTTGCGTTGCATCTGGGTGCCTTTGCATATTCTCTGTCCTTGCCTTGGAGAAAAGAAGAATTCCTATAATGTGTGGAAAACACCCCCACTATTTATCCTTGATATTTTAGCTCAAATGCCACCCTTTCTGGGAGTCTTTCTTTATTCCCCAGAAAATGTGGGGAAACCCTAAGCTTCCCCAAAGCACTCACTTCCGCTGTAGGAATTGTCCTATTTGTTCCATCTGTTTTATTTTTTTAATGTTTATTTATTTTTGAGAGAGAGAGAGTGTGTGAGTGGGGGAGGGATGGGGAGAGAGGGAGATGCAGAATCCAAAGCAGGCTCTAGGCTCTGAGCTGTCAGCACAGAGCCCGGTGTGGGGCTCACACTCAAGAACTGTGAGATCGTGACCTGAGCCGAAGTCAGATGCTGAACCGACTGAGCCACCCAGGTGCCCCACCCTCTGTTTATTTTAATGCCTGCCGTCCCCCTGAATGGCAAGTTTCTGGACACAGGATCTTATTTTTATCTTTACTATATTGTGTTGCTGCAAATATAAATGAGAGCTACCACTTATTGACCACTTATGTTCTAAAAGCTTTTCATGAATGAATGAATTCAATCTTTATGACAACCCCATGGGATAGACTTTATTAGGATCTTTATTTTAAGCTGAGGAAACGGGTGTGGAGAGGTTGTACAGATTAATCATTCTCTTCCACTTGGGTGATCCACAGAGTTTTCAGTGTAGACATTTTCAATAGTTCTGGAATTTCCTTATTCCTAAAGAACCTGGCTTTTATTAGCTGGAGGTAAGCTACCTACCCACACTGAGTGTGGTGCTTGTTCATCATCAAAGAGGGGCAAGTCAAGTTCAAGGGAGCCTGGTACAGGAGTTCAGTAAGTACTCCCGAATTTGTTACCTTCATTTTTCCCCCCAGCTTTATTAAGGTATAATTGACAAAAATTGTACATATGTAAGGTATACAACGTGATATTTTGAAATATGTATACATTGTAAAATAATCACTATAATCAGGTTAATTAACATATATGTCACCTTCCTCCTCCTCCTCCTCCTCCTCCTCCTTCTTCTGGAACACTTAAGATCCACTCTCTTAGTAAATTTCAAGTATACAATACACTATTGTTAGCCATAGTTACCATGCTGTACATCAGATCTCCAGAACTATTTATCTAATATAACTGAAGCTTCGTTCCCTTTGGCCAACATCTTCCCAGATCCCCCTTCCCCCAGCTCCTGGCAACCACCTTTCTACTCTCTTCTCCTACCACTTCGACTATTATAGATTCCTCATGTAAGTGAGACCATACACTATTCGTCTTTCTGTGTCTGGCTCATTTCACTTAGCATAATGTCCTCCAGGCTCATCCATATTGGTGCTCATGGCAGGATTTCCTTCTTTTTTTAATTTTTAAGACTGAATGGTATTCGTTCATATATTTATGCCAGTTTTCTTTACCCATTCATCCACTGATGGACATTTAGCTTGTTTCCATATCTTAGCCATTGTGAATAATGCTGTAACAAACATGGGAATGCAGATATCTCTTCATTTATGTTGGATAAACAGCCAGAAGTAGAATTCGGGATCATATGGCAGTTCTACTTTTAATATTTTGAGGAATTTCCATGCTGTTTTCCACAGTGACTGCACCAATTTACATTCCCACCAACAGTGCACCGGGGTGTTTTCTTCACATCCTTGCCAACTCTTGTTACCTTTTGTCTTTCTTATGATCTTCATTTCTTTATTCATTCTTTCTCTCCCCCTCTCTCTCACACACACATATGCATAATTTCCAAATTTCATAGGCAGTTTCCAAATTTCCTATTGAATGACGACTTTGGGGAGGACCAGCAGAGAGAGAATCTCTTTGGTAGGTGGGGAGGAGAGGGCGGTGGGAGTCGGAGGCAGTTCTTGTTCTCAGGGCCAACTTTCCCACCCCAATTCAACCTCATTGTCTCCTGCAGCATCCTATTGGCTCTCGCTTGGTCTCCATCCCTTGTGTTCCTCTAAGGCTACAATGGAACATCTCAGGGAAATCTCTGATGAGTCTGTGGTGTATAATGTCCCTCCTGAAAGTGTCTTGATTCTGGTTGGGAGGTTAAACGTTGGAGAGAAAGCCTTGTTTTTACCGTGAGGAGTTGCCAGTGTGCTTAAACTACTCAAGGAGAAAGTCAGGTCATCCAAATAGTGTGCCAGTTCACAGAAGTCCTGGGGAAGATTAGATAACGATCGATCTCATTTTCCACAAGAGCCACATGTCTGTGGGAAGTCCCTGACCTTAGATGGTCAAGCTTAGTTGGAACATTCCAGTTTCAAGATAATTGAAGCAAAGAAAAACTAGATATTTGTCTGAAGGAAGACACTTTCCTACCTATCAGCATTTTCCCCCTGGAGTTTCAACCAGTGATCCTTAGATGCATATTATGTGTCTCATCTCTGTGTTTATGGGAATAAATCTCTGGGTAAATGAATGAATCTCCGAGTAAATGAATACATCTTGACTAAAGCAGTTAAGAGAAGACTGATGGCCCAGAAACAGGATCTCTGAGTTGCCAGCAAGTCTCTGAAGCAGCCTCGTGATGCTCTCCTTTGATAAGGATGCAAATTATGCTTGGTGTGACTTTTCATAAGATGCCTCCCTTTCAAACAGGTATAAAGGTGTTTCCACGTGCTTGAAAAAAAAGAGACAATAAATGCCTCTTTAAATATTTTTTAATGTTTACTTATTTATTTTGAAAGAGAGAGAGCAAGCAGAGGAGGGGCAGAGAGAGAGGGAGAGAGAGAATCCAGAGCAGACTCCACACTGTCAGTGGGGAGCCCGATGTGGGACTCAAACCCATGAACCTGCGAGATTATGACCCAAGCCCAAACCAAGAGTCCGATGCTTAACTGACTGAGCCACCCAGGTGCCCCAATAAATGCCTCTTTTAAAGAAGCTCTGGGCCAGATGCCCACGTTGTTTTACAGTCTTGCCCATGACCAGGAGGTCAGCAAGAGGTTGGACTAACCTCTAAGTTCACCAAGTTAACTAAGTCAAGCAGCAGCGTATTGGAGAGATTTCCTTTTTCATAGTAAATGTGGGTCCGAGTCCAATTCAGACAGTGCCCCTAACATAATATTGGATCATCACTCAATGATGCCAGTAGTTAGAAATTTTATTTAAACCCAAGATGTAGTTAGAAAACGAAAATGTGGATACATTCACAATTTTATTCTCCTGTGCCTACCTGCAGGGTATACTCCTCCCTCAACACAGGTGGGCATCTCCACTGCAGGAAATGAGAAGATACCAGAGGTCCTAGGAACCAACTCTAACCTTCACTTCCTTACCAAATCATTTCCACGTGACAGGTCCTCCTCTGTCTGTGAAGATAAATCCTTGCTAAAATTTTATATACACATGTTTTTCTACAAGATAATGGAAATTGGTCTAGGAGACTAATTATGGTCAGAGCTTTCTGGTGGAAGAACCAGTGTTCCCAGGAGAACGACTGGAAGTGGGGTCCAAGTGGTTCTAGACAAGCCATCATAGATGTTAGGGCCCAGACACAGGGCTCTCCATTCAATGCCACCTCTAAGTGAGAGGCCTTTCTGCAAAGGTCACCAATGCCACTGCCTCCAGACAGAGCATGTCGTGATCTGAACCTTTGTTCTGTGAGCCGATCCAGGCCACAGTGTTCCCGAGGTGGGGATTCAGGGGTATCGGTAACTCCCTTACCTAATTAGAAGGGTCACAGACTCACCAGATGACCTCATAGCACTTAAACTTGATATTCAGCACAGACTTGGGAGTGTGTCCTTATTATAATTTTATGCACAGCTCTCACTGTGACCAGTATAAAATGAGAATTTGTGACAGGGGTTTATTTTAAATGTCCTTGCCAGTCAGTGCAGATTATGGACCATGGGAGATGCAGGGCTGCTATTTTCTTGTGAAATGTAGCTAATAAATATGTAAATCAGACTATCTTTATTCATAACCTGGCAGGGATCAGACACGAGATAACAGCCAAAAAACACTACGTTATCTATAATATTAAGTGATTTAATATCTCAAAACCTCAAACGCTGGGAAAAATGGCATGAAAAAAACATTTTTTCCTGGTCAACATTTTGGTGAGCAATATTTAACATGCTTGTCAATTCTTTCTGTGCACAAGCTTGGAACTTGAAATTATATACATATATATTATTTATATATTAATATATATTTATATAAATATTAATATATTTATATAAAATGTATATATTTTTGTAAAATATATATATATATATTCCCCCCCCTCCTAAACTACCTTGTACTTTGAATTGAACTGTACAGGCAGTTCTCTGTCTTTAAAGAATGAAGGCTTCTCCCTTCTGATAATTACCTCTCTGTCAGAAGCTGCTTCTTCAGCTGTGGTCATTCTTCTTGTTTTGTTATTAGGAGCCTTGGAAGTACCAACAGAATCACTCATGCTTTTATTTTCTTCTTGGATTCCATGACCCCACAAGGTGGAGGAAGCCCCTTGAGTCATGCTTCCACGGCCCCCCATTCATCCCCCCCTGCCAGCTCCCTGATGGCAGTTTCCCCCAAGGTCTATGCTGCCAGGATTGCTGAGAAATGACCTTCCTGTTAGAAACTAAGGGACACATTTCCTTCAGAGACGTGTTTTTCTCTGGGTCATCCAATTATCCTCACCCAGAAGAGTAATCACAGAGACGCCGAGCACTCTTGGAATTGGAGGAATTTTAGAGGTCACCTGGCCAGGTTAACGCTTTGGATCCCCTGAGGAAAGAGGCTCGGGAAGACGGAATGGGTCCTCAGCCCAGTTCTGGGTTTCCCCCAGTTCTGTGACCTGACCTTGGGTGGGTTACTTCACTTCTGAGCCTTGTTTTTCTAGCCACAAGACTGAGATAATGATGTTCAGCTTGGAGATAAGAGGAGGTTCTCTGGAGGAGAGAGCAGACACAATAAATGGCACACGATGTGTTGAGGAACACATGCGAATTTCCATCGCATAACTTTGGCTCGTGCAGATGAGAAGATTCTTCCACAAATAGTAAACATTCATCTAATGGTTTATGATTTATATGTCTCTTTCACCTGTATTATCTCACTGCATCCTGGGGAGGAGAGCCAGGGAGTATCACCCACATTTACATGTGCGCACGTAGAGTCATGTGGTCTTTCCTTATACAGCTGTGTGCGTCCTCTTAATCCTGTTCCATGTTTTTTCTCCCTTAACATTTATCATTTCCTAACTTACATGATTACTACATTTACTATTTGTTATCTTTCTATGCCCGCTAGAATCTGAGCTTCATGAGGATGGCCACCTATTCTGCTGACTTCCTGAACTAACCCGAGGGCCCAGAATGGTACCTGAAACCGAGTAGACGCACGATATTTGATGAACAAGCTGACCAAGCATATGCAATTAATGAGTGACAAAGAAGGGCTCAGACCTAAGACATTGGTCTCTAAATTCCATTCACCCACTAGCAAGGGTGTGGTATTGATTAGTACTAAAGGGTATTTGAGCTGATCCAGATGGAGAGATGACAGGGAGGCAGGGAGCAGAGACAGAAGGAGGAGGAAGGAAAGAGGGAAGGCGAGAGGAAGAACAGGGGAGCCCTTAGGGAAGTGCCACTCAGGGCACGTACAAAGGCTCTCCTCCAATGCACGAGGTAGTCCTGTCACCCCCAGGTCAGCTCTGCACAGTGGCTTTGCAGAGGAAGCCCTGAAATACATGATGGGCAATGAGGTGTCTGTCATAGGCCCCCTCAGCCATGAGGCACCACCTCCTCCAGGCATTTCAGCTCACGGTATCCCCTCTCAGAATGTCACCGTAAGACCAGACATCTACTCAGTTCTAGACATGACCCCCAGGGGCAAGAGGGGAAACACATTTTTTAACTGTGCAAGAGCAGGATCTCATCACTTTGTGATGGCCCCAGAGGTGGATGTCATCATCAGCCAAGACAGATAACAAAGCAGTCATCTGTGGGACATTTTAGTATCTCTCTGAGTAGTGCTTAGAAGAAAAGACATGGGGTGGTCTGGCCAGCAAAGGAGCTGAGTCATTTCCCAGAAGCTACCCCACATTTTCAGGGGAAAGTAAAATAGGGATTTAAACCATTTTGAGGCTACATGGACAGCGTTCTGGAAAGGAAAGTTCATGTACCCCAAACCTAACCTCGAAAGTCTGTTCCCAGAAACCTTTATTTTACTAGTTATGGAGATTTCTTGTGTCTAAACAACCAAGGGAATATTTCTTATCTTCCTTGAATCAGGAGACAGAGGAGCAGAAGGCCTGCCCACTCCACCAGAATGTGGTGCCCGAGAGGAGCCTTCATTGTCCCCTGTACCCTCCTCTCTGAAAATGTGTTTACACACTGTAGGCCTCCATGGGCCGTTTTCTTCCTTGCTTGGCTGATTCCTGTTATTCAAGGTCCTTAACGTTTGAAAAAAAGTCACCACAAACACACAAATAGCAAATCCTGAACCGTTGTTTCTAGAAGTTCAGGGTTAGTTTCCTGCAATTCTCTGGTCACATTTTCATCAACCCACCCATATGTAAGCTGGTTTTAGATGTGTTTCTGTGTAAAGACATCTTGTTTAGATGTTGTTGATTCATTAACATTGAGCTCATGGCCAACAGCACCAGAACTCATGCCCCAACAAAGCTTAGCCAATGTGCCTACTTTCTCCATCAGGCACGTCATGGCCTCCTTGTACTGAGGAGCACTAGACAGCACTTTAGCACTATGCCTGCGGGCCGTTTTGAAAAGCAACATCACCAACAAAAAGCACAGAAATGTGAAAAACGTGCACCAAGTAGACTGTGAAAAGGGCACTTGTTTACAGAATGAGAGCTGAAACAAGAAGGCAGAGGCACCTTATTTGAACTCAGCTGGGAATGCGTACATCACAACTCAAATTTTTCATCACTCTGTGCAGGTCTACAAATGACCACTGAAGTGCCATGAGTATTGACTTTTGAGTTACAAATAAATTTTAGCAAGGAGGTAATTTCACAAATATGGAATCTGTGAACAGTGAAGACCCAACTGTATTCACAGGAAGTGGGTGGCTGGGTTGTAAGTTTTCTGGGAAGAGAGACTTAGCTCTATATGTCCTTGACTTTCTGGCTAGGCCAGCAGTTCATCAACCCCTACCCTGTAGACACCAAGCAGAATAGTCTTGGTGAAACCACTGTAGGCTCAGCAATGCTCTGTACTGTGATATCACAATTGAGTGATCCCATATTCGTTCCATATTTGGTCCTAGAAGCCAGGGTATGGTGGTGGGGGGTGAAAGGCCAAGTCAAGTGGAGACCACCACCACCACCAGTCATCACCATCAACAACAAGCAAACAGTAAGCATTCACCATGAGCTAAAGCTGTTCTAATCACTCTGCATGGCAAGCCTTTGCAACAACCCAGTGAGACAGGTTCTGTTAGTATCCTTATGTACTCAAAGAAGAAACTAAGTCTTTGTAAGGTCAAGTGCTGGGCTAGTTTCAGTAAGGCAGTGTTTACCCCTCATGTAAACAATAAATGAGTTTCTCTTAAAAACTACATCATGAAGGTCAACTCTAGATTTGAATGTACTTAGTGGCACTGAATTGTACACTTGAAACATTAAGTTTTGTGTTGTATATATTTTACCACAATCAACACACATGATGAATAAAATCATCAACATTTCTTCAAACCCATCATGTGGTTTGGAGCCTCTGTGCCTTTGCTATGCTATTCCTTTTGTCTGAATGCCCTTTCTTGCATTGTCTGCCTACTCACCCTTCAAAATATGCCACCAATGGGGTCATTTCCTTTGTGAATCCTTTTCCTTCCTGCGTTCCTCACCCCCTCCATTCATGGAATTAATCACTCACTCTTTGGAAGCAGTTCTGAAGCTCTTACATATTTATTATTTCTTTTTAAAAATTTTTCGAATGTTGATTTATTTGAGAGAAAGAGAGAGTGCAAAGGAGGGGAAGAGAGAGAGGGAGACACAGAATCTGAATTAGGCTCCAGGCTCTGAGTTGTCATCACAGAGCCCAACACAGGGCTTGAACCCACAAAACATGAGATCATGACCTGAGCCAAAGTTGGATGCTTAACCAACTGAGCCACCCAGACACCTCTACATAGTTATTATTATTACACGTAGGACAGATCATTGCAAATATTTACCTAGGCATCTTTTGTTTCTGTTCTTGTCTGTGCCCCTAGTGCCTGTGTGTCTTTGACATACAGCAAGTGATCCACAGATGTATGTTGGACACAGGACCTATTTATAATACTGCACAAGGGACCATATCTAGAACAAGGCCTAAGATATCAAATGAAGGGAGAAATTGCCACCCTGAGCTTGGCTCCATGTTCCTCTGTAGCCAGGACATTTGTTTGAAAGTGGAAATTGCTTTTTATTACCAGGGTGGCCTGTCTTCTGTGATGTCAATCTAAAAACCATCTTGGAATGTCATCCATGAAATTATCTCAACTTTTCTGTAGCAAAACTGCTATCATATGACATTTTCGTTTTGCTCTGAGCTTTCCCATGCATCTCTTTATGCCAATGTAACATGGGCGGGTGGCTGTCTGAGGTGGTGATGCCTGACATATTGGGGTCCTGGGCTCCCATTCCCCTACCCTCACTTTCCAGCTCTTTTAAAAAAATGTTTCTTAACGTTTATTTATTATTGACAGACAGAGACACAGCATGAGCATGGGAGGTAAAGAGAGTGGGGAGACACAAAATCTGAAGCAAGCTTCAGGCTCTGAGCTGTCAGCACCGAGCCTGACATGGGGCTCAAACTCCACAAACCGCGAGATCATGACCTGAGCCAAAGTTGGATGCTTAACCAACTGAGCCACCTAGGTGCCCCATACAGATCTTGATTATGGGCAGAAACTTAACAGTTCAGGCTCACAGTTTTCCTCTCTGCAACACAGGGATTAATACTCTTTTCTTTGCCTTATCAGAATCATCCTGAGTACCAATGAGATAGTATGTGTGAAATGTCTTTGAAATTTTGACATTTTGAAGGCAGAAGGTGCTTCTGTAATCAGGTCTATCAGTGTCACACTTAGCTTCCCTTTTCACAAATATGTCTCTTTTCAAGATCTAAGGGTGTTCTACTATTCCAGGACCCCAAGACCTAGCAGAGAGGGCATAGTGTGGTATGCTGCATGCTAACAGTAGACATCATTGCTCAACCACAGCACAATTGCCTGGGCTTTGGATGCTTCTGAAAGATGAGGGAGCATAAGGCAGTCTGAAGGCAAAGTACAAGCTAGTATACAAACCCCCCCACCCCAGGTGGGATCTGTGTGATATTCCTCAGGCACTCCCTGCTGCCCAGAAACAAAAGAAAGGAGAGAAAACAAATGGTTAACCGATAGAGACCACAGTCATAAAGGACAGGACTCTCCATCAGTTTACAAATATATTAGTAAATTACTAGAAAAAGGCAATCTTATCAATAGTTTAATCTCCAGAAACCTATAGACTTAGTTTCCTGGATCCCTGACATCATCTTCCCCTCCATAGTGATGCGGGGGAACAAAGGTAAGAAGAAAATGGCAGGTAAAATTAAGTTGCCTTATAACCTGCAGCCCTTTGACAAATAGTTGAGGCTGGCAGAGTATAACATTTCTCTAGGAACTCCCTATTGTCTTTCCGTTAATAATTTGCTAGAGGGAAAAACAACCTTAGCTTGACAATAGCTGGGCCTCCAGTATCCTGGGAGCCTTCTTTAGCAGATGAAAATCTCTTTGGAAACTTCCCTTTTGCCTTTACCTCCCCAGCAACATAGTAGGTAACAAGCCATTCTTCACAACCCCAGTGCAGCTCTTTCTGCCCATGGGTCCTGTCCCTGTGCTTTGATAAAATCACCTTTTTGCACCAAAGATGTCTTCAAGAATTCTTTCTTGTCTGTCAGCTCTGAACCCCAACGTCACCCCAAAACCTCATCATGAATACACTATTCTGTGTGGGGCACGGCATTTCAAATTCTCTGCTGTAAAGAGCCAGATTTTTCTCTTTAATTCCCAACAGATAGCAGACTGGAATGCGGTCCTACCGCTCATGACTGGTACCCAGCTCATGGGCATGAGACTCAGCATGTGGGTTTGATAACAACCCCTCCCCCCCGCCCACTTCCTGCTCAGGGAAACAAGTCCACTGATCACACACTGATATGTTGTGGCAACATTGAGTTGCCATATGAGCACCTTAATGCTTGTTTTCTACTTCTGCATTTAAACTGTACTTTGAAGGCACCTCCCTAGGCGGCAGGTCTCATTTAACGTGGATTAGCTGGTGAGATGAGGTCCCTTTGCCACTCCTGACCCCGACTCTTCTATCGAATGTGACAGACAGCACCAACCTCGCAGGCTTCTTAAGAGAACCGAATGAGATGTGTGAGAAAGCTGTTTGTAAACTCTGCCATGTTATCCAAGCGTTAGGTTATTACTGTGATCCCCATATCCATCGCTTAGTCTTTGAAAATTATATAACAATACCTGTAAAAGCTTTGCCCAGCAAATGCAGTGGTTTTCTCATTATTGTGGTCTTCTTTTTGTTTTCCTAGACCGATAGGTTCATAGTTTTGTTGTTGTTTCATTCTTATTTGCCAGCATTTCGGCCCTATTGTGGGAGAAGGTTAAAACGCCACTCAGTCTGTCTGAGGCTTTCAGCAGGGCCTCAAAGCCTTAGAGCAGCACAGTAGGTGCCAAGTACCCCCACCCTCTTAGCAGTGCTTGCTGAGAGATTGGAAAACCAGTTGTGCAAGCCACAGCCCTTCACCCACCTCCAGGCTCAAGGGTGGAGGGAGGGGCTGGTGCAGGAGGGTGCCTTTGACAGAGTTGTCAGGGTGCTGTGCTCCACCCTCTGTCCCCTGGGCGGGGGGTAGAGAGGGCTTCTAGTTACCCTAGTCAAGTGGGAAGGCTGTGATCCACCCCACCACCCCCCCGCCCCCGCCGCCATCAGAGAGCCCAGCGTGAGCCCCCTGGCATCTGGGGCCCACAGAAAGGTGTGTTAGCATCGTCGAGAGATTCCAAAGAGGAGTAGCCATGACTGATGCTGGATTTGTCTGATTATAAAGAGTAAAGTTGGTGAGTGTGCTCTAGGGACCAGATGGGGACTTGGTGAAGGGACCAAAGAAGACATTCTGGGGGAACAGTGTGATCCTATGGGAAGGGTGAGCCAGCAGATGTCCAGAGCTTGAGGAGAGAGGTCTGGCCTGTACTGAGAAACGGAGAAAGCTGTTCTCAGTGGTATGGTGTGTGTGTGTGTGTGTGTGTGTGTGTGTGTGTGTGTTATATGTCTAGTATTTATGGTATGTGTGAGCGGTGTGTATGTGTTGGTGTGTGTGCGTGGTGTGCACATGTGTGACGTGTGGTGAATCTGCAAGGACCCTGCAACAGTGCCTATGAGGGCAAAGCCCAGCAAATGTGTGCCTTACACCTTCCATCTGGAAGGACCAGCCCACATGACAACTTGTCAGTGGGGAGGATGCTTCCCTCTTCCCCTAATCTGCTCGCCCTCCTGGCCCTGCGTGGAAAGGCAGAGACCGGGTGTCCAGCCTGAAACAAGATGGCGCTGGGTAAGGAATTTACAATGTCTTCGGTATTGTACTTTACTCCAGTGAAATTAGGCAATGAGGCCATTGGACCCCACATTCTGATACCGAAACCAAGGGAGTGTTTGTTTATTATAAAAAAAAAATTTAGAAACAGAAAATCTTACTGAGATTTCATCCAGGAACGAGTGGAAGAAAAAGTTGGGTTTGAAGGAGCAGAAGGAGAAAGACTTACATTGACCTTTTCACCCTCTATCAAGTTAACCTCATTCAATAAACAGGGTTCATTTTCTGTTATTTTAGCTCCTCTTCCCAACTTTTGCAGCCACAGGGAGTATCATGAGTGGAAGACATATAATGTCAGCTGCAGAGCCAGAAAACTAGTAAAGCCCGACATGAAAGATGGCCTTCTACACTTGTCATGCGTTAAGAGAATGCCTTTGCAGAGACTGATCAACTCTGACGACCAAGGTAGTTCGGGTTGTTCTCCCTCAGAGGTAACCCCCCTGGCTTTAATAACAAATATGTGCAGCCACAGCACTGCCTCCTCCATCACATTTACCATCACCTCCACCTCTACCATCACCTCCATTTCCTCCACCACCACCTCCACCATCACCTCCACCTCCGCCATAACCATCTTTCTCCACCATCACTTCCATCGCCTCCACCACCACCTCCACCTCCACTACCACCACATCCATCTCCTCTACCTCCACCATCACCCCACTTCCACTACCATCGCCTACACCTCTATCACCTTCACTCCGACCCCATCGCCATCTTTCCCCACCACCGTCTCCATCACCTTTACCACACCTCCACCACCACCATCACCTCCATCTCCACCATCGCTTCCACCGCCATCACCATCACCTCCACCTTTCCCCACCATCACCTCCACCACCTCTGTCAGCACCTCCACATCCGCTTCCATCAACTCCACCTCCTCCGCCACCACGTCTATCACCCCCCCCCCCATCAGCTCTACCATCACCCTCACCACCACTGCCTCCAGCATTGCCACTAGCACCACCATCACCATCTCGATCATCACCACAATTATTGCCATCACTACTGCTGCCACTGCTGCCACCACCTCCACCACCACTCTCACCCCTGCTGCCACCACTATGATCTCAATTACCACCGGAATCACTATTGCCACCACCGCCATTTCTGCCATGGTCGCTGGCACCATCACTTGTGCCACTATTTATGACGTATTAGGATGCACCAAACAGTGCTAAATACTTCATGTGCAGCATCTTACTTAACCCTCACAGCTGTCTTTGTAAAGACTACTATTATCTTTGCTTTAAAAAGGAAGAAACAGAGGCTTAGAGAGGTCAAGTAACTTGTCCAAGGTGATAGAGCTTGATTGGAATTCGACTTTTGCTTGAGAAAAAAAAAATCATAGAAATTCTGTTCTTGGAAGAATCTTCATTTCAGGAGCATCTTTCATGAAGTTTCTAAAACTAAGACATTCCCCCTTCTCTTGGTTTATCCCATATAAAGATACTCTTGAGAGAGCTTTACTTAGCAGAGAAAATACACATCAAACACCAAATACATTTCAAGGCTAAAAATCTCTCCAAATCCTAATCTCAAAATGCTTAAGAATGTTTTCAAGCACTTGTTGACAGTGAAAAGAGCATCCAATTGAGGGGGAGTGAGGGGTGAAACTATGCTTTTCGGGGGAGGGAGGGGGCTCTGTGGCTCCTGGTGGTTGCTCTATTATTAATTTCCTGAACCATTTATTTGTTCCCTAATGACAGTGGTTTTGCACTTCTTGGCTAAATCACTACATCAATGAGGTAAGTGTTTTTGGAAACCCTTATGATTATTTAATGGGGAAGAAAATTATCCCCAGTCTCAGTGCCATCTTCAAGCCTCCTTTCTGGTCTCTTGCTCTCTGATTACTTCCTCTTCTGTACCAACATCATCCTCTCCAATCCCCAGGCATACCCCGAAGGTTGTTTAGCTTTCTTTTTCCTACCTCCATGTGCTCTTGATTAATATTTAAGGAGTCACCCCACCCAGCAGCAAGAGAAACTGAAATTTAAGTTGGTTTTATTTTGTTCTTTTCTAACTGGCATCTGTATTCTCTTGCCTAGTCTGCCATGTGAACAAGGCATGCCTATAGTGAGGGATAATGATAATAACATTATCAGCTAGGTTTAGAGGTATAATTTGTATATGCAGAGTTTGATGACCTTGTCTGGAAGACAGAGGTATTAGAAAGCATAACTTTGCATCAGAAGCAACAGGGGCTGAAGGGTGAGCTCCAGGATGGAATATTGATTGTCAATGGATGCCCGTTGTGCACCGGCTATTCGATTCCACCCTTGAGTACTGCACTGTCAAAAAGCAAGCACATATAAAACACTTCTGCTGCATATGAAGCGTGATGCTTTATCTAGAGGGAAAGCACTTGTATAATTACCTAAGAGCTGGAATAACCAATTTTACTTAAAACAATGACGGATAAGCTCTGGTTGTTCAGACTTGGGTATTTGGAAAATAGTTTTCTAAAAACATATGAAGTGAACACATCACATCAAATAGAACAACTGAATTTTTCTTGCCAATGATGAAATTCAAAGTTTCCGGTGAAAATTAGACCTTCAGATTTTGTATTTGCCATTGTGAGCTTGACAGCTTTCTGATAATGACTTTTTTGATGAAATTGACAGTGATATTAATATACATAATTTTTGCATGTTGTATAATGAACTAGGACAGAGGATCAGCATAACTCAGTGAACTGATATTTTCCAAATGATCATGGCACCATGTTACAAAGACGTGTATGAGTTGAAGGACAAAGAACAAAGGACAAAGGACAAAGGACAAAATAAACTGATAGATTTTAATGTAATAGTATGTGAAAAAAAGTTAATCCATAATGTTTCAGATTCTACATGGCAGCTAATATTTAAGAAATTGCCACTTGTTGAGTGTTGGTGTAGTAGTAAAGGAGAATAGCCATAATTATTGGAAAAGGCTATTAAAATCTCTCCCAACTACACAGCTGGGTGGTGTCAGATCTTCTTCACAGACTTCAAACAAACCAACATATTGTGGCAGATTGCAGGTATCAGAATTCTGCTAATTGTCCTCTTTAAGCTAGACCTTAAAGAGATTTTTTTTAAGTTTATTTATTTTGAGAGAGAGGAAGCACAAGTGGGGGAGGGGCAGAGAAAGAGGGAGAAAGAAAATCCCAAGCAGGTTCCACGCTCAGTGCAGAGTGCTATGCAGGGCTTGATCTCAGTACCGTGAGATCACGACCTGAACTGATATTAACAGTTGAATGATTACCTGACTGAGCCACCCAGGCACCCCTAAAGAGATTTTTTAAATTGCAAAATAATGTCATTCTTCTAACTAAATACTTGTTTGGGCTTTAGAAATATAACATTTTTCATAAAAATGTGGTATTTTTATTAACATGTAATGAGTTTATTATTTTATTAAAAAACTTTTTTAATGTTTATTTATTTTTGAGAGAGACAGAGTGCAAGTTGGGGAGGGGCAGTGAGAGAAGGAGACAGAATCTGAAGCAGGGTCCAGGCTCTGAGCTGTCAGCACAGAGGGGGGCTGTTCGGGGGGCTCGAACTCACAAATCACGAGATCATGACCTGAGCTGAAGCCAGATGCTCAACCAATTGAGCCACCCAGGTGCCTCAGTTTGTCATTTTAATAAATCATTAAGTTGACATTTTAAAAAGTTTTTCAGCTTTAATCCTCAGTTTATAAATACACATATGTATGTATGTATGTGTAGATATATATATATATATATATATATATACATATATATATATATATATATATATAATATATATGTGAATATGTGTGTGTGCATATCAGATGAACGATAGCTTTTTGAGGTCCTAAATAAGTTTTAATAATGAAAGGATCCTGCAGTCAAAAATTTATGTTATATCTCATAAGGTCATGATAAAAGAAACTACTATATATTTGTCTCCCTTTTTATTTATTTATTTAGATATGTATAAAAACATTGAAGATTTATCATGGGCCAAGTGCTATATTAAATCACATATGAGGAGATACAAAGAGAAATCCGACAACATCCTTGTGTCAAGGGAGTTACTGTTTGGTAGGATAAATAAACAAATATTAAATGACACAAAGAATTAATTTATTCTTTCAGCAAATATTTCTAAAATGTGCAAGATCCTGTGCTGAGAGTAGGGGTGGTGATGGTGAGTCTGATAATCATATTCTGGAGCTTAGACTCTAATCTGAATTAGTCAATTAATGAATTCATTGGACAACATGTTGGGAGTTCTAGAAGAGTTGATTAGGGAAGTAGTTAATCAGTTATTAGCTGATGATCAGTTAAGCAGGGACGATGTCACAGATGTTGCACTGAGATCCCCAGGAAGAATAGGAATTATCCTGGAAGAGGGGAAGAGGCAAGGAGAAGAAGAGTGTTTCAAATAGAACAGACAGCACGTGAAACAGAACTGAGCAGGAAGACACTTTCTTTCTTCCTTGAGGCACTTATGATGAACAGATGGTCTTGATTCATTCTCTACAAATATCAGCCAAAGAGATCCTTAATGTTTTACTGCCTTGGGCAAACATCTTGAGTCTTGTATAGAGCTTCAATGCCTTACTCTCTTGGGCAAATACTGTAAACCTGTATTGATCCTAAAGGCTTTACTGGACAAATACTTTCTTTAAATACATGTTCTCAGACCCCCTATACAAATAGCCTTTTGCTATTTGATGGCTTATGTCAGGGTTCACCTTTGCCTCCCTGGTAAGCATTACTATGTTTCTTCTTCCTTACCTGAGCATCACAAGGTCCTCTCCTTAACTGAATATAGGGCAAGTCTTAGAGGGACTCTCTGTTGTGTCCAGAACAGAAAGAAAGCTTGTCACTTTTATGTGTTAAGAAACTGGGCTGAGGATGTCCCTGACCCTTGGCAGGTAAGATGTCTCCTTCTTCCTTCCTGCAATGCAGTTTTTATAAAAGGTGAAGGAAGCCTCATTTTCAAATTCTCTGGGTTTTTTCCCCTCCGTAATACCAGACTGCAGAAATCCAGGGGAAGGATAGAACTGGAAGAGGATGATGAAAAAGGAGGCGGCCATATTGTTTGGAGTCCTGTAGATTTTGACAGACATTTTATATTTCATTTTAAAAGAAAGAGGGAAGGATTGAAGGATTTAAAGTTTGGAGTAATACATGGCCAGATTTACGTTTTCAAAATGATAAATTTGACTGGAGGAAGGCAAGAGTAGATGCAGAAGAACCTCTGGAACGTGTGGCAGTGCTCCGATGGAAAGATGACAGCTTCACCCAGTGGAGTGGCCATAAAGATGAAGCAAAGCAGATAGATTTGAGAGACATTTTGTAAGAAGAAGCCGTAGGCCTGATTAACATATTGGGTATATGCGGTATGATAGAGAGGAAGAGGGCAAGCCAGGTGCCTGGCTTCTGTAATGGTGGATGTGGCGATGACATTCACTGACACGGGAAACTGGAAGGGGGCTGGGCATAGAGTGGGGGCCCTGAGTTCTGATTTGCAAACACTGACTTCAAGTTGCCAGTGACCGATCGTGGTAGACATGCTAAATGAACACCTGTATGCATAGATTTAGAGTTCAGAAGAAAGTTCTGGAATGTGGATATACATTTGGCAGTGATCTGTGTACAGATTATAACAGAAGCAATGGGAGTAAACAAGCTTGCTTAGGAAGAGCACTCAGACTGGGAAAGGCAACGGCTGGTAGAGCATTTAGAGTTAAGTCCCGAATGTAGGGGGAGCTGAAGTAGTTCATCTCTGGAGTCCAAACGGACACATTATTGCTCTCAAATGGGAAAGGCTTCTTAAAGAAAAAATACTTCTTTTTAAAAGAGAAAAGCAATATATGACCACTGTAGGAATTTAGGAGAAGGAAAAAGCACAAGGGTCAATCATCATTGTATAGCTCAGAGATCATTAGTAATAAACATTTCATGTGCTTCTTTCTGGCCACTTAAAATATATTGTATATCATATGGTTTTTATATCAAAGAGATTATAGAACATAGATAGTCTAATATCTTCATTTGCTTCCCATGGCATTACAAATGGTTTGAAAACTTCATTTGAATGTGTGTCTATTGTCCCATCATGTGAAAAATGAATACTTTGAAAATTTTACCCTGGTAGCACGATCCAGAAGTAGAAATTTGTCCTCTCTCTGGCTATCAGAGTATGGACTGGATTTGGGTTTTATTTGGAAGGAGGGCCCATTCTGAGAAGCACTTGTGCATGGGACTTCTTGAGACTTTCCTGGAGTTATATGAGTTCAGCACTTGTTTTCCTCTTTAAAATTGAAGTTGTCCCTTCCATTTTATTTTCAACTGTATTAGGGATCTGGAGGTTTGAACATAATATTGAGTTCCAGACACATTATAACAACCACACAAGAATAAATAAAAGGCTACCTAAATTACATACAAAATAAGCCATCATCTGCCCTTTTCGGTTTTCTATGAGACAATTCCTGTTACAAAGGTGCCAGAAGACCAACATACATTTGCCGCATCGTCCAGAGGTAGATGAAGTCATGCGGAACATTCTGTACATTGCAAATGCCTCCTGCATCTGCATTCACACATAGTTTAGAGTGTTGAGAATTGGAAGGGCTTTATCATGAATAAATGGGGGAGGGGAATCCAAAGTAACAAAACAACAGCACTGAATTGGGAGTGTGTAGGAAAGAAGGGAAAGCCAGCATTATTTCCAGGGACACCTGTAAAATTGGGCATCCACTCCTCCTGGGTTAGTGATAGAATGGGAGGAACCAATGCCCTAATAGCCTCATTGGTTTTTTAGAACCTTGCAAGTTGCTGCCCCAAGAGAATGGAGAACGAAACTGTTCCTTTTCTTTTGTAGCTCAGTACAGGATGTTATTAGTGACTAAATTTGGTTCCTCACCATTGTGACCAAACAGGCGACCCCATTCCAGGTCTGCACCTCGATGAGTCACCAAACACCCTGAGCCTCAGGCTCCTAACCCCAACCATGGCATGAGACAATATGTATTAAGGCACATCGTAAACTGCAAAGTACTATAGGAATTACAGTGATAACTTTTTGTAGCAATTTTGCAGGTGTGATAACAGAATTTTACAGATAAATGTACTTGCAAATATGATTCATTTCTGCCAACTCTAAGGTAGGTCACAATGATAAGGAGGGATTCTTTATCCCTCGTCACCATTTTCTGCCCCTGAATTGCATTTGATCTTTGGTACAGTAATTTCCACTTGCCCTTGAAGTCAATGAAATGGCCACTTCATGTACTGTGACTCTCGTGGGCTGGACTTTCTTTGAGGTTTAATTATTGATGACAAGTGCAGAGACCCTGGAGAACTCTGGTCAGTAATTTCAGGGGAGAGTTAAGGATGAAATGTTGACTCAGGCCTACATTTTCCCCTCACGGGCTGTGACCCCAGTCTTTCATCACTGGGGCTGAGTCAGCGATGGTGATGGACAGGATTTAATCTGGACCAAGTGCTTTTCACACACATGTGGATACTTGTGGAGCTCAGTCTAGTATTTTACATGACGGTGACTTCCTTATTTGGTTTTCTTTTGCTCAAGGTCAGGTGTGACATAATCTCCACTTTACTGAGGGAGTGCTTCAATATCTCTCAGTGAGAAAACCTAGGAGCCTCCAACAAATGTGTAATCCAATGATATACCGGACTGATGCAAGAATACAGCAGCTAGTGACTTGGGACCTCTGGCCATATTTCTTTGTTAACATGTACTTTTGTTTTCCTTTTTCTTTTTCTGCCAACAATGAATATTGTATGGCCATTTCTATGATAGAAAGTACTCATCCTCTACCCTCCTCCACTACCAAAGATATCTAGGTTTTTCTGTCTTTTGCAGATGATTTCACAGGCTTGTCTCATTCTGAAACTTTGTGGCCTTGGTCTTAATTTCTCTTTGCTTTTCGTCAACACTCGCTCTTTTGTCTGGCTGAAAAATGGCCTGGCTTCCTTGCCAGTGGCCAAGAAAGCCTTAAAATGCTTGACATGTTCTTCCCCTTCTCCTTGGTATTGACAAAAGCCTTGCATCCATTGCCTTTTGGCCTGTATTCATTGAGTGGAATGGCCTCATAGCCTGCATTATTTAAATCATTCACTCTTTATGTTGCCCTTACGTAGGCTTTTGCCTTCTAATTTCCTTGTAGGGTGCAGTTGAATTAATGCAAGTGAAATGCGTACATGATGTAGCTCCGTTCCATTATTTGGGGCCAGCCCATGTGCTCAGCACATTGATTTCATTATCTCAGCTCCGACACCATATCCCACCTGTTTCTCTGCCCTGGAGAGGAACTGGAGAGGGCCAGGACAACATTCTGGCTCCCCCCGCCATGTTTCTGTGAACCAGACTCTTTGGCCTTCAAGGTCTGGCTGATACTCATCAGATTCAAAGCTTCGGGGACCTCTTGCTAATGCACCAAAGCCTAAGAGTGCTTAGTCTCCTGCTCTGGTCTTTCATTGTCTTCCTGATTGCAATTATGTGTGTTTGGAACATTACCTAGAAATCGGAAGGCACAGAAATCAATCCCATATGTGCAAGTAGATAAACTCATAGCTCCTTTCACAAAAGATGCATAGACTGTGTTTTAGAAATCCTGATGGCTTATCAATCTCTTTCTCTAAGTCTATTAAGCAAATATGGAAGAAGGTTTGGGAGGCCCCAGGGCTCTCCACCAGGATGGTCACCAGGTGTCCACGGACATCTCAGAAAGAAAATCAACATGAAGGGGTATGTATTAATTTTCACAGAAGACACTTCATAGTTTCTATCACATTCTTAAAGGACTCAGAACTTCCCCCCAGTTATACACTACTGTTCTGCCGTGGTGTTCTCAACCAGTCAGGGGATGCCCCCATATCCAATCAACTACCCCTGACTTCTGAGTCAGAAAAGAAGAGTGGGACTATCAATTCATTTTTTTTTTTAAAGTTTTTTTTTTTCATGTTTATTTATTTATTTTTAATTTTTTAAATGTTTATTTATTTTTGAGAGAGAGACAGAGTGCGAGCAGACGAGGGGCAGAGAGAAAGGGAGACACAGAATCTGAAGCAAGCTCCAGGCTCTGAGCTGTCAGCACGGAAGCCCAACACAGGGCTTGAACTCACAAGCTGTGAGATCATGACCTGAGCTGAAGTCAGACCCTTAGCCAACGGGTGAGAGCCACCCAGGTGCCCCTCAGTTCATTTTAAAATAAAAAATATTGGGGCGCCTGGGTGGCGCAGTCGGTTAAGCGTCCGACTTCAGCCAGGTCACGATCTCACGGTCCGTGAGTTCGAGCCCCGCGTCAGGCTCTGAGCCCCGCGTCAGGCGCTGGGCTGATGGCTCGGAGCCTGGAGCCTGTTTCCGATTCTGTGTCTCCCTCTCTCTCTCTGCCCCTCCCCCGTTCATGCTCTGTCTCTCTCTGTCCCAAAAATAAATAAAAAACGTTGGAAAAAAAAAAAAAATTTAAAATAAAAAATATTATTTAACACAATGTGCCTTATTTCATACTTTGAATTTATTATACATATTATATATAAATATACTTTTATATTTCATATCTCTCTATTATGACATATTTAGGTACCTCGATAAAAATATACAAATCCAAAATATAAAAAGCATACACCTAGATGTCTTTTTATACTATATGCCTTTTTATATTGTATAACAACTGCAAATCCAAAATATTTATGTAAAAAAAACAGAGCTGAAGTTTGGTCAGCCAGTGCCCCCACTGCCTGTTTGAATCTTGTTTTCATTTCTGGAGAATGTTCCCAAGGTTGTGACTCTGATGTTTTTGCTGTGTGAACTTCTGTTTACCAAGTTTCTCTCTACACCTTTTTAGTGTTGAATGTTTCTTTTGGGAGAAGCAGCTATGGGTTTGTACCGAAACTGCTGTCGGTGCTTCTACTCAAGAGGCTTTTCTCCTATAACACACGTACTTTTTGTTATTGCTGCTTTTGAAAAGAAGAAAGCAGTTTCTTGCGACTCCAGTGGAGAAAAATGTTAAAAAGATAGTTCCCTGGATTCGATCTGGAACGGGTGTCTCTGCCGTTGAGAACTCGTACTTCCTTCCAATGCTTCATGGAACATAGAGCATTACCTTTCAAAGAAAAAAAAATAGAGAAAATTGGAGTCAACTAATAACCGAATGTTATTTAACCGATCTCCCATTTTAAAAAACGATTTATTTAGGGGTGCCTGGGTGGCTCAGTCGGTTAAGCACCTGACTCTTGACTTCTGTTCAGGTCATGATCTTATGGTTTGTGGGTTCGAGCCCCTGTGTTATGCTCTGTGTTGACAATGCGGAGCCTGCCTGGGATTCTCTGCCAATCTCTCTCTCTCTGCCCCTCCCCTGCTAGTGCTTCCTCTCTCTCTCTCTCCCTCAAAAATAAATAAACATTAAAAAAAATTAAATTATTTAAATAGTGACTTCAGAGCTCTCATTTGTTGTGCAGGGTGTAGAGTATGTGTTATTTTGCACACGTTAGCGGTGATCCACTCCCTGTGAATAAGCAGCACTATGTCTGGGGAAATGCTTGAGGTCTGAAGCCAGGGAAATGTAGATTTGGTGCCCAGTTAACCATGTGGCTTAATGACTCTGAGTCTTAATCTCTTCACTTCTAGCCATCGAGATCATAATGCCCATTATGCAGGGTTGGTCATAAAAGAATGATCGTTATGGTGCTGGCATGCGGTGACGGTTATTTCTTAGAATTTCAGAGGTAGGTGTTCCGCAAATATGCCGTTATTAAATGCCAACTGCATTGAAGAGGCGTGGGTCCCACAGCAACTCGTGACCAAAGGAAGCCCTGCTGCTCTGGAGAAGCCGGCGCCCTCCGTTGTACTTCTCAGTAATTACATTTCACCTCCTTTGTTTGCTGTATCCATCTTCTGTCTCTACTGATTCACCAGAACAGTGAGTTGCAGTGGAGTGAGACTTGAGAAATGCATCAAAGATATTCACCAAGGAGGCGAATTTTTCAGGCAAATGCATAATGGAGCTTCTGATTGTCTCAAATGATTTATTCCAGTGACTGTTCATCAGGGGTGGTACACTATATTTTTCTAGTCAAGTTGGAGATTTTAGCAAAAGATGTAAGACCTGTGGTTTTCATGACTATTTAGAGAAAAACTCAACGGAGGTGGTAGCCGATGGTAGTGGCATTAAATGTATTCAGTTGTTCACAGTTCTTAATAGTGCAGGCCTGTCAGAGGAGTCTCTATAAACTGGAGAGCTAATCAACTTTTCATGTTTCTCTCTTTATCCTTTATTTTGTCTATTCATTGGATAGAGAGGCAAATTTTCTCTGGCCTGTGACTAAATGTTCCCAAGTGGAGAGTACCCAGGGAAATTCTTTCTGTCAAATACTATGACTCAGAGGCAATCTAGTACAGTGGTCTGTTTTGTGTGTGTGTGTGTGTGTGTGTGTGTGTGTGTGTGTGTGTGTTTTCTGAATGTTTTCAAAAGCTTTTTACTTTGTAATAATTTTAGACTTATAGAAAAGCTGAAGAGTTGGTACAGAGACTTCCCACATACTTTTTGCTCAGCTTTTCCTAATGTTAGTATCATGCATAACCATGCTATAGCTGTCAAAACTAAGAAATTCACATTGGTATAACACTTTAAACCACAGACTTTATTTTGTCAATTTTCCCACTTAGTGCCCTATTTTTGTTCTGATCTCCGATTCGGGACATCACAGTGCACTTAGCCGTATTTCTCCATAGTTTCTCCATTTTTCCTTATGTCTCCACGACCTTGACAGTTTTGAAGAATGCCGGTCAGATATTTTGCAGAATGTCCTTCAGGTTGGGTTTGTTTGGTGTTTTCTCACGATTATACAGGTTAAGAATTTTGCAGAAAAACATGACAGTGTGGTGCCCTTCTCATTGCACTGTGTCAGGCAACACAAGATACCAGTGTGACTTATTACTGGTGATGTGATGTTAACCTTGATCCCTTGGTTTCTCCACTCTCAGGTTAGTATGTCCCTCTTTCTATAAGCTACTTTTTAAGTACAGCCTGAATTCAAGGGGAGAGGGATTAAGTCCTATCTCTTGGGTAAGGGAGAATCTACATACATTATTTGTAATTCTTCTGTAAGAAAGATTTATTCCTTCTCCTCCTTGTATTTATTTGTTCAATCAATTATTTATACAGTTGAACCTCGAACAACACAGGGGTTGGGGGCTGACTCTTTCACAGTTGAAAATCCATGTATAACTTTTGACTCCCCCAAAAACTTAATTAATAGCCTACTGTTGACCAGGAGACTTAACGATGACATAAATAGCCAATTAAGATATATTTTGTATATATCTTTGTATATTGTGTTATATACTGTATTCTTACAATAAAATAAGCTAAAGAAAAGAACATATTTTTAAGAGTATCATAAGGAGGAGAAAATACATTTACAGTACTGTACTGTGTTTATTTAAAAATTTTTTCATTTAAGTGGACCCACAGAGTTCAAGCCACGCTGGTCAACTACATCAGTATGGATTCATGGATTTTTGTTATACTCTTTGGGTTACGACCCAACATGATATCGATTTTGTTGCTCAAATTGTTCTGGCTTTGGCCGCTGAGAGCTTTTTAGGTTGCCCAGTATTTTTTTGACAAGCATACCTGTCTCCCTCCCCCTCTCCTTCCCTCCTTCCCTCCTTACTTTCTTTTTCTTCTTTCTATTTTTTTTGTTGGGGGAGGGGCACTTCCTTATTTTCTGACACACTAAGATGTATCTGGCTTACCTTGTATTTTCCTTTCCCCAACTCTGGAATCAGTTATTTCTCCAAAGAAGTACAGTATTTCTCCAAAGTACAAGCTAGCTGACCAGTTGGAACAAGTTTCTTAAACTCCCCAAGTCTTCATTTCAGTGGATAATAATAGTGCCTAGATCATGGGACAGTGATGTGAACTGATCCATGTACAGGATCAAACACAGTGTCTTGACTATAAGTTCTCATTGCCTTACTTCCTTTGCTGGCGTAGGCAATACGAGGGATACCAAGAAGAGAGAAAAGAAATTCTGTAAATCCCTGAATGGCAGTGCTGGCAGAATTGCTGCAAGAAAGGAAGTCAAATCCGTATCTGGAATATGTACTACTATGGGGAAAAAGTGTTACTCTCTCCACCATATAAAGGCCCTTTTCTGGCAGGTGCCCCAAAAGAATGGCACCATGTCAGGGATTCAATATTGTCTTCTTCTATTGAGCTGTTGGGCTCTCAGCAGGTGCACTAGATGAATGAGGCTGAGTCAAGGGGAAGTCCATACTATTGACCCATATGTTGTCTCTATCTTTGCCCTCAGGGCCACCCTGTTCAGGCCTTCTAAGCAAACACTAGCATAGACTGGAAAAGAGACTGGCTGACATTTACAGGACAGATAATCTTGTCTATCTAATTGTTGATAGCTTCCTCCAGTATGGATACCCCTTGGGGGCATTTATGTGGGATATGAGTATCTCACATGCTGCTCCCAGTTGACTTGCTGGTTCCCCACAGAAATGGTACCATGTGTGTGGCCTCACTCCCAAATCCGATGGGTGTGCATGGTGATTCTCCTGTTGGGGTTTCCCAGGGCCTTCCTAATGCATCCCTGTCTGCCCCCAGACACTTCAGATATCAATTGAATTTGCTGTATCATAAGAATTGAGTAGACATCAACCTCCAGGGTCTCAGAGCTTGTGAAGAAGGGTAGACAGTAGAATCTGTATGGGCACATGTGGGATATTCAGCATGGACGCTTTCCATGACCACTTACCTAAAGATCTCCCACTCTGCACAGCGACTGTCTGTCATACACCTAGTTTATTTCCATAATAACACTTACGATTATCATAATTTATCTTACTTGTTAATTGTCTGTTTTCTCTACTAGAATGTAAACTCCATGAGGGCAAATAATCTGTGTAGCTCATTCATTTTTGTATCTCTTGTGCATGGAATAATGCACTAAACACAGTAGGTAGGTACTCAATGAATATTAGTTAAATGCATGACTCAGTGTAAGGTTTCTCCTAGCTCTAGTATTCTATCATTCATTTGTGCCAATAGGCATTTGATTACTATTAAGTATTCTTATGATGGTATATTTTATTTCAACTCATCACATAGTCTGCATAGCTCAGTGGTTCTAGAAAGCTATTATTTTTTGCCAGTCTAGAGAATCTCTTTAATGAGACAGCCAGCTGTGGAGTAGAATAACTACAAACTTTGGAATCAGGCAGCACATCTAAGTAATTGTGACCCCAACATGAGGCCATAAAGCATTTTTCAAATGTTTGCCGTATATGCGCATGTGCACGCACACAGGCGCGCGCGCACACACACACACACACACACAAGCAAAAAAGCATAGCATTTGCTTTTATAGAATTCCAGGAGGGCACATGCAAGCTGCCTTTTTCCCTAGTGAGAATGGGCCTTTGTAACCAGGGAACGGACCTGGTCTTCGTCCAATGCAGCATTGGTAAATTCCTCAGCCCAAGATGAAGAACAGGGACACATTGTTCTGTTAGACCCTTGTGTCTGGGTTATCTTAACTCCTCAGTTCCCATGTCCACTTGACCCCAATTGGTGTCACAGGGACAGCAACCAACCTCTATCTTCTGGGCAGACTAGGGTCCAGTCAGTAGTGGATATCCTCAACCCTCCATGCTGATTAGCAGTAGAAAAATTGCACTCATGATTGAAGTGGCCAAAGCTTCATGGACCAGAACCCATTTTGAGGGGATAGTCTTCCATTTATGTTTTAACCATAAAAACGACCCAAACAAAAAAAGTATAGGATTTTTACAGACAGTAGCCATAGCTCTGTTTTCTTCCTCTTGTTTTTTAATCCTTGCCAAATGGCTTCAGGATCTGAGTTCCTTGTTTGACTATCCCATGAGGGCCAAATGGTAGGTGCAGGGCAAGTGTGTGGGGGGTATGATGGAGAAGATATACTCATTACCTTTCAAATCCATCGTATCCTGGGAATCCTGCTTTGTAAAGACGTATGACCCACCTATGCCCTCTTTGGATGCAGGAATCCACTGAAGTCATCCCCTACTGGCAATTTGGTGGAGTAGTTACCTTGATGGGCTGAAGCTTCTTCACCCCTGGGGGCTGAAATCTCTTTGGGAAGAAAAATCCCCCATTCCTTTCCTGCTCTACCCTTCCATCTCCACAAGACTCATACATGAGTCCATGTAAAATTCTTTGCTGAACAATAGAAGACATTTTCAGAAGGGAAACAAAATAAAGTTCCAGCTAATTTAGAACTTTGTCTCACACAAGGAAAGAAGTGGTCAAAGATAGGTGTTCCGGCCGGGGTGTATTTGCAAGAAGCTAATGAAGTTTTAGTTTCTAGGCCCCTCACCTGCTTGAGCCCCTGTAAGGCCCTAGGAGGAGGCCTAGCTATGTGTTCAAGTGCTCATAGATTTCTGTACAAATGGCAGAAGCAAGATATTTTAATTCATGCAATTAAGAACCACCTGCTTTTGCCATTCCATGTTATGCTCTGTCACACATTTCCTCAGATTCAGGGCCATTAGAGTGCCCATAGACGTTTCTGTCTCAATGTAAAATATTTATCTTGTTGCTCTCATTACACACTGCTGTATAGTTACCAGTAGCTATTCTGTATTGGAATGGCTTCTAGAAATAGTCACTGTGCCCCATGTACTGACTCGTTCAGCATCGCCACCCAAAGGAGAATGGCCCAACATCATGAGAAGGTCTCATGGGGGCCCAGAAACACAAGAATGTGGGTAGGAGGAGAGAGACATAAAACAATGAAACACAAAGTCAGATATTAGTCTGGAAAATTCTTCCAAACCTAATACCTCATAAGAAAAGGAAATAAAGTAGATCCTGGTTTTCAGAAATTGACAACAACTTCAAAATCAGCATATGACGTGACCAAAAGTAATTTTGAAGCTAAAAGAAGTTTCCTAAATTCTCATAGTAAAAAATAAATTTTGCTCTAACATGCTAAAGGAAAGGCTTCCTTTAGCTTCCTTTCCTTTCCTTTCCTCTTCTCTCTATAGGAAATATTTCAAAATCATCCCAGGTATGTAGCCAAAAACTATGGGAAACACTATTCAAGAGGGGTGTCAATCAAAATACGATGGTATTGACTGCATGTGTGTGGTGATGATTTTAAAATTTGTCATTTGTAGTAATTTCTCTCCAAGTTCCAAATAAATGATCACCTTTGAATATGTGATTTTTGTGTCTTCATTTATGCATTATTTTCCTAGCAATGACTCTGAAATTGTATGTGTCAAGCCCTCTAAAATCTTGAGCTTCTCCATGCCCAGGACTCTCCCCTGAAGGCGGACCTGATCTTCCCTTCGGCGCCCTCATCATCTAACAAGACCATCTCCTGCTTTGGGAAAGCCCATTCCTTCCACAATAGAGATCTCATCTTCTACTCTCATAGATTACTCTGGTCCAGTCTCCAGGTTCTGAGACATGCCTTGGGCTCCAGCCAGGTGGGTGATAGTACTTCATAGGCACTGGGGATGAGGATAGGCTCAGTTGTGTGGGCAAGAGTAAGACTAGATCCTTCTATCCAAGTGTTCTTTTCAGTTATGGTCTATAGGTCCCTTTGCCAGGCTGTGAAACTTATCCAAGCCCAAACATTCATATTTTCTTAAAGACTATACAATATAAAATCACAACAAGGGAAAGTTATTTCTTTTTAATGAGGTTATGATTCTGCCCTTTGCAGTAGTGGGACTCCATTATTTACCTTGGAAGCACCAGCTTCCTTTCCACTTGTTTGGGATAGAGGTGGGAATGGTTGTTGGCATCTCAAGATTATTTCACTGAGTGAGATTGCACCTGGCTTCGTGGAAAAATGACTGATAAGGTCATGACTTAATACTGCAGATGGAAATCATCATTATTTTGAAATCAATGGAATTAAATAAACCACATCGAATTCTACATGTTGAATCAAATGCTTTCGATTAATCCATTCAGCAAATATTAACTGAGTAACTGAGCACCTATTATATGCAGACTGGACAGAAAGCCAAAAGTCAGTCTTTTCTACATTTGGGTAAAATAGTAACTCAAAAGTCATTAAGAAAGAGAAATAAAAAGGGCACAGAAATCAGGGCAAA
Source organism: Panthera onca (assembly GCF_046562875.1). Taxonomy (NCBI): domain Eukaryota; kingdom Metazoa; phylum Chordata; class Mammalia; order Carnivora; family Felidae; genus Panthera; species Panthera onca. Next base: position 10,644,748 of record NC_138344.1, on the reverse strand, counting down.
TAGTAATGTTAATTCAACGTTAGCAAGCCCTTTGTCTTACCATGCTTTAGGCACTGGAAAACCACCTCACATATATTTTTTTTACTAAGTCTTTGCAATAAACCTATGAGACATACATTATTGTTATTCCATACTAAAATGATATACTGAGGTTTGGAGAAGTTCTGCAGAGTCACAGAGCTATAACTCAAGCCTGGTTCTGACTGCTGACACTCTTCGTGTAACCACTCATTCATACCTCCACCTGACATCACCTGATATCCCCCAGTATTCTGTTATCCAAAGAAAGAACAATGAGAAGTGATTCAATCTGACATCAACCCTAAAGATGAGAATTGCATTTCCTCTTTTGGTTATGATAAAAGGCCCCCCAAACCGTAAAATCTGGATTTTAAAAAGCTGTTGAGGCAACATAGAGTGACCACGGGAGCCAGGTTTTGAGGGGCCAAGACATTCAAAGGAGAAGAACAGACTAATGTGAACTCTATGTTTACCACCATTTTTGCTCTCAGAGCATAAGACGATGGTGCTACAGAGATCAAAGACCCACAGATGGGGAAAAAAATGAAATTGGAATTTAGGGGTGGTAAGAGAGTCAAGATCAGAAAAGTCAAAAAATCCAGAGAAAATGGGACTGTAGAGAAATGAGCTAACTTTCAGCATGCACAGAAAGTAGAAAAATAAGGTACACTTTCCGACCTGTTCCCAATATATTTTATGAGGTTAACATAGCTTTTATAACAAAATTGAACAAGACGTCAGAAGAAAAACCTATTTTCTGTCTCATAAGCTTAGGTGCAAAAGCCCTAAATAAAATATTAACAGCTAGAATCTAGTGACATACAAAAAGGATAATACGTCACATTGGCATTATTTCAGAAATGCAAGGTTAGTTTAACATGGAAAATCAAATGACACAATTCCCCAAGTGGTAATATAGGGCAAGCCATGTGATTAAGCCAATAAGTGTATAACATATGCAACATAATTCACATTTGTTCAAGATAGAAACTCTAAGCAAAATAGAAATCTTCCTTAATGTAAGGGTTATCTATAAACACCCTATAGCAAATCTCATATTTAATGATGAAATACTGAAAACTTTCCTTCTGAGATGAGGAGTAAGACATTGGCCTCTACTTTTACCATTTCCACTCAACATTTTGCTGAAGGTATCATCTAGTGCAATGAGGCAAGGAAAATAAATGGCATAGGGTTGGAAAGGGAGAGATAAAGTGAGTATTGTTTACAGATGATATGACATATGTAGATAATGTATAACTTTAATCCACACAATAAACAAGTAACCTATTAGGATTAATAAGAAATAGTAGCAACTTTGCTTTCTGTGAGGAATAAGCTTTAATGGTCTCTACTCGGCTGTCTTTGTAAACCTCATTTCCATCAATAGCTCTGACTATTCATTCTATTTCCAATTTGGATTATTCTTGTCTTGAAACATTTATTTCACACTTAGCCCTGTTAAGAATCACCACAAACTCCTGGTTTGCAGATTCATAAATGCTTCTGTGACCCACCTCTTTTCATTTGGTTCCTTAGAGCCCTGATGACTCCTTAGAGTCCCAGACTTTGGAAATCTTGGACCTTTCTCTCTTGTCTCCTAGTCCTTTAGGAAGATGCTGAAACAGGCAGGTGTTAATACTCATCCCTAACGGACCCCACACTTTCACCATGTTAGTGCATACAAGTATGTTAGGAATCGCAGCAAATGAATAAAACCGGGCTCAGTGCAAAGTCTAATATGGAGTCTGCAGTCTTGGCTGCCTACTCTTGGTCTGACCAAAATTGCTCCATTTCTTCTTTGAGTGAATAAGGGGGTTTGGAGAAGTAAGAGCTTGCAAAGTTCTTGAGTAGAGGTGTAGAGTCAAGAAGGGAGAGGCCACGCATACTAACAGTGGCAGGAGGTCTTGGAGCTGTGAGGCTCTCTCCCTCATCAGCTCACATGATTGTCCTCTCCCACTTCCTGAAGGTCAGAAAACAGGCTGAAGAAGTAACGTCACATTGGAGGAAGGAAGCAGAAGTCCCCATCTGCTCCCTTCCTCTACCTCCAGAGAGGGGCAAATAGCTGCTTTCAGTAGCACACTGGCCGGCATGGATACAAGCCCCAGTGGTCACCGGAAGACTCCACAAGTTACACTGAGGACATTTCATCTCAGACACAGCTTTGCTCAGGGCTCTAGAGTCCTTTTGTTGCCCCGGCTCAATTTTTCTATTGATGATAAGATGACCACTGGTGTGGATAAACAAAAACCACCTCGGGGAGGAACTGGAGGGCAACCCAGGGGGTGGGAGACATTCACCAGACCACCATGTGGGTAGTGGGAGTTGGAGAGCATGTTGGCCACATCTGGGGAGTTGCAAGAACTGACCAGGCTGAAAGGGAAAGAGAGGAGCAGAAGAGGAAGGAGGACAAAGGGAGAAAAAAGAAAGCATGGAGATGTGGTGATGAAGTAGAACAGCTCCTCCCCAGGTGGCCGCGCGTCAGGAGGACAAGCCAACAGTAACGAGGGATGGACAGTAAAAAGGCTCCCCGCTGGGAGCAGAGAGCAGCCCCTGCGGAGGGTCCTTTCTCTCCTCTACCTCCTCTGGCTGGGTGTGAACTGGAGATACCTACATGAAGGACACACAGTGAAAATGAGAAAATTTTGAGCGTCTCAGCACAGTGAAATAGAACACGTTGTTTGTTACGTCTCTTCCTATCGTCTCATCTTGGGAGCGCATGTATTGAGGGGATGTGGAACAGATATGCTACCGAGGACAATCCCAACAGTGAGACATTGCTTGGTGTTCTTGGGATTGCCTTGAAAAGCAAGTCAGTGAGCCAATGACAAGATAAATTCTTCCAGACCTCTGACAGTTCTTATCTTCAATGTATTCTCATTCTTTAAAAAAAAAAAAAAAAAAAAAAAAAAAGGCAGATTTATCTCTTTTCCCCAAATTCTCAACTAGGCTGGAAACCTCTTTCGAGACATCAGAAAAGGTAAATAATGTCACATGGACCAAAAGTATCTTCTTAGTTTTCAGTTTATTTGTAGGATCTCAAGGAGCAATGAAGCTAAATTAAGATGTATCTGCACCTACTAGTAATCCAAGCCCAGTGAAGAGATTTGATTTGGTTTGTTTTTCATAGACATTCCAGAAGAGAATGGGGTATCTGATTTCTTATCTTTTTGTGAGCTGATTTATTTGGTGTGTATATCAGCAAGCTCAATATCCCATCATGTTTCTGTGAGATCTTGATTAGATATGTCATTCCGATCATTAACGAATGTTAGCAAAAATGCCTAATAGGCAAGCATAGAAAAAACTGGGGTTTAGTGGGCCCTTGACTCAGGAGATTTAGATTCTGTACCCCAAAGTGTGTTTTTTCTCTGTCATCTTTGGCATAATCACTTCACGCCTTGGCCTCTGTCCCTGCAAAACTGACCTCCCTGTGCCTTTCACATACTTCTTTTTGTGAATGTTTTGTGAATGAAGATCAGTCAAATACTGCAAATTTCCTCAAAGAAAACATTGTATGACCTATGCGTTATTTACTGTTAAATAATGACTTCTCCATAAGAACTCAGAGGCACACTGTGGCTAGACTATCACAGGACATAACTTATGACCCTTTCGCTCTGAGACCATATTATCTTGTCCTGTTTTAAAAACAGTTGCCTTCAAAATATCTTTTCTTATTTTTTTTTTTAACTATCATTTGCAAAAAGGTCAGAGACTGGCAACTTCACATCATTTGAAATGGGAAAAGATTGGCTTTGGGACTCTGAAAAGCCTTATGTCGTTCATTTCCAATAGATAATTACGGTTCTCATTCCCTCTTATCATGTCAAGGAGATACCCAGATAAAATCCCTGTTGATATCAGTCGGTCTTATTTAAGTTTTTTAGAAGCAGTGCTGCACAGAGTGTCACAATCTTGTTCAATTATTAATCTAGTGTTTGGAGGTAAGTGTTGGCTTTGTCACCTATTCTTGGTCATTAGAAGATGTCTCCTAGAGTTAATGCAATCTGCAATGTCTCCTTTTCAGATACCTAAAAAATGGGGACTTCGGGCCCAGTGGAAAGTGGCTCTCTTGTCCTGTCAATTGCCTAGAACTTTCAGACACAAAGCTATTAAATGTGGCCAGAGCCTGAAGCATTTCTTTTGAACATCCTTCATGGTGGTAAATCTTTGTCTGGCTTTTTTGGGAAACAGCCTGAAGTCATTTAGAACAAATCTGATATGAAATAAGGAGGGCAGTCATGCTGGTGGTGAGTACCGTATTCTGGTCAGAAATAAAGCAAATAAATCATGTAATGACAGTGGCTTCTTCTTGCCACGCTTTCTTCCATCGTCTCCTCATAGGCCTGAGCGATGCATTAGATAAACGTTGAGGGCAGGTCAGACAAGCAGGCATCTGTCCAGCAGGTGCTCTGTTAAGTGTATCACAAAACTGAAGAAGCTCATTGGATGGAGAGATGACTTTACCGCAGCAGAAAGAACATTGGTTTTATTTATTTATTTTTTCAATATATGAAATTTATTGTCAAATTGGTTTCCATACAACACCCAGTGCTCATCCCAAAAGGTGCCCTCCTCAATACCCATCCCCCACCCTCCCCTCCCTCCCACCCCCCATCAACCCTCAGTTTGTTCTCAGTTTTTAACAGTCTCTTATGGTTTGCCTCCCTCCCTCTCTAACCTCTTTTTTTTTTTTTTCTTCCCCTCCCCCATGGGTTTCTGTTAAGTTTCTTAGGATCCACATAAGAGTGAAAACATATGGTATCTGTCTTTCTCTGTATGGCTTATTTCACTTAGCATAACACTCTCCAGTTCCATCCATGTTGCTACAAAGGGCCAGATTTCATTCTTTCTCATTGCCACATAGTACTCCATTGTGTATATAAACCACAATTTCTTTATCCATTCATCAGTTGATGGACATTTAGGCTTTTTCCACAATTTGGCTATTGTTGAGAGTGCTGCTATAAACATTGGGGTACAAGTGCCCCTATGCATCAGTACTCCTGTATCCCTTGGGTAAATTCCTAGCAGTGCTACTGCTGGGTCATAAGGTAGGTCTATTTTTAATTTTTTGAGGAACCTCCACACTGTTTTCCAGAGCAGCTGCACCAGTTTACGTTCCCACCAACAGTGCAAGAGGGTTCCCGTTTCTCCACATCCTCTCCAGCATCAATAGTCTCCTGATTTGTTCATTTTGGCCACTCTGACCGGCGTGAAGAACATTGGTTTTAAAGTCAGGTCAACCTGGGCTTCAGTCTTAACAATTAATTGTGTGGCCCTAGAGAAATAATTTAAACTCTCTGAATTTCTGTGTCTCTACTTGTAAAATCAGGAGTGTTAACACATGTCTCCATATTGTGAGCGTTAGTGATTATATATTCCAGGGACCCGATAAAGGGCCTGCCACAGAGCAGGTTTTCATTCACTAGTAGTGATGCTTAATACTCTTCCTCCAAGTCCCCGACTGTCAATTCTTTCCTTTTTTTTTTTTTTTAAATATTTATTTATTTATTTTAAGAAAGAGAGAGAGAGAGCACGAGAGCTGGGGAAGGGTAGAAGGAGAGGGAGAGAGAGAATCCCAAGCAGCCTCCACGCCTGGTGCAGAGCCCAACTCAGGACATGATCTCACAAACTGTGAGATCGTGACCTGAGCCAAAATCAGGAGTTGGCCGCTTAACCCACTGAGCCACCCAGGTGCCCCTCAACGCTGTCCTTTAAGAATGGTTCCTAAGCCATGTTAGTTTTCTATCCTCGATCTGTTGTATTTATATGTACTCATTACCCTGTGCTGTAACTTTCTGTGTATTATGTTCAGTCTTCCCTAGTAGGCAGTGACCTCCCTGAGAAGTAAGAACTTGTTCATACTTTTATCTCCTGTACCCGAATGCCTACATCATAGGTGATGACCGACATTTGAATAAATGAACAAACAGATAAATTAAGAAGAGAAACATCTCTATTAGGATAAAGACCTAAGCTGTAGCAGCCAAGAGATGCAACACTACAGTGTCTTAAAGAACATGGTTTGTCTCTCCCTTTTGTACCTTTTCCCAGGTGAATTGTCCATGTCATTGGGTTTCTTCCAAGCATCGCTCTCCCTTCTGCTAGTACATGTCACTGTCTGTTCAGTGAATTCTAAATCCCCCCATGGCACCTGGGGAGTAGGAGGAAGGTCACAAGGAGGCAGCATGCCCACTGCTGTGAGCCCCAAGCTTTGAAAGTTGGCACATGATTTCTGCTCACACCCCAAAGGAAAGAACGTAATCACGTGGCACAGCTAACTGTAAGGGAGGTTAGGAAATGCAATCCAGCCTGATGCCCAGAGTCCCTGGCCCACGATATATATCACAGGGAACCAACCTTATCTCCTGGTGGAGGATGGCGGGAGCAGGAGAGAAGGCTGGGCAGTTTTCTCCCTCTCTGCCTTAGCTGTGTTTCCTCTGTCACTCCACCTCTTGCCAGACAGCTCCTCCCTCCACAGTCTTGGCTCTCCCAAGAGATGGCCATTGTGCTTCTGGTTTTTGCCTACTGCCTTTGTCCCTTTAATCCCCGAGGTAACAACAGTCTTCGGACACTGCTAATTTCTGGGTTATCTCATCTGTCCCTGTGAAACCGATTCCATGTTAAATTCCCTCTCGAGGAGAGGCCTGGTGGTGTCTGTGTTTTCCTGATTGGACCCTGACTGAAACACATGAGCAGAATTGGGGAAAGGATTTTTATGCATAACGATCTGCCTCCAACACAGCCTACCCCTCTGGCCTCCAATTATTCATGTGTCTCCTTCCTCCCACACATGGAACAGAATCACTTTTCCCCAAGGGAGACAACCCTACATACCAGCTGGTTTCTGAATTACTAAGCTCAAAGTCAAGAATCTCGGGTCTGACTTTGGCTCTTTATGGTTCAGTAACCTGTAAACAAGAAGATAGTTTACCGGCACCTCCACCCCTCAATATACAATAAGCAAGCAGGACCAGGGCAACGGCAATAAAAACCCTCAAATAGAAAAGGAAACTTGGGGAGAGTCAAGCAGTCCAGAACAGAGGAAATCCTACAGGCAGACATTGTGAAGACGAGGGGGTTGGGTTGGAAGCTAACACCTCCAGTTCCATCCTTGGTCAGTGATGGATGCCTTTGCTTGACCTGACGTTTGACTAGAAGGACTTAAGAGGTCTTTGGAAAAGGTTCGAACAGTTGTCCTCTGTCTAGCTATCTGGGGCATAAATAAGATGGCCATTTAATTCATCGCCCAAAGAAAGACACCTTTGGGTAAAGAAGGACTATCTCAAGAACTGACTGGCTCAAGAAAATCAGGTATGGAAGCAGTTGCCTTTCCAACAGAGCGACGACCTTAATCCCCGAACTCTCCGTTCCCTTCCATCTCTGCTTGCGCACTGGCTAATCCTTAAGGGAGCTCAATTTTTCTTGAAACACCTTGTGAGGAGCAGCCAACACAAATTAATCCTTTAGTTTTTTTTTTTTATAATCCCTTCTTGAGTTACTGGCTTGGTGGGTCTGTAGTCTCACTTCCAAGCTAGAGAAGGTAACAGCTTTATTAAATTGTTTCCCTGAGCATAGAAAAGTCAACATTGCAACCTGCAAAGCCATTGCTGCATCAGTCAGTATTCGGTGCAAGACACAGAAATCACCTCGGGCGTTTTAAGCAGAAAGAAGCCCAGTTCGGGGAAATAATTGTTTTTGAAATTATTGGAATTGCTGTAAGAGCAGGAGCTAAGGGGCTGCTACTTGGCTTTGAAATCCTGCCGCAGCAGCTGTGACCTGGGGCTCCCTGCTGCCACTGCCAATGTCACAGTAGCCTGAGTCCATGAAGCTGGTGATCAGAGTATGGCATGCAGAATCTGGCTGCTGCAAAACCTCTATCTGCTAAAACCCAACGGTCAGCTACCCCCACCGCTCCTTTCCTTCTCCTTTCCAAGTTCCCAGCAAGAACATCTCAGAGAACCCAAATACCATCCTGAACCCTCAAGGCAAGGGAGTCTGCGAAATAAACACAGGCTGTGTCAGCGAGGGCTTATCAAGGAACCAACACCAAGATGCATTTGAGAAGATTCGGTGTGCAAGATACCTATTAGAGTGACTGTCTCTGAACAATAACGGTGATAAAGCGCTACTAGGCAGGGAGAGCCTTCAGACTCCAACGCCAACGAGGCGTCTGTCTGAGGAGAGGGGAAAGAAAGGCCTGAGTAGGACAAGCCTCCCACTGAAGTTCTAAAAAAGTCTTGACCAGGCCAACAGTGCCCATTAAAGGAATCCCGAACTGGTGGCAGGTATGGGCTGGCACCAGGACCCCTGCTGTACTTAGGCACCAGTTGTCAGCCACGTGGGGACATGTGGTCTCAGCACACATGGGGTAGATGCAAATGGTGGGGTGGGGGGCGCGTATGATGCTGTCCCCCAGCCCCACCACAAGCTCTCTTGGAAATATGAATGGCACCCGTCCACGACCACCCTGGGAGGGGCAGAAGGCAGTAGAAACAGGTGTCGCGTCCAACAACACCTAGCACAACATCCTCCCTGGGTGATTCTTCAACCATCCCCCTCCTCACCTGTCCATCCGAATATTTGTGTTGCTAAGAGCCAGAAATAACCATTTTGTTCTTATTTTTTTCATATCAGATCCCTGGGGGGGGGGGGGGGAGGGGGCAGAATTCATCAAGCACATTACGTGAAAATAAAATAAAATAAAACTATTTTAATGAAAAGTGCTTTGATCTGATTAGGGAAGGCACAAAAGGTCAGTTTAGATTAATACACTGGGTAACCTTTCTAGTCCCCGGAAAATTCTTGGAATAGCAATCCAAGTTCAAGTGCCTTGGTTTCTGAGTTTTGCTGTAATGCCATGCCCTTTAAAAAGAAGGAATTTTCACCTACGTATACAAATGTAATAATTATTATAATCAAAGCTAACACTTAGTAGTATTTATTATGTACTAGGCAATTTACCAAGTGCTTTACATATACTAATTGCTTTAGTTTATTTGTTAATTATTGTCACAATGATCATTTCACAGCGCGGAAAACGAGAAAGGTTAGGAGCTCACCAAAGGTCACGCAGAAAAAGCGGTGGAACAGGATTTTGACCTTTGTGGTTGGGTGTCGAGAGTCTGTGACCCGTGGACCTGCGTGCCCTCACCAAGCCCTCCGTGTGCTGGGTCCTGTCCTCCATAGATGGTCCCAACAGTCTTCCAGCCCCATGAACTGGGTTCTACATGCAGGTCTCTAGTACGCCTTGAGGCCAGATGGTTTTCAGAATTCAGAGTTTTCAAATTTTAGGAAGGTGGCAGAATTCATATACCATATATTATGTAACACCCCCAATCAGGTCTGGGACAACATCTCCATAATCAATGTGCATATTTATACCGAGTGGGATAGATGGAGATTGGAAACAGCTTCCTGCCAACGGAGGTCAGCTTTTATCACTAGTGGAATTAGAGAAAATCTTTTTGGTGTCCTGAAGCATTTGGATTTGGAAATTGTGGATGGCGGGTTGTGGACATATATAAAGATTCTCATTTTATAGGTGGAAAAACAGAGATACGAAGAAGTTAACTGGCCCAAGATCTCACAGAGAGTAACTAGCTGAGCCGGGATTTGAGTCCTGATATTTGACCTGTAACCTGGAGGGGCGCTGGCTACCTGTTATCAGGTGTTCTCTCTGTCCCAGGCCCCGTGCTGGACCTTTGGCACACCCGTCTCATTAACTCCTCTCAATCGTCTTTAGGAAATAGGAACCATCCTCGTGTCTCTGCTGAAATAACCGAGACTCAGATTAAGTCATTTCTCCTTGATCACCCGGCTAGGATGTGGCTCCACCAAGATCTGAGTCAAGTTCTGGTGGACCCCAAAATGTCACACCGACGTAGCTTTAAAACACGGAAGCCTGATGCTTCAACGAGCCAACGAATGGCCCTTCCAGGATTGCCAGTACTTTTAGCAACAACACGCTCGGCCACACTGGCTGCAGCCCTCTTCACGGGGCAGCTGGAGCTCTGTGTCCATAGTCCTCTTGTCCCTGAAGAATGTCCCGGCATTCCTGGCGTCTCAGACAACGCCTTTTGTGTGCTTTACTTGGAGGCAGAGAGCCACCTGCGATCAACAGAGCTGCTCACCTCCTTTTCTTTGACCTCCTGGAAAGAGGCCCTAATCCTAATGCATCTAATGTGGTGCTGCATTCACATCTGTCCCCACAGACTCAGGACATGGACCACTGGTGCAGTTTTGTATTTGCACCCGTTCTGCATCCTTTCCTGGGTGCCTGCTGCTAGATGGGAGAGGGGAGAAACACAGGAACGGAGGACGGTGTTCCATGGTTCTCTCCCAGCTAAGCCAGAGAGATGGCCGGAGACCAGAGATGCCAGTTCCAGGTCACTGCCACCAGAGTCACCCTGCAGTTTGTCCATGTTGCCACATAGTTGTGCCAGCTGCACGGCCCGGGCTTTTAGCACAGCCCAAACATATATTACATACAAATCTTCCATTTAGGGACTGGTTATTATACACCGGTCGCTGTGCTACACGTGTGTAAGATGACTCCATTCAACCTCCCCTAGGACCTCAGTGGGGCTATGAAAGGGCTATTAGCCCATTTTATAGATTAGGAAACTAACACCGAGAGAGATGCATACTTCAAGAGAGGCACAGAGCCAAGGTCCCAGCTCAAATCTGTCTCCCCCAGAGCCCATCTATTTGCCTCTGTGCCTCTGAAGGCCACTCACCTCATGAGCACACTGCACGTGTCATACCCCAGGCCCGGATTTGGGGCGTAGAAATTCTCACCTTTGCATATTTTGCAATTCCTGTTCCCCTATCCTCTCCTATCCGATATTTGAACTGTATTCTGATTGCACCTAAACTTTGGTCTAATTACACTTAAAACATCCCCCCAGATACGTTGGCCGGTCCAATCACATTTACTGGTAGGCAGAGGAATGCCATACGCTATTGCCATTTACTGCTTGCATATCTCAAAATTGCATATGGAATCAAAACAAGTGTTATTATCATGTTGCAAATGAGGAAAGTTATAGCACCCAATATTTATTTATTCATTCAGTCGCTGTTATGGGTCACACTGTGTCTCCTAAAAAGGATATGTCGAAGTCCCAACCTCCAGGACCTGCGCATGTGAACTTATAAAGAAATAGGTTCTTTACAAAGGTAATTGAGTGAAAATGAGGTCATTAGGGTAGGCCTTAATCCCACATGAGCAGCCCCCTTATATAAAAAGTGTCTTCTGGGGCACATGGGTGTTTCAGTCGGTTAAGAGTCTGACTCTCGGTTTTGGCTCAGGTCGTGATCTCTCGGTTTCATGAGTTCAAACCCTGCATCAGGATCTGCGCTGACAGTGTGGAGCCTGCTTGGGATTCTCTCTCTCTCTCGCTCTCTGACCCTCCCCCACTCATGCTGTCTCTCCCTCAAAATAAATAAATAAACTAAAAAATTAAAAAAACAAAACAAAACAAAGAGTCTCCTTTTCTCCTCCATCATTGTTTATTCCGGTGACTGCTCCTTGCCTTATCTTCTCACGAGACTTTCAGGATCAAGCGATTCCTGGCCATGAAACAAAGTGGAATCGGCCCCCTCTCCAGTGGCTTTGAGTGAAAACTGGTAACAAACTCAGGTACAACTCCAAGAGGAGGCACTGGACAAGAACCAGGCTGGGTCTATAAGGGATTGCACGTGAGACAGCACATCTACTTATGCTGCATGAAGGTCACGTGCTCCTATCCTGTCACTCTGAAAACACCACTACTGTCTGAACAATAGACACGCTTTCTCGGGGAAATGATTTTTCTCTGTTACTCTGCCTCTGCACCAGTAGGTTGGTTCAGTAATAAATATGTGAGACCTTTTGTTTGAAAAAAAAAGAAGGAAGCTTAAACACAGAGACAGACATACGCAAAGGAAAGTCAGCGTGAAGCCACCCAGGGAGGAGTGACTGGAGGGACATATCTATGAAACCCAGGGAACACACACACAAAGGATTGCTACCAACGACAAAAGCCAGAAGAGTCTGGGAGAGGTTCTTCCCTCTAGCCTTCAGAATGAGCATGGCCCTGCCCACGATTTAACTTCAGATTCTGGCCCCCAGAGCTGGGAGACAATTCCTATTGTTTTAAGCTGCCTGGGGTTTTCGGTGCTTTAGTGGGCAGCCCCAGGCCACTAATACAATCAGTATTTGTGAGTGTCCTTTAGGATCAGGCACTGAACTGGGCTGGAGGTAGAACAAAGAATAAGATGTAGAATTTGCAATCAGGCACTGAAAAGAGATATTTAATCAACACTTACCCAGATAAATACTCCCATTGTTACACACACCAGAGGCTTCCCTGGCACAGAGAGACTGATGTGTGGCCTCTTCTGGGGGTCAGGAGAGGTTGCCATGAAAAAAGGAAATTAAAGCTGAGACTAAAAGCGTCTTCGGAGTTGGGGAGGAGGATCTGATGGGCATGAATGAATATTCTAGGAAGAGGAGATAGGTTGTGATGTCACGTACGTAACAACCGTAGGAAGGGGACCTGGTTATAGTCTCCTAATTCTTTTGTTTCGTGCCCAGCTCCCACCCCCAACCTGAGCGTGGGACCAGGTTCTTCTTGGACACTGAAGAGTCAGCCTTAGCTACAAGAGTTGGTAACTTGTACCACTCAGCTGAGCTTGTACTTGGCCACTCAGAGGCCACCCACATGCTGCCATGTTGAAGTCTCAGTCATGGGAGCACCACTGGGAGGGTGGATCGCTACTGGCTTTGGGTTTGGCTGCCATTTCCCCAAACTCAAGTGAGTCTTGCAAAGGTTTCCTTAGTTACAATCAAATGGTCTGTAACTTCAGTTTATTTCTGGGAGGGTCTTTTTTTCAATTTCTTAGATTTCCTGACTCTGAGCTCTGCTGGATGAGTAAAAGGGTTCCCTGGTTCAATAGAAAAGGAAATGATTTATTATCCCCATTGCCTGAGACACGGAGGCTGTCAAGGCTCAGAGCCTGGGCCGGGAGTTGCGTGCACCTGAGTTCAAGGGTCAACTCTGTCACGATGTCATATGATTTCACCCATATGTGGAATTTGAGAAACAGCAGATGAACATAAGGGAAGGGGAGGAAAAATAAGACAAAAACAGAGAGGGAGGCAGACCATAAGAGAGTCTTAAATACAGAGGACAAACTGAGGGTTGCTGGAGGGAAGGTAGGTGGGCGGATGGCCTATACGGTTGGTGGGCATTGAGGCGGGCACTTGTTGAGATGAGCACTGGATGTAGTATGTAAGAGATGAATTACCGGGTTCTACTCCTGAAGCCAAGACTACACTGTACGTTAACTAACTCTAATTAGTTAGTTACTAACTAACACATTTTTTAAAATTAAAAAAAAAAAAGCCAGCTGTGTCACATTCACCTGACCTTCACCTCTGGCTTTTCCTCAGCAAGGTGGAGACGAAAATAATAGTATGTATCTTCTTTGTGAGGATTGAATAAAAACCACTTTGCAAAGTACCAGGTCCTTAGTAAGCACTCAATTGATGTCAAGTCATATTAACATTATTATTACTATTATTACCATTAATTAAAGCCTGCGACAGTAGGGGCACACTTTAAGACTTTAAGGTGACTTAGTATGTTCACATATTCTTTGCAATCAAGACTAAGCACGGGTAAGTGATTAGTGGCTGTGTTGTTAATTAACTCTCTCCAGTAAAAAGGGACCTTGGAGAACTCTACACTTAAACAGCTGATTGCAATACAATAAGCTCTATTATGCAAAGGCTCTCGTTGGGGGCCCTCTGCTTTCCACTCAGAGAAAACAGAAGTTACAGAGCAAAAAGATCACCACTCCCCTCCTTTTTAATTAGAAAGCACTAAGAAGATGAAAATGCATAATAAGCCTCTGCAGTAGTTAAGTGTAATTCGACTAATGTGTGCCTGGGGACTCTCCATCATTGTGCCGCCACGCAGAGCAGTGCCTTTAAGAAGCAGCATGTCAGAGATGGGCAGGGCCGGAGTTCCAATCTCCGCTCGGCCCAGGTTGGGAGCTGTGGTCGAGGGGGTGGTGCTGGGGATGTGAGCATGAGATCCCCATGATCAGAAGTGGGGCTGGAGGGTGGCCAGGTTGGCACATCTTCAGGGCGCTTTACTTCTACTGGGCCTCGGTTTCCTCCTTGGTAAAAATGATAATCATTCCAGTGTACCTACAACAGACTGCATGGGTTCAATTCCTGTCCCTGACATTACAAACTGTGGTTACATTTATTGCTTCCATATCCTCATCTCTAAAATGGGTGTAAAATGATGCCCACGTCCTTGGCTAGCTGCACTTGGTCCTGTGCCTAGCACGTGGAAGCATTTAAAAACATTAGCTCTTAACAGATCTGAACTGCCTTGCAAAATCAGCAACTAATTCAAGGTTACAACTAATTCAGCAGCAAAATCAGCAACTAATTCAAGGTTACAACTTGATTTCTTATTATTCAAGTGTTAACTCTGGTCAAAGTTTTGCCATTTTGATTTTGATCAAGCCAACCATTTGCATCAGGAGGTCCCCCAGTTACAACCAGTTTACATAAACAGTTCACAAGAGACATTTGACACAATGGGGAAACCCAGCACAAGGGACTTCTTCCAGAAGTACCAAGAATTTAAACAAGATTTCACATTACAATCTCAATAGTTAATATTTATCATCTTCGAGATTCACAGAAGCCCTCAGGGAAATATTAACTATTTTTCTTCTTTGTGTTCCCTTCCTCTGCTTTTCAATGGTTATGTCTTCACTGTCCACTGATTCAGGGAAGGCAGGCAGAAAGCCAAAAAGAAGAGTTTGCTTGGATTCACTTCCAGAATTTCCAGCCTTAAAAAAAATGGAGATATTTTGAACTATTGAGAAGTAGAGGAGGTGGGGGAATGAACAGGAAATGAGAGAAATAAAGATATTAGTGGGTCCTGGAGAGGGAAATGAACTTGAACCTGAACTCTGCTTCCTGAGTTTGAGTATCTGAAAGGGTAAAAACCTTGGGGAGCTTTCAGAGACCAAGTTTGTTGAAAAGACTAGCTGACCTTCAGAGGTTTGTGTGGAATTTGTGGCTCTGACGTAAGAGAACTGGTAGGTCTTACTCAAGGTTGACCGAGGTCTAGGATCCAGTGCGAAGAGTAGAAATTCCCACTGCTCCAAACTGTCCCCTGCCCCTGCCTTTTTTCTGATTTGTCCTTTTCTCACATTTTCTTTCTCAAATCAGCTGGTGACTTTTCACAAAAGGAAAATCCTCAAAGCAGTTCTGGGCAAAGGTGGAGAAACCCCCACGATCCCTTTCTAATGGTAGGAGGCTGATATCCCTGGAGTTCTGGGGTATCTTTATTTGTACACCTTGTAGGCTGTTCCCCCAAATAACTGATTTATATATGAGGTGTATGGCTGGGGTGATGGGGAGGAAATAGAATGGCAGCCTGGGTTTATTGAACCATGCTATGCTTGGTCTGCATTAAGCCCAGGATTCCATGAATGTCCAGGGTGGTGGAGACACTGGAAAATACAGCTGTGACCCATGGTGAACTTGAGCTAGCTCTTAGTGGCTGGTGGGAGCTCAATGTTAATTTTCAGAAATTCTACAACCCAGTTGTTAAACAGAGCCATTAATAATTAAAGTCAAATGAAATTACAATTAAATAAAATATGTTAAAAATAAAGGAAATACATCATCATCATTTTTTTATTCTTTTACTACATGTTCCTATTATGTATGCTTTTGAGATCATCTATGTCTGTTTTACTCATATGGTGAAACTACTATATAATGAGGTAATACTGTGCATCTTTCCCCAACTCCGTGTTCCATGAAAATGGCCATGGTGGGAGCGTTGACAAATCACAGAAGTTGGCAAATGCCACAAAACAGGACTCCTCCCCATCCCCCCATAGAGCCAATTGTTAACCATCAGGTGACTTCACATAGTCTGGGGGCTTGGAAAATCTTGAGGGAGCCCAGGGCAGAAGGCCAGACTGTGAGCTACAGTAGAAGGGTGGGTGCTGGAGACCTGAGCATGAGATCCCCATGATGGGAAGGGGGGCTGGAAAGGTGCGGGGCGGGCAGTGTGAAACCACCACAGGAAGGGGTGCGTACCAGCCCTGTCAGTCAGGATATCCTAACAGGGACATCAACACCATAGGAAGCCTCCCAGTGGGTGCAGGGGAAGGAACAGTCCGCTGAAGTATTTCCACATACCAGCCCATCAGAGCCAAAGTCCACTCAGGAGACAGAAATCACACCAGTTACTTAAACAGAGAGAATTTAATATCAAGAATGATTAGCCAAGTATAAAGTCGTTATGTAGTTAAATGAAAGGGAAAAAAAAAAAAAAAACAGTTCTAAGGTTCCAAGGAGTTGCAACTTCAAAGTGGCAAGCACCTCTACGGCTGGAGAAGCAAAGTGAAGAGACTGGAATATCTTAAAAGTAGAGGCAGATTCCCGTGGAATTTAAATTCAGAGCCTTTCGAGGGGATGGTGCTTGAGTCTATGGGCTTGGAGGGTACAATAAGCTGTTTTCTGCAAATGTTGAAAACTGTATTTATCTGCTGCTTCAGAGGTGAAGACGCAAGGCTAGCAGGGCCTGAAAGGAACAGAAAGCGAGGAGAAAGGGGCGAGTTCCTTCTGGCTCCCACAGCCTCAGAGTCGCTCTCTAGCGCCCCCTATCGGTGCTGACTAGTGGGCCGCAGCCGGCAGCAGGGTGATGCGCAGATTGCTCAGAGATCTGGAACCCCGGAGGATGCAAGGCTGCCCCAACACACGGGAGGTGATTAGGCCTCTGTGGGCCAAAGCAAGAAGGTCAATGACAGACTGCACTTCCTTTCTGCTACATCTAAAACTGAAAGAAGTGGAGGCCTCCCTGCTACCTTGCCAAAGTACTGCTTTGACTCGATGGTCAATTTGGTAAGGTAAAAACATTGCTTCAGCTTTTTCCAAGGGCTGAAAGCTTAAGGAGTGGTGTTTGGGAAATGTGACAGGGTTCTGGGAAAAGAAAATGTAGCTGTTTGAGAGGGAAGGATCTGAAGCCAAGTGAAAGCCCTGATAAGCATATGTCCTCTGAGCATGTATTTAAGTGGCCCGTTTAAACTGGGTCTCTGTTAAGCTATTTTGCATTAGACAGGAATTTAGTCGTTTTATGTGTTTGGGATTTTTTAAGGCATATTTTTAAGTTGCAGGCTCTTCTCTTATTCCCAGCTGACCTCCTTTCTAAAAAGAATTGAAACATCCATGTCTTTGCCTTGGCATCCGGTGATTATCAACAACGCCCTAGGAGGTCACCTTTGGGGATAACAATACAAGCTTCAGTAAAGAACAACTTTTGTCCTCTTGAAAAGTATCTTAGCAACTGAATCTCAATGGCTACAATCTCCTGCTTACCTCTCTTGGGCCAGGCTTTGGGTTAAACACTAAAGAAGGACATAGTGGTAAGGGAGACCCGTTCCCTGCCCGCAAGAAGTCATAGTTTAGTAGAGAAGGGCAGTAACACAGTGAAGACAGTACTCGGAGGAGCAATGATTCTGCGGGGAGGTGGGCTAGGAGGCTGGAAGTAGATAAAGAGTGGGAAAAACGCAGACAAAATAGAACATTTCTGATTGCCTCCGAAGAAAGAATAGGAGCCTGCCGGGTAGAGAAGAGAGAGGCACACTCTAGACAAGAACTTGCAGGTGTGAGAGAGCAGGAGTAACAAGAAGGGGCTGGAGAGGTCTCTGAAGGTGCAAGGAGGCCAGGTCAGAAAAGTACCTTATTTGTTGTGTTGAGGCAATTGCCATTTATCCTGCGGGTGATGGGGAGACATCCGAAGAAGCTGTTTCCCTTACATCTGGGTGGCTCAGTTGGTTAAGCATCTGACTTTTGATTTTGGCTCAGCTCATGATCTCACTGTTCCTGGGATTGATCCCTGTGTCAGGCTGTGTGCGGACAGTGCAGAGCCTGCTTGGGATTCTCTCTCCCTCAGTCTCTCTCTCTCTCTCTCTCTCTATCTATCTGCCCTTCCCCCACTCATGCACATTCTCTCTCAAAATAAATAAACTAAAAAAAAAAAAAAGAAAGAAGCTGTTTCTGGAGAAGCTATGCTGAGGACAGGTCCTCAGCTGTTCATCAGCCAAACTGCACCTGAAAATAAGTTTACTTTACAAAAACTCCAAGTCCTACCAAGTCCTGACCTCCTCTGTGCACACCCGAACTTCAACTTTATCAAATTTGCAGGCTCTGGCTACAGATGAACGTGTCTCCATTTTGTGCCATGGCTGGCCAGGTATGTCCCCCATCAGAGATGTCTTCTTCCCTCCCTCCCCCCAAGAGCCACACTTCCTACTCCACATGGCTCACTTTTGAGCAGTTGCAAAGGCTTGGATATAAGAACTCCAGATAAGTAGTGGTTGGCACTGATACTCATGCAAAAGCTAAGGTTTAGCTGCTCGGAAGGCAGCCTCCAAGTGGCCCCTCTCCTGTCTGCTTTGAGTTGTATTGGTTAGTTATTGTGGTGTAATAAACAACTCCACAACACAGAGCTTAGAACAACCATGAATTGTTATTGCTTATGTACCTGCATTGGGGCTGTATGGCTCTGCTCCATTTTTTTCTGATATTCCTCCTACCATCAGTGGGCTAGCCTAGACGTGATCTTCCCACAGTGACAGCGAAAGAGCAAGAGGGCAAGAGGAAACATGTGCAGCCTCTTAAGATCTAGGCTGAAATCTACTTCATTATCCCTTCTACCCATATGTTACTGGCCAAAGTAAGTTTCATGGCCATGCCCAAAGTCAAGGCTCAGGAAAATACAACCTGCCCACCATGAGGCAAATAAGGGTGTAGATGTGGAGAGGGGTGAGAAATTGGAGCCAATAATGCAGACTACCACAGTCCCTCTGATGATTGCATTCTTGGGCTCTTCTGATTCCCTCCTCCTCGTGTGCATGTGCCCTAATTAAGATGGAAACTCAGATGTCACAATGAGACTCAGTTTTCTTGGGTCAGGCTATTGAAAGTGTATCTATTGTGGGGCCTTTGTGTAGTGTCAACCTGGATAAACTGGAACTACATTTCCCAGAATTCCCACGCTGTCCCACAGTTCCTGGTTAGGGCTGGCTATGGGAAAGATTCATGCCTGATCTGGAAGGTCAGTGTTGGATTACCAGGCAATGTTGCAGCTCATGATCTGTTGGCTTGCCTTGTTGGCAAGGAGTAGCAACCATGCCTGTAGCTTCTCGAACTTGTATCAGATCTCTTCCGTCAGCTGCTCTGAATCTTGGCCAAGGTACACATGCAAGTCCATGGTAAGAGACACCAATATTGCCTGCATTATTGAGGTTGGAGGCAGACGTGTGTACCAATTCGTCTTCAAGGGTTCCAATTTGTCCCTGTTACCTGCCCCCCCCCCCCCACTTCATGTCCATTTTCCCTTCCTAACTGCCTGCACTGCTGACTTCAGCCCTGGCATCAGATGAAGAAGCAATGGCTTTACAAGGACCTGTTTAATCAGCTTTCACCATTGTGTGAGGTCAAATTCTTAGAATAAATCTCATATCCTGCATCGCTCATTGTGGCTCTGTTTTTCTGATCAAACCCTGGTGCAACTATGGTTAGAATACGTACTTTAAAGTAATTGAAAGGTAGATTGAGGCTGTGTCAGTTTACGTGTTCATTTATGATTTCGTTCATCTTTCCATGTATTTACTGAGTATATGCTACCTGGTAATCCTGTTGCTCTAAATGTTACAGGTCTATAATGTAGATTCTGTACAATGGGGTTGCCATCCAAGAAACAGTGTATTCACAGCAGTGTGATAAATAAAGGATTATAATGCAATATGGTAACTGCTCTATTAAAGAAGCACCAAGCACCATTGGGATCTCTCATACTGCTTAGGGACTAAAGATTTTTTTTTAATTTTTTATTTATTTTTATTTTTAAAATATAATTTATTGTCAAGTTGGTTTCCATGCAACACCCAGTGCTGAACCCAACAAGTGCCCTCCTCAATGCCCATCACCCACTTGTCCCTCTCCCCCTCCACCCATCAACCCTCCATTTGTTCTCTGTATTTAAGAGTCTCTTATGGTTTGCCTCCCTCCCTCTCTGTAGCTTTTTTTTCCCCTTTCCCCTCCCTCATGGTCTTAAGTTTCTCAAGATCCACATATGAGTGAAAACTTATGGTATCCGTCCTTCTCTGACTGACTTATTTCACTTAGCATAATACCCTCCAGTTCCATCCACATTGCTGCAAATGGCCAGATTTCATTCTTTCTCATTGCCAAGTAGTATTCCATTGAATATATAAACCATATCTTCTTTATCCATTCATCAGTCAATGGACATTTAGTCTCTTTCCATAATTTGGCTATTGTTGAAAGTGCTGCTATAACCATTGGGGTACATGTGCCCCTATGCATCATCACTCCTGTATCCCTTGGGTAAATTCCTAGCAGTGCTATTGCTGGGTCATAGGGTAGATCTATTTTTAATTTTTTGAAAACCTCCACACTGTTTTCTAGAGCGGGTGCACCAGTTTAGGGATTAAAGATTTTGTTAAGAGGTATTAGATGAGCATCAGTTGGACAAGATTGGGAAAGGCTTCAGGAATGGCCATCATTATGTTGGTGGAATGGAAACCACTGCTGACAAGAATGTAAATGTTTGAGTAATGGCAGTGAGCTTCCTTGCAGAAGGCCTTATTCAATTCATGACTTTCAGTGTGTTGGAAGGTTTAGAATGATTTAGCACCAAGGCGTGTATTTATGCATTCCCTTGTGAAAACTAACTCCTTCCCCCCTCCATTCTCTGCTTAGCAATCTGAAGTGTCCCATGCAAACAGAAAGAAATCTTAGGGAGTGCAATCACAATGGAGTCACTAATGCGGGTCCAATCATATGGACTCTGGTGCCATAATAGGGAATCCCAATCTGGTGGCCCTTTGGTCCCAGTGTGAAATGGTAGGTACCATTTGACCTCAGCTGTCCCCAGATTTAAGCTAGTAGTACTTCCACTGGAAAGCATTACTATCCCACTACGATGGCACATGCTTTGGGGTAGAAGACCCTAAACTTTGACCTCATATAACTGGTCATGAAACCGGTTTTCTGTCTTAGCAGTTCTTCTGCACTGATGTATTCTCCTCCAACCCTTACAGCTGCCTTCCATATTTGACACAATCACCGCGCTGCCTGGGCCCTCCTTCACCAATACACGTTCTAAGTTGGCGGGAGCCCAATGTTACCAGCAGATCAACCTCTTGCAGACACAGCTGTGCACTTAATATGGCTTTTATGCCTTTCTTTATGTTCCATCTCTTACTGGCAGAGTAGCTCGAACAAGCTGCTTAAACTCAATGCCTCAATGTTCTTATATATAACATTGGGATCATAATCATGCCCACATCACAGGATCATTGGTGGGTAAAAGGAGTTAACATTCTTGGAAGGATGCCTGACTTATCTGGTGAAGCCTCTAGAAATTTTAGTTGTTACGGTTATAACTATCCTCCTCATCTCTTTTTGTCCTCTGGCTGGCCTGGAACAATGGAATCACACTGAGAAAAGCAGTGAGTAAGTAGAATAAGATATGAAAGAACACAAATGCCTGGAGTCCTGAAATACAGTCTGTCTAGTGAGACAAAGGGCTAATTAGCACTTGAGAGAACAGGTTGTGACACATTCCAGTTTCCTACAGAAGCACCGATTGTGCTTTTTAAATGGTGGCCAATCTCCTCTCTCTTGCCCTTTCCAAAATGCATTATATTTGCCTAAGTTCTTAGAGACCGAATACTCTGTGATCATAAAATATTATGGCATCAATAATGGCCCTAACCCAGAAGGAAACAATCAGTGCGAAACGTAGCATTAAACAGGAGCCCGAGGTACTGAAGGTAAAGCTGGGGGGAGGCTGTAAACTGTGTCAAATAATGGGTTTAACCAAAAGAGAAACCACATGATGAGAAAGATTATAGTGGAGCAGAAGTTGAACTGTGTAAAAAAAGGAAAGGAGAGAAAGAGAGTTTCCCTGACAATGAGGCAAACAATTTGCGGATATTAAAAAGAGAGAGAGAGAGAGAAAGCCAGGGAAGTGTTCAAGGGCAAACTGAAATTTGAAAGTCATTTGTGGGTATATAAAAGAAGAGGGAGGTCATGGATTTTTCTAGAAATCAGACTGGGAGGAACGAGAAACAGAGGTCAGCAGCAGAGAGCGGAGTAGATGACAACAAACTGGAGGTGGCTTTTGACCCACAAGAAAGGTGAAAAGTGAGCCTTTGGTGGAATAGTCAGCACGGAGAGCCAGCCTTGCAAACCCAGGGACTTAGGTACATATATGGGAGGCAGAAGATGGTTCTAAGAACTCATAAAAGAGGTGTGCCTGGGTGGCTCAGTAAAGTGTCTGACTCCGGCTCAGGTCATGATCTCCCGGCGAGTGTGTTCGAGCCCCGCATCTGGCTGTTCATTGTCAGTGCGGAGCCTGCTTGGGATTCTCTGTCTCCTCTCTCTGCTCCTCCCCCATCAGTGCTCTATCTCTCTCAAAAATAAATAAACATTAAGAAAAAAAAGAATTCATAAAGGAATAAAGTGCGGTGGGAAGGAGGAGCTCTCAAAACAGTATCATGAGAAGAACTCCATGAGAAATAAGGCTTCCACTTGGCAACATTTATCGGGCACCTGCTGTAGCCCATGTGCTGGGCTCAGGAAGTTTAAACAACTGTGACACCAACCACCGGAATCGTGGTTAGCGTCCTCAAAAATTTGTCATTGCTAGTGATGCCCAATGGAAAAGTGTTTACTCCTCAGTTGGTTTTCGGGAAGGTATTTGTTTCGGTTCTCCTTACAGCCCCCACAGGTATGGTTTTAACTTCACACACAAGGAAGTGCAAGTCAGGGGCGATGAAGTGAATGGCCCACGAGACACAGAGGCTAGACGCACAGTAGGACTGGGATTCAGCCTCCCGACTCCTCTTCCCAGGTCTGTGCCAAGAAGCCGCCCAGTAACTGGTTACCATTTGCGTTGATTAAACCCAGGGATTTTCCTGTGATACCCTTAAATCCATATTTCTGTTTTTACTTCTAGACCATTCTTCTTCTAAGAAGCCGGAGGCATTTTACACATTTTCAATTCTGACTCATTCAGTCCTTCTTGGGAGATAGAGAATGACACATAATTCCCAAATGGTAGGTGCTTAATGGAAAAACAGAAATACAACAATTTACATTTCCTTGTAAAACAAAACAGAACAACAACGACAAAAAACTATGACCTCCTGATAGGAAAGTAAATGTAAATTAGTCATGAAATGAGGTTAGAACTAATAATGCAGTCGGCACATAATGAGAGAATCCCAAAAAAGAACTAGAATATTTGTACTCAAAGCCTTTTGCCTGAAGGGTCCCCAGGCCAAGAACATGAAAGTGAGGCCTGACCACACAGAGCAGTCAAATAAACAGGATCAGAATCATGTCAAGGTTGGATGTAATCCTGGAAAATCTGTCTTCACAACATGGCCAGTTTTTTTCCCCCTTCTTTTTGTAATTGCATTTTTCATGCCACAGGGTATAAATTAATTGATTTGGTTTGTCAGAAGCTCATGTTTTCAGGGTTCTCTGGTTGTAACTTGCCTTCCTAAGTATATGTGTTTGTTTTCACAGGTTCGGTCTGTACTTTCTAAGAAGAACTTGATCTTTTTTCAGAAAAGAAAGTCACATGAACATGAACATAAGATTCCTTCTTTTCCTGAAAACTCCTGTCTGTGGCTGACGTTGTTATTCCTACAGATGGCAACAGCAATCTGGATTGTTCCTTCCCCTCCTCTCCCCCTTCCCTGATCATCCCCTCCTTCAGGGGGCAGGCTGGACCCCTGGATTTCTGCCTCGCTGTCCTCTGCAGGTAGAGGAGGGGCTTCAGAGGCATCTGGTTAAATTCATTCTCCACACGGCCACTTTCCTTAAAGTCTCTCAATGGTTCTTGATTGTCTTTAGGATAAGGCTCAGGTCCCTTCATTTGGTGCACAAAGTCCTTCAATTTCTGATCCCGCTTTTATTGACAACCCCGTTACAAATTCTAATTCATGTAGGGGCCCCCGGGTGGCTCAGTCGATTAAGCATCTGACTCTTGATTTCAGCTCAGGTCAAGATCTCACGGGTTCGTGACCACACCCCTCTTCCCTCCCCACCCCCCACCCCCAACCATGAGTCAGGTTTAGTGCTGACAGAGCCTGCTTGGAATTCTCTCTCCCTCTCTCTCTCTGCCCCTCCCCTGCTCATGCTCTCTCTCTCTCTCTCAATAAATAAATAAACTTAAACAAAAATTCTAATTCATTTATGTTTTTGATGTAGGAACTTTTCCTGTGCTTCCTTGTCTTTACAGCATCAAGTTGTCTGATAGGAACGTCCTTTCCTCTCTTTTCTGCGAGCTCCTACACACCCCTGTGTGAGATACCCCGCCTGTTTGTCCCTCACCTCTCTATCATACACATAACCACATGAAATTTTAATTTGTAATGTCCTCATCTGTTTCTTCTTCTACAACACTACTATCCAATACAACGTATGCCATATATGTAATTTAAAATTTTCTAAAAAAACCAAAAAACCAAAAAAACTTCTAGAAGCCATGGTTTAAAGAGTGAAAATAAAACCCGAGGTGATTAATTTCAATAATATGTTTTATTTAACCCAATATATCCAAAGTATTGTCATTTCCACATGTAATAAATATACATTACTAATGGGACATTTTACATTCTTCTTTTCAGTCTGAGTCTTAGAAATCCTGTGTGAGTTTTACACTTTATGGCACAGTTCCGTGTGGATGATAAACTTTCTTTGGGAAGACTTGAAGTCTACTTATCCTTCCTAACATTTAGAGTTCAAAAAGGAGACCCACATTCTCAAGTTGTCCTAAGTGTACTTACAAGTTTTTCAGTAATGGAAGAGGATCTTCGTTTTTAAATTAAAGTTAACTGGAATGAAAGAAACTTACAAGTTCAGTCCCTCAGTTGCATTTCGATGCCCAACACCCACAGGAGGCTAGTGCTGGGTGTTGGGGAGCAGCAGGTCCGGGCAGTAAGGTTCTGAGGCAGGTGACCCTTCCAGTTGTGCATCTCCAGGGACACCCCATCACTGCTTTGTCTGGCAGTGGGACAGCCTTAGGAAGTAAACAGTGTCTCTGCCGTGTCCTTGCCTCCAGAACCCAGGATACAGCCTGGCATACAGCAGGTGCTCAGTACGTGTTTGAACAAAGGGATAGACGAAAATGTGGGTTAGTGGTGAGTGGCAGGCTGGTCCCAATAGGAAAGGGGTTCCGGAAATGTGACAAAGGTTTTACGGTTTCTCTGGAAAGATATAAGAGCTTTGAGCAATTCTGTAATAAGCTTGGAAAGGAAGAATCTGACCATCGAATTGCTTTTGGCCTGGAAAGGGGTTGTGTCAGGATGATGTAGTGGCAGGTGGCAAAGCCACACCCACCTGACCTTCTCATCCCTTGTGCGGCAAGAGGCGTTCCCAGTGCGGTGGCTCCATCACTCTATCGGCACTGCAATCAGGGGACAAGGCAGAGAGGAGCGGAAAAAAATAGAAGGACTGGAGCTTTGGAAAAACAGCGGGCAGTGTGTGGCCAAAAGGTCCGTGGCTCCCCTGACGGTTTATTCAGATCAGAGGGTTGATGCACAACTGCACGTATAATTGGTGGGCAAAGACGGAGAGCCTGTCACTGTTCCAGGCGCTGCCGCTTGGATGAGGGGTTTGCACAACTGCGGGAGCACGTGGAATCTTGAAAGAGCCGGGCAGTGGGCTTGTCTCTCGGGTTTGCCCTTCCCACCCAGCAGCAGCTCGGCGAGGCTTGAGGCAAGATCTCCGTGATTGTTTGCAACTCTGCGAGCCTCCCTGGCAGTCATTCCTGCACTTCAGCTGAGGACAAATGGCTCCTTCTAAGAACAGGAAAGGCAGCAAGGGAGCAAGGAGCTCTGGCCCACAGCACTGCTCGGAGCCACAAAGCTCTCCGAGACTCATCTCTGGTCACCACTCCTGTTTCTAAGGGCAAAATCATCCTCATGCTCTCACCTTTGGGAAACATCTTTAACTCTTTCTTGAAGGGACAGCACATTTCTACATGCCTCTATCCACCAGTCAGCACAAGTCGATGATGGGAAAGGATCCTGTTATGGGGAAGCAAGCTGGTGTCTAGAATCTTTTGCTGCCTCTTCTCCCTGGTCTCACCTTCAGGGCAAAGGCACTCATTCCCCAGCGTCCCCGAGGGTTTCCTACTGACTGCTTATGGCTGAATTTCTCCCCAGGAAATGCCTTCAGCCCAGTAGAGCTGCCTCGTAAAAGGTTGCTCCCAATCCTTGGGCCTCCTGCATCCGATGGCTGGTCAATGTGGGGATTCAAAAGTCCGGCCCCACTGATAAACTCCAGAGAGGCATCACAGCTCTGGAGCTTTCTATGGGATCGGCCAAGGTCTTTGTTGAGACTGCATTGCAGCTCAGCTCCTCCTTCTGTTGAATCCTACTTCTAGCGTTTTCTCCTATTGGCCCTGACGTGGGTCATCTTTGCTGCAGTTGAGCACCGGGTGAAGAAGTTGAATGGAGGGAAAGTGCACGATTTAAGACAAATACCCATCTTCAAGTACGGGAATAAACCTCATGGGGGAAAGATGCTGGCAGGAACCCAGAGTAGCATATTTAGATCTGCCAAATCGTGCTGACATCCTGTGGCATAAAACATGACACATGGAATGTCTATTGTGTGTGTGGGTGAAGCACGTACAATTGAACCTGTGTGATTCAAAAGAGCGTATGCTATACATTTACACCTAGGTGTATGTTGCCCTCACTAGACTGTGAACAGATCCCTTTCCCTTGAGGGAAGAGATCTGCTCAGGGTCTGGTGCACGTAGGTGCTCAATTATTTCAACTGGACCCAAGGTGTCCCTTCTTTCTTGCCTATTCTTCAGCATCAGTGACTTTCCCAATAACCTGCTTTTAACTGCCCAAACCCTCTCACTGCCGGTGTCCAATTTCCCCCTCCATTTACCCACCGCGATTCATTATTTTATTTACTTATTATTTATTACTTTTGGTTTTTAAAAGTTTTTATTTATTTATTTATTTATTTATTTATTTAGAGAGCAAGCAGGGGAGGGGGCAGAGAGCGAGGGAGGGAGAGAATCCCAAGCAGGCTCTGCACATTCAGTGCAGAGCCCGATGTAGGGCTCAATTCAAAAACTGTGAGATCATGACCTGAGTGGAAACCAAGAGTCGGACGCTTAACCAACCGAGCCACCCAGGTGCCCCTCACTCTTTATTTTAAAAGCTGCTTTTCAGGCATCTCCTCTGTGCCACGCATTTGGGAAACCCAGATGCACAAGATAAACAGTCTTTGTCTTCATGGAGCTTACCTTCTAGAAGGGACTATAGATAATATGCATTGCTATGTGGTTGCAGTTGTGGTAAATTCCTCTAACTACATGTACACTATGCAAGAAGGATTTATGAGAGTAAGACGCAAGCTGATCTGGGAGCTCAGCCAAGGCCTTTTCTGGGAAGTGACATTTCAGCTAAGGCTGCAGGGTGAGTAGAAGTCAGCCTGGGGCAAGGGGCAGGGGCAGGAGTGCTCCCGATTGGTGCACACCTTGGGGAGCTGGGTGTGTGGCTGGGCCTGAGGATGGCAGACGAGCTGGCTGCAGGCTACACTGGGGAGGAAAACAGTGCTTTGGCTCTGTCTTGAATGGGACCAAGAGGGCCTCTGGGAGAAGAATCAAGGCTACCACAGTTGCCTGAGGAGGGAGATGATGGTGGTGTGAGAGAGGGCAAATTTTAGAGATCTTCAGAGGTGCATTTGTGGGCATTTGAAACCTGGCTGGATCTGGAGAAGGAGCATCTGAAGACAAGCACTTAACATGGCCACATCTGGGGCCATTTTCTGCCAAATGATCGTGAACTTCCAACCCAGAGCTTCTCAGGGTGGTGGCAATGACCCTGATGGACCACACAGTAACAAGTCCACATTCTTGCACATGAAGAGCGCTCCCTGAAATTAGAGAGACCTCAGCTTCAGGAGAACAGGGTGTCCACAAAGTTTGAATTACTACGCAGGCCGGAACGATGACCGGAAGAGCACGTGGGTCAACGAAGGCTACCTCCGTTGGCTCTCGAGGTCCGTAGGCATGAACGCTAGGCTATGCAGCGACACTTTTGCTCAGGGAAAGATGATGCACCTGTGCAGAACTAATCAGAGTCCCAGAAGTCAGCTGGAGATCAGCCAACTTGCAGTTCCCGTTTTTCGTTTTTCTCATTAAAAAAAGGATTCAGCCCTTGTCTGTTTTCAATATCACTTATAGTCATGAAAATGGACAGGACAAGAGCAACAGTGAAATTCTACTCTGTGTCATTGAAAAGCAGAACCTTTGCCACCTCAAATATACAACTTGCTAAGCAGGTAGTAAAAGTCGCCACTCTGTAGCTCTATAACTGTGGTTAGCGAGGTCACGTAGACCAAGATAAATATTAACAGTTTGATAGCAGCCTCTTATTCCAAACACTCTGCCCTGGTGCCTCGAATTATGTAGTACATTAATTATTACTTGCATTATTATTACATTAACAATGAATTATTAATTCCAGCGATTAATTATTAATTCAATAGATGTTTATTGAACACGTATGTAAGTGAAAATTTATGAAATGAGGCATAGCATGTACAAGTAAAGCTTCTGAAAGGGAATAATCAGTAAGAACCACACTGTAGGAATTCAGCTGGGGCTCTGCAGGATAAGGAAAATGAAGGTCAGAATGGTGGTAACTCTTGGATCCTTTGGTAAACGGTGGCAGCGTGAGAAGAGCCACAGAGGAAAATGCCTGAGTCCTGAACTGTGAGCCCGACAGTAATTCCCTGAGACCCCCGTAAGGACCCTTCCATTTCTGGGATTCCATGAATGTTACCATGAGGTTTGTCTCCTTCTCCTCCGACACGGTGGGGCTTGCACGTGGCAGGGAATGTGCCCCACTGAAAGGCACAGTGGCTTTGGGGGCTGGCGGCACTCCCTTCTCCCCACCCCCCCTGAAGTATCTGGCAAGGACTTTACAATGTACAAAATCACACGGCTCAAAGAGACATGGGATGGCTTCTATTTCAAACAGAACACAACTTCATCGACACAGCGCTTAGAGACAGTGATTTAAATATTAGGTCATTCCAAACAATCTGTTTGCAAGAATGCACATGATAAAACACTGCTGGTGAAGACGCAGAAAAAGTCTGTCACTCGTGGTTTTAAGGACATTGCTGACACAGCCTGAGCTGGCCCTGGGGACACACTATAAACTTCCATCAACCACGGACAATGAGGAATGTAGGGCCCCTCCTGGGCTGGCAAAGCCATCGAGCAGTGACCTGGTGTGACCCTCCTTGTGGGGTGGGGCGTGGCCTGGAAATCACTTTGGGGACACCGATACGTGCAAGAACACCCCTTGTGTGATGAGCTCTTAGAGCAAGCGTCCAAAATGGAGTCAGAGGAAAGCATCCCAATTTTCCATTCCTCAGTAGTATTTTGGAATGGACTGCTCCTCATTTGCTCCAGATGTCCAAACCCCAAGACTGATTTTCATGATGTCATGCTACCTGAGCCTCTCATCGAAGGCGGCCTTCCTTCTGTGGATCAAAGTCTGGGGGGGGGGGAACCCACAAAAACAAAAACAAAGCAAGACAAAACCTCGTATTTTGGGGGCTGTATGTAGGCCAGGACTTAGCTTCCTCCATAGGCCCATCTGCCTCCAGGACTGAATCTTATCTGATCATTTCCATGGCAACAGCTGTGGGATTAGAATAGGCTGAAGGTTTAGGAAGAGTTGCTGGAATTCAGTCATACACCAGTGAGGATTATTTAACTACACACTTGAGTTACCATGGAAACGCAAATTTACAAATCAGGCAGGATTTTGGTAGCTCTGTAGCTCGGTATTATATTCTTAGGGTCGCTTCAAATCCCCAAATTCCATCTCCTCTCCCATCAGGGGGGAAATACCCCACCAGACACATTTAATTATTCCCCAGACACTTTCCCTTCTGATTTTTAAAGCAGAAATATGAATAAGCAGAAGTAAGAATACGATCAGCACCGAAAGAATTGTTCCTAAAATGCCTCTTTATCATAAAGGGAAATTCAGCTTAGTCTAAAGAAAGAATCTCAAACATATGATGGTGGACATACTCCTATAAGAGTCAATTAAATACCACACTGAAATTATGCCTATTAAAAAAAACAGATATTTGTTTGTAGGGACTGTCAGCCCTGGACTTCTAATTCATTTAACACCAAGCTAATTTCGGGAAATCAGTCATACTTCATCGTTGGCCACTGTGTTAGAATTTATAAGCTACTTTCACCACCAACAGTCACTTGTTTGATCTGGACACAGCCTATGCGGATGGAGGGGCAGGAATTGGATCCATATCTGGAGATTGGGAAATTGTGGTATGAAGGGGTTCTCACTCATTTCCCCATTTCTTTGGTCTGTTGATGGAAATACCCATTATGTCTCCAGGGAGGACTTTATTCAACTCTTACAAGGTTACTTACAGACTTCCTCCCAAACGGACTCATATTCTCTTTCCTCACCTGTCTGTCCTTCCTCAAATGGCCCATCTTCTTGGAGGAGCTTGTTCTTGGGGCTGGGAAGACCTGGAACCCCTCTCGCCTGTGATTTATGAGGCGAGGTAGCGGCAGTGTGGAATCAGTATGACAGCATCTTAGAACTCTCTAGAATGGGGGTCCCCTGAGTGTAGAAGAACTAGGCAGATGGAGATTGGCCGGCCTGAGAACTGTCCCACTCCCGTGGTGAAGCAGGGGCCTTGCGTGCACTAAGAGAAGGTCCAGTGCAGGAGTCAGATGATTACGTAGCCGGTGTGGGGTGACGACAGGCTGGGTGGTGTGGCACACGGGTTGGGGCTGGAGAGGCCCAGCTGTGGGAAGAAGGCATCCATATAAACTGGGCTGAAGAATGGGCACATTAGGGTCCCACATGTCCCTGTGGTTCGGGGTCTGGAGGCCCGTTAGACTTGCCTGAGATCAGTATCTAATTCTACCAACTGCTAGAAATGTCACGTCAGGTCAGGTACTGCATTTCTCTGTCTCTGTTTTCTCCTCCGTAAAATGGGGATAATTTACAGTTTCTACATCATCGGTTTGCTTAGAGGATTGAATAAGCTAATTCTTACTAATAAGCTAATTCTGATTCTTATCATTACTACTATCAAGTGCTTGGAAGAGTGTGTAAGCCTGCCAAATTGTTAATGAAGGCATAGCCCGTATGATTCTTATTTCATGCTATTTGGAATATAGTAGAGCATCAGAGTCAGAGCAGGGTGATAGAGAAAGTACCCCCACAAGCATGCAGACTTGTTTTGTTTGGCCTAGGGGTATTGGAGCCCTCAGTATTGCATGGCAGCAATCAGCTGTCACTGAGCAGTGGCCGCCCCTCCCCATAGGTTAGGTTTGAGGTGCCCTGAGAGCCCAGTTTCCCTGGCCCTCTGTGCACATGCGGGTAAGGACCCGGCTCCTACAGGCATCTGAGGTTGTGACCCTAAGCCAACACCCTCACTTTATAGCTGAAGAACAACGTGTCCAGAAAAGTTAAGTGCTGCCCCTCTACCCAAGGACCTCCCCCACCCCAGCCCACCCTTGCTTATCAATGTCAGAGCTGAGCCTCGAACCCCCATGTTGGCATGGAGGCTGGAACTTCATTGGATCAAAACTTAAGGACAGAAAGTATTTTCTCTTCATCTGATGTCACTTCAAGGCCACTTAGGTTAACAAGTATCAAAACTCTAATCTAGCAGGGGCTGGAAATTTGACCCCAGAAGAAGGTAATGTGATGGAATTGGGGTCACTTTCAATAGCCTCGGAGTGTGATATAACTGGATCTGATTTTGAGATGTAAGTGAGGTGAGTCTTTGGTAGCTTGTCTTGCTCTAGTCCACACTCATCCTTAAGAGTGACAGACCCATATCAGAGCTGAAACCACAATCCTTTCAGTTGTATCAGAGCATCTACAGGAGAACCAGAAACGTTCACACTATTATTCTACACTTATTTTTACTGGGTGCCTGTGCACTCAAAAGTAGCCGTTTAGTTTTATGCCCACCTCCACGGGCCTCCCCATCCCTCCCTGAACACAAATACCTCAAGCCTCACACGTGGCTAACACCACCTTCTGCCACTGTCATCTCCACCATCTGCATAAGTTGACGTAGCGACAGACGCCATCAGAAGTTAAGTGACTGTCCTCAAGGTTAAGCAGGGATGCGAGGGAGAGCCAGGACCATTAGTCAGAGAAGCATAAAGTCAGAAGATGAGCTGACATGGCCCTTTCTCGGACGGGGCAGTAATAGGCCGTCCACATATTCACTGTGTGTCTGGGTGTAAGTCATGGAGGCCCTGCTCTCCAGAAGGAAAACTGGAGAGAACAGAGGACAGTGGGCATCTCCCAGGGAAGCGGTGGAAGGCTGAGAATAAACCCTTGCATTACAACATTCGTGAAGGATTTCAGCCGGGGCAGAGCTTGGGGTGGTCAGCGCTCTGGACTGAGACAGGGTGGGACTGTCCCAGGCTAAGGGAACACACACTGGCTCCCCCATTCCCTGAGGATGTGGTTGTGTGTGGGGGGCACAGTCTAGCTCCACTTATCCACATCCGCAGTCACATGGCTTTGACTCCATGAACACTTCCTAGTAATTATCCTACATCAATACATAAAGATGCTTATTGGAGTATCGTTTATATAATAGCAAAACATAAAAATCACCCACATGTGGGGACAGCCTAAATACCTTAACAGGGAACTGATTGTATAAATATGGCATAAATATTCCATGAACCCTATGCTGCTGTTAAGTAGACATCATTGGTCTGTATGTGCAAACACGAAAAGGTCTCTGAAATACACCATGAGACGAGACAAACAAGATGCAGAATAAAGTGTGGTCCAAGCTGTGCAAAAATATAGGCACCATATGGACACGGGCTATGAATGTGTAAACTCTTTCCAAAGGGACCCGTGAGAAACTGTTGATTGCAGTTACATCTGAGAATGCAATGAGAGTTCAGTGAAGACTAGATGCCTTTATGTCTCATCGTGTGCTTTTCAGTACTGATCATCATTTTCCCACTGTGCACGCGTGTTCCTTATTAGGAAAAATCAGTTTGTCAGAAGATACTGGAAGGGACTGAACTGGGCCAGCAGACCAACAAAAAGCTGGGGAGGGGAAAGAGGTAAAAGAAGAAAGGGAAAGAAAAAGGAAGAACCAGTTTAATTGGCAGGAGTGAAAATGATCTTTAAAGGATCTTTGTAAGAAGTATTTTAACAGCTTTGTTGACATATAATTTACATATCATAAAATTCCATACCATTTGAAGTGCAGAGTTCCAGGGTTTTGAAACATATTGATAGACTCATGCAATCATCGCCATAATTTTAATTTTAGAATACTTCACCACCTCGAAAGAAAACTCTTAACCCGCTAGCAGTCACTCCCCACCACCTTCAGCCCTCCCCCTTGGCAAACACTAATTTGCTTTCTGTCTTTATAGATGTGCCTGTTCTGGACATTTCATGTAAATGACATCATACTGTATGGGATCTTTTATGACTGGCTTTTTTCACTTAGTATAGCGTTTTCAAACATGAGATCGGATTTCTGATGATCTCAGTGTGCATTGGTGGCCACCAGCCCCATGAATCGCTCCAGTGAAAAGGAGGAGGATGATCCCATGGTCAGATAACCTTGGGAAAGGCTGCATGCCCTGTATGTGTCAAAGAGACTGAAGGCTCTGAGAAGTCCTGCTGCGAAGAAACCCACTCAGCTTTGTTGAATTCAGCATTTCTAGACATGGTAAGCAGGGTCCAGGGCGAAGAGCCTCTTGCGTGTGCTGAGGGCAGAGACATGATGGAGACAGGAGATTCATAGCAGATTGTAGAGATGGAAATTTGGAGAGGGGAGGTGAATCCCTTGGTCATGTGAAAGTTCAATTTCATTTTAATCCTCCCATAGAAGTCAAGCCTTGAAGATCCTGTGGGAGGTCAGCTGCTTTCCAATAGTCCAGAAATAAACTTTCCTTGATTTATTTTTTAGCATTTTTTTATTGATTTATTTTTTAGCATTTTTTCTATTTATTTATTTTTGAGAGAGAGAGAGCACGAGCAGAGGAGGGGCAGAGAGAGGGGGGGAGAGCGAATCCCAAGCAGGTTCCTTCATGTCAGCCTGGACCCCAGCAAGGGGTTTGATCCCACAAACCACTAGACCGTGACCTGAGCTGAAATCCAGAGTCGGACGCTTGACCGACTGAGCCACCCAGGTGCCCCCAATTTTCCTTCATTTAATAAACATCTGCCCCCTCCCTGCACAGAGCCTGTGAAGCTTCAGACACTTGAACAGACCTTTGCCATCATCTTTGCAGAGACGGGTCCTAGACATGCTGGAAAGGTGTGGGGCTCCAAGCCAAGCCTTTTGCATCCCTCGGTTGGTTGAACAAACCGCGGGTAGGTGCTCTTCGGCAATTCTGCTGCAGAGAAATGCTTTAAGATGCCAGTCAGCTTGACTCTTGGCAGAAGTCTTCCAACGTGGTGTGTCCGAGATCCAGAGGAGGAGTTCTGTACTCCAGATCAAAAATAACGAAGGCATTGAGTTCGAGGTGTTTCCTGCAGGGTGGTCAAAGGAATTTCTTTCCTTAGATGTGGTGCTGCTCTACCTCCTGCTAGAGATTTAGGCCAGGGAATAAACAGACTGCAGCCCAGTGGGCCTTTCTTTTTGTCCTTTTTCCTTTGATGCAGTCATTCAAGGATCATGTCTTATACCTCTCTTTCCCCTGATTGTGCTTAACACTCTCTTCGCGTCATCGGGCATGCTCCAAAATTACACTAGCACAAGTCGGCAAAGATGATGTTTGAGCGCACCCAGTGGGGGATTTCTGGATGTCTAAAACTTTGATTACATTATCAGTTAGTAGGCCTCCTTAACTCCATGCCTAGTCATGCTATGATGTACCCCATTTAAGCCTCTTTGCTTTCAGCTGAGCTCTTTAGCACTCTGGTTCCAAAGCATTGCTGAGTGTTGCTAACTGCATAGATGGAAGTCCCTTCCCTCATGAGGCTTATGCCTTAATAAAGGAAAAATGACCCTGTGTTGTGTATGCAGCAAGTAAGTACAGGGCCCTTGGGTACACAGCGGAGAAACAGACAACTAAGACTTAGAGGCTTCTTGGGGTGCCCGGCTGGCTCTGTCGGTGGACCATGTGACTCTTGATCTCAAAGTTGTGGGCTCAAGGAGGCCCACATTGGATTCAGAGATTACTAAAAAATCACATCTTGAAAAAAATATTTATGAGGCTTAGGAGAAGTGACCTAAGACCCAAGAAGAGTCCTGAGGAACAGATAGGTGTTCCTAATGCCAACAAGAGGGGAAAGGCATTTCAGGAAGAGAGAACTGAGTGAGTGAAGGCTTAAAAACATGAAACAACATGGGGCAATTGAGGACCTCTGTGCCATTTGGTGGTGTTGGAGCAAAAGTCATCAAGGGAGCAGTGACGCGGGTGACCAAAGGAAGCCATTCCTTAAAAACAACCGGTTAGCCTTGAGTTTACTCCTTTAATTGCTCATAATAGCTGTTGCAGATTTGAAGCCCAACCCATAAGCACCCTTTAAGTATTTGTCACTATTATCAGTATTATTAATTTTAAGATTTGTGCTAGTGTCTAATTATATTAGACATTTCTTTTTTTTTAATTTTTTAACGTCTATTGATTTTTGAGGAAGAGAGAGAGAGAGAGAGGATGAGCAGAGGAAGGGCAGAGAGAAAGGGAGATACAGAATCTGAAGCAGGCTCCAGGCTCCGAGCTGTCGGCACTGAGCCCAATGCGGGTCTCAAACCCACAAACCGTGAGATCATGACCTGAGCCCAAGTCGGAGGCTCAACCGACTAAGCCACGGAGGGGCCCCTATATTAGACATTTCTTTAAGAAATAGGAGTTCTGAAATTGTCTGCCCTGACACTGTTAAAAAAAAAAAAAAAAAAAAAAAAAAAAACTTTGCCAAAATAAGTTCATACCACATAAAATGCTTTTATTTCCTTCTTCGGGAAGGTACATAAACACCTAAACAGCCAACATCTAGTCAGAGCTTCACTTCTGTCACTTCTGCCAAGTATTTTTCTCTATGTATTCGGGCGGGAGGGAGGTCTGGAATAATGCATCTCTGAGCAGTCATCGGATCCCTGGGCTTGCACAAAAATACCTGTCTTTTCCCACAAGAGGAAGAGAAATCAGGGTTCCAAATCTGTCAAGTTAATGCTGTAGCTGTTCTCCAGGGAGGTGGTGGGGGAAGCCCAGGCTCTGGCGTCTGAGAGCCCCAAGTTCAAGTCCCGGATCTGCTACTGATGAGCTGTGAGGGCCTGAATGAGTCAGCAGAGACCTCTGAGCCTCCTTGTTCTCATCGATCAAATGGGACCGAAGCCGCTAGGGCTGTTCTGAGAATGAAATAAGAGAATGCATCTAAAGCACCTGTCATGGCTGGCATGCTGTGAGTCTTAAATTAATAATAGTTATTATTTTTAAAAGTTTTTTTTAAGTTTATTTATTTATTTTGAGAGAGAGCACGAGTGGGGTAGGGGCAGAGAGAGAGGGAGAGAAAATTCCAAGCAAGCTCTGAGCTGCCAGTGCAGCTGGCCCCATGTGGGACCCGAACTCACAAGCCATGAGATCACAACCTGAGCCGAGACCAAGAGTCAGACGCTTCACTGACTGAGCCACCCAGGCGCCCCAGTGGTTATTGTTAGTCAGCATTATCATTCAACGAGTCTCTGCTGACATGGAATAAACCGCAGAAGAATTTGGAGCCTAATGTCCCCTAAGATTTATTCTTTAGAGCATTCTTTATGGCAGGAAAGGGAGTGCCATGTGTCAGGACCTGTCAGCCGGCCAGTTCAGAGGTGTCTGTTCTTGAACATTTATTGAACACCTTCTACATGGCAGGTACTTTTGCAAATATTGTGGATATGTAGTAAGAACAAACAAGAAAAATTACTGCTCTCATAAACCCTACAGTCCAGTGGAGGAGGGAAGACAATAAAAACTTGAGTAAGTAAAGCATATAAGATGCCAGATGGTGATAAGTCCTATGTTGAGAAAATACGGGAAAGACTCAGGAACATGTATGCTAGTTTGGAGGAGGGTTTGTCATTTGAAAAGGGGTGGTCAGTGCCAAAAAGCTCTCCGTGGAGGTGATTCCGGATTTGTACTCACAGAACATCCTGCCTGGGACTCCCAAGGGCACCTACAACTCAGAGCAGAAATTAGGAGCCAGGAGGTAAAGGTTTAGGGGACACCCCAGGACAGACTCCTTGTGAGCCACCGGGCTGATGTTTCCCACTAGAGTTTTTTGTTGCGCACTGTGGTGGGTCCCTTTAGAACGGGACTGTCACACGCAAGTCACAAATGCCACCCAAGCATGTCTGAGACTTGGAGAAGTCCCGGCTGCCATCTGGAGCGCACTTGGAGAGGGAGATCCAAGACATGGGGACAGAGCTTCCAGGCACCTCCCACTGCCCTGTGGGATGGACTCCTGTGCCAGAAATCACAATTCTCATTCCGCAAAGTCCTGGGGAAAGCACGGAACTGTATTCAGAGATGGATCCCGACAGCAGGCATAAGAGAGGAACAGACTCATCTCTGGTGTGAGTATCTCAGTGGGGCTTTTATTCATGGTGGATTTCCCTTTCTGATGGGAGTCAGGCGAGTGGTTTTGCCAAGGAGATAGCACTGTGATGCCTGGCTTTCTGGGCTCACACACAGAAGGGACTTCATCCAGTGAAGAGATGTCTTTACAACATTCAAAACTGCCTTTTCTGCCCAAGGTATTAAATAGAATGTTACTCAAAGCTGTGATCTCTTTGGGGAGAAAAACACTTAGCAGGTAGCTCTTCCCCAGAAGTAGGTTAAATGAACACGCTGCAAACCCTTTTTTTCCTTCTTTTGACTTTATCAAGGGGAACTATCACTTAGGATCTCCTACTAGGTGCCAGGTATAAACGTGACACAGATATCAGCTAGGAATTCATCTCGCTGCAAGCAGCAGGATATCGGTTACCGGTGAATTGCGTGACAGATGCATTTAATTATGTAAAGGTAGACAGTGTGGGGCTGGTGTGAGGCGTAGTGATGTTATCAAGAACCTTGGATCTTCTGTCTTTCCACCTTGCTATCCTTAACCCGTTGAACTTCTCGGTCCTCAGAGCTTTTGCCTCCGTCGATCAGCATTCAGGGCAGGAAGGAAGAAAAACGGGCAACCTCAACTCCATCTGTCCTTTTTAAAAAAAATTTTTTTTAATGTTTATTTATTTTTGAGAGAGAGACAGAGAGACAGAGAATGAGGAGAGGAGAGGGGCAGAGAGAGGGGGAGACAGAGAATCCAAAGCAGGCTCTCGGCTCTGAGCTGTCAGCACAGAGCCCGACACGGGGCTCGAACTCATGGACCGCGAGATCATGACCTGAGCTGAAGTTGGATGCTTAACTGACTGAGCCCCCCCAGGTGCCCCTCCATCTGTCCTTTTTACTGGAACACATTCTTCCATGTTTCATGGGCCAGAACTGGTACCACACAGTCATCCCAAGCTGTGAGAAAGGCTAAAGTTTGGTCTAAAGTGGTCATTTTGCAAAATCGAATCAATGTCAGAATCACCTGGAGGGTTTCTTAGAGCACAGTTTGTTGGGCATCTCCCTAGACATTCTGATTCAGTAGGTCGGGGGCAGGGCTAAGGATCTGCATTGCCAGCAAAGTTCCCAGATAAACTGTGGCTGCTGCTACAGGGACCTCCTTTGAGAACCACTGGCTTAAAGGAGGTCTTTGACGTTTTTATTGGCACTCTCCTAAGCAGATCCTTATTTGCTTTCTCTGAACTCTTGCCATAACACCTTCCCTATTCTTCCTTCCTTTCATGGCACATTTATTTATTCATATTTGCCACGTTTGCCATATTTAGTTTCCAAATTCCAGGTCTGATCATCTTGTATCTCTACTCAAAACCCACCAGCGAGCCCCACTGCTTAGTATTCTCTGCAATGCAAGGTGCTGCATGATTGAAAACCAACGTGGCTGTGTTTCCAACCACTCATTGTACACAATCTATGCTTCGTTCACACATGGCCCTTAAGAAAGGTCTGTATAATGACTCAGTTGTATCAGAACAACATCGTGCCGAGAATCATTACAAAATCTGGTTACAAAAAAAAAAACAAACAAACAAACAACAAAAAAAGTTGTGTGAAATCATCGCACAGTAGCCAAGACAGCTGGATTTTAGAGGTCAAAATCCAAGAGAAAAGAGAAATGCATAGATCAATTTTTGCAAACATTTAAGGAATAAAGAACCCCAATGTTACACGAAATCCTCCAGAGAATAGAAAAAGGGGGAGGGCATCGGGACGTATTTTATGAAACCAGCATAACTTTGACACCCAGCCTGATGGGCATACTATAAGAAAGGAAAGACATTTGCCAATATCCCTCACAAACATAGAGGCCAAAATCCTAAACAAAGTAATAACAAGTTGAACCCAGTGACCTGGAAAAACAACAGACTACAGCCAGGTTGAAATCCAGGAGTGCAAGCTTAGTTTTAACACTAACAGAAAAAAGGTGAAAAATCTCAGGATCATGTTCATAAATGCATAAAAAGCATTTGATTAAATTCAATCCTCAATCAGGAAAACAAACAAAAAAATCCTTTTTTACAAATTAGGAGTAGAAGGAAACTCCCTTAATGTGGTGAAGCATCTCTACAGAAACTCTTCCACAAAAATCCTACACAAGGTTGAAAGAGAAGAATGCAAATTTGGATGTGAGGCAAGAATGCTCTCTGTAACCATTTCTGTTTCACATCACATGGGAGGACCCAGGTAGCACAAGAAGGCAAAAGAAAGAAATAAAAGGCACAATGGTTAGAGAAGTCGAATTCAAATAACAATTGTCCACAGGTGACCTGAGCGTGTATATCAAAATTAAGAGCATGACTAAGTATTCATGACACGTATATCTAGCGAAAGATTCCTACCAAACGTACGTTGAAAAAAGAACATCAAAAAAATCAGTAAGAAAAAGATATCCTGTTGAAAAATGAGAAATTGAGGAAGAAAACTTTTTGGCAATATTGATAAGGATCTGAGGTAGCTGGAACTCATAATTCGCTCTTGGGAGTATTAAGTGGTGCACCTATATTGGATAACCAAGCACAGATACACGCAACAGAAAGTTCTGTATGCTTTCCAAAAATCACAGACGGCAATTTCGCGACATTATTGCGGTAGGTAGAACCTGTAAACAATCTATAAGTCCATCGGCAGGAAAATGGATACATGGAAGTGAACTAATCAGATGACAGAATACGACACAGCAATGAAAAGAAATAGTCCTGGGTCAACCCCACACACGGGTTGAGCAGAAGAAACCAGACACAAAGGAATATACAACATGGTTTTATCTATAGAAAGTTTGCAAACAGGCCAGACTAATCCTTGGTGATGGACATCTGGACAGAGGTTGCTTTTAGTGGGAACAGCTGGAGAAGGCAGGAAGGGGCTCTGGGGACTCGAAACACTCTCCTTTTGGGTTTGGGTTGTGTTAAAAAGGAAACATTTACTCCAAAGACCGATGAGATTTGTGTGCTGAACTGCTCTGTTTGTATCTCGTACTTCAATGAAACATTTACATGAAACATTTACATGAAACATTTAAACAAAACCAAAAATAACAAAAGAAGGAAACAAACGAAACTCTGGCTTATGTTTGCAAGGACTCTTTTGCCAAGTATGCCCTTCTCCCTCCTGTCCCTCCTCTCTCTCTCTTTCTCTCCCTTGCAGCCTTTTTATAACCCCATTCGGCAGCCTACTTCCAATCTCCAGGCTAGAATTGGCTTGGACCGCAATCCTCTCTGCGATCCCATAGAACTCGGTTGTGATCTCCGCCGCGGCCCTTCCGTCTCACATGCCAGCTCTGTGTGCACGCCTAGTCTTCCCTGGAACATTGCAAACTTGTGAAGACAAGGATGGTAACGGGCATCTGCTACGATTCTTGAAATGCGAGGAAAACAAAAGTTCCTGACAGTGCTTATGGTCTCAAGAAGAGAAAACATTTATACACATGAAAAAAAAAAAAAAAAAAAAAAAGGAAGAAAGAAATCAAAACAACAAAACAGGAAAGACTTCACAAAGTGTCAAAGCGTATGATAGTAAGGGCAATGGGTTGTCAGTGACAGACCCTGTCTTTAACCAAAGGCTTTCTGCATCTTCTTTCTGACTAGGTTTTGCCCTTGGGGTCTGTCCTTGGCCTGCTAAGTCCAGTTGCAAGGAGAATCCTACTAGATCAGTTGAGAGGAAATTTCCACCCCCCTCCACCCTTCCCATCTGATCAAATTCCTCATCCTTCCCTCTTGATATTGGACCACCCAAGATATCTGATTGAATTCCATGTCTCCCCGTGCTCCCCCATATCTTATCACCCTGGCCTGCCTTCAGCAAGAAGCCTACCAATTCAGATTAGCCAAAGTTCCTCCTCACCTCTGGTGCTTCATCTTTTTCCATCTGGCACCCCCCTCCTTGCTCCTTGGCTGTGAATCCCCCCTTGTCTTTGTTGTATTTGAATTGGAACCCGGTTCTCTGCTGAGGTCTTTCTCCCACTCCTGCAATAGATCCTAAATAAAATATGCCTTTGCTGTTTTAACTTCTGTCTGGCTCTGGTTTTCTGTGACATCAGAAATAACTATGAGAGACAAACGGTTGGAAACGGGACAAGTATAAAGGCCCTGTGTCTGGGAAAAGGCTTATCTTGTTTTGAAAACTGTTGGAAGGCAGAAAAGGGCCGGCTCACCTGGGCCTTCTGGGCCCAGATACGGGGTTTAGTTTCATTCCAGTTGGAAGAGTTGAAGGTATCGGGGCAAGGCAGGATTTCTTGCCTCTTGGCCTGAGGCCCTGAGCCCCCAGCCCTCTCGAAAGCTCTCAGACCTACGCTGATTAGCATAGATTTCTTCCAAAGAGGTTGGCAGAGCCCCCTATTCTTGAATGAATGATCTGGGTAAAAGCTGAGTGAGTACTGGAATAGAAATGCAAATGTCTGATTAACGTGGTCAATGGATAGGGGATATGCTGATTGCTGCTTTATTATTATACAAATGATTGCCTGTTACTCAATCTGCAAGTATTAATCTACTGCAGAAACACCATGACTCAGTAATTGAGAGCACAGATTCTTGGTCTAGACCATCCTTACTCAAAATGAGGTCCCCTGGGGACCAGCAGCCCAGTCAGCGTCCCTTGATCTTCTATAGAATCTCAGGCCCCAGGAAGATAGGCTGAACCTGGCGTTGGGGGCCTAGCCCTCTGGGTTTTACCAAGCCCTCCAGGCGACTAGCACGCATTCCAACACTGATCTGACTGCCTGGCGTTGCACTCTGGCTCATCACTTAGCACCTACACGATCTACAGCAAATATTTCTATGCCTCAGTTTCCTCATTTGGAAATGCAAGATAATAATGGTTTGTTGGATTGTTGTGCAATATTGGGCACTCAATAAATGTTGCTATTGTGGAGTCCTTGCTGTAAACTCAACACCACAAAGCTAAAAAGGTAGAGGCTACCATCTCTGGCTTTCTGAGCCTGGCTTCTGCTCAGGGGGACGATACACCACCTTCACCTGGGTTTGTATGAATTCTATTCCCAGGCTCTATAACTCAGAGTGTGCATGGGCTCTCAGCCTCAGTCTCTCATCTGTACAATGGGGACAAAAACACTGCTTCCTGAATAAATCTGTTGGATGAGTGACTGAGATTATACACATTAAGCTCCTAGCAGAGTGCCTGGTATGTTTCAAGTGCTCAGTTTCATGGATAACTGGAATATGAACACGGAGTGTAAGGTTAGACGCATTGCTCAAAAAGGAGTTTTTAAAAGAACACATGTGGGGCACCTGGGGAGCTCAGTCGTTTGAGTGTCCAGCTCTGGATTTAGGCTCAGGTCATGATCTCACAGTTCATGGGATGGAGCCCTGCGTCAGGCACTACACTGACAGCAGAGAGCCTGTTTGGGATTCTCTCTCTCTCTCTCTCTCTCTCTCTCTCTCTCAAAAGAAATAAACATTAAAAAAATTAAAAGAACACATATTTTCTTGAAAAGCCTGTGTAAGTTATTGCTGGGCTTTACTGCACATTTTTTCTTGGCTAAAAGCCCTGAATATGGATGGCAACCACTAGTTGTATAAATTAAGCATTAGGTTAAAAATAGCTTTCTTCACACACTTCTCGCTATCTGTAAGAATATTATTTATTTACTTGTTTATGATCTTTTCCTCTCCCATTCGATGAAGTGGTACTCTTGTCCATCACCATAGCCCCATTGCCTATCTAAAATAGGTACTCACCATTTTTGAGAAAAGAGAGAATGACACAAATCCAATCCACATATCTTTTTAAAAAAATGTTTATTTGTTTATTTTTGAGAGAGAGAGACAGAGAGTGAGAAAGGGAGGGCAGAGAGAGAGGGAGAAGAGAGAGAATCCCAAGCAGGCTCCATGCTGTCAGCACAGAGTCTGACACAGGGCTCAATCCCACAAACCGTGAGATCGTGACCCAAAACAAAGAGTGGGATGATTAATACAGATCTTGTATGCAGAGGTAATATAGTAAACCTGGATTTGAGATTGGGAGCGTAGGAAAGGGAGGGAGAGTATTTCATATATTGATTTTTCAACAGAAAAAGCATTGCAGGGAATTCCAAAGTGACCAAACATATACCAGATACCTACCCAGAGCTCCCCATGAACACGGGAGGTGTTGTGGGCACATCAGAAGTATCAACGTGTGGAGGATGGTCTGGTCAAAGAGGAAGAGTAAGGGGCCATCTGATCAGTGGGGATAGATATGGTGAGTGATCCAGAAGGGCAACCTGATGGCAAGGGTCAAGTTCAACTCTAAAGGTCAGGTAAAAAATAAATAAATAAATAAATAAAAATAAAAATAAAAATTCAGGAAGTCTAAAGCCAGGGCAAAGAGTCAGTAATCAGGGACTGGAGAGTACCAGTGGGCTGGAGAAGATAAGAAGATACAGTCAATCCTTGGGCTTGAACTGTACCAGGGACAGTTTGTGGTCTTTTCTTACAGCAACACTAGGAGACAAACACAGCAGTCTTCAGAGTTTACCCCAGAGTCAAGGAGAGAATTCCAATGCCTAAGTCTGGGTCAGATCTAATCAGCTATGGCAGTGGTTCTCCAAGGATGGTCCTCAGACCAGCAGCCCCAGCCATACTTGGGGGTGTGTTTGAAACACAGATTCTCAAGCCCTACCCCAGTCTCACTGAATTAGAAGTTCTAGAGGTAAGGGTCCCCATATCTGCTCTCCCAAGCAACCCGTGGTGATTCTGACGCACCTTCAGATTTAAAATCCTTTGAGCTACGGC
This sequence comes from Panthera onca, assembly GCF_046562875.1. Lineage (NCBI taxonomy): Eukaryota > Metazoa > Chordata > Mammalia > Carnivora > Felidae > Panthera > Panthera onca. Next base: position 10,600,224 of record NC_138344.1, on the reverse strand, counting down.
AAGAGGGAGGTGGGTGGGTTGTAGGAGAGTGGGAGCAAGTTTCATAGAACGTGTCCATGACTTCAGGGGCCCATTTCTCTGAGTGGGTAGGGCTTGATGGCTCTCAGGGAAAGGAACTTGGGCATGGGAAGGAATCCCAGGAGATGTCTTTTGTTCCTCTCCTCCTGAATCTTAAGAGAGGCATCTGGGATTCTAACAATTCCACTGGTGGGGATGGTATCAGAGATCTAATATTTTGTTACTGCTCTTATGAAACCATTATATTCCAGGGCTGGTCTGAACCAGGGCAGCAGAGATTACAGATAAGAATGGGTAACAGAGATAATACAGGAACTGGATAAAAGTAGCTTTACTAGAGTGTTCCTCAACCTTGGCTACATATTGAAATCACCTGGGGAAGTTTAAAAAATACAGACACCTGCGCCTCACCTCCAACCACTCTGATTCAATTGATCCAGAACGCAAGCCAGGCATGAGGAGTTTTAAAAGCTCCCCAGGTGATTCTCCTGTGCAGCTCAGTTTGAGAAGCAGTAGGCTAAAAATCTATCATCAAGGCTGTGAGCTTTAAGTATCTTTTGAAGGTGATAAGGGATGTGATTTGCTCTAGGTGAGTTTTCTGAGAAGAAATGGCACGCAGTTTGCTTTGGTAAAACATGTACCATCGGTTTACAGTAGGAGTTGAGGTTCAGCCCACGTCAACAAATATTAATTGAGCTTCCTGTGTCAAGCTCTCTGCTAGGTGCTAGGGATACAGTGCCAAAGGAAAGTTTGTGTTCAGCTCCCTCTTTAGGGCAGGAATCAGGTATACATGTGATCTGGGTTTTGTGTTGTTTACACATCGGTGCTTCTCAATTTTGGTGCTGCAGGGCATTGGTGAGATCCACCAGTTGCTAAAAGGCCATACGTAATGTGTTACTGACCATAGCGAAAGTCCCCAGATTTCCAATGAATTTACTCTAGATAAAGAAATTATGGCGCATGTATTGCTATCTCCAAAATACTGTCACTCGTCCACTGAAATTCCAGCATTTAATGAGAATTAGAGACAGTTATGCCTGGGAATTGTTCATGACCCCCACAAAATAATCTACACAACCTTAAATTATCTATGGAAGATCCAGTTACATCTGTTGTTGACTAATTTTATCAGTAAATTCAGCTTATCCAGTCAAACTGGTGGAGCGATTTGTCTCAGGCACACCTATAATATATGAGGGGATATCTGCATTGTAAGAAGGAATTGGGAAATATGGATGGACAGAGTAGAAGCCAGTGATTCCACGTAGTTATGTGGCACTGAAAGTTCCATGGAAGCAGATTCTTCATTTCTGTGTTCCTGGCAGAGCCCAGCACAGAAGGCCCTGCCTAGCACATAGTGGGTGATCCACCATGTTTATTAATGTTGAATTGACTGGCAGGTTTTCTGGGTAATCCGATATCACAGGATGGCCATCACTGTAGTGTATTGGTCAGGGCACTGGTGGCTGAAGATGGCAGAAACCTTCTCAGACTGCTGTAAGCACAGCTCTGATTTACCATTAGGCCATTATCTCTGTCTCTAGGATCTGTGGTTGGCTGTGTTGGCTCCAGATTCTTTCATTGTGAAGGTCATTTGGTCACCAGCTCCTCTGGGTTTATGTTCTATTAGCTCAGCAGCCCCGGGGGAGAAAGAATTCCTGTTGATTGCAGCAATGTCCTGGGGGAATGGGGGAGGGTCGATCCAGGTTGGCCTGGCTTGGGGCCCATGCCCCATGGGGATATGGTTATTTGATGGACAAAGCCATAGAACCAACCCATGAAGTATGAGGTGGGCTCTGACTCATTGGCTGAGAATAAGGGAGGGGAGAGTTCCCCAAAAGGAAAAGTGGGTTGCCATTTCCAACTCTACCAGGAGGTATTATTTGAAGTAGGTATCGTTTGAGGTAGGGATTGTTTGAAGAAACTGATGTTCTGAAAAATAAGTGATTTGCCTAAAATCATATAGGTAGTAAGTGACAGAGACAGACTTCCCCTCAGTCCGCTTAACTCAACAACCTGGCCTTAAGAATGGAGTACTCATCAAAAAAAAAAAAAAAAAAAAAAAAAAAAAAAAAAATTAAATAAGAATGGAGTACTCATGAGGTTAAAGCAAATTTGAGCATTAGGGCCCTCTCCTGATGGGCCATGGAAGGGCCGTATCATTCAAAAAAAAAAAAAAAAATAGTTTGATATCCTTTTCTCAAATAGTGTTGTGATATCTGTACAGGCTTCCAGTCTTCCCCCAGAATGTGAATTTGATTCCTGCTTATCTCCCTTGTCATACTCAGTGCCTCTGCTGTCTGCTGAAACAGTCTGCTTTGGGAAACAATTTCCCCACATTTCATACTTAACACCACGTCTGGACTGAAACTTTCTCTGGCTTCCGCAGAACATGATTACTCCCTATGCACGACACCTTCTTTGAAGATCTTCTAGGACATTTGTCATAGGCTCCCTGGTGTTGTTTTTATTGTTTGTGTGCATATTTTATCTTTCCTACTGAAATATAAGTCACTTTCAGGATGATACTTGCTTTCCTGGCCCCCACAGTGACAAGTGTATTGCTTTCTAGAGTGCATGCTCCCACTCCATGCGTGTTGTATGAATGGATGAAGGATGAATGTATGCCAAGAGCTTCTTTGTGGGATCTTCTTACAATTCCTGGCTTTTTTGTGTGTGTTTTGGGCAAACTCTTTATCTTAGTTTTCCAAAAATAGGAAATTGCTCTCTGTCAATGAGTGTTGAGGATTTTCTAAGTAGAAGCTTTGAAAGACCAGATATCCTTTTTGTTGTTCAGGGGTCATAAAGGATGCATTAAGGGAGTTGCTAGAAATGCTATCTCTTATAATTTTCCTGTGATTCTCCCCTGTGGGACACTTTGCCACTCATTTGAATGCTTAAAAGGTGGTTGGGTTGTTATCAAGTCTTTCCTGGTAAATATTTAATCAGTAAAAGCCTTCTTTAAGCCTTTCTAATGGTGCATGCCCCAAATAATACAAGAAATAATAGACTTCTCTCAAATGTATCCTGAACTACCTCTAGAAAATGCATAAATCCCTAGATCCAAGAGTGCAATTTTCTACCCATGATAACCTAACAATTCTCTTTTTTGTTAGATAAATTTCAAAGCACTCTTTTTTTCTATTTAATGTAAATAAAACTTATTTTTACCTATTGAAAATGTAATACACGCTTGTTGTGGAAAACACACAAAAAATACACGCTAGGGGGAGAGGCCTATATGTATCCTCTCTTTTGTAGATTTCTGAAACATTTTCACCAAGGTATTTAGTAGAACATCACTGGTAGAACATCAATAATTCCACTCTATCTCTGCGTGTGCCCACCTGAGATCTTAAGATGCTACTTTAGAACAATTGGAGAGGAAACATCACGTCACCAACCAGTAGGAACAGCCTTATCAATCTGTCAATAAATACGATTAAGATGAAGCTAGGAGGCCAGAAAAACAGGTGTACATATGTTAAAGAAGGTGAATCAGAGCCTTGGTGGACCATGCCTTCAGAATGATCTTATTTGCATTCAGGCTCTACTTAAAGTTCAATTTTAATGAGCAGATGATATTCCGAAAACATCCATTGTTAGACTTTGGGAATTTACATCATTGTTAGTTTTCTCCAGTAAAAGTTGCTTTTGGAAAATACTTAAGTTTCAGGAGAAATCAGGGAGGCTCTACAAGCCAGGTCTGGTGTTAATGGAGCCTGGACCTCCTCTTGAGAGGAGGGGATCATGTGGGGTCCTCAGAAAGGATCCTGTGCCACTGAACATTTCCTTACCTGCTCTGCCATGGCCGTCAGAGATCTCTGCCATCTCACGGACCACTCACTGGCAATGTGTGGATGACACCCGCATCTCCAGTCTCAACCCCAAATACCATGCCTGTACTGTGAAAAACCATCTCAATGTTGGTCACTTCCTTCAAACTCAATACGACTTATCTTACAAACATCCTTATTTCTATTGAATGTACCACCAACCATCCTCTTGATATGCTCAGGCCATAACTGTAGTCACTTTTGGATCTTCACTGTCATTTGCCTTCTACTGAAATCTCTCCTCCATCCCTCACCAAAACGAGTAACAGGTTCTTATTAGTCCTTATAGTCACATTTAAGTCTTTTATTCTCTTGCTACATGTATTATCATGTCTTTCACATTGGACGGCGGCCATCTTTAGTTATCCCCTTACTGGTCCCACCACCAATATAACAAATAACCATATTCACCACATTCTATCAATGTTAACTTGCTGTTTCCTTAACATCCATTTTTTAAAACATTCTACAGGCGCCTGGGTGACTCAGTCGGTTAAAACATTCTGGCCCTGCCCTAGCAGGACCTGGCCTCATTTGCCTCACCTTCATCTTGGTCCTGTTGAATACTGACTACTGCTCCATTACCAACAGACTCATCTACATCTTCAAGTTCACCAGATATCCCCTTTACGTTCTGACTTAACTGAGAGCTGCCTCCCCTGGAAGAGATCACTTCCCTCTGCTCCGTTCTTCTTAGTGGTGGCTGTTTAGTCTCTCATATCCCATGCAGCTCACAGTAATAAGGTGGGTTTTGTGTCCCCTGATTTCTGCTTCCAGACCCTTATTCTGCCTCATTCAAAAAGTTTTGTTTCTCTTAGCCTCGTTCATATGATCATAGCACTTCTCCCCCTCTTTTTCTATCAACTAAACAGCCTATCATTCCCCCTTGTTGAAGACATTGGCTCCTGGGCTCAAAATCTTCCTCTCCACACCAAGCTTTGCCATTATCCTAAAACGAAGTTGAAGCTGCACATGAAAGATCCATGTAAAGCCCTGGTATCTCAGTTTCTTGGACCTCCAATGGCTTTCTTTGCCTCTCAACCTCATCTGGACCTTTCATGGCCACTTAAAAGTGCTACACCTCCAGTATCATTAATTGAAGTATTCTCATTCCTAGGTTCATTTCAGCTTGCTTATCAGGTACCTACAAAAACCTAATGAAGCTTTCCAGCCAGTGGAGTACTCTATGTCTCCAAATGCATCAGCCCTCTCTTTACCTTTATCCCGCCCATCTTTACAATAGAGCTCTTATAAATACTCTAAATACCTCCTTCCCTTTATCTTTTTTGCCTTCTCCATATGGTAAAAACTCAGACTTTGATGAATCCGTTTATCTGTTTCCCTCTACCTATATCTTCACATCTGTGGGAAAGACTATTCTACCACAAAGTCATGATTGCAATTTCTGATGGATGCTGATAACCAAATCAGAATCCTCTAGGTAACTCTTTTATCCATTCTACAAAGGTACTTCTAGCCATCTTCACTCTCCTCAAAACTGTGACCCACTTAGGTCCTCTCTACAAGCACTCACAAACTTCTTAGCATATGGTTTTGTCTGTCCCCTTCCTTCCACAGAAAATGGGTGCCATAGATAGGGATGCCCTAAATATCCTACTATATGCCTACAACCCTAATTCTATCTTTACCTAGCTACTTTCCTTCCCATTACAGTGGGATTCTCGCACAGAGATGCAGGACACTGAGGCTCTTCTTTCCAGGAAGCAGCTTTATTCGTGTTGGCATGGACTCAGTAGGCTAAGACCCCAAGCACAGTGGGGTATAGCCTTTTATGCAATTTCTACTTCTTTGTCTCTCATTTATGGTGACAGATAGTCGGATTGGACACAGTCCAAGTTATACTTGTGTCAGAGTTATGCACATGTGTATAGGAGTTGATTGGGCCACATTGCACGTTGCCTTCTTTTGTTTTGATCCCCCCTAGGGAGGGGATCTACCACACCATCACCTACAACAAAAGTGCTGTATGGCCTCTTCTCTATGTTCAACGACTCCACCTATGTTTGGGTGACCCCTATTCTCCCCATCTCCATCTTCTTAAATTCTTGGAGACCACTAATTACCGACATCTCCAACTTTCAGGGCAGGTGTATTTCTGTATCACCTGGTTGTTTCCTTCCTTCAGCATCCAGACACCTGATGGTATTTTCAAAACCTTTCTACCAAGGTCTATTCACATATGCAAACAGCCCTCACAGACAGGCCCTAAGATGACTCTACTCTGGCTCTCCCTTGTAGGTAACCCACCTCTCACCTCTGGGCAACCCTGACTCTCCCTTTTTGCCCTGAGAAATGCTAAAAGCATGGGTTGATCCCTATACAGCTCCTTCCCATTGCCTTCATGTACTTTTCACAGTCTACTTCCACCAGTCTCTCAATCTTTAGATTTATAAGACATGAGTCAGATCTAAGGCAACTGTTTAATTCCCTACCCAAATTAAGGAGACACATATTCAGCACTCTCTCTCTCTCTCTCTTATGGTGAAGAGGGGGCATCACTACACCTGTGTCTTTTGGAAGAGTTGGGATTTCCAGTCTTCCAAAGCTATCTTTAAATATCTCTGTGCATCTTCTATTTGGATTCCTTATTGCCAAGCTTGAGTCTAAGAGACAGAACCCTCATGCCTAAAACTCTTACGCCTTTGAGGTAGGTGAGGGGTTCAGGTGTGTAACTAGTTTTTGATGATCTCCTTCACAATTCTGGATATGGTCTAACAATCTCTTTATAATATACAGTATTGATTGCTTCGTGCTGTATCACCAGAAACTCCCATTTAACAAAGCAATAATTATGTAAAGAAAAATTGGAGGGAATAATATGGAGGAAGAGATTCTGGGCATGCAGTCTATAGTACTCTACCCGTACAACCTACACATTTGTGTCTTTGGCCCCTAACTCTCCCTTGAGCATTAGACTCTACGATCTATCTGATGCTTTGACATCTTCATTTAGGTAACTCAAGGTATATCCAATTCAACAAGGCCCAAACCACCCATGATCTGGTTCTCTAAATCTAATCTTATCTTCCCTCGGTGCCCTCTAATGTGGTGGCTAACACCACAATTTGACTTTCTTTCATCCACTCAAACCCATGATCAGGACCAACTTATTTAGTTCCTAAAAACGTCCATATCTCTTGATTGATACTGCTGTCATCTGAGCTCATCCAGCTAACCATCACCTGCCACTTCACTGGTCTCCCTACCTTTACTCCTGACTGGCTCCAGACTGTTCATTGCACTGTAGCCTAAATTATCTTTATTAAATCTAGTTTTCCCTCCTCTATTAGGGCCCAGTCCTGGAAGAAGAAACCACACAATGATTTGAACAGGGAAGACTTAAATTTTTTTTTATGTTTATTTATTTTTGGGAGAGAGGGAGAGACAGAGCATGAGCAGGGAAGGGGAAGAGAGAGAGGGAGACACGGAATCTGAAGCAGGCTCCAGGCTCTGAGCTGTCAACACAGAGCCTGACACGGGGCTCGAACTCACAGACCGTGAGATCATGACCTGAGCTGAAGTCGGACGCTTAACTGACTGAGCTACCCAGGCGCTGAATAGGGAAGATTTAAAACAAATAATTGTTAACCATCTTTTGCTAATTCATTACTAAGAGAGGATAAATACTAAAGAATACCCTAAGGCTAAGGGGGAGTACCCAAACTTGGGAGAGAGCCCTCCTACCCAAGGTCAGGAATCCAACTTCAGTGGGGAGGATGTGGGGATGTGGTTGCAGCCCACTAGATGGCAAGAAGTTCACTGGGTTGCCTTGACCAGAGTTAATTCACAGCTGGGGGGTTGAGGTTGACAGCCAGAGAACTGTGGGTTGGGGCTGGCAAGCTAGAAGTCTCCTGGGGTACTGCCAGACTAAAGCTGGTGGGTAGGAAACCATCTACTGGTATGCTAGAAAAGGCTGTTCATGGTGAATTCTGCTGAACTCACCGGGGAATTGGCTGTGGCATCAGTAGGACTCACTGGAAAGCCACCAGGAAGCCACCTGCAGATGATACTGCTGTAGATGTTGGGAAGTTGCCTGAAGCATCCTTGGAACCTGGTAAAAAGCTACCCTTGAGGGTCCCTCTGAAACTTTCTGGGCATGAATTCCACTGGTAGCTCTCATGCCAGATGAGTACTGCAGAATCAATAGAGAAATGACACCATAAGGCGCTTGGATGGCTCAGTCAGTTCAGCATCTTGACTCTATTTCAGTTTGGGCCAGTTCACAGGATCGAGCCCCATTCCTGCTTGGGATAAAAACTTAAAAAACAAATCTCACCGGTACCAAAAGCCCTTTCCTTCTGCAGTATCTGTCTGCAACCTCTACCAGCAAAGGAGAGATGTTTACAAGATCCATCTCTAGTACCCAAGCAAGGACATGAAGGGCAGATTAGGAGCTGAGAGGCAACACACCGACAACTGCCATACCACTCGTGCTGAAAACTCCTCTGTTTCCCATTTTTATTGCTCCTTGGCTAAAATCTGAAGTGTTCCATACACAGCGGTGGAATGAATGTGTAGATGAATGAACACGTGGGCCCTTGCAGTACCCTGTGGTTGTCACTAATGTTGCTCACGAAATATTCCTGGCTCTCTGCCTACAAGGCAATGGTAGGATGGGACTTCTCCATCCCTTCGGGTTTGGGTTGGCCAAAGAGTTGTGAATGACAGGTGAAGTGAGTCCAGTGGTGTGTTGGCAAATGTTTAACAACTGGTTCTTTGGAGCAGGGAGGGAGCCATGATTTGTAGGGCTTGCCAATTTCTGCGGTGCAAGTAATCCCACCTCGGATGATCTCAAGCTACCAACTTGACATCGCTGAGTGTGAAGTTGGGAAAGAAAGGCCACAACTGGCTCTAGCCGACCGCTGTATGATTCATTTCAGCGCCAAGCCGTGGAATGGCTGGTGTGAGACCCTCCGGGGCTTTCTTTTGCTTTGTCAAAGTTTGAGACAGTGGTACCACCATCCCTCTATCGAGTTAGATCCCTGTGTGAACATAAAGAACAGAGCTCCCTGTTTCCTGGCAACAAACAGGTCATATGAATAAAAAATACACTTTTTTTGTTTGTTTCTTTGTTTTAAGTCAGGAGAGTTTGGGGGCTGCTCCCCTCTTTAGCATAACCTAGCCTAACCTGCCTGATAGTCTAGCTGGCTTGATTGGAGTGCTTTGTACTCCTTCCAATTATTCTTTTATACTACTGCCAAATGAAGTTCTATAATTATGTTTTCTTCATATTTCATATCTAATTAAAATATCTAATGGTCCCGCTCTGTCCCCTGCCTCGCGACAAAAATATAAAGTCCCAACTTTTTGGCATGGAGCTCAAATTTCTCCCAATGTGTCTTCACACTGCATTTTCTACCTTATTGATCATCATTACTTCGTATGAACGCACCATTCCTCAGAATTTTCTTTCCTTTGGCTTTTTCTGGGCTTCACCTTTGCCTCAGCCTAGTATTTAGCACAGTGATGGGAACGTGAGATGTTTGTTGAATGTTCTTTCAGCTTATCACCACTCGTCTTAATCAACCAATTCTGATTTTAAATGTAATAGTAGAAACATAATTACACAGGGATCTAGAGAGAAAATTTTCTGGTTACCTTCAGATGAATGTGGAGTGTTTCCAGGGTCTGAGGGTGTTCGTGAAGCAGAAGAAATTTCTCTCCCTATGAGCGATAAATATATCTTAAACACACACCCATGCACACACACACACACACACACACACACACAGAGTAATGCTTACAGAGAGAAAAGTACAGTGAAGATAAAGTTGGAGAGAGAGAAAGAAAGAAACCAACAAAAAGACAAGACAGAGGAGGAAAGGGAGTGACAGGCAACCTAAACTGAAAAGACTAGGGACAGTGATGAGAGGCAAACTCAATGAGAGTTCCCCAAACCAGTGACTGGAACAGCACAGTTCACAAAGGAGTGGGGAAAGCATTAGCAAGGAAGTGTAGTGCAGACTGCAGTGAGACAAAACAAACCACTAACATTGCTAATGTGCCAGGCCCTGGGAAAAGATCACCTTTCCTTTACAATTTTTTAAAAATGTTTATTTAGTTTTGAGAGAGAGAGAGACAGACAGAGCGCGAGCAGAGGAGGGGCAGAGAGAGACAGAGAGGGAGATACAGTATCCAAAGCAGGCTGTCAGCAAAAAGCCCGACGCAGGGCTGGAACTCATAAACTGCGAGATCATGACCTGAGCCAAGGTTGGGCACTTAACTGACAGAGCCATCCAAGCACCCCAAAGTTCACCTTTTCGAATTCTTACCCTTCTGTGAGGTGCAGGTGTTCGTTCCGTTTTTCAGAGTTAGAAGTGAAGCCTTGAAGATGTTTTGTAATGCGCCCAAGAACTCAAGCTAGTGGACCCTGGTTCCTTCTGCACCCTCCATTCTTCCTTCTTATTTTTTTTAATTTTATTTATTTATTTATTTATTTATTTATTTATTTATATTTTTGAGACAGGGAGAGACAGAGCATGAACAGGGAGGGTCAGAGAGAGGGAGACACAGAATCTGAAACAGGATCCAGGCTCTGAGCTGTCAGCACAGAGCATGACGTGGGGCTGGAACTCACGGACCGCGAAATCATGACCTGAGCCGAAATTGGCCCGCTCAACCGACTGAGCCACCCAGGCGCCCCCATTCTTCCTTCTTCTTGTAAATCCTCAGGTTTTGCTTGTCCTTCTTCACGGCGCGGGGTGCCTCAGTCCCAGGGGATGAATCCCCACTGGCCCAAGCGGCTCCTGATAATCCCACCCCTCCTGCAGTGACTGCTTAAGGGGTGTGCACCTGACCCAATTCCAATCCAGAACATGCAGGAGGGAGGCTCTGACACTGCCGGGAAAAGATTTGTTCCTTTCAAAAAGAGACCCAAAGAAGAGACAGTGTCTCCTTTTACCGGATGCTACCGTGGCTGACTGGGACATATGCTGTAATGTCCTGCTGTCTCCTAAAGACAAATGCAAAACACTAAGGAAGGCCAAAATGATAATGATAATCATAGTAATAATAATAGTAAGTTATTATTATTATTATTATTATTATTTGTATTACAAAGAATCTGGGTCTGTGATGACTTCCTCAAGTGACAAATTAACTGTCCCTCACTCCTGATTTCTTTAATTTCTTTACCGTGTGAGAGATACATGAATTGCGGTTTTTCGTTACTCGCACCCTAAAGCACACTAAATGATAAAGCAAAGACTTCAATATAGTTTTTTTATACTCCAAAGTCTGTGCTCTTTAGGATTATACATGCCTTGCCTGTATGGGCATTGTCTGATGTTCAACAATTACCCTTGGTCATGAACCCAAGGGTAAATTGTGTCATACGTGCTACCTTATATTCTTAAGGGAAAACAAAATATGTGTGTGTGTGAGAGAGCATACACACACACACACACACACACACACACACACACAAATTTATGTCAGCAATTTTAGAAAAGGATTTTTTAAAAAACCGGTCATGACTTCAAAGGATAAACTTCAATTTCTTAAGATCCACTCACTTAAAAGGGATTCCTCCTCATCCTTCAGGATTCCTCAGATGTTGCTGGTGATTATGGCCAGCCCAGATGTATCATTCTGTGAAGACACCACGGTCCCTATATACTGGATGTGAGTGAATTTTAGACATTTAGTAAGTACCGTGAAGTACGTCAGTTCCTTGCAAGATAAATGTCATGTGAGGTCAAAGTAACATCATTCATCAAATTGAATAACCTATTATAATGGCTTATAATGGTGATGATTTATTTTTAGTGCTCCCTCAGTTACTCTCCACCTCTGATAATAATTCAGATGACAAGAGTAGAGTGTAGTTGATATAATGTATACATCCAAGTGGTTGACTTGATGTCTCTTAATGGTCAAGAGTCATTATGGTTATTGAAGAAAGAGATACTGAATGTAATAAGCAGTATGAATTTTAATTTATAACTGTATGAGGGCACTGAAGTAGATGGGTGGCTTTTAAAAAAGTAGGAAAAGGGGCGCCTGGGAGGCTCAGTCAGTTGAGCGTCTGACTTTGGCTCAGGTCATGATCTTGCGGTCTGTGAGTTCGAGGCCCCGCGTCGGGCTCTGTGCTGACAGCTTGGAGCCCGGAGCCTGCTTCGGATTCTGTGTCTCCCTCTCTCTCTGCCCCTTCTCCGTTCATGCTCTGTCTCTCTCTGTCTCTCAAAAATGAATAAACGTTAAAAAAATTTTTTTAAAAAAAGGCGGGATAAAACCTGTGAGTTCACATTTTAAAAGAATCAACCTGTTTATACAACTCGATCTCTCATCCTAAATGTGAACACTGAAAGTTCCCTCGGTCAAAAATGTGGAGAGACTGTAAACGAAAGAACTAGTGGTGGAAGACAACTTTCTTCCTCAAGAAAGATACACAATTGAAGATATGCAAGATGTGTGCATGACAAGACGTGGGCCATGAGAACCAGTTAGTGATATTGTGCCGGCGTTACAAATACGTTCGGAGGAAACGTGGGTCTGTTCAGTAATCCTTCACAACTTGTGATTTGTGGGCATTCTCCAGGTGTCTTCTGGGGTGACAAGATTATCGAACTGATCTTGTAAGTAAGGGATTCATAAAGAGTTATGAGGGAAGACCGAACACATTTTTAGGTGAGAGAAATGTCATATAGGAACCCGGGAAGACTGACCAACTTACATTTTGGTAGCATTTGAGTAAGACTGGTACCGAAGATGATATTTGGAGACAGACGGGAGGGAAGTTGGTGAGACACGGAAGCGATACAGCGATGTGTCCGTGGAATCCAGGAATAGGCCATTCAGGTTAAAATGTTATGCTGCCTTTTCCCTGAGAGGTATCACTGTATCAGTGGGAAAAGCCTTGGAGTCAGAATCTGAAGACCTGGGATTAACTATTTATCCCATTACTGCCTCCTCACTTATAAAATTGGAATGGTGACAGTATCTATCCCGCATTGCCACTATGTCAATTAAGTAGGATAAGGTATGCAGATGTATCCAATTTCATTCTTGACACAAAGAAGGTGTAACTTTTTGCAAGTTATCCCAAATTAAAGCATATACAACCCAAACATGCTTACTTCTGACCTATTTCTTGTTAAGACACTATCTACAAAGGTCATTATTAGAAAGTCAGCCTGTTTGTAGCAGATCTGCATGGATTTATTGAATAGCCAGAAAGCATAGCACATAGGTCTTCAATACCTCTCTTCTTAAATCCATTATTTGATTGTTGAAATGAATACATTTCAGTTGTGCTGAACTGAGGAAGTCCTGTGAGGCCAGCACCTTCCACAGAAACCCACCAGCCCCATACCAGCGGGCTTCCTTTGCTACACCCTTGTCAGGCAACAGGCGGCGCTGTGCTGGGCTGTCTGTAAATGGATTTCCTGTAGAAAGGCTCTTTTTCCAAAGTTTCTACTGAGCAGTAACCAGCACTGTAATCAAGCTGACATCACTATTTATCTTCCTCCCAACCGCTGTAATTCTTCTCGTTGCCCACAGAGTGTTGTGGCCCAATTGCTTTCAAAGATCTTCTCAGGAAATGCTCTGTGAGCAAATTAAAGGGGAGGCAGAAATAACTGATAATTATTTATGCGCCAAACAGCACATTGCCAAGTTCTCCTGTGGTCACAAAGAGGAAGCGTTCAAAATGATTGAGGGAGCCTGAGTGCACACCCCACAGCCCCAGTGGCTGCAGCGGTAGAGAGGGGACTTTGGTGGTGAGGATCAAGGCAAGTGTGGGTATCAGAGGTTCATGAAATGTAAACACAGACTAGAAAATAAAGTTTTCGTCCTTAATTTCCTCGTCTGTGAATTCAGAATAATTACCGTGCTTTTCTCAAAGGCAGAGAGAATGCTAAAAGGCAGACTTGACATTTGAGAATAACACCGTTCAGTAGAACTTTCAGCGATGTTGGAAATGTTCTGTATACCTGTACCATCCAACATGGCAGCCAGTAGTCACATGTGGCTATTAAGTATGTGCAAAGTGGCTAATGTGACTGAGGAACTGAATTTGTAACTTTGATTTTAATTCAAATGGCCACATGTGCAAATCCAATGAATATTGGATAGCACAGAGAAGTTATCCAATTCAAACTACACTTCTTAAGCCCCATTCAAGTGTCCCACACCTGTAATCCAGGGGAACGTTTGTCTGGAAACCTCCAATGATGAGAAAATCATGGTTTCCCATGATGGCCCCTTCCACTTCGGGCCCTTGCAAAGAGAGAGGTGAACTTATTATTGTCTTCAAGTCAGTCTTTTGACACTGTCGTCCCAATGCTTTCTTTTGGGATACCCATAGAGGTCATTCTGCAATCTAGCTGCAATGTAGTGGGAAGGGGAGCTTTTGAGAAGTTGAGAACATTTAATATGTCACTGGTTGGTCTATATTCCAGACAAAACATGGTTTGAATACTATCTGATACTTAAGAGCACATCTTGTGGATGGAATTAGACTCCCTGGTTCTAAATATTGGCTTTATTATTTACCACATACACAACAGAGGACATATTACCAATCATAATTCCATTTGTGATTTCCCTTACCTACGCAGAACATAGTGGAGCTGAAAGAATGAAATAGGGCTGAACATGTAATACCATCAGTAGAGTGCATGGCCATTGTAAACATTCCAAAAGCATGAGCACCTCTTATCGTTATTGGTCTCCTCTGGATGTGCTCCCATTTATGAATGCCCTCTTATGCAATACCCAGAACTGTGAAGGTGTGTGCACAAGAGCTCCATAAACTAAAGGGCTGTAAAATATACGATGTATTGGTTTTTCTCTTATTGTTATGGTCACTGGGTCTTCCCTCTTACTTTAGTTGACATGGTGTTTTGAGATTCTTCCATATCCTGAAGTAATGCAACTTCATGGCTGGAAGAATCTTGGGACCTTTTATGGGTTCAAGCCTGACACACAGAGAAGCTTTCACAAACATTTGTGATTAAAATATTAACATATTTCCCAGTCTCTGTTTATGAGCTGTTCCCTTCCATCAGGCTAGATGCCAGAAAGAGTTGGAGGAGAAATGCTTAAAAGGGCATAGCCACAAGCATTTCTCCTCTTTCATATGGCAGAACTTATGCCCATACCTCAGCCAAGAAGTAATTGAGTTACATTTCACATATCAGTGGCACTGGGAAAAATACTTATGGGCCACCAAAAACAAATAGAGCAACAGAATAGTATTAATGCAAGTATGTGATCACCAAAACCATATCCTCAGGTGGTAACTCCTAACAGGAAGGACAGGCAGAGCCGGCATTGTGTGGGAGTCCGCTCGGAGTGGCTTGAGAGAGCTAACTGTTGAATTTTCAGGAATTTGGCAAGCTGGTTGACCTCACAGTGGCAGTAGCTTGAAATTGGCCATTGTGGGAGTTTTCATATCATGGAAACCAGCAAATGTTGTATCCCCCACCGTCACCATCTTGAGCCCTCCTTTCCTCTTCCAATCTCCCTTGCTTTGTATGTATCTCATTTCTGCCTTAAATGTAAAACTAAGGGACGCCCACTTATTTGAGTCGATCAAGACATTTTGGAAGCTTTGATATTACCGGATCATCTTGGACTAAATGAAATAATCAAGCACCCAAAGAGGAAAACCTTAGAAATTGTGTTTGAAATATCTTTGCTCACATATCTAGCAGGCTAAAATTTCCTTGCATTAGATAGGTGCACCAGATTAGACACTGACTTCTAATGCTGCCTGTGACACGTGATTCGTGGTGGGATCCTGGGGAAATCATGTAGCTGTAGATTAGCTACCTGGGCAGTGATCATCTTCTCACATCTTTTCTGATATGGAGGTTAATTGGAAATAGGGTCTAGATTACACTGGCATATCTACAATAAAATTTCACAATGTCTCCTTGATGGCCAACTTCACCAGCATGCTGGCCACGTGCATTCTATCAGGAAAGGCAAGTGCATTATGGAAGGCAATAGCCAGCTTTAGCTCAAAAGAACCAAGGAATAATGCCAAAGGAGCAATATCAATCATCATTCCAGTGGGGGAAGGATGAGGCCAGAGGCAGTGGACAGGGCAGCGTTGAAGCCGAGCAGTGTCGTTTATGGTCTGTAAGGGATCCACCAATTCACATCCGAGGCAAGAGTGAGATGTCTATGGCAAGTGCAATCTTGATCAAAGAGGAAAACAGTCAAAGCAGTTCTGAACTGATAGAAGAATAGATGGATCAATGTAGATACATTTGGGGAGTGCAGATACATAGTTGGCCTTGAACAACATGGGTTTGAACTGTGAAGGGTCCACTTAAATGCATTTTTTTTTACAGTACAGTTCTGTAAATGTATGTTTTCTTCCTTATGATTTTCTTTTTGATTAATTTGTTTTAATTTTCAAGTTTTTTATTTGTCTGCTTACTTTTGAGAGAGAGAGAGAGAAACGGCATGGGAGGGGCAGAGAGACAGAGAGAGAGAGAGACAGAGAGAATCCTGAACAGGCTCCACATATCAGTGCAGAGTCTGATGCAGGGCTTGAACTCATGAACTGTGAGAGCATGACTTGTGCTGAAATCAAGGATTGGATGCTTAAACAATGGAGCCACCCCGGTGCCCCTCCTTATGATTTTCTTAATAACGTTTTCCTTTCCTCCAGCTTACTTTATTGCAAGAATACAGTATATAAGGCACACCACACACAAAATACGTGTTCATCAACTATTCATGTTATTGATAAGGATTCCAGTCAAACAATAGGCTATTAGTAGTTAAGTTTTAGGGGACTCAAAAGTTAGATTTTCAGCTGCACAGAGGGTCCACGCTCCTATCCACTGCATCATTCAAGGGTCAACAGTAGGGGCGCCTGGGTGGTGCAGTCGGTTAAGCGTCCGACTTCAGCCAGGTCACGATCTCGCAGTCCGTGAGTTCGAGCCCCGCGTCAGGCTCTGGGCTGATGGCTCGGAGCCTGGAGCCTGTTTCCGATTCTGTGTCTCCCTCTCTCTCTGACCCTCCCCCGTTTATGCTCTGTCTCTCTCTGTCCCAAAAATAAATAAAAAACGTTGAAAAAAAAATTAAAAAAAAAAAAAAAAGGGTCAACAGTAATTGTGAATTACAGAACCAAGCATCACTCCAGCTGCAAAAACAATGTGCAGGAGAAATTGAACCCAGACTATAGCATCTTACACTGTCTGTGATGAGTTAATTTTGCCTTGTGCTGTCATAAGGGCCACGGCCCCTGTTCAGACTCGTCTGTTGTCCTGTTCACAGGAGCCAAGTGCTGTATGTCATGAGAACTGCACCCAGCCCACAGCTGACTTTGACATCTAGTGAAGCCGCTATGAAACACCCCAAATCATAGAAACCGTATCGCCTGCCTCACTGAGACATTCTGTTTTTCTTTGGTAAACTGAGTCCTCACTAGCTTGGCTGAGCAAAAAGCTTGTCTCTGAGGAACTCTCTCCTTGCCCATCCTTGCCCCCTTACATGGAATATTCATTTTGGGCAGAGAAATCCATGTTAGATCTTGCATTGGAGAACGTTTTTCTTATTTTTTTTCCCACTGCTTCTTTCTTGTTGACAGAAGGTCAGACTCCAGAATACCAAGGTGTCAGGAACCGGAAGGCAGCAGAGGGTTCAAGAAAAAAGTCAGAGGGACCAGGGTTCTGGCTTTCTAGGTGGCATGTCAGTTGATTTAAGAGCACCTAATTGGGCTAAGAGTCAGGCTCAAAGGGACCACAAATCACTGAAGTGTTTTATCATTTTTGTAAGTCTGTGAAAATATATTTTGTATGCTGAATACTTGACCCTGGGTGTCGTGAATAAAATTATATTTGACAACACTTAGCAAGTGCTGTATTGTTAGTGGGACTTTGGAGCCAATAATTTCAGAGTAATTACAATGTTATATGGGATGAGATTTTAGTGCAATCTTTTATCCCATCTTCTGACTTCTCTGTACTGTCTGTCTGTGTAAGGCAGGGAAGCTACTCCCTTCAAATCTTGCAAGTTCTGGCTTGTTATTCTGTGAGCTGTTACACAGAACTTTGTGTTTGCAAACCCCTTTGTAATCAATTATTAATCTCTTCCAAGATCACTCTTTGGTTATATGAATTCTTTCTCTTTTCTCTGCCTTTTTTTTTTTTTTTTGGTCAAAAAAGCTATATAGCGGTAATATTAATTTTGTAAAATAAAAGTCATTCATAATCCCCAAACCCTAATACAACTTGTCTGTCTTATTTGTATATAAGTGTCTAGGTTTTGCCTTTATGAGCAAATGCTGCAACAGAACTTTATGCAAAATTTAATATTTTCAAGTTAGCAATGTATCATGAAAATGCCCTTTTTCCTATGTAATTTTGACATATAATTTTAATATTGGCTATATTTATGCAAGTCAATGTAACATAATACATAAAATAACTCTCCATAATTGAACATTACGGTGGTTTCCAGTTTTCACTGTCGCAAAGAGGGCTGGCATGAAGGGATTTTTGGAATGAGTTTTTTGTTTGTCTTCTCCCCTGATCCTAACAGCATCTGATAGGCAATAGGCACAAATAAATATTTAAAATGTTAATTAATGAGCGATAGTTTTGTTTCCTTCTAATGAATTATTTCTTTAGGATGAATTTCCAAGAATAAAAGAGATTACTGAATCAAAGGGAATAAACATTCTGAAACTCTTTTTTTTTTAAATATTTATTTTTGAGAGAGAGACAGAGAGTGAGTGGAGGAGGGTCATAGAGAGGGAGACACAGAATCTGAAGCGGGCTCCAGGCCCTGAGCTGTCAGCATAGAGACTAATGTGGGGCACAAACCCACCAACCGTGAAATCATGGCCTGACCCAAAGTTGGATGCTTAACCGACTGAGCCACCCAGGCACCCCATATTCTGAAATTCTTAATATGTTCTTGTATGTTCTTGTATGTTGCCTCTTAAAAGACTTATATCAACTCTTTAAAGCTTTCTAATATTTCAAATTTTGGCTTGGTCATCAAAACGGTACCTCTAATGTTTTAATTTGCATTTAATTGCATTTAATTTGCACATCATATTGTTCATGGTTATTTTACATGCCTGTTTCCTCCACTGGATGTCTGAAAACTATCTTGATCTGTCTCCAATCCCTAGTGCGCAGCACAGGGCATGATATATAGTAGAGACTCGATGAATATTAAGTCAATGAATTGCAGAACACTTTTGACCATTTATGCTGTGTAATTTAATTTTTTGGAATATCTAAAAGGAAAAACAAGAGTAGTAGTTAGAGCAAAATTTCCAGCCTCTGCTTTCTATGTCTATGGGACCAAGTGGGGTAATATCTAGAAAATGGATCTATTAAAATCTCTGGTCTCATGGAGTTGTGGTGAGGGTCATATGAGCTAATGTAAATAACTGCTTGGCTCAAACACTCAACAAATATTACCTGTTGTCTCTGGCCCATGTATCTATATGGTCTTCCTGCTTACTTAATAAAATTGAAAGAGCTTTTACCATGTTGCAAATATTAATTTCTTGTATGTTTCATCAAATTTAGTGAGAATTTTTTAATATTGTGTACTTTTAAATTTTTTATTTTTTATTAACAGATTAATGTATTTTTGAATATTTTATGTATTTGAAATATTTTATGTATTATTTAGTGATTTTTTTTCCCTTCTTAAGTTGAAAAGGTCTTGATCATTTCCCCAATGACCTGGTTAATATTTTATTGAACTATGAGTATATCTTTAAAACAAAAATTTAGGGGCGCCAGGGTGGTTCTGTCGGTTAAGCGTCTGTCTTCGGCTCAGGTCACGATCTCATGGTTTGTGAGTTCGAGCCCTGTGCCCGGCTCTGTGCTGACAGCTCAGAGCCTGCTTCAAATTCTGTGTCTCCCTCTCTCTCTGCCCCTCCCCCTGCTTGTGCTCTGTCTTTCTCTCTCAAAAATAAATATTCATTTTTTTTTAGAAAAAACATTAAAATTTAAAATCTATTCTGCACTTTAGTGTAAACTTAAAGGTAACTTAAATGTGTTTTGGAGTATAGTGTCATATATAAGCTGAAAAACTTACTCTTTTTTCCTTCAATTTGCTATTTCATTATTATTAATTGATTCTTTCTTATTTTCTTGATTTGAACGTGTTAAGCACTCATGCAATATTTCAGATATTGACCCATTCCTGAGGACTTATACCTTCATTTTGGTGCCAGTGCCACACTGCTTAAATGACTTTGGTTTGTAATATATTTTAATATTTAGCAGGCTAGGGTCCTCGGTGCCCCCTTTCTACCATAATCTTACTTTGTGGTTTCTTTTAAGTTTATTTATTTATTTTGAGAGAGAGGGTATGTGTACATGTGCCGGGGAGGGGCAGAAAAAGAGGGAGAGAGAGAAAATCCCAAGCAAGCTCCACACTGTCAGCACAGAGCCCCACGGGGGGCTTGATCCCATGACCGTGAGATTATGACCTGAGCCGAAATCAAGAGTCAGATGCTCAACTGACTGAGCCTCCCAGGTGCCCCCACAATGATCTTACTTTGAACTGGCTTTTGAACATCCTGTCTCACCAGTTTAAAATAAGCTTGGTTGGAATTTTGATCGGAATTGTTTTAAATGTATGAATTAACATAATCTGCCTATTGAAAAAAAACAAGAGTCTTCACTTTGGGGAATGATTAACAAAGAAGGCTCTGTTGTATTTAAAATTCACATGCCACCTTTCCTCACATTTCCTTGTAAGTATCTTATGGTTTTTGATTTTGTGAAAAGTAACCTACTTTGCATTATTTCCTAGGTGAATTTTATACATATATTCTAACGCTATCCATTTCTGAGCATTTCCTTTGTGTCTGATCATTTCAATAAATGCTTATTTATAATTCTAGCATATTGTATATTTTTCATGTGTATAATCATTCTGTCTAGCAGTAATAATACCTTTGCTTTCTTTCCCAATGGGAAGTTATTATTTAGTGGTTATTATTATTGTTTAATAGATATAGAGTTTCAATTCTGCAAGATGAAAAAAGTTCTGGAGATGGACATTGGTGATGGTTGTGCAATGTGAATGAATTTGACGCCACTGGACAGAGTGTTTAAATGGTAAACTTCATGTTATGTATAGTTTGCCACAATTAAAAATAAATTTTAAAAATTGCAAAATTATGGTGATTGTTGCTGTCCTTTTTCTTACCGAACTTAAGGTATTAAGGTAATACTGTCCCAGATCCATGTTGAGTTGAATAGCACTTTGGGTTGAAAATAGAAACCTGACTATGAGAGAGTCTCTCTATTCTCATATAAGCTTTTTATTTGTACAGTACTACGTTCTGTCCACTGCTTTTTCTGCATTCTCTGATGGGTAAATTGTATGGCGATAATCGACTTTCTCGGGTGAATTTGCAATCACATAACACTGTCTGAAGATCTGGGATAGACCAGACCCTCTGCTGGAAGCTTTGTTTGCCCTGGACACAGCAGGTGAATTTTGTGGATGCTGTGGTCCAACAGTGCCCCAGGCCACACAGCACTGATGGCTGGAGCCAGGATTCCTTTCTCCTGACTTCCAGAGTAACTCTTTTACTTCACTACTGGCATTGCATCCTACTCATAGACATGATGGCCTTGATGAACAGGGTGCTTTAAAGAATGTTGAGCCAACATTTTAATAACCTGCAGAATTTGCATAGCCATCCACAATGTGTTCCCCTTCTTAGCAGGAAGTAGATTTTCTGCACAGTCAGCTCTCCAAGGGAAGAAGCCATGCCCCTTGGGATGGAGCACCTATCCCCAGGGCTCTGCAGTTTCAGCCACCCTCTACTCAAAGAGGAGTGGGTCAATGGCCACTTGTCACCTGCTCACACTGGTGTTCCCTGTTTTCTCTGGAGATATGCAGATTTAGGGGGATGATGGAAGAGAGCACTTTTCTTTGGAGAAGTGAAGTTTACATCAAGGCATTAAGTATGAAAGTTGCCTACCCAGTCCTCCAGTGGGTTTAGAAATGCTGCAGGATGTGAACAGCCTACTTGATCCTTGTAGGATTCTCCCTCTATGCATAACCAAATTTTAATTTCCATTACAGTAGTTTATAAAATGTTTGTGTTGCCAGGACTTGAATTATAAGGCAATTGATTCAATGGGAATAAAGATGCTTTGTGCTTTAGAGTTGCAGCTTGGCAATAACCACATTATTTTTCCTTCAGGAGTATCAAAAGTAAAGGTATTTTTATAGCTATAAAAGAATAGCTATAAAAACTCAACATCGCTGAGCAACGCAGTTTTGCTCAAATGGAGCTGGTGTGCACGAGTAATGACTTTTCCTCTTCTATTCTTGCCAACACTGTTATTGGCACAAAGACTCTCACTCACTTTTCCCGGCTTTATTATCTGATGAACTAAACTCAGAGACACTCTGAGAATTGCCTTATCGCTAGTCTGGTGGCTCCCTCCCCCCTCAGCCTGAGTTGCTGGTTCCGAATGCTAATTATAGCATTACCAATACAGCTCCAAGGGACTCAAATCACACCCCACACAGATCAATCAAGTTATTGATAAGTAGTGTTGTGAAAACCCATGTACAGAAGTAACACATTTAAAAGAATTTTTTCTTAATGTCCTCCAATGAAATTATTTTAAGTGACAAAGGGAGAAAGAAAGAAAGAAGAAAGAAGAAAAGAAAAGAGAAGAGAAAGACCTTGTATTTGTTTGCTAGGGCTACTTTAACAAAGTACCACAGACTGAATGACTTAAACAAGGGAAATCTATCTTTTCACATTTCTGGAGGCTAGAAGCTCAAGTCCAAGACCAAGGTGTCAGCGGGGTTCTCTTTGAGGGCGGTGAGGAAAGAATCTGTTCCAGACCTCACCTTTGGCTCATACACGGCTGTCACCTTCCTACCCAAATCTTCCCAGTGTCTTTGTTTGAAAATCGCAGTGAACTTAGCCTTATAAAAAGAATGTTATCATCTGATCATATCTTTGCTATTATTTTTTATGCAACAAAAGATTATTTCCTCATTGAATGTCTGAAACAATTTAAGAATGAGATTCTGATTTCCTAGACTAGTAAACTATAACATCTTTGTGAATTTTTTTTGGTCATACGTCTGTTTATGTTTTTTATTTAATTAATGCATATTGGTATTTATGGTCGTTTTTTAGTATAGTTGACACACATTGGTTTCAGGTATACAACTTAGTGATTTGACAAGTTTATACATTACAACGTTTCTGGTTTTTTTTAATAAGACATATGATTTATTGCCTTTTTCAAATTTAATAAATATTAATGTAATATTCATATGAAGTTAACATCTTTGATATTGGTTGTTTACCCTTTCTCATTTTTAAATGGTCCATTTATTATTTTCACTATATTTCCATTGTTAGATTTACCAACAATTCGTCCTTGTATTAGAGTTTTCAAAGATGTAGTCATGATATTTATCATTTCCACTGTTTTTGTACATTTGTCTAAATTTCTTTCTTCAGATGTATATATTTCCTTCTTTTAATTTTTCTTGCCATGTTTATTCATTTATTCTTTGAAAATCCAAACTCAATTCACAAATTTTTAACTTTCTCTAAACACACACACACACACACACATTGATCTCAATACCATACGATCAGCTAGTCATGAGTCCTATAAAGGAATGTGGCAATTTTACTTTTATTGTTGATTCTTCTGTCCTTATATCTTAATTAACTGCTAAAGCACAAGTTGTGCAAGAGGGTAAGATTCTTTTTTTTTTTTCTTTGAGATTCTTTGGTCTAATCCTTGAGGAAGTGGCTAGTAATAGGTTGGTATTTCTAGATGCATCCAGGGCTTCTACAGAAGGTTGTACAGTTGAAACTCTGCACCCCCGCAGTGGTACCACAAACAATGTGCAACTCTGGGGAGGAGGGAAGCTCTGTGAATAGCGCCATTGAGCTTACGCTGTGCACCATCCACAAGAAGGTATTTAGGAACACAACACACAGGTGCGTGCCTTTCTGTCAATAATTGCAGTCCCAGAATTTCATCTTGAGAAATAATTGCACAGAAGAAAAAGAAATGTGTTAACCCTTATCCATGGTGATGACAAATTGGGAACATTTATCATATTTTCGTTTTTAGTATCCACAATTAGAAATGATCGTAGGGGCGCCTGGGTGGCTCAGCTGGTTAAGCCTCCGACTCTTGATTTCAGCTGAGGTCGTGATCCCAAGGTCATGGTATTGAGCTCCACATTGGGCTCCACGCTGAGCATGGACCCTGCTTAAGATTCTCTCTTTCTCTCCCTTCTTCTCCCTCCCTCTGCCCCTCTCCCTTGATCTCACATGTGCTCTCTCGCTCTCTCTCTCTCTCTCTCACAAATAAAAAAAAATGATCATTACATTTCCATAAATTTAGATATCATGTATCTCAAATACACAAGCTATTACACATTTATTACTAATGTTAATTAAGAAAGAAAATCCAAGCAAATATCTGAACTTTATTAAACTTTATTATATAAAACTTTATTATTAAAGCAAGAATTATAAATTATATCCTCTCACTTATAATACCTATATCAATATCCTTTCACGTGGCCCCAAATTAGGATATATTAAAAAATAAAAATAATTATAGATTTTTTTTCTGTAAAAGTATTCCCCAGTGTTATAGTGACACATCTTTTTTTTTTTACATGCAAGCAAAAAATAAAATAAATAAAAAATAAGAGCTGCGGCTCCTAGAAAATTAACACTTGGTGCATGTAAAGTCAGAGTGCTATTCTTTGGACTGAAATGTGCTTTTTTAAAAGGGCATTTCAAGAGTGATGAGTGATCCAGCCTGGTGTCCCCTCCCTGACTTACTGTGGAATACGTGGCTGTGTTCTCCATTGTCACAGGGTGTCCCGACCTCTTCCTGTCATTTTGTGTCTTTGTACCCCTCTGAATTTTCCAAGACCCAGGATACGAAGCTCCCCGACCAGTTAACCACAGTCAGCAAGGGCAGGGGCAATTTTCTGTCTCCTACCAGCAGCGATAATCCATGAGAAGACTGGTTTTCATACTGGGAAGTAGAAATTGGCAGCAGGTGGCTTTCTGTCATGTCGACAGCATCTCATCGAGCTGGCACCTCTTTCTAAAGCACAGCAGGAACATTGCTCACTTGCTGATCCGTACGTGAGGACATGCCGTTCTTTTTTAAGAATTTCCCTCAAATACTTGCCTAATTTGTGATGAAATCATGGGCAGCCCTCGACCTTAGTTAGAGCGTTAAAACAGTGTAATCAGGTCACCCAGGTTTACCTAAATGTTCTTTGAATTCAGTCATGTTTTATTTCAAGAATCCAGGTTATATATAATGGAGCATCTGTTGTGTATGGCTTCAGGGAATTATAAAGCAGATTTTCCTGATAGGATCTGGGTAGATTCTCTTTTTGGATCTCAAGACCAGTACCCTGGTGAATGCTAGTACCCTGAAAAGAAAGAACACTCTATGCATAGACAGACAAGATTTTTTTTTTAACTGTGCAGTTCCCTGCTTTGGTATAGACATCAGTGATAGTTAAGCCAGGACATAGTTGAAAAATGAATGTAAACATTTGATTCCAGGCTGATTTATTCCTCCGAAAAACAAACACACCATAAATGATAAATGATAAACACGATGTCTTGAATCCAGTAAAATCTCAAACCCTGTTATTTGGAACTGATTGGGTGCTCCATAGATGATGGTTTCGAGTGAGCTCAGAAAATAATCACTTGAAGAAATAATTAGTTTTTCAATTTACAAATTTGATGTAGTCGGTTGCCTCATGTAACCCCTGCGCTCTCTCTCTTCTATGGTTTTCATCAATTTTATACTTAGTATCTGTCACAAAAATGGAAAGACTTGGCCAAACATGATCTAGAGATGTGACACTGCCTTAACGAGAAGAGGCATCTCTTAAATCCATGCTAATAATGTTTTCAGAAGTCTCTTGAAGGTTTGAACCTTTTTTTTTCCCTTTCATTTCCACTGCCCTAAATCCAATCCTCATGCCTTGACCCACTAGGGCTCGAGATATCCTGGAACCAGGAGAAACAAGTGAGGACAGACTTCTCCCTGCAGACGTTAACACCTGAATCAGGCAGTTTTCAAGAGCAGAAAAGCATGAGCACTTTCACAAGCAGAAAAACAAGGTCAGAGCTGGGTCAGCAATCAACATGGACCAGCCAATGTGAAAAATCGGTATCTGGAGTTTTCAGTGTCTATTTCCCACCAAGATGCAAGAGGCAGGGAATGACTTAGATACAGGGATGGGATTTGGATGCCAAATGGACAAAGAATGTCAAATATGTACTACAAGTCCCAATTATAGAACAGACTTTTGTTAGATGCTTTATATGTATCTTCTTATTCATTCTTGTAATAGCTTGTTATGATAGGAATTATTATTATTACCAATACAGAGGTGTGAAAATCAATGTTTAGAGAGAATGCAAACATGGGTCTAACAGATAACAAAATATGTATAGAAAAGGGACTTTTAAAAAATGAGAATTTTTCCTTGCAGTTGATCTAGGGGAGTAGCAAACTCATTCAGAGCCCAATCCAGAGCCTAAAGTTTATAGGATGTAATTTTATGGATGGAGGGTCAAGAGAATATGTTCTGCAGCAACACATTTATTTCTCCTCCAATATTTTTAATTGATGAATTATGTGAATTAAAATTATGGGGATCAGAATGGTTCTGGAGACTGACTTAAGTGATTTATAGCAGATTAATGTTCTGGAAAAATATGCTTGGCAGGGAAATTGGCCCAGGCTTCTCATGTGCTGGAGACCAAAATCACCCATTTTCTTGGCGAAGGTACTTGTAACAGAATGTCACATTTCTCTACCAAACAGCTGGTGCATGACACATGCTGTTAAGGAATGTAAACCCCACTGACTTTATTACAAAGTTATGTTTGAGTGGTCAACACGGTAAATCCAAGGCCAACAGCAGGGCACAGGACAAGATGCCAAATTCAAGGCAGGTGAGTCCACCTTCCTTAGGGGCTAACTGATATGTGCTCCCACGCTGGACTCCAGCCATCATTTCCCATTGGACGTAACACCTTCGGCAATCAGTCACCAGTAAGCCCGTTAGTGCTTCCCTGCAGGACGTCATGATGTCCTCTCTGAATGGAGGTAGAATTCTAGAAAGCCTGAGCTTCAAAGATTCTGAAGAGCACTTCCCTAGCACATAACGAATTGTGACAATTACTCTGCATGCTGGTCTTGGACAGGCTGCTTCCACGTGGGAAGAAGGTGTTTCTATATGATGCTTTCTTACCCAGAGGACAAGCGATGTCAAGAAGGAGGTATGGCCTTAGTTTATGGTACAGAACAGGAGGTGCACCCGTGGGACCTCCCCCTTCTTTCGACAAGAACATTTGCCCTTACGCACGATGCCTTTAGCGATATCCTGTCACATTCAAGACTTCCTCTGATGCCCGCTGAGCCTGATTATACATTTGCTAGTTGCATTCTTCCAGAAGCTAAGCCTGAGGACTGGATTTGAGTATAGGTTATTTCAAAAGTGACTCCACGGAGCACCTGGGTGGTTCAGTGGGGTAAGCATCCCACTCTTTATTTCTGTTCAGGTCATGATCCCAGGGTCATGGGATCAATCCCTATGTTAGGCTGTTTAAGATTCTTTCTTAGCATGGAGCCTGTTTAAGATTCTTTCTCTCCCCCGTTCATGAGCTCTTTCTCTAATATAAAAAAATAATTAAAAAAAATTTAAAGTGACTTCAAGAGGGTAAAAGAAAACCAATAGAGGGAATGTGAATGATAGATTATCTCAGCAGGTGACTGAGGCCCAGTCCTATGGGGGAGCCTCTGAGAGAAGTAGAATATAGGATGTATTAGTTGATTTGGGCTGCTATAACAAAACACCACAGATGGTAGTTTAAACAACAGAAGTTGTTTAAAAAAAATTTTAAAGACAACAACAGAGGTTTATTTTCTCTCAGTTCTGGAGGCTATAAAGTCCAAGATCAAGGTGCTGGCAAATTGAATTTCTTAAAAAAAAAATTTTTAATGTTTATTTACTTTTGAGAGAGAGAGAGAGAGAGAGAGAGTGAGTAGGGGAGGGGCAGAGAGAGGGATACACAGTATCTAAAGCAGGCTCCAGGCTCTGAGCTGTCAGCACAGAGCCCGAGGCAGAGCTTGAACTCACCAACAGTGAGATCATGACCTGAGCCGAAGTCAGATGCTTAACCAACTGAGCCACCCAGGCGCCCCCCCAAATTGAATTTCTGGCGAGCACTCTCTCCCCAGCTTGGAGATGGCTGCCTTCTCGCTACATCTTTACATGGTATTTCCTTGGTGCCTGCCCATGGAGAGAGCACGAGGAAGCAAGCTGTCTGGTGTTCCTTCTTATAAGGACACTGATTCCATTGGATCTCCAAATACAGCCACACCAGGAGTTAGGACTTCAATATAGGAATTCTGGGTGAGGACACAGAGATTCAGTCCAAACAAAGGTAAGGTCCCCACACGAGGCAGCCAGAGCACGCCCTCTAGTACTGACATGAGAAACTGAGGCACCTTCACCAGGTGAGCTCCAGAGTGGGCTGAGGAGACAAAAGCTGTGAGGAAAGCAGGTCCTGCAGCCGGTGGGCCTCAGTAACCAGTCCTGGGCCCTGGACCCCTGGACACGGCCCTGGGCATTCGTGCCTGGATTCTCCCAGTGTTTCAGGGGGATCTGCCTCTGATTGCCCAGTACATGCCCAGTACATGCCCCCCAGAAATGGATCAAGGACAGAGTGAACACAGGGAGACCGTAAAGGAAATAAACCTTTATATTCCCCAAGATGAAATATGCCACTGCCTTCCATTTTTAGGACATATTAAGAATTCATGAATTGAAGGGGTAGCCATGAAACACCTTTTCCAGGGGCCGTTCAACATCATTTTTTTCTCCAAATACTTACGAAGCAACTACTATGTGCTTTCAGGTGAGCTTTTTGTTTGTTTGTTTCATGGTAAAAATGTGTTTCCCCGGTGAACTTCTTGACCAGTGATCTGGACATACACTTATCCATTCTTGGAGCACCTGGGTGGCTCAGTCAGTTCAGCATCCAACTCTTGATTTCAGCTCAGATTGTGAGCTCAAGATTTGTGGACTCAAGCCCTGTGTCGGGCTCTGTGCCGATAGCGGGGAGCCTGCTTGGGATTCTCTTTCTCCTTCTCTCTCTGCCCCTGCCCCACTCGTGCGTACTCTCTCTCTCTGTCTCAAGATAAATAAATAAACTTAAAAAAAAATTATCCATTCTCTTCTTAAAGACTCACAGGGAAGACGGCATCAGAGCCCGCTGTCAGTTGGATTAGTGAGCTTCGCAGTCTGGAAGCTCTTCCTTCTGTCCAAAGTATTTTCTATTTTCCAGTCATTTATTATTATCTTTATCTGCTGGCTTGCATGTAGCATGGCAATTTTTATTTACACTGTCCAAGTATCTGCCTCCTTGGAACCAGAAAGCAGCAGAACATCATTTTTATTACAAAAGCTGCAGAAGAAAGGAAGGCAGACAGTGCATATTCATTTAGCACCTTATGGTAATCAACACAGCTAAATTTGCAGGCTACTTACTAAGTCTCAGACATGTTCTGAGAGCTTAAATATTTAGAGCTCATGAAAACACAAGGCGGTAGGTATTATGATTTCCATATTTTACAGGCAAAGGGACTGAGGCACAGAGAAGTGAAGCTGCTTTCCCAGAGTCACATGGCTGTACATGGTAGAGTCAGGTGTAGCTCAAACAGACTGGGTCCCTGGGCCACGGTCTTAACCACTAGGGTGTCTTTCCTCTTCATGTGCAATTAGGTGCTTAGGGGAGTCGTCAAGGATATGTAGATAGGTAGTAAATGGTGTGGCCACCTTTCTACTGGTCTCTAAGCTCTTTCCACTCTGCACTCCAAAACAATAACCAGATGCCCCCTTAGGTAATAATGTTTACTTCTTTCATTTTTGTAGAGCATTGTCTTGACAGATCTTCCTGGGAACCTGTTTGATGGGAAAACTCTATATCCTGTCTCTATGCATTTTTATATTTGTACCTAGGTTCACTTTGCAAAGAATTCGACGTGGTTAGTTTTCAGCATGTTCGCTTTCACAACTTAGATTTTTGGATTTGCTAAGCCTGGTCACACACAGGGAAGGAGGTGGTAAATTACTAAAACCAGCTTAAAGGAGGTAAATTTAGGCCCAATAAATATAAAGTTGATATGGGTCTTGTTATCCTAAGATGGTGAAAATGTAAATAGGTTTAAGGATGGCTGAGATAAATTTGTAAATGACAGTCCTCAAAGATGTTATTAAGGAAAATTGGTACATAGGAGAAATACATTCCTATCCTATTTATGGAATTTTGTCTAGTTTGCACATTTTCTTATCTCATCATTGATGAAATGGCTCTTCCTTGTCTCATACCAGTTTCTTAATGAGCAAGAGACCCTTTTGGCCTCCTGGCTTTGCTGGGGTTACTGGGGGCCCTGTGCACTGCCAGAGCGGACCCCCCTTTCCACGGTGTGCTCTGAGACTCTCATGTGGTCAAACATTCCGATCCCACAGCAAACCCTCAAGGCTAAAGCAATGCTTTAAAATTTTATTTCCTGCTGCAATCTCAGTGCTAGAAGGAATAACACGATATTCTATCAGCACACATTTATTTACCACTCAGACAAAATAGGCGAAATGTACATTTCAAGGGATTATCTGAGGATCGTAAAGAATCTCGGAGGCCACGGAGTCCGGTGGAATTCAATCTTTTTATTTTACAGGTGAGGATTCCGAGGGCCAGCATTCCAGTCATCTACTGATGCGCAACAAAATACCTCCAAATTTAGTGGCTTACCACAACAATTTTGTTATAGCGCCTAAGGTTGTGAACCCTGCATCTGGGCAGGGATCAGCTGGGTGATTCTTCCGCTCCATGTGGTGATGGCTGGGACTACTAGGTGATATTTGTCTTGTGGAGGATCCTTTCTTCTCTCTAGACTTCAAACCTGACAATTCCCATTGAGCCACAGAGCATCTCCTCCAAGAGGAGTGGATCACTTACCAAACTCCTCCCCAAACATGTTTGCTAATGACCCAGGCTACGTCATGGGGTATGTGACAAAAGGTGACAAGGGACATTTTCTTGCCTTCAGTTCTACATTCTACTCGGTCTTGCTTCAAGTTCTTTTAAATAGGGTGAGCATCTGTTAGCTCTTAGCTGTTTTCTTTTTGTTATTATTTTCCCACACATCCTTTGTAGACTCACCTTCGCTCCTTTCTGGTGGATGAGTGACCTAACTTGCTGGGGACTCAAGAGCATTTGTCTTGCTTGGTATGTAGTCACGTTAGAAGGAAGTAAGGGACTTTGGGGCTGGATCTAAATGAGCTGGAGCTCTGCCATTCAAGCTAGCAGCTCTGGTGTATACGGTTTCCAAAATCACAGCTTCTGTTTACTGCTAGGCAGTGAAAAGGGGGACCAGGTGTGGGGGGACTGCAGCAGCCCAGGGTATCATTATTTCTGGACAAACCAGCCATCCTGATGAAGGGTACCTGATGTGAATCCGGCACTGGGTGCTTCTCGGTTCTTCTTGGCATCTTCTCACTTCCTTTCAAAGATAAAACGTGGGAAGCACATGCTGTTATAAGGTAATTTCCAGTGCAGACACTACAGAAAGCACATCAGTAAGTTACTGCTTTTCCCCTTAGTTCCACGTGGCTATGAACTTGATATTTAATTTACTTTCCCAGATCCACATTTTCATTTTCTATTCCTCCTGCCACCCCCAGAATGACAGAGAGACAGAAAGAAGCATCTGTAAGGATCTGCTGAACAGCAGGTGCCTACTCAATGGGGCTGTTTGTTTACATTTTACAATAAAAAGTTGATTGAAAGAGAGAGTTACTGAGGTTACTAGAAGGGGAATATGTTTGGCATCAGATTGGTCTGAGTTCAAATTCTAGCTCTGCCACTTACTTACCATGTAAACTTTAGCAACAACAACAAAAATATCTCTGAGCCTCAACGTTCTCATCTGCCAAATGGGCATACCAGTACCTGTGTCATAGGGTAATGTTAAGGACTACAGGAGATGACGAATGTGCAGGAGTATAATACATGCACAAGAACAGTCCTGCGAGTGAACCTGACATATAAAAACTCAAGGGGATATATTTTTGTTAATACAGAGTTAGAAATGTGAGGTCATAATAGACATATTTTTTCAGCATTTCACATTTTAGACACTGCGTTAGATTCCATGGGGACCACGTGACAAGCCAAGTTCCCAATCCTCAGGTAGTGGAGCAGGGGGAGAGGAGTGGAGGTCAGGAGGACCACAGGACAAGAAGACAATGACTTTTGGGGGGTGGGGTGCGTGCAAAGGTTCTCAGGGAGACCGGAACTGCAGTGGTGGGTGAAACGAAACCCTTTCATAACAAGAACAGGAGAGTTGCATAATGACACAACACAGCTCACCTTGAACTCTATCGGAGTTTTCATTTGACTTTGAATTTTGAATTCTCTATCAAAGGAAATCAGTGCTCTAGAAAAATTGCCAAGAAATTACAAAAAGAAGTCAGATTCCCAGGGGCGCCTGGGTGGCTCAGTTAGTTGAGCATCCGACTTCAGCTCAGGTCATGATCTCGCAGTCTGTGAGTTCGAGCCCCGCGTTGGGCTCTGTGCTGACAGCTCAGAGCCTGGAGCCTGCTTCAGATTATGTGTCTTCCTCTCTCTCTGCCCCTAACCCACTTGCATTCTGTCTCTGTCTCTTTCAAAAATAAATAAACATTTAAAAAATTTTTAAATAAAAAAAAGAAGTCAAATTCCCAGAAATTCGGGAACCAGAAGCTGAGATAAATCTTTTTTGTTGGCCTGTTCAGGGATAAAAAAAATTAGAAATTTGGCAAAACTTAAAACATGTACAATGTGTTTTTAAAGTAATCTTTAATGATTATATAATTTAGGAACATGCAAATATATGCTTTTTTTTTTTTACATCAGAGGGTTTTTTTCCCCATTTTAAAGTTTTGAATAATTTCAGACTTAGAGAAAAGTTGGAAAAATAGCACTTAAAATCCCTACACAACCTGCACCCTGGTTCCTCAAGTGTTAATTTTAACAACTTTGCTTTATTCTGTGTCTCCCTCTATCCTTTGTTTCTGAACTAGTTTGAAGGTATGTAGAAAGCATTATACCCCTTTACCTCTAAATACTTTAACATATATATCCAAAAAACAAGGGTATTCTCTAACATAACCACAGTACAATTATCAAAATCAGGAGGTTAACTTTGATATTCTACTATTAATTATCTCCAGGTATTAAAACCTCGTCAGTTGTCCCACTAATGTCAGAAAGAAAAACTTCTCTGGTCCAGGATCCAATTGGGTATCACACATTACATTTACATGCCCTGGCTCCTTAGTCTTTGACTCAAAGCAGTTCCCAGTCTTTCTTTGTCTTTCATGATTGGCATTTAAAAAGAAAATAGACTTTCTGTTTTAGAGCAGTTTCAGGTTCACAGGAAAATTGAGAGCAAGGTACAGAGATTTCTCATATACTTCCTACCCCTGCATATGACCAGCCTCTTCATTATCAACATCCCCCCAACAGTGTGGTACATTTGTTACACCTGATAAGCCTACGTTGACACATCATTATCACCCAGAGTCCATAGTTTAGGGTCCACTTCTGGTATTGAAAGTTCTGGGAGGCTGGACAGATGTGTAAAGATATGCATCTACTATTCATACATACAGAGTAGATTCATTGCCCTGAAATCCCCGTGTGCTCACCCTATTCATCCCTTCACCTCCCCACCCAGCTTTTGGGAACCATTGATCTTTTTACTCTCTCCATAGTTTTGCTTTTTCCAGAATGCTAGATAATTGGGCATATAAAATATGTAGCCTTTTCAGTCTGGCTTCTTTCACTTATTAATACGCACTTAAGTTTCCACCATGCCTTTTCAGGGCTTAATAGCTCATTTCTTTTTAGTGCTGAATAATATTCCATCGTCTGATGCATCACAGTTTGTTTATCTACACACTTACTGAAGGACATCTGGGTTGCTTCCAAACTTTGGCAGTTCTAAATAAAGCTGCTACCAACACCCCTGGGCACGTTTTTGTGTGGACATGTTTTCAACTCCCTTGGGTAAACAGCAAGGAGTGCGATTGCTGAATCACGTGTTAATAGCATGTTCGGTTTTATATGAAACAGCCTGAGTGTCTTCCAAAGTGGCCCTACGAATTCTCACTTCCACCAGCAACGAATGAGAGCTCTTGTCACTCTGCACCTTCACCAACATTTAGTGTTGCCAGGGTTCCGGACTCGGGCCATCGTAATAGGTACGTAGTGTTAGTTCATTGTTGCTTTAATTTGCAATTGTGTGTGTATGTGTGTGTGTGTGTGTGTGTATGTGTGTGTGTGTGACTTAAGATGTGAAGCATCTTTTCATCTGCTCATTTCCACCTGTATATTTTCTTTGGTGAATGATGGGCATTTTTGAAGAGTACATACAAGCCTTTTGTAGAATGTCCCCAATTGGTTTTGTTGAATATTTCCTCGTGTTTAGATTCGTGGTGTAGATTTTCATCAGGGATACACAGGAGTGTTATGCTTATTCTTCAGTACATCATATCGGTGGGCACATGGTGATGATTTCTCTCATTATCAATGATGCTGACCTGGACCACTAGGTTAAGGTGATACCCGCCAGGTGTCTCCACTGAGAAGGTATTTTTCCTCCTTTGTAATTAAACAGTATCTTGTGAGGGGATACATTGCAAATACGCACATGTGCCATTTCTTGCCACATTTTCCCCCACTAGTTTTGGCAGCCTTGATGATTCCTATACAATTATTACCATAGTTGCTGCCAAATGGCAAGATTCTAATTGTTATTTCTACATTTTACTGGAATTTTTCTGGGAGAGCTTCTCTTCTGCAACATGGTCTTATTTATTAGTTTACATGATCATCTCAGTGAAGGCTGATGGGTTCCTATTTTATTCTATGGGTTACTATACTTACTTATTTTGTGGCTCCAATTATCCCATAGTTGATTAGCGGAAGCACTCTCAAGTTAGCTTCTGGATCCCCTTTAACAAGATACTCATTTTGTATTCTATTCGCCCAGCCCTGGAATCAGACATTTTCCCAAGGAGCCCCGGTTCATTTTATTAGAAAAAAAGTGTGTTGGTTAACTCTAATGTATGGTTTATGCTTTTTCTTTTTTGGCTATAACTCATCATCTATTATAGTTAAGGCACTGAATGTGTTCCTGGAGACTAAAGATGTGATTCTTTACCCCAAGGAGTTTCTTACTAAAGGAAAGATAAGGCAAACACACAAATCCCCATATAAGATAAAGTGATGCATCACAAGAGGCTAAACATGAGGTGCTGTATGAGGCTGAAAAGGGGAAGATCCCTGCAGGCTGTGAAGACTTAGGAAGGTTCCACAAGTAGTATCTGAGCTCTATGGGAGGACTTAAATAGGGAGTAAATGAGGAAGACATGGAAACGGGATCCGGTGGAGACAGATTGCTCATTACTGACACAGCAGATAAAAATTTGCGGAATTTACCTGTAACTATTTTAAAGCTGTACCTCTTGTAAAATTTGGAAGATTTGCAGTTGCCTCCTCTATTTTAAAGTAATTTCTGATATCACAAAGCAGGTGGACAGATTTCTTTTGCATGGAATGTCAAGGAGGTGGGGGTCAGGGGTTTCTCCTCAGGCCTGATATAGACCTGTCCCTGGGCCTGGCCCAAAGCAGAGCCTGCTCTGATCAGTTTCTGGAATCAGGCAGGGCCAGAGGGCCCTGTCTCACTTCACTCCAGCCCCTCTTGTCTCCTCCGGGAAGCCCCGGCTGTGGCACTGAACACAGCTCTGTCCTCAGATGTTGCTGGGCTTTGCCTGGATGTATGGCCCATTGGGGCCTCCATTTTTGCTCTGAGTCTGAGGTCCTGGTTCAAGGGTCTGTTGCAAAGAATAAAGGAATGTGCAAGAAAACACATGGTAAAGCATGTGAATTTTTAAATATGTGTCTCCTGCCCTATTTGTGCTACAAAATTATCCTTTGTGTATCTGAAATTCAAATTTAACTGGGCATCCTGCATTTTATCAGGAACCCACACTGTCGGGAAGCAGAAGTCAGTACTGACCTCCTGCCCCATGATACCTCCCTCCTAAGTGCCCAGAGCAGCCAGCAACCCTTCTGGAATGCCCAGCAGATCACACCCTGCTTGCTCAATAATTGTGCGGTGTGAGATTGGTGGGTAAATTGGACATTGTGGGAATTTACAATCAGATGGTTCATACAAACACCATGAGACAAATTACCCATATTAGTTTTTATTTAAACTATAATTGAATATGTGAATAGAAAATTAGTATAATGTATCGATACCATCTGGTGCTCC
Source organism: Panthera onca (assembly GCF_046562875.1). Lineage (NCBI taxonomy): Eukaryota > Metazoa > Chordata > Mammalia > Carnivora > Felidae > Panthera > Panthera onca. Next base: position 10,563,965 of record NC_138344.1, on the reverse strand, counting down.
AATCTTATACCCGTTTTTTCATCCATCTTAATTTAAACAGGACTGAATTTTTTCCCTACACATTATTTTATTTCATTAATTACTCTGTTGTCATTTATATGCCATTGCGTTGCCCATCATCACGAATGCATTTAATAATTTGTAGACAACAGAACAGGTGTGTTGCCTTCAACAAGCCAGTGTTTTTCCTAGCGATACAGATGCTGACCCTTGATAGTCACCCCCATCCCAAGATTGAGTAATTTCCAATATAACATGGCATTCTCCAGAAGCGTATATAAATAGTTCAAGTTCATCACTGATGTATTCTTTCCGTACCTCCTTGTTAACTGCCTACTATGTGCCAGGCATTAACTGGGCACAGTGTGATTCAATAAGGCACAATGGCAGTGCTCTGGGGACACACAGAAAAGGGTCCCTGATATGTAGAAAGAAGGGAAATGGGTAAAGAGAGAAATAAGCAAAGGACATTCAGCCGGAGAAATGGTCAGAGAGGCAGCAGGGAAAGGCGCTTAACACAATCCTGTTTTCTAGCCCAGTTGTTGAGCTAAGAGTACGATAGACTAATATGGGACTTTCTGGTTTAAGAGCACATCCACAGACTCACACACACACGTGCTTGCGCTGTGCAAAGAGTAGTGTGAGGTTGTCTTTAAGGGCAAGGAAGCCCAGAGGAACGGAGAGAAGAGGCAGGTGGGATCTGGATCCTTGGAGCTCACCGAGGATAGCGGAGAGGTGAGAAACAGCCAGCCTGACTGGTTGGAGGTCTCCGCTTACAGGTGGGTTTTTCCTTTGTGTTTATCTCTATTTTCTGAGTTTTATGCCTTAAACTTGTGTTGCTCTGGTGTCATTCCTTAAAAGGCATTTTTATCAACATGCAAATCAAAACCACAGTGAGGTTATCACCTCGCATCTGTCAGAATGGCTAAAAATCAAAAACACAAGAAACAACAGGTGTTGGCAAGGACGGGGAGAGAGAGGAACCCTTGTGTCCTGTTGGTGGGAATGCAAAGTGGTGCAGCCATGGTGGAAAACAGTGTGGAGGTTCCTCAAAAAGTTAAAAATAGAAACACCATAGGATCCAGTATTTCCAATAGTGGGTATTTATCCAAAGAAAACAAACAAGCTAATTTGAAAAGATACATGCACGCCGACGTTTATTGCAGCATTATTTACAATAGCCAAGATACGGAAGCAGCCCAAGTGTCTATCCATAGATGAATGGATAAAGAAGATGTGGTGTATACACAATGGAGTATCACTCAGCCATAAAAAAGAGTGAGAGCTTACCATCTGCAACAGCATGGATGGATCTAGAGCATATTATACTAAGTGAAATCAGTCAGTCAGAGAAAGACAAATACCGTATGATTTCGCTCATCCACTGAATTTACGAAACAAAACAAATGAAGAAAGGAAAAAGAGACAAACCAAAACCCAGACTCTTAGATGTAGAGAACAGACCAGAAGGCAAGTGGTTGGGCAGGTGGGGGAAATAGGTAACGGAAATTAAGAGTACACCGAATCATGAGAGCACTAAGTAACGTATAGAACTATTGAATCACTGTGTTGTACACCTGAAACTAACATAACCCTGTGTGTCACTTATACTGGAATTAAAAAAAAATTAAGGTATTTTTATGAGACAGAGAAAGGCTATCTATACAAATGTTCCAGATTAAAGGGGGGTAGAGACATGTAACCGGCTGCACAGCCTGACCCTAGGCTGTGTCCCAGAGCAGAGGGGGAAATGCTGTGAAGGTCAGAGCCAGGTCAGCCGACGGAGCTGGATTAAACTATTGGATCCTGTTGAATTCATGCAGTTGGTCACTGTGCTGTAGTTATACAAGGGAATACCCTTATTCTTAGGAAATACCGGTATTAAGGATCATGATGTATGTACCTTATTCTCAAGTGGTCAAAGTATTTTTTGCATATATTTACTGCAAAGCTTACCTACTTAGAGAGAGAACGAGAGAGAGTGCAAATGCCAAATGATGAAGCAAATAAGGTACAATTCGACCACAGATAAATCAGGCGAGGGATATACACGCGTGCTCTCTGTGTTATTTTCGTTCTGGCCACTTCTCTGGATGTTTGAGATTATTCTCAAAAAGCACTTTGACACATCATCACTGTGGTCCTCACAGCTAAGTAACACAGCCTTATCCTCACGATACAGGTGAAGGCGCCACGAGGACATATGCAGAGTCACACAGCCAGTAGGTGACAGGCTGAGGAGCAGAGCCCAGGGTTTCATGACACAAAGCTTGTGTGCACCTCCTCAGTCTACTCAGACAGCCACATAGCTGACTTTATTTAGGTGCATGGGAAGGGGGATTGGTTTTTTTGGAGAACTTTTGCCAATGACACACACAGTGCCTCAGGTCTGCCCTGGGGGAGGCATCATCCGCATTCTGTATCAACCCTCTCCATCTCTCCGTGGGCAGCCTCCCACTGGCCGGACATCCTGCACTCTCCTCCCATCTGTGGAACTTCTGTCCCATGCAGACAGACTCCCTTACATGGTTCATCTCTCTCTAAATGTCCTTTTGTGCTCATCACCTTACAGGAAACCCGACTCTGCTGAGATGGCATGGCTCCCCTGCCTCTGTCCCTCGTGCAGACCTCAGGGTCGGGATTTGGGTCTGAATTTTCCTTACCCCCCAGTGTCTGCTCCCTCCTCTAAGTTCTCCACCTTGTGTAAAAATCGTTGCTCTTCCGAGACTTGATCGGTTTGGCTAAATCATTGTATGCCAACCTCCTCATTTTTTTCAGAGTGGCTGGTTGGCCACTTTCCCTCATTTTCTAAAGTTTGACATCTGGTTTACCATATTCCTCTTCTGCAAATCCTACCATTATTATTCATGACATCAGTCTTCCACACATGGCATGTCCAAAGCTCTGGCCTTTTCCTTGACCACCTCTTCTCCAGTGACATGTATCTTCACTGCACTTCCTCTACTCGCCCCAGACCTTCCTATTGCACAAACCACTTGTTCCAGGCAGGGATATTGGTTGTAAACCACAGAAATCAATCTCATCCACTAAAACAGATGGAGCTGCCACTCATCCACTAAAACAGTGTACAGAGTGACAGGGAAAACCAGAACACCAAGTCAGAAAACTGTCAGGGCTCAAGCAGTTCTGGACAGCTAGGAGCACGGGCTGGTCCCTGGTCCTGGGACCCAAATCATAGACCATTGCCCTGTAACTGGCATTGCTGGCCCCCCTGTAAGCACACCACTGGACTTAGCTCTACACTCACTCAAGTAATCACCCACTGTCCCCTCTTCTTGGCTGCCCTCCTTCGGGAGTAAGGGTCTGGGTGAGAGTTCTTGATTATCCAAGCATAGCTCATGTGTGCACTCCTTCCTAACTCTAGGGACCTGGGAAGAGAAAAATGTCTTCCGACTGTGCAGCCTCCCCTGTAAGGACAGGGCTGTGTTATGGTCTGGATGCATGTATCCCGCAATGATTAGTGCCCATATTAGAAAAGGAAGAGAGAAAGATCTCTCTGTCTGCCCATGCTTGGGCACCAAGGAAAAACCACATGAGCACACACATACAGCAAGAAGGCAGCAGTCTGAACGCCAGAAAGAAGGTTCCCACCAGAACATGACCATACCAGCAATCTCACCTCGACTTCCAGCCTCCAGGACTGGGAGGAAATAAATATCTGTTGTTTAAGCCACTCAGTCCATGGTATTTTGTTGTAGCTGAATGAGCAGAATAAGGCAAGCAGAGTAAGTCCCACGTCTGTGATCATCCTAAATGGGAAGAGCATGGGCTACTGAGAAACCAAAATCAACAACGTCCCACACTGTACGTCTGCTGTCTGCTTGGCGACCCTGCATTTTCTCGTACTCTTCTCATGATTACCTTTCAAAACAAAGCTCTCCCCTTGCTACTTGCCACTCACTTTTATATGTTGAAAACTCATTCACTCCCCCACTGTCCAACCAAGGAGACATCGCACACATCCCTCCTAGAGGCTAAAGCGTCCGGCTCTGAGTCCAGGGTTTCTGGACAATGTCTGCTCCCCCTGATTCTCCCTTGATCCAGTCTCAATATTTTGAAACTGTAAACCATTACAACCTATAAACAATAGTGTGAGGGGGAAACAAATGGATGGAATGAAAGAAATAGCAGTTAAAATTTATGTTTGTATGTGTATGTTTATATGTATATACTTTGTGTGTGGATATATTATATATATTATAATATTAACTTAAATTTATATCAATATATTAATATAAATATATAGTTGTTAATATATAATATAATATGAATATATTTATATTAATTATACATTTATATCAATTCTATTAACCTATAATAATATGTTAATTTACATTAATCTATACTATTAATTTATATTAATAATATATTATATATATATAATAATATCAGAGAAGGCCATGACCCTTGTATTGCAAGTGGTTTCAAGGCCATAGTTGATATATGCAACTCTCTCCAATATCCTATGCTTTCCTTGTTCCCTAGACCTTCAGACCCCACTATGGTGATTGGAAATGTTTGCCTAGTGAGATGACGCCAACCTTCCTTCCCAGAGGATATGAGCCCTTGGTGGTCTCACTCATTAGCATTGTGGAGTGGCTGAACTAAGAGACACCCAGGGGAACACCTGTGTTCTATTTATAACTCTTCCCATTCGGCTGCTTAAATCAACACTCTTTCCTCTTGGTGAGATTAAGGTTCTCAGCCAACACTCTAGTGCCCATTTTTGCTGATGGGTTGAATGGCATGAGGAGCTCCTTGGGACTCCAAGATGGCAAAGCAAGATTTTTGCTAGTGAATCATTAGGTTTAATTGTGTCATGTTCCCCCTCAATTCTAGACCTTGTAATGGACCTTTGTAATATTCCTGAAAGGCTATATTACAAATTTGTTCTGAGCATATTCTTTATTCTGCAAGGCTTCATCCCCTCCAAGGAAGGTATTATTTCTTAGTTGGATCAGGAGAGTGGTTACACACACACACACACACACTAATATACAATGACATGTACAGGTAATTAGCAGAAGTGCGACTAGCAGAGAAAAGAAATTAAAATTCAGAATGTATCTCTTCCACTGAGAAGGAATTTATGTCTCTGCATGGTGGAAGGGGGTTGATGGAACCAACCAGCCACCAGGTGCCAAGATGGTCCTCCAAGATACTATACTAAAGGCTTGGAGTTAGTTGTTGCTGTTGAAAGTTGGCCACTCGGCAATGGGATAGCCAAATAAGCTTACACAAAGAGGGACCCATGTTGTCAGGCCCATGTGTGGCCCTGGGGAAGAAGGCTGGTGGATGGATATTCCCAGACTGAGTCAGTTTTCCCTCCTGATTAGTGAGAAGTCACTATGTGGTGGCTTTCATATGAGATTCAGATATTTTTGCATTCTGGGGCCATTCCAAAATTTCCACAGACCTCTTTCCTGAGAGTCTTTGTCACTGATGCTCTAGTATTACTTCTTCCAAGTCCCTGACCAACTGATCAAACCATTAACCACTGCCCATGACCAAGTATAAATACTCAAGCTTGCTCCTCTTACAGATAAAATGGCGAAGAAGACAGGCTGTTAAATTGTGTTTGCTGAGCCAGTTTTCCTTCTATGTTTCTTCAGGACCATTCTTGAGTAAGCTTAACATCGTATCAGTTAATGTGGACCATTGCTAGGATGCCACACAGAGCCATCCAAAACACAGGCTTAATTTTCTTCCTCAGTCAAGTGGCATAGGGACCCATCTATGAAGGCACAGGTGTGGGTTGAGGGAAAGGCAGACCCTGTGCTGATATGTGTTACGCCTGCATAGCTCAGAGCACCTGGGCTTCTCATTTTTTTCTCCTGAGAGAGAGAGAGAGAGATTGCACAGGCAGGGGAGGAGCAGAGAGAGCGGAAGAGAGAATCCCAAGCAGGCTTGCACTCTCAGCGTAGAGCCTGAGATGGGGCTCTATCACATGAACCACGAGATCATGACCTGAGCCAAAATCAAGAGTCAGACACTTAACCAACTGATCCACTCAGGTGCCCCTGGGCTTCTCACATTAAAGGATGTATAGGATACCTAACTGATATATGTGTCCATGTGCATATTTTCCATACATGTATGTATATAATTCTTACACACATGCCTGTATTATCCCAAATCTTATAAGCTTTTGGAAGGGCAGCCACCTTTCTATCATTCTTTCTATCATTCCCAGCCACCATCTTTAGCATCCAACACAATGCCTAGTCATAGTTGTGTGGTTGTTATATTTGACAAATAAAAATACAGGACATCCTGTTAAATTTGAATTGCAGGCAAATGATAAATTATTTTTAGTATGAATACATCCTGTGTGATATTTAGGACCTCTTTATACTAAAAAATGTGTTATTCATCTGAAATTCAAATTAACCTGGCTTCCTGTATTGTATCTGGAAACCTTAAGAGTAGGTTCTCAATAAATATTTGTTGCATTCATGAATAAATAAATGAAGGAAATAATGAGATTTACCTAGGACTTTCATATGTCCTCCTCACCTCTTTGGACTTTTCTGTAGCTACATAATAGATTGAAGTGCCAGCGTTTTCTCTCTGCAGCTGTTACAGATGGCCACTTCTACCCCAATGGAAAGTTGTCCTAGTGGAGCCAGAGAACATAAAATGTCAGGGTTCAAGTGTGAGATGGGGAAGTTGGGGGAGAATCGCTGCGAAACCAATGGTTTCTCCTTTGTGTAGTCTACCTGTGGGCACAGGGGTTGGGAGGGAGTCTGAGAGTTGATCCTGAAAAGATGATGCTTATTTTCTGACCTGGTTGAATACTGGGCTCAGAGAAATGATAGAATTCCTGGATAGATCAAGAGATCCAAGAATAGAGGAAACTGCTTTCCAACTCTCTGTCCATTTCCCTGGGAGACTGGATTCATCGGCTATTGCTAAGTAACAAATAGTCTCAGAATCTTTTGACATATGGCACTGGGCATCTATTTTTGCTCATAGGTTTGCAGATTGGTTATGGTGTCCCTGTTTCAGACTGCAGGTTTCCTTCATGGGTTGTAGTCAGGAGCCCGGGCCGGGGGACTCATGGCAGGATCAGGAAAGTCCCAGAATGATGAGCAGAAGCATGCAATGACTCTTCAGGCCTGGATTCAGAACTCAGACACTGCCTACATGCCATTTGGCCAAAACAATACAGGGCCAAGCTCAACTCAGCATCAATGGTGAAGAGGTAACCTCCTTATATTCCTTGTATGGGGTGACAGCTCACTGGATAATAACTGAATTTTCCACCAGGACTGTAAACTCTATGAGAGTCACACAGGGTGTTGAAATGGAAGAGGTAAGGCCGCCTCTCTGAGACCTTGAATCCTCTCCTGAATAGAAGGAGCAGAAATATTGTACGTGCTCACAAATATTTGCAGCGTCTTGGCAGCTCTCCCATAGGCCGTGGGCTACCTAGCACCCGCGTGCGCACGTTAGGTGTAACAGTCACCAGTTGCTGAAGGCTTGATGGGTGCCATTGTTTGGTCTCAGTTAATCCTTCCAATCATCTAATAACATAGAGAGTATTCTTTCTGATTGGTATATAAGAAGGCTGAGGCTGGTAAGCGGAGTAATTAGCCCAGGGAGCCTGGTGAGACCAGAAGAGCTGGTGTCAGAACCCCAGTGAGTCTGGGTACAAGGCCTGTGCCTTTTCACTGCTCTGCCCGGTGGTATGTGAATTCCAGTCTCCTCTCTTTCACAGTCGTTCTCTTCTGTCTTCTTCCAGGGGCTTCTGAGAGCGCTCAGGAATCAGCTTCTAGCCACAGCTGTGCAAAGTCCAGGAGGAGAGATTTATGGAGTGAATTAAGCAGCTTTCCAAGTAGGAGTTTGGTAAAGGATTCACAACCAAGACCAGTGGGGTCCAGAAAAAGTCTCTGCCAAGAGGTTTTGAGAACGCACAGCTTGCCTGCCTCCAGCAAAGACCCCACGGGGTCCTGGAGAAGGGGAAGAGGACTAGGGCCCTGGGGCCTGGCCCCAGACAGGGATGGCAGGCTCCAGCCACGGCCTTCGAGATTGACCACCTCCAGCAACACTCTGTTTATCAGGCTCCTGGCTCTGCACTTGGCTTTGTTAGCCACTGCTGAGTCAGTAGGGGGAGTATTTAATTAAAATCACTGTAGTGCTGCGAAATGAGAGATTGGGAAGACGGCCAAGCTCTGCAGCCCTTCCCACTAGCTTGGCCTTCTGTGTGGAGCCCCACTGCCAGGCCTGGGGCCTGTGACTGTCCCTCTGACCCCTCTCCTGTGAGGGGCATGGCCTGCCGTGAACCTCCAACCTTCAGAGGGGGGCGCTGGAGCTCGTAGAGCTCCACGTGGATGGAGGATACGCAGCTTCTGTTTTATCCAATAATCATGTGCAGAGGCTGGTGGCAGTGGTGGGAAGCAGGGGTGTGACGTTACCGGCTTGCATCATGGACCAAACCCTACTTCCAAGGAGTGACGTGCATGGGGTCAGACGTGGATGGAGAACCAAAGTACCCTTTCATTAGGACGTAGCTGGGACTGCGGCCCAGACACCGCCGATGGGCTCTCTGGGAAGCTGGGCCCGAGCAGGTGGCCTAGGCTAATGTGAAAGGGTGCTGCTCGCTTCCTGGGCCCAAGAATCTGGGACTCGGTGATTGCACAGCAAGCCTGTGGGAGAGGCGAGAGTGCCTGGGCATGTGTGTCCTGGAAGAGAGGAGAGAACTGAGCTGGGGGATGTGTTCAGGGAACCAGCCAACTAAGGTAACTGAATGAGTGTAAGATGGGGAAGAGGCTCGAACCATAAGGTGTCACTGCAATGTGCCGGACACGCGGGCTGCCCGAAGTATGAGCTGTGTGTGTGGAATACAAGGCAGAGAAGGAGGTGGGGCAGTGAGGGGCAGGAAGTTCCAATCCCTTCCCTCCACTGCTGGCCCACACCTGCCGTGCTCCAGACCGCAGGTCCACTCTGAGCGCTCAAATGTGAATAAAGCCCAACGTCTGCCTTCAAGCAACTGACTTTCTATCACAGGAGATAGATGCTTTTTCAAGTCGTGATGAAAAAACTCATGGTTTGGGGAAGATTGCCCTCATCTCCTTTCTGTACTGGTTCCCTCCTCTCCTACCTGCTTAGCTGAGAGAGTGCTGGTAAGAGGTACTCAATACTCAAGGTTCAGGACTTATGCACAGGACTGATGGGAATAATTCTGACCCCCAAGGGGAGGCAAGAAACCAGCCAGCAGTTACCTTGATGCTCTTGTACATTTCTAATCCTGAAGAGCTTGTTGTTAAACTGCTTCTTGAGTCTAACCAGCCTTAAGATTGTGCATAGACTATTTCCAGGAGGGTCTATCCCCAGATGTTCCTCTTTCTTCTCCCAAATCCACTTATCCTCAGCTTGTGCCAACTGGTTGGAATAAAAAAGAAAGAGAGATGGCTTTTGCAGGAAAACAAAAGGGTCCTGTGCAAAGGTCCTGGGGCTTGAATGTTAAGTATCCTCATCACTCTCTCAGCTAAGGGTGGATTTGGGGGCATGGTCCTCCTTGGTGCTCAGACTGCATCCTGAGTCTAACTTCCTAACATTCATTGTGGTCTACTGTTACGTTGTCCTCCATGTCCATTTTTCCCACCTGGCCATGAGCTCCCATTTAGTACCTGGTGGAAAGTACATGCTCAATGGGTACCTGTTGAAGCAATGTAAGGTTGATAGAGTTAGAAGTGGGTCCAAGTAATAAGAAGCATAGAGGAGGCGGGACCTTTCTGCTATGGTAAGAAAAATCCAGAAAGCTTCATGGAGGAAGTGACTTTTGAGCTGGGCTCAGTACCTCCAGTATTTACTAACTGACCTTATGAACCTCAATCCTTTCATTTGTAAAATGGAAATCATAAGTTCGGGGTGGGGGGTGGTAATTCAATATGAATGTGAGAATCTAGGGCAGAACCTGGTACACAGTAGACGCTCAAAACCATGATAGTTGTTTTTATTAAAAATGTATACATTACAAGGTATTCAATGTAGCACAGGGTGTGCTGGGTAGAGGAGGTGGGACACGATGAAAACAGGGTCTAGAAAGGTGGCTTGAGTCCTGTTGACAGAGGTTACCCGGCCAACCCAAAGAATTTGGCCTCGTTTCTGGAAACAGGCTCGTGGTACCAGCGTGAGGCTCTGAGCACAGCCTCTGTGGTCAAATTC